>NW_026138053.1:4337812-4957500 GCF_025592945.1 Manacus candei
AACCAATAAATTATGTGAACTGAAATATGTGTCTGCTGTTATGAATGTTTTTCAAAATAGTATTTGAAATGTTGCCTTAAGGCAACACCCATCAGTTCGATATATTTCATACAACCTTAGGAAGGAAGTTTCGTGCCGAACACCAAATATTTTTTGAAGTAAAAAAATGAATTTAAAAAAACCTGCTTAGCATTGCTAAACACTGTGTCTGGAAATGAGGTTTGGGTAAGCACTACAGAATTTGACCCTGATTCAATATATTATGAAATATGTATTTAAATAGAATATCAATTTTTTAAACAAAGATGAGATACTTGTGAACAGATGAGTCTAGGCTCTGATATTTTATTCATATTTTAATAATTCTGCTGTTTGTATTCTCTCCCTTCTAAGGGAAGGTTATACCTGGCGTTGTCATCAAGACAGGTAAGAAGCACTTCAAATTATTTAAATCCAGATTTGCACTTTCTCAAAAGTTTTTAGAAATGTAGTGGGTTTTTAAAGGTCTTCATTGTGTCCAGGAGACAAGTAAGATTCTATCTAATTCTTTTCTTCTTTCATTCTTTGTAGCACCTTACACCATTTCTAAACAAAGGATTTCTAACTTTTCTCAGTGGATAAAATCCAAATCTATGTGAAAACAGTGAAAGAACACTCCTTATCCCCAGCAACTTTTGGATAAGGATCTGTATACCATGTTGACTGCAGGAATACTTAGGAGTGAGTCTTCATTCCCTTTTTACTTTACTCCACTCATCTCTTCTCCTAAATTAATAGCATAATAATTGTGGAATGTAAAGACCTGGCAAAAAATATTCTATTTAGAAGACATCATAAAAATAGGTGTATTTTTAATGGTTGCCAAATGCTTAGCAGATTATAAACAAACTTTGAATGCCAAATACTGTAAGCAATTTTCACTGAAAACTCCTTTGGTAACCCCCAACTAAAATTTGATTACTGTATTTGGTACATTGATTTAGCAATGAAAGTAACAACAATATCATCATTTTAAACTTCCTTGCAGGAGTGTTGTAGAGATACATTTAAGTTCATGTTTGTGTAGCTTTCCCTGTCTGCTTTAAATTATGAAATGCATTATTTAAGGAGAGTGATAACAGCTGTAATTGCAAATAAAAACAGGGTGTATCTTTGAAAAGTGCCCCTGTGAGATGTTATAGCTAAACCCAGTACTATAGGAACAGCACATAAAACCTGATAGATTACAGAAGAAAGCCCAGTGACAGTTTTCATGGTCTGTTCGCTCCATATTGCATTTGTGAAGAAAGCCTTCTTAGTTAAATTTGCTCAGCGAGGAACAGAAACACTGTTATTTATGTGTACTCAGAAGCTCCTACCACAGAGGGAGGCCTCGCGGTGCCACGTGCAAGACAAACGGAACAAAAGCCTTGCCCGCCTAGAAGGGATGGATAATGGGAATGGCATAAACATGCTGTGGTTACACTTGTACTGCAACCTTAAATTTCTCAGTTCAGACACTTCCTGTCTGGTACCAGCTACTTTGGACATGCTCCTGAATTCCCAGGTGCCCCCGTGGCAGCTCACACTGACCCCCGGGGTGTGATCCCACTAAGGGCACATTGCTCCGGAGAAAGAGCAGGGGGGATGTGTCTGCTATTTAACTCTGCTAACAACCCATAAACACGGCAAACAATGCATTTTCTTCCCCACCCTTCAGAAGTGGATTCTAGAGCACACAGTCCTAAGACATCCAGCCTTTGGACAATGCTCTCAGGCACACAGTGTGATTCTTGGGGCTGACCTCTGCAGGGCCAGGAGTTGGACTTCAGTGATCCTTGTGGGTCCTTTCCAACTCAGGATATTCTATGATTCTATGAAAAACATTAAGAACAATTGACACATTTTGCACTAGATTTAAGGTTGGAGTTTACTGCTGCACAAGCTAGCTGATTTTAGTTTTAATAATATTAAAAGAAACGGTAATAACAATGGGAGGACTTCACTTGTTATGCAGGTGCTACTGCCTGACAGAGAACCTACTTTACTCTCCATTCATTTCTTTTGTTTGAGGTATAGAAAAATTCCACACAAAAAGTTTTAGCTTGATAAAGGCCTGTGTTTTTCTGAAAGCTTCAAACTCAAACTTCCAGAACGTCTGATGAAGTATGCAACGCTCTCAGTGCACCTCCCAACTAGAGTGACTGGTGACTTTGCCTTCCATTTTAGCTGTCTCTCACTTATAAAGCACAAAAATATAATTAGTATATCACTCAGCACTCAATGGTATGTTCTTTATGTTCATGTAATTTATCTCCAATTTGTCAAAGCTCCTGTCAAATTGCCTATCGCTACATGGTGCCTTATTCTAGGTCTGTCCATTGACATGAAAGTCTTGAAACCAGGCAGATGGTTTTGTGAAGTAAAGACTGTTTTGCCTCAAGCAAGAAGCTTGTAGATTAAAAGAAAGGTTAATTCAAAAATAATTCAAGGTAAAGATAAAAATTTGACAGATGTGTGCAGTTCTTTCGCCAATCCTTTTCTCCAACGTGTCACTGTAGTATTTATATATTCCAGATCATACCTATGTGAAAGTGTACAAAATTTATCATGGGAGTGAGGATCTGAAATTAATTCCTAATCAGCAAAGAGTATCCTGGCAACATTGCTAGTCTAAATTCCCTTAGCCCACAGGCCACGAGTAACCCCCGCAGCTCTGCTTTCAAAGTCCTGTGAGCAGATACTGTCAAGACTCCATGGTGTGGATTATCTGGTTTGGCAGTAGCACATCCCGCTCCCGTGGAATGTCAGTGTAGGCTTGTGAAATGATCTTTAAAAAGCAAATTAATTTTTAGAAAAATGTTATTTTCTAAAGGAACGTAACCGAGACGTTGCACGGGAAAGCGAAACGCCTCCTGGTTTCAGGAGGGGAGTGAACAGAAGACCAATATCCTTTGTATCTTCCAGTTTTATGCCAAGTTCTACATACATAATTAAAAGAAAACCCCAAATTACTAAGATGTCTTGTGCTTGTCTATTTTGGGGGGAAAGAGAAAGAAGCAGGTAATGTTGTAATAGAGTAACAAATCAAAATTTTATTCCAGATTTGACCTACCAGTTGTGTCCTGCTCATGCCCAAGGGGCCAATACAAACACTTGTGATTTAAAAGCACATTTCAAACTAGGATTCCTTTTTCTAAAATAGGCATGAAATTAATGGTTGCAATGAGAAGTTATGAATGAACTTTAGAGAGTTTGGAGGTTTGGTTTCAATAATGATCCACATCTGGCAGTCGACTACAGGACTATCATACAAGAAAAAAAATTATTTTGATGAACATTTTTGAAACAACTGGATCTTGGATGTTCAAAAAAAGATTCCTCTACTTCATGCTGCAAGATGACTTAGAAATGTCTTCAACACAGCCTTTTCCATGGCATTCTGGCATTATTTTAGAAACATTTTATATGTCTATAGTTCTATTTTAGAATTGTCTCAAACAAGCCAAACAACACTTAACAAAACTAGATAATTTGTGACATATGTTCTTTGTGATTATGTCTCAGATTTAACTACAACAATTCTGACACAGCAAAAAAAAAAAGAAAAAAAAGTTTTTTGATAATGCTTTCTCTACAGTCACCTCTCAGGTTTCACAGTGTTTTGCCTCAGGACAAGGAGATGGTCAGTACCACATCATTTCACTCCCAACACTTGAGGCTCAGGTTTTTAGGACTGCTGGGCAGGGCTCCTCCCAGCTTTGCAGTGTTCACCAGGTTTATTCACTGCCTGTGGCACCACAGTTGTTTCTGTATAAAAACTGCAGCAGAGGTAAAACTTTGTCTGCCCACACAGTTTGTGTACTGGCACCCAGCCCCTGCCAAGGGGCACAGAGTGTGGGTTAAGGACAGGCAGGAAAATTCCTTTGGATTTGGCTCAAGCCACGTAGCACTGAGATCTTAAACCAAATCTCAAGTGCAGCTATTAAAAAGAGACACACCCCAAGCAGCCTAAGCTTTGTGTTCAGCAGGGATGGATCTTCCCAGCCTCACTGCCTTAGCTGTGCAAGTCACATTTTGTAACGCTGAAGCAAGAACTCAACACCTTTGCAAATCACCACCTCTGAACTAAAACAGGCACAAAACCTACGAGACCCTTAAGCCTCCATCCCTACTCTTTACCTTCTTTTCTGATCTTCTGAAGCTATTATCCAATTGCAATAGATGGCAGCTCCTCCACTCGTCTCAGTTTCATTTGTATCACTGTCATACAATTACTAGGTGACTTCCCTAGCACAGATTTAGAGACTGGGTCCTCCCCTCCCATGCCAGAAGATTTTTGAAGTGCAGTGTTCGCAGAGGTTGTTTCTGCAGTCAGGCATATCTAATGGTAGCTATTCTGAAACAGCCAACATCTGCTTCGATACTTTTACCTCAATTTTTTCAGCCACTCATAATGTCCACCATTCCTGTTTTCTCCAGCTGTCATTTTACAGGGCACTTTTTCTCAATTTTACTTCTGCAAATATTACTCTGAGACTACAAGTGAAGCCATGCAAATGGCAGCATCACCAAGGTGCACCGTTTAATCTGGTTCACTGAGGTTAATACAACACAACCGCCACTTCTGTAGCTTTAAGAAAGCTGTCCATGCTAACCTTAGCTTTCCCTTTCAGCATGACTTCTAATTTGATCAAACCCTGTAAGTATCTAGTGTGAAACAGATGGTGTGTGTTTGGGAAAGTTTAAAAAGGGAGCATAATATACTCCCTTTGGCGGGCGACTCTGAAATGCATCTGTTCTCTCTGCAGCGAGGCTCCTCTCCCTACTGCAGGCAGGCGCTGTGAAAGCCTCCCCACGCCGCGCTCGCTGTGTGCCGTCTGAATCACACTGCTCGCCTTCCTTTCAACTCCCGGCTCCCTTTTGAACTGAATGCTAATCAAGGCGCTCATTTTTTATTTTTTTTTTTTTTTTTAAATAAAGGACAAACATTAACAAAATTAGGACTAGGCTTTCAGAAAATCATTTCATTCACAACCTCGGGATTGAAGTGGAGAAACCTCCCAGGTGATCTGTGTGAACGGCACTGATGAAAACTACATCAGGTTTTAAGTCCTCTGCACTCATGCCAGGACATGCACAGAGGCTGAACAGCAGCAGGGCAAGGGGTAACATTTCTGGGAGTTAGCAGTGCCCACCCACTTTGGGACTTCCACCAAAACCCGAGTTCAGCAAGAGCAAGGAGCTGAACAAGACACTTGTCACCAGACTGAAGGGCAACCCCACCCCAAGTGACTCCTGGCACACCCATTGTCATGGCAGAAGAAGAGCCATACAGGGCATTCCACCTTTAAAAATGTCAAGAATGCATTAAAATGGTAACAAAATTATTTACTATTTCTTAGCTCAGAAAGGTAATGACTATCAACTTGCTCTGGAGTCCATGGGTGAAGGGGGGAACAGGCGATTCAGTGGGTTAAATCAACATTCAGAGTGACATGGATTTTGTTTCCTGTGTATCATTAATCAGACAGATATGGTTTGAAAACTTTACCCCACACACACAGCACCAGTGCAACAGTAGATCAGAGCTCAGCTTAAGCTGCCAACAGAAACATCTTTTGGGTCCAGTCAGAAGGATGGCTATGTCCATACCAAGTAAGTTTTAATGAAATTACGAGCCAAGAACACTAAGAAGATCTCGGCAATAATCACCTTTGCATTAAAACACTGATGAGTCATAAGCAGTACTTTGGGATTATCCAGACTTCGTGCTTGCTGCACAGAGACTGGATTTAGAGAGAAACTGGAACTGTGATTCCCACTTCACTGCTAGAGAAACAATGCACAGACCAGGAAAGGAGTCCAAGCCAGAGCACAGACTAGCAAAAAAAGTACTCTGGCTCTAGAATGCTTTTCATTCTCTGCAACCTGCCTTTCCACAATGTTATTTTTTTCCTTCCAGAGACTACACACCACTATCGAATGAGGAAATCACTTGGACCCAGGTTTCATTGGTTTTATTTCCAGTATTTTGGGTCTTATTTTTATCAACAACTGCCCACTGGTCAAACAAGACAGATTTACACATCTGTTTATAAGCTAAGCAACTTCATGTTGCTTCATGATGCTGAAAACACTTAATTGTTTGGGGTCTTTTAAAAGGAATATTATAATATTCCTTTTAAAAGCAACCCATTGTAATGTTCTCTGAGATTGCAAATATATCATTGTATTTTTGAACTCTGCTAGTTCTAGTAACATATTTTCATTTCTGACATTTCAAATTGGTTCTTTTTTTTTTTTTCCTGTTAAATTTCAACCAAAGGTAGAGGAACCGAAAGCTAAATCTCAGCAGCACTTCAGGGTAGTAATAATCTTGTGAAATGACCTCTTGGTTACTGTATTCCCCCAATACCATTTTTCAAAAGTCACTTTTTACGGTAATATAAAAATTTAATTAAAGTTAATGAAATGCTTTGAGACTGCCAGATTAAGACAAAAAAATACAGTCACTGAAAAAGTGGTTTTGATACTGAAGAATTCAGAAACATTAACAGACAAGGAGAAAAGCCCCATTGTAAAAATTCAGAGAAAATATAGGATATTTTTTTAGTTAATACAGATTTTGTTTTCCTCTTCAATTTGAAGAATAAAAGGTTGACCATGAGATGCATAGCTGCTAGTCAGATATATAATATATAAACCAACCTTCACAAAAAGCAGTGGCCTATTCTAACAGATATTGTTTCATTAATCTGAATGATTAAGCATTTTTTATTAACACTTTTAAAAAAGGATAAAGCAATTAAAAAGTAATAGGACATTCTGGAAAATGGAATTTTGCACTACATACTGTAAACCCCAGTCTCACTTGTTATAAATACTTAAACAGAAAAAAATAAACTTTATTATTTAAAGGCAAATAAAGCTACGCTTCTCTCTCAAACTGGAAAGTCCCGAAGGCTTTATATTCTAAAGTCTTTCCTCTAAAAGATCTTTTCCAATTTATTTTCAAAATAGAAATCAGCAGGGCAAAGGACTAAAGGGTCCCCATGGAATGAAAGTGTAGGAATGATCTTCCCTTTCACTCTACTCAGATTTGTCTAACTATAAAATTGTAAAACATTTGGCCACAACTGGGAGGAATCAACTTAGCCAATGTCTTGCTGTCCATGACCTCGTGGTCAGTATAAAACAATGCAAAAGTAATTTAATACTTTTCATAGAATCATAGAATCAGCTGGGTTGGAAGGGACCTCAGAGATCATCAAGTCCAATCCTTGGTTTGGATCCACTACCGCTGTGGTACTGTGGCACTGATGCCACATCCAGTCTCATCTTAAAAACCTCAAGGGATGGAGAATCCATCACTTCCCTGGGCAGCCCATTCCAATGGCTGAGCACCCTCTCTGGAAAGAATTTCTTCCTAATATCCAACCTAAACCTCCCCTGGTACAGCTTAAGACCCAGCCCTCTTGTCTTACTGCTGGTTGCCTGGGAGAAGAGACCAACCCCCACCTGGCTACAACCTCCTTTCAGGTAGTTGTAGAGAGCGATGAGGTCTCCCCTGAGCCTCCTCTTCTCCAGGCTGAACAGCCCCAGCTCCCTCAGCCTCTCCTTACAGCACTTGTGCTCCAGTCCCTTTCCCAGCCTTGTTGCTCTTCTCTGGACCTGCTCCAGCACCTCAATATCCTTCCTGAACTGAGGGGCCCAGAGCTGGACACAGTAAGGTAACTGTATCCCAATGCAATAATTCCAGGGTTCTGTCAAACTAGAGTGTATAACCAGCTACACAAATCCCAGACAGCTGAGCTGATTCTCCACTCACCTGCACTGGAACATCAGCTCACACCTGGCAGCAAAGCAAGTCCCCGAGTCAGAGGGAGGGTCAGGGCTCTCCACTGGCAGCTGGGGATGTGTCACCTCAACTCAGTCCCATGGGAGCAACACACCTGCACCTCACCTGCACATTGACTCTGCCCCTCTTCTCCCAGGGCTTGGCACACGAGCAGACCTTGACCTGCTCAGCCGACAGTGTCCTGTCTCAGGGACAAGAGAGGGTTACAAACCACCAGTACCTGCAGCAGGGCTTGTGTTGGCCAGTGAGCAGGGAAAGTCAGGGGGAAACTGGAACTATGTTTGCCAATCAAATATCTTGATAACACAGATCTAGGTAATAAAAAGATCACTCTAACACATTGATCAGATCCATCATTTCAAATGACTTTCGCATAAAATGGCACACAGGTAAACATCAGTTTTCTGATGAACACCATGACAGTGATAGAATTTCACCATTTTGCTAGAGCTGTTCTCAAACATTTATTGTTTGCTCACCACAAAGGAATACTAGTGAGCTTGTGACCAAAACCACTGGGGGAATGTTGTGCCTCCAATCACAGCCAGCAGAGTAGAACAGCAGGCACCTTTATTTACAGGTTTAGACATTTATCAACAACTCAGTTACGTGACTGATGCTCAGCGTTACTCATGCATGATGCCAACAAACCTCTTAACAGACCAGGATTAAAAGTGAAATGCCCAAGGAACATATTTGTAGCTGCAGTTTTAGTAGTAACAGAACAAATTGCATAATTTGTATAGTCTTTGGCAAAGTGTTTCTTTCAAACCATAATATATAGACACAACCTGAATATAATCTGGTTTTAATTTACAGGTGCAATAGTAAGCAAGATATGAAGATTATTAATCTAAGATTATTAATCTCTGCCATAGTTCTATAAATTCCAAAGGTACACTTTACTTTTGAAAACATATGACAACTGTAGAATAATAGCAAATATAAGCTGTAAAATCTCCATTTTGTACATGCTAGCAGCATCCAAAAAAATTGAGGAAGCAGAAAAAAAAACAAGCACAAAAAATGCCACATTCAAAATTTAAAAACATCTACAGCACAAGATAAACCTTTCAACATGGTAAATAATTATATAGCATTTGAATGCTGATTATTAATTGATTATTAATTTGGATTCTGTACTATGCATGTAACTAAAAATGACTCTGGCATTAAAACCAGAGCTAAACCCAGGCAAACAGTGTGTTATTTTTACAGAATATCTATGTTTGATTACAATATCAGAGGGAGAAGGAAATACAGACAGCATGGCCACGTCTATACCCAGCACTCAGCAGCAAACAAGTGGCCCACAGCCACTGCAGCACTCCAGATGCTCAGGGCTCAGAACCTGCAATGCTCCTGATGGGAATCTGCTCCCGACAGGAATCTGCTCCCAAGGACCTGCAAGCTCTGCAGTTGGGGAGCTGGAGCACAGTCACAGCCAGAACAAGAGAGCAAATGCTGTTTCTGCCCACAGAACAACTGAGGCTGTCAAGAACCTGTCTTGTGACAAGATCTCAAACATTTCTTGTAAAATAATTCATATTTTAGTGTGTAAGACCCATACAAGGAAAGACAGAAAAAAAAGCTGTTGATTGAGCTATTCAACCAGGAGATCAGAGTAAGAACTCAGGAGTCAGAATTTCTGCTCCTCCTGTCCTGGGCCTAAAAGCTTTCAACTAGAAATGGCCTCTGACTCATTATGTCAAGTTTCTAATGACTAAAGGTACCACATTATCTGTGCTGTTTCACAGTTATCTCAAACAAAATAAGAGGTAGAATTATTTCTCCTGTTATTGGAACTCTGTTTCAAAACCTCTCTGCTCTGGTATTCAGAAACCTTCTTCTCATTTCCAGTCTACATTTACTCATTGACAGTGTTACCCCTGTAGTTTTAGTTTAATGCCAACTTTCCCTCTTGGACACCAATCCTCCAATATATTTCTAGGGTAAATTTTACCCTTTCTCCAACTTCACTTTACTGGAATAAACAAACAAAATTCTTCTGGTATGATTGTACTTTTTTCCCCCTGACCTTCTCTGCTTTTGTGCCAAGGGTAGTCACCTTTTATGAAAATAGTTGGTAAAAAACAGACACAGTATTCCACAGAAGATCCTTTGGTTTTAATAAATATATATTATACTCCAGCTCAGCCCAAAGAATGACTTTTTCAGTACTCAGAACAGAAACAAAAGGTACACGTGGACAAATTTACATTCTTTGTATGAGTAATTCCAAGGCAATAGTCTACCTCCTTCAATGGGTATAGTATATGATAGTTCCAAAAAATGAGACAGTCACCTGATCCACAAAAGCCACAGTAGGAAGTGTATAGGTGTAAATAAGAAGCTTGTTTATTTGCATATAATATAAGTTGGCCTGAATTTGATTTCCAAGACAGCAGTGAATCCAGTTAATGGTGGACCGACCAAGAAATATATTCAGAAATACAACAGAAAATGCTTCAGCAGATCAAGGACAATAACCTTTTCAATCTCCTCACTTTCATTCCCATACAAGCATAAAAGTATCCTGCACACTTCCTACCTTTTTTTTTTGCATTAAATCTGCCTTTATAATATATCTTGCCTATTTTTTATATGTTAGAGATGAGTCATGTCACACTCCAGTCACCACTAAAATCCTACTTCTTGTATCTACGTGTGTATCAACATATGCTCAGGTTATTAGAGACTTCAAGTACAAATAAAAAAATACCATAAGCTACTCTAGCTTTGTCTTTTAACAACTGGTCAGATAATCAATGCCTGAAATACACTGAAAGCATTAATTATTTAAAAGAGTAATGAAGACAGTTCTGCTTATGCTTTCCCTTGTAAGAGAAAAAAAATTACGGTCTGAAAATCTCCTGTCTCATCACAGGGCTCCTACATGTTCTGATTCCAGAGATTTTTTTGCTGTTTGAAATTAATTCTAATTTTAGGAAGACACTGAAACTCAAGAGAAGATAAAATGCTAAGAACCATGCATACCTTCTTTTTCAGTCCTTTTAAGTGCATATGTTATTGCCCACACACATCTAGCATATAATTGTTGGCAGTGATGGTTTTTGGCTGGCACATCCTTTGGTGCTTGAAGGTTTCTGTATTGCTAAAATGAAATGGTATGACTGCCTCAGAATGAGACAGATAGGGGGGTGGGAAAAGTTCATATTGACACACTGCACTTTCCCAATTAAGTTAAATATCACCACACGCAGAAAATGCTTTGCCGAGAGATTTGGTCTCTACCTTTGCTACAAGATTTTGGCAGTTTGTTGGCATTTAGCAGTTAATTTTACCAAACCACAGACAAGGCTAAGGGACAAAAATGACTCCATTATATTTCTGTCTGGCAGACTTACATTTGCCCGAGGGCAAATATCTCAGATGAATATTTTTAAAGCTGGAGTGGCTCGTCCAAATTATCTCTTTTCAGCTGCTGTGGATGCTCGGTATTCTCTGGTAATTAGAGGGCAGCAATTGCACATTGGGCACCTGAAAGAGCAAAAGAGGCCACTTCTGTTTCTCATAATTTACAGGCTTAAGGTCCTTTGATTAGACAAAGGATAGATAAAACTTGGACGGTGCCTGCAGATTTCCACATCGTCCTGCCAATTCGCCTGAAGCCTTATCTGGAAAGGCTGCTTTAAGATGTCAGAGGGAAGTTCATCCTCATGCTCACAGAAGCTGCCAAAAAGAATGTAATTGTGACAGGTTTTGTTTTTTGTTGTTGTTTTTTTGAATGTGAATACCATCAGTTCCTTTCACACAGACTCCCAAACAACCATCAGATGATAATGAATTTCTGTCAATACAGACCCGAGCCAAATTTGAACTGGCAAGCTACAAACGATAGGCTCTGTATCTGTTACCTATCACCTGGGCTACCCATTCCTTCTCACTCACACTTATTCTTAATTTACAAATAAACTGTCATTCAAAGTCAAAGACTAAATATAGTTGGGGAAAATAAAGAAACACTGTTTAAATACACATTTCACACCCGGATTTTATGGTAGCAGTAAATAGTGAAGCCATGAAGTGCTGAGGAAATACACTGGGTACACTATTACTCCAGCCACAAGTGCTTTCTGTGACATGTGAAGCACAATTTAATATTCAGCCAACACTGTGCATTCTCAGCCCAGCCCCATCCACTGTCACTGAAGGAGGACACTGGAGAAGAGCTTATATTCGTTTTTATGTAAAGATGTTTCTCAGATGAGAAATCCTCAAGAGGGAAGCTCTGAGTCCCCTGTATTTTAAGTATGTCACAGCCATGATCCCTCACCACTGTAAGCTCATGAAAAGGGTAGTTATAACCAAAATGATTCCAGAACTAGTTAGGGCAGCAAACACTGGGATACCTACTGTGATCTCAACCTTCCCATGTAAGGAGTTCATCAGACCTATCAATGGGAGATCACGGAATATGCCAGGTTGGAAGGGACCCACAAGATGGCACAGACATAATGTCATGACATGGTATTTTACACACACCAGGAAATGAACCTGGGACTAATGGGTTAATTTGTTTCATCTTGATTGAGGGGACTGGATTCTTCTACAGGTAGCTGATTTTTTTTTCCTCATGTGTTCTGAGATGCAAAGGACCTCTGCACAGTCCCTACCAGGGAAGAACTGAATTTGATGGCTCACTGATTTTACAGAACACTCTCACAGATAGACCGTATACACCGTATTTTAAAACTGTATCTACTAAGAATTGAATCAGTTCTCAATCTACACTAAATGTCTGGGGATTTGTTTTGTGCAGCAGTGAGGAAACTGCTGAAAGACCAAGAATGAAAACAGATATGGGAATGGTTCTCAATGTCTCTGCTCTACAAAAAGACACCTCAACACCCAATGAATGGGAGGCTTAGAAGCACACCTATTCAAGAAGAGCCACAAACCATGTTTGCAGATAAAGATTACAGAAACAATAGGAAAGTAAAAAGAAAATTCCCTCTAAGACAGTTGGCCAGACATGGCTTTCTAAACAGAAAAGCCACCCTGCTAGTAGACTTGTGTTTGAACTCCAAGAGTTCTTCCAAATGAAAGTCATGTATTCCACAATGCCATAAAACCTGGTGGCATCACAGCTCAGTTAAAATCTTTGTGCCAGAAGACTGAATGAAATGAAGGAATAAATGCGGCTAAACAAATTTAAAATACATGTGAATGGCATTTAGAACTGTAAAGAAAAGTTCTTTGTCTACATGGGGAAGCTGTGTCAGTTCTACAGATCAAGAAGTGGAAAAATAGCACCAGTGTTTGTTTACCTCGAGTACCTGCGTTCTCTGGCTCAGGCTCTAAGCAGGGAGCTTCCAAACCATTCCTAACAGAACAGAAGCCATACTTTTTAATTTAAATGGAAAGATTTCTTAACCTGAACTGTTTTGACTTTATCATTAGGATTTCTTCCTGCTGGGTCTCTCAATCTCTGCCTCCAGTGGAGCAGGAGCATAGTTCAGACTGACCCTGTTGCTGGATCATCCCACCTGTAGCACCCAACCTGATGGAACAACCCCGGGTCTGTGTAGGGTTCTGGGAACTTGAACCCAGGGACAGCAACCCACTGTGATACATCCACTTCATGTGACAAGGTGGAACAAATAAATGAGGTAAAATGTTTCAAGTACTGAAAAAGCTGACAAAAGTATAAAAAAATTAAATTAACCAACTCCAACCTATCTATATTTCAATAACAGAGAAATAAAGAGGAAGAATTAGTAATTTCTTCAACAATTAAACTAAATGTCAGATAAATGTCTTGAGTTTAGTATCAGTGCCCCATGACTATATACTGTGGGTTCAAAAAACCATTGTCAGTGTTTTTCATTTAACAGCAGCAAAGGTTCCATCTGTAGGTGGAGACCTTTGTTTCCCTGTCACCTACAGCCCTGTGGCTGCTGAGAATAAGGGCTAATAAATGTGTGGTTTACAAAACACTAGTATTTCATATTCCTCTATGTTAATTACTAATGGAATGCAATTAGCTGATTCTCTCATGAACTGTGATACCAGATATAACAAGCCTGATTCCTTTCTCACTGTGGCATAAATTAGCAGTAACTTCATTAATGCCAATAACATTACATTGTATAAAAAGGATGAATGGATGAAAATAGAGACAAGTTAAGATAATCTAATATCAGGGCAACACATTAGAACAATATATCAAGCCAAGGAATAACACAAAATACTTTACATGACTAACACATTTTTAAAACACTTATAATAGTGTGTTCAAAACTGCATTTGTTACATTTCTAAAAGCCTTACAAAAAGCAAGGAACCAGTGAGAAATGTGGTTTAGTGAATGCTACCCAATGTCTTGTCAATCCACTGCTGAAAGGTAGCAGCAAGTACAGAATTTGGTGTTTCAATTTTCACTTTAGGGATTAACTTTACTCCCTCATACTAATTTAAATTTCACCTTAATTTGGCTCTCTAAGCTGTGTGTTTGAGTTTTCTAATTAAATGTAAATACTTCTACATTTTTAAAAATAATCTGGTTTAAATTCTGTAAGAAAGCACGTAGACTTTAAAATGTCATATCCGGAAAAAGAAAAAAAAAATAAAAGCTCTACTTACAAGTAACAAGATTTGAGTGACTTTGAAGGTCAGAGGTGAAATGTTTAATTTCTGCGACTGTTGTCTAGAACCTTCCAAGCCTCCCACCTGTGGGCTTTTAGGCACAGCCTCCAAAGGTCAGGATTTTAAATGTGATAGGAATTAAGAAAGGTACAAGTATTTCTTAGAGGCTGCAATTTGGCACATAGATAGTTAAAGGCTCCATGTGTTAATAAGTTGTCCATGATTCAGAAAATCTCTATTTATCAAGATCCAAACTGCACAGTCTGGTTGGAGGAGAATAAGAGTGGATAAGAAGAACAAGAAATACCATCCCCCGCTGGATACACACCACTGATTCTTTTGCACCTACCAAGTAGAAGGGCTTGACAAGATATATTTGTTTTTCAGTTAATATTCATAAAAGGTGTGAATAGGATTCAGAACTTTTTAGTACAAAGCAAATCCAAACAAAAGGAATACTCAAATTAAAACTCTTTCATTTTTTCAAGACACAGCAGCCTTTTCTAAGCTTTATTAGAAAATTATCATGCCAGCTGTCTCTTTTCCCTGACTGTTATTCACACAATATGCCTCTCTCTTGTTTCTTTTCAGCTTTGTACATGTATAATAATGAGTTTTCTAGAATGGAAAACCCAGTGGAATATTAAAATTGCAAAGAGCAGCTCTTCGAGTTCATTTCACCAAAGTGCATCACAACACAATGCAACAGGGTAAGAATGAATTTCTAATAGGAATTCATTCATGGAAAAATTAATTAAAGAAAATGTTATTGCTAATATAGCTTTTCATATATGTACTGTTACGTATTGGCAGTAATAAAAGCTAAACATTCAACAAACCAAAGTGCTCGTGACACACTTCCCAGCCTGTATCATGAACAATATCTTTGCACAATACCATGGCAAATATTGACTCCAAAAATGCACACTTATTATGATATTATTGAAACACAAAGCATGGGGAAGCCCACACCCCACAGTTAGATTTTACCAAATTCTGAAATAATAAAAAAAATCTGCTGTACTCTTAGTAGGACAATCAAGTTTTTCATGATAACATTCACTAAAAAAGGTAATAATACAATAGAATTTCCTAACGAACAAGAGACAACATCAGCATATAAGATTGGGATACCTCATATAAAGAATGAGAAAACCTTGAGGAATAGAGAGGTAGGATGACATTCAATGCAGTGAAGGGTATGGAACTGCAGGCTAATCAAAATATATACCACAAACCTGAACTGCAGGACACCAAAAAGGGAAGGAGGGAAAAGGCACACAGGGTGATATGGACAGACTTCAAAAAGTGGCAAATACAATCACAGGTAGGATACATTTCCTGTTCTTTTCCTGAAGAGATTAAGGAAATACTCACAGGACTGTTTAAAGCACTGGCAAGGCCCTGTCTGGACTCCTGTGTACAAAAGGGAATTGGAAAAGATGCAGAGAAGTATACTAGAAGAATTAGGAAGGGACATACAATCAAATAACAGGAGCACATATGAATTGCCTTGTTTGAAAAGTGAAGAAAAGCCTGTAGATAGAAACATTTGTTCAAGGGACAAAAATCAGGCTCAAAGTCAGTGCTGGGACAGAAACAAATGCTCATGAACAAAATCAAAATAAACTGGTCATGAGTAAATTTAGCCTAGAGATTAGAAGGCTTCTAGGCAGAGAATCAAAGCACAGAAACAGCATCCCAAGGTAGAAAAAGATGCTTCTTTTAATTGATAGATTGTGAAAAGTTTATATGAAATAATTGCCTGTTATAGAAGAGGACCAAGCAATATGGTTTCAGGAAATTCCTTCCAATTCCAAGTTCTTAAATTCATATTCAATTATGCAAATTATGCTCACTCTATGTCAAACAGCATACATACATCTCTTCCTCATAAAGATCAAAATGTTTTCCTGTTTTTCTTTAGTTTGTTTTTCTGCATGTTTCAATTAAAGCCTTCAATGTTTTGAATTTTTTTTTTCCTAACAGGCTCGAACTTGCCTTAAATATTTAAATATTTTCATTTAAATGAAACCACATTTAGATGTCTGACTTCCTGCCCTAGGTACTCACTGTTCCTATGACACAACACTTCTGTAATGGAATAACTAGAAGCAATCCCAAAACAAAGCAGCCTTCACCTTGGTAGTTACTCATCATGGGAAATGCAAGTCTTAACCTCCTTAAGCAAAGGGGAGGTTACATATTATATGGAAACTCCTGATACATCCCACACAAATATATTCAATTTAACATATACAGAAAGAAGAAAAAAATATATTTTTAAAGGAGTCAGCTCAGAGAAGACAGGAGGCACGTCTAGAGTTGGCCACACACTGTGGAAGCTGAGCAGGTGGGAAGGGCTCCCTGCTCTCCTGAAGAAGGTGCAGGAAAGCAAGGAATGAGCAGGCAGCAATCAAAGATAGACTGCAATGATCACAGGGACAGGTTGATAAAGGTGCTTCTCTCCCCTCAACACAGCCCTTTTTCAAGTATGTAAAGTGCTGCTCAGAATATCTGATAAATAGAAAAGAAAGTCCAATAATGCTAATTTTCCTGGAATATGTTACAGATTGCTCTTCATTCATGTGTCAGCTTTATTTGAACGTGAGAGAAATGAAAGCGATCTGAAAAGCCTCACTGTGCACAAAGTTACATATTTAAAAGCAAGTTTACAAATCTGTAGTTTAGCCCTTTGAAGCTTTTTTGCAGCTTTTACTTTTATTTCAAGGCCTATAGACATGTTCTTTTTTTGTATCATCTAAACATTAGAATTGCAGCTCCCTTAGGATGAATGACTTGGGCTCAGAGTTGACTTTTTATCAATCATGGTAATTTGGAAATAAGCTATTGGTTTGACTTTTTATTCATCATAGTCAAAAGGGGATTGTGTCAGCCCTGTCCCACTTGCCCTTAATTAACGACCATTGAATCTCCATATTAATTAGCAGAGCTATTAGTTATTTTACATCACTCTTCACTATTGCAAATAATTAAAAGTCCAATTAAAAAAACCTCTGGTATTCATAATTTGGATAAACCTATTATGAAACAATAAACCTGATTACACCATAGGTTTTTAGATGCTTGTTTATTGTTTGATATTTTTAATTTATTTATTTGTTTCTATTTATTTATTTGTTTATTGCCTGAATTTAAGAGTAACTCACAGCCGTATAAAGGTTTTTAAGCAGTGGCTTTAGTTTAAGTCACCTAGTACATGAAACTTCTGAGATGACAGACTTCAATACTTTCTGAACCAGACCAGGAAATAATTGTCTCTATTGGAAATGAGCAACATTTGGGTCTATGTTGTTTTGGGGTTTGGGGGCTTTTTTTTTTTTTTGTACATTTACAAACCCACAAACCTTCATTTTTATTTCTAACACAGCACAAGAGGCTGATTGATTCCCACTTGTGCACAGGAGGTGCGAGGCAGAAGACAGCAACTTTAAATGACAGCTACAGCTTAATTGGCATCCTGCAAGGGAAGCTGTCCTGCCCAGGCACTGAACCATCATCTCCCTGAGGCACCTGGGCCTTGCCACTTCCCCCATCAGCATCCCTGCTGCATTTGCACATAAAGTGCCTCAGGGCCCTTGGCTGGAAGATCTGTGCCAAGGACCTCTGAAACCACGAAGCCCAATTCCCTAAAACTTTTTGTCACGGTCTTTGATGAAAATGAAGTAGAGAGTTAAGCTCATCAAAATTTGGACAGGTGGTAATTGCCAATGATATCGAGGTGATGGGGGCAAGATACTCAAAGCTGACTTAATCCTGCTTACCTTGTACCCACAGTATAACTTCTGGGGTTAACCATAAAGTCAGTGGGTTAGTCATGAACATTCAGTTAATGTAATTTGATCCAATTAAAAAGTCTACCAGATAAGCTAAAAACAAGAGGTAGCAGCATCATTTGTAAGGGAATCTACAGCTTCTAAATTGCAAAGGAGATAACAAATCATATATGCAACCCCTTGGACAAGGGACACAAAATTTATTTTCAGATACTTGCCCAAAACCTTTCATCAAGGGTAGTTTATATCTACCTGCTTCCCTAATAGTATTTCCATTGGTTTTAACTGTTTTTTTATAAAACCTTGGTCACAGATTCCAAGGGCTTTCAAGATCATCTGTGAAATCTGCTGTTACATTAGGTTTTGAAAACCTGATATATGTGAAACACTGCCTGTTCAAATCAGTACAGTGACTGAAGACTCACAGCCTACAAAGATGTTAATTCCTTTTCTGCTATGTGTTTTCATCCTGGGTTACAGTCTCTAATCATCAATTAATATTTCTTTTTAGACAATTGCTAAATATGGTGATAAAAGCCTATTTTCAAACATCTTGAAACCTTCTGTGTGAAATAAGCAACTACTTTGATTTAAAGCAAAATACAATTATACTTCATGCCAGCCCTGGAAAAAGAAGTCTAGGATGACATTCAAGAAGTCACAATTTCCTCACCAAAGAAATTCATTTAAATTTCAAGTTTAAAGTTAAATCTAATTCTGCAACCCTGTTTAATTAAGCAATCTTTAAGCTCTTTTCACTGAGGATTTGTAATTCCCTGCTGCATTCTCACTAGAACTAGTTAGATTTGCCGAGTTTAATTTTTATCACAGTTCTCTGGCTTTCTACCTCTGTCATGTACTCCCAGGCAAAAACCACCTGTTAAAAAAGCCCTACAAGATTTCATTTGTAATAAGAGGTTAAAAATTAGAGAAAAGCAGCAGAAATGTATGCCAACTCTGACATTCCCTCAGGAAACGTTGCAAGTTAGGGAAATTTTTCAATATTATGAACTAAAGGCTCAGGCTGTCATTTCCCCGGGAATTGCTGATATTCTGCTGCTATGACTTTTGTGCAAATGAAACTCTGTGTGGGTGAGATCTGTATTTAAGTAGAGTGGCTGTGAATTTATAAAATGCAGACAAGATGTTCCACTGCAATTTAGTAAGAATTTGCAATTGCAAACAAACAGGAAACATACCTCAAAGCCAGCTTATCAATATGCAGGTGAAAGACAGCGAAAAGAGAGGCTCCCACCACAACCTCTCTTCTCCACTCATTCTTTCAACTAAATGCACACTCATGTCACCAAATATTGCTCAGGATTGCACTAATCTAAGTCAGGTACGAAAAGAAATGATACCTATTTAATATATCAGCATCTTGAAAGGATGTGCACCTCGCGTTGGGGCTTGTAGAAAAAACTGACACGTTTATTCTACGCTCTGATTTTATCATTTACTGTTCCTACATTTGAAATTCAAGATGGTGACTCACTTTCCAGCATATTTTCAACACAACTTGATATCCATTCTGTGAAATAACTTCCCAAAGCTACACAGAGTTTCCAGCATCCAGGTATTTTGATCGTCTCCATCACTCATTTTGCAATCCTTTGGAAGAAGCTATGCCCATAAACCAAATGCCAAGGAAAAATATTTGTAATATTCCTTAAAATCTACCAAATATTTCTTACAAAGCTCCATTTTGAAGGATTTTTAAATAGTTAATATACCAAAATTCTGAATTTATTTATTTTTTAAAACAGAAGTGATTTTTCTAAACCCACTATTCTAATGAAGAACGAAAGCACACTTATAACTAACTTTTTGAAAGTTTGCATTTCAACAGCAGCCAACAATAGGAATCAGAATAGCTGAATTGCAGACATGCACTTTAATGGTGTATCAAAAACTCATTTTTAATTTTATAAGCCATAAGTATGCTGGTATCATTCACCTTACTATAGAGGAATTTTCCCTGCTTTTCTTTACTATTATTGAGGAAAGACACCAGGCACAATGGTTAAGGTATAAGAACAGAGTTTTCAGAGTGTAGAATAACATAAATTACGTGGTGAAAAGAGAGAACACTCATACCTCATTTCATACACTAAGCATGAATATTTAGACTTGGTTTCACCAGTGCTATATATAAAATACCTTCCCTATAATCAGCTCATCACACTGACAGATGCTAGTGCTGGATACGACCCTTTATCTGCAGCAACACTTCATTCCTAGGCAAAATACAGTGTCTTGCATCTGAAGTGGCTATCAGGCATTTCACAGAAACAACATGACATGACAGTACTTCAGAAGAGGAAGTGAAGAAGATAATTAATTGGAACTTTGAGGGACATTCTTGGAAGAATATAATTAGAATATAATTCTGGCCTGGAACATGGTCAGAGCACTGGGACTAAATAACTCTTACTTGTGAGAAAAGAACCTGGAGATTTTTTAGCAAAAGAGGTTGCACACATTGCTGACTTTCCAAGGAACAAGGCAAGACACCATTGACCCAAGCCTCAGGTATTCCTGAAAGTAAATTGCAGTTGTTATCCCGTGTTTGTAGGATACAGCTAAATCATTACTCAGTTAAAATAAAGGCCTTCTTTTCACTGGATTTGATGAAATCACTAATGATGCCTTTAAGACTAAAAAAATTACAATCCTTTCATCTGAGAAAAGTGAACATAGATTGGTGGGTCTTAGATCATCTGAACTGACCCTCTGCTTGTTCTATTTGAATCAAGATGACTAGGACTAAGTGAAAGTCCACCATGGGTAAACTTTTCCCCTTTGGCTATTTTAACTGTTCTACAGAGCAGAATTTAAGGCATTGTTTTTTATTATAAAATATGCTACAATGATCAGAGTAATGTCCCATGCTGTGATGAAGTAGTGAACAGAACAAAGAAATTAAAACCGTAATTGAAAAATCTGGAGAGCTATAATGACTTTTTATTAGAGGTGCTATGGACTGTGTGTCAACAAGGTTGCAAACTGAAGAGGAATCTCTCCCCCTGTCCATGTAGACTGTCATTCATCCTGTCAGCTCATTCTCCATTGTGACCCTGTAGGTACCCATTAAATGAAGGGGTCTTAAGTGACAACATAGTAAAGAGAAGACAAAAAAAAAAATAAACCAGTTCAGTAAGCATGCTGAAAATTCTAAACTGTGCTAAGGAGATCTGCCATCTGGAATGCAAAGAAAAGGAGCATTTGGAGTTGGGAATATGAGTCTAGTGTGGTGCATATTGTTTCTACTGCTATGGATTCACCACTCTTCTTCAAACCAGCATATTCTATTTCCTGTAAATTCATAAGGCAAGGATCAGGAATCATCAATCAAACCTCAGCAATGTCTTTCCACCCAGAACGACAGGAGACTATCACAGATTCATTTTGGTTCAGCCTTTACCCCTCAGTCTGCCTGCTCAGACATTGCCACTGGAAGCAGAACTACACACAGTGTGTCCCCTACACAGCTCTGAAGGTTCACAACTGCCCCACAACAGCAAGGCAGTTTTGTGAGTAGCAGCAGATCCTTGCAGGTTACAGAAAAGGATATTTTTGTGACTGTAGAGGTGTGCATATGTAGATGAAAGGAAGAGAGAAGCCCCGCCAAGTCTTACTCATCTGGTGGCAGACAATTTCTTCAATCCGCACTTATTTTAAGACAGCTTTTAAAAGTAGCTGCACCTACAAAGAAATAGTCAGTGTGCATTTCAAGGAGACATTTAGAATCACACAGTTTGACAGCAGAAAAAGAGGTAGAAATTTCTTTACCCAAAGAGTGGATGGCCTTTCAATAAATCTTTAGAAACGAAAAAACATCTTGAATTTGAAGCGTAGAAGAATTCTATTCTGCATAGGGTTATCTGTTAAACATATACTATGCCTCAAGTAGGTCACTAAGCACCAAATAAATAGCAACTAAAAAGGTATTATCTGAAAATTGTTATTTCTGTGTTTTAACTGAATAAGCAGAAGAGTGCTTCCTGAAAGAAGCATCCAGAGCCTGTCCTTCCTGCCCTCCCCCTCCCCCAAAGAGTTTAAGTTTTCTGTGTATCCCATCTATAAACATCCATCCATGTTATGACAGGTCCTGGAGAATCTGAGACTTCACTGTCACATCCCAACATCTGCCTTCACAGCTGGCTGTGCACACGCAGCACAGTGCCAGCTGTACAGCACAGCCACAACAACCTGGGTAGCAGTGCTGAATTCCATCTCCAGCAGCCAGAGGGTCAGCACATTCCTATTTCACTGCAACACCGAGGTCTGAAATCAGGAGGGTCAACATCAGGGATAATGCCACCTTGCAAATTCCTTCCTGTTCTCTCCTAATGTACCCAGCGGTTAAATTGAAAAGCTAAAAATATCAGTTGTTTCTCCTGTTTGACCAGAGAGCACATATTAATGAAGAACAAATTATTCTAGTTTTCCATCTAAAGCACATTCTTTGAGAAACAAAGCATCCCTGCATTATATCACAATGGTTTATTTGCTGTGGCATTCAGTTCAGAACGTTCCTTTAAAAAATTTATAGCCACATTAAAGAGAGTCCTTGTGAGGAGAAGGAGACTGGCTGGAAGAACTGAGGTGAATACAGTTTCAAGATATGTCAAGGCCACAGATTCCTGCCAGCATAACTGCAATGGTTGTGGATAAATAGCAGCTAAATCCCTGAAAATTACCTACTATGGGAAGAGTTCACTACCATACTCATAATCTAAATCTTACTGACCAGCATAAAGTGCAGCAACTCCATCATCACGTTATCCTGGGAAAGAGTTTCTACTATAAGCATAGACCTACTACACTAAACCAGATAATGATTCATGTTTAAACTTCTGTGGAATAGTTATTCATTACATGCAGGCTTTTTGTCTTCCAACTCTAAAATTTTGGCTTCTCCAACTCAGTAAAATCGATTCTTCAAGGGAATTCAGTCAAATACTACCTGGCAGGTCAGAAATGCACAATAAACGTGACATTGAAAGATATTCAACAAACTTTGGATTAATGAATGCTTAACTTGCCACCTTTCTGCCTACAGTCACTCTTCTCCTGTAAATTAGGCTGCAGAAGGACATGGTAGGAATGAAATGGTGAAAAGAGAGGTGACAGTGCTGAATCAGAGTTCCCTGAGGTAGCAGGAGAGCTGGAATCATCCCTGCTCCCAGCAGCACCAAAGTGACTCACTGGGAGCAGGACTGAGTGTGTCAGTACCTGCAGCCTCCACCCCAGCCATCAGCTGGATGCTCTACCCCAGGGAGACACAACTGCACTCATTTGCCATCCAAGGGGCAGCTTGGCTTTGAATGCTGGGACAGTGACTTTGCAGAGGCTGATTTAACAGTGATCCAAAAGTGGAGCACTTTTCATTGGCACCTATGAACAGGATTCATTACTGTCATTCAGACTGATCTCTACCACTAAAAAAATCAGTTGCAAACTTGGAAAAGTCCTTAAGTGAATTTAAAGCAAATCTGAATTCTTCACTAGAAAATTTGGATAAACAGCTACCTTCAACATTCCTAAGAGTTACCTTATCACAAAGCCACTTAAAATCCTTAATTTGAGAATACAATCTAACCAGAATGCTTTTGTTTACATTTAAAATTGTACAGAATATTTCCCAAGAGCTCCTCACTAGACAAATTCACTTTAAGACATTTTAAGTTCCTGTGAGGGATTTTCTGAACTTCAGCTACAACATATTCCTGGATTCATTCCATCTTTTGTCATCTGCAACTCCCACCTCTACAATAAAGGGCTGGGCCTCTCAGATATAGGTGTTTATATGGTTCTATTCTCTGTGGACTGGCTGCAGTAGATGGGAAAATACCTAGAAGTCTTTAGATGCAATGGAAGAACACCATTAAAGTAAATGGAAATGTGTTTTTAATAAACTGGTTCTAAATTTCCTTATATGCATCATAAGCTCTTGTATCCCCAAGAGGGCTTATTAGATACAGATAAAATGTTTCAGAAAATTCCTATCACCTAACTACTTTAAGCTGCATTAATCATTTTAAATTCCACCCAAATCATGAGCAAAAAGTCTGCTCTCATCTAATGAATATAAATGCTTTCCCTTCCATAGCTAAATTTCTTGGGCTAAAGTTTTACAAACATTTAATGGAAGATATTCACAGAAAATCCATTAAACAAATAAAAGGTTGTATGTGCAAATTTCCTGTGCAATATGTGGTGTGGAAATCCATCCCCTTTATTACTTAGTATTTTCTTTTCAAATATCAGGGTTGGATTTTAAATACTTAAAAGTCATTCTTCTGATACTTTTGATTTAATTTTTTTTTTTTTTACATTTCATTTCATTACTCATAATACCTGTTCAAAATTATTTCCTTGCAAATCATCCCAAGTCTTCCTTAGTCAAGCAAAAAAAAAAAAAAAAAGAAAAGAAAAATTAAAAAAGTGAGGAATGGCACAGAAATCACACAGGTCAGCAGTGATGATTTGTGGACATATATCAATTCACTCACCTGAATCTCTCCTTTGAATATAGACCACTGAAATGCAGAAGTTTTGTGTGAGATTAAATTCCCTGGCTCCCACATTTGTTATCTACTTAAGCAGCACTTAATTCTGGCAGTTTTGATTCTTTGTTTCGGACTCTGAAATCTCTGATCAGAAACTTTCTTTTGTCTTTTGAGGTCCACAGACACTGTCCTTTCCCATCTGATGATCTGTCTCTGCAGTGGGTATCACATAATGCCATGGGTATAATCAAGAAGTCTGCAGATGACACTTCCTTGTGCATTAAACTCTGGCCAGCTGTCCCAGTGTAGGATGACACCAAGGATTTGGTGCAGGCAGCTGGCTGAAGTGAAACCCAGATCACAAGATACCAGATTAGACAAGGATAAATGACAAAGGACTGGGATTTGGGAATTCTCTGCTCAGTTTCTGTTTCTACTCCACTGTGACCTTAAGTAAATCACTCAGTCACAGAACCATAAAAAGTAATTAGACACCAAATTTCCAAAGATTTCAACGTCATTTAAGTTTCCAAACCTAAGTGGATCTAAACCCTAATTAAACTTTCCAGGTCTGATCTGGGCCAAACATCAAGACTATCCTTTCTGTCCTGGAATATGTAATTATAGGAGTCTAATTTTGGTCAAGGCTATGGTAGGGATGCATCACCTCAGTGCACTTAATGGGCTGCTCTCAATTAGGTCAGAAATCTGAGAAGCCAGCCTGCCCTTTGGGCTCACAGCACACAACAGCAGCTCATGGGCAGAGTTTAATGCTCTGTTTGTGAGACACCCACAAAATATATTCCTGGAATACTATAAGTGGATTCAATTAGACAGAAGACCAAAGGAGAGGCAAGTTAGTTGGCCTGAAAAGAAGAACTCTGCCTTCTCAGTGTGAAAAAGGTACAAAATCCCCAGTACCATTTAAATGGAAAGTGCAGGAACAGAAAGAGCTGCACAAAGCAGCTTCTTCCATCCTTTTCTGACCGAGCAAGTACGCTAAAAATTCAGACTACCTACATTCAGAGAAATACTAATGCAAGAGCTTCCTTGGCATATCACCTAGCACCCTGGGAACTCCTCTGCACAGAAACTAAGCAACTGGCTCACCAGGTAGGATACTTTAAAAAGTTCAAGAAGATAAAGTGCCCAAACGCAAGAGAAATAAAGTAGAAGTTTTATGTTTAACTCTTTTCAGCCCAAATAGTATACCCAGGTGAATTGCAGCTTTGACTTCATAACTCCTAACTTTGCCCACTCTTTCTGTATCAGTAATAACTTCCCCAATAAAACTCATCCATGCAATAAGCTCACTGAAGCCAAAGAAATTGCAGTGATGACTACTTTGGTCTACTGTTCCTTAATTAGCTTCTTCCACATTCAATTGACTGTGTTTTAGCCAGCTCTACAAAACCAAAGGTTACTGTGTAGAGTAACCTATTTGCTGCAGATGTGCCAGCTGTAAATCACACTGATCTCCAGAAGACTCTGCACCCAGACCTCTCCATCTCTGCACAGGGACAGAGGGCAGCTGCCCTGTGGCTCCAGCAGCTGGGCTGTGCAGAAGGTTCTCTGCAGGGCTCAAGATTTGCAGCTGGGAGGAGTTTGGCCACAGGCACAGGGCAGGTATGCTGCCAAACATTCCCTCCTAAAGCCAGAATGAATACTTCCACAAGTAGCATTTGTTTTTTTATCTTCACTGGCAAATTCTCTTTGAAGAGCACCCTGGAGACACAAACTGGCAGGGAAGCATCTGATGCTGCAAGTCTCCCCTGGGGTAGGGAGAGGCAGAACTTCTGCAGTTACAATGAGGGCACAGGGACACTTCCTGACCTTGTTGGATGTTTGGATCTACTCAAATCTCAGGGAAGCAGAAAGTTTTAAAGGCGATATCCCTGGGGTCTTATACAGGGGAGGAAAAAATATATTTTCCCAAGCTGCAGATTTTCAGTGCACACACTAACAAGAGGAGCATGTGCAATTTCTTGGCCTTACCATATGTATTTCCCAAAAGGATACAAAGTGGGTCACACATGAATGAAGACACAGATGAATTTCTACCATCAAATATTAACAAGTTTGAGCAATTTTTTTTGAATACAAAACTCATTTCATCAGGCATTCCTGAACATGTTTGAGGCTTGGAGTCAACACCCACAAGAGTTTAAACACTCATGCAAGTCCTCTCATAACTAATCTCCACTACAGAACACTTCTGATGCTTCCACACAGCTCTTCATTACATTCGTCCATAGCTAAAAACAGGACCTGACATCTCTTCCTTCCCACTTCAGATCTCTGTAAACTAAGTGGATCTGCTCTCCCCTTTCCAAAGACCACCCAGTCAGGCCTTCTGTTTTTGAAGTCTTTGGATACATTCCCAGAGTGAAGCCTCACTCTTGCAGTCCACACCTTGGACACATGCATAGGAACACAGAGAATACATTCCTCACCTCATTCCTACTTTCCATCATCAAGATTCTTCTGTTCTTTAAACTATCTCTACTTGGAAGGTTCAAATACAGTGTAAAGTGAAGTGTTTCACAGATCCAGACAGGTATGGAAGAGCAGAGAACTAGGACCTTATCTAGGTAGTTGTTTGGTTTGGGTTTGGTTGGTTGTTTTTTAAATAGAGCTCCTTCAAACTTTGCAAAATCACTCAGGATGGGTTTTCATAACCACTCAGGAAGATTCACATATTGTAGTTGTCCCTAGAACCCCACTTGATATTGTTTAAAATTTGGACTTGCCATTGTTTTAATGGATGCCCATTAAAGCAAAGACATAACTGTCACAAAATATTTGTTAGAAAACAAACCAAGTACAAGGAAGGAGTTTCACTACTCAGGCTGTGTTAAGGAGATATGATTCCAGTGGAGACAAAAGAAAACTAGCAGTGTAGTTCCATGTGGTGAATAAGCCACTGAAACTTATTTTCCCTCTTACAGTTCTTAACTACAGTAAAATAGGATAAATCTTTTGATGGTTTTTGCTCCAATAAACATGTTATAATCCCATTCCGAAATTTTACGGTCCCAGTAGGTCTATGTATTCATGAAGAAATAGCATAAAATGTTTGCTTTTTTGTCTTTTTCAGTATAGTCACAGTATTTCAGAGACCAACATAGCTGGAGTCCAGCAAGGCTTTGAGCATTACAGCTTTTAACTGCAATCCTCAAATACTTCCTTTATATTTGAAATACATATATAAATAAAAAAAAATGCAAGTTTAGAACACATTTTAAAAATCCTTTTCTGAGGAATGTAACCCAGAGTGATAAAGAACAAGGCATTTATCTTCATTTGCAGGGAACAACATAACACAACTTAGTCTGCTCTGCCACATGTGAATTGTTTCAGCACCCCAAATGTATGAAAATCAACACTGCTATTGTAGTCCTCAGAAGTCTCTCCCCATATATATTTATTTATATTTTTTTCATCTTCTAAAAGGCACAAACAACCTGTCAGATATATTCAGGCATATGCAAAATCCTAACTAGACAGACAAAAATAATCTTTGTTCTTTTCCCCATGTGCTCTGTGGGAGTTTTGTCTTGTTTGTGTGATTGATCAGTTTGTATTTTACTTAAGCAAAATCATTTTTCAGACACATACATGCAGTTTGAAAGCAGAAGGAAAATATTTGAGTCAGACCTTTTACTGGACAAATCAAAGTCAATACAGAGAACTGCAAGGACTGTAAAGTATCCCAACAAATAACATTAGAATCCTTCTGAGAAATAATGATTTGTGTTTTTTCCCCCCCAGTACCCAGGTTGTTTTCTGAGCAGGGTGGGAGGATGGGGTGGGTGATGAACCTCAAACAAGACTTTTAACATCCACTCTATTCTCTCTGATAAATTAAGTCTTCAGGGGATGAAATGGCAAATGAAACATCAGAATATCGGAAGAATAAGTTAAAGGCAGCAATGAATGCATCAGTCACCTTCAGGAAAGGTCACATTTCTTTTGATCATCCTTCAGTATGCTGTAATAATAGAAGCAGAGCTGTACGGCCCATGGATTGCTCTTCATGTTCTCCCTTCCCATCTGACCTTACAAAGACAGCCTCTATGAATTCCTATTTTGCCATCAGTGTATAGTAATGCTTTTTTTTGTCAGAAATGAAGGTGAAAGATAGTCATGCTATCTTTCAACTGTACTACTGGAAGGCAGTTCCTTGCTTTCGCCCTTGGCAATCTTTAAAATCATCAGTTAATCATTAAGATTGCTTCTTATAACTTACCCCATAGCTTCCTTCCTTTTGACACTAAGTTTTATAATTTGCACTCCCTGTACATCTCAAACATCCACGTCAATGGAAGTCAGTGAGAGACTGAGGCATATACAGAAGGCTGAATTACATTCACTGTCCATCAATTATTTTTAATTCATCAGCAGCTCTTCAGAGTTCTTTACCACAAGTGTGTTGACAGACCATGTATTTCCTCAGCAGAACTTACTTTTGCAAAACACTCATCTGAAACAATCCCTTTATTTTCTTCCTTTTAATTATGGCAGCATTTGCTGAAGTGGGTGAAACTTTACAAAATTTCACAGTCGGAGGGTTAAAAGCCATGGAAGATATCACCACAACATTGCAAATATTTTTGTACAGATTTTCAAAGCTAAAACTGTAATTTATCCTCAGCATAACATTTTTCCCTCGTGAGAATTGCATGTATTCTACTCATCATAGTCATTGCTGCATATTCCCTCACTGCTGAATGACAGGGTAAAGGATCTTGTGTTCCTAAAATAGCTCTGATCTTCTAAGTGTGCTCATCAGCCAGTTTAGACAGTGCATTTAATTGAAGTCATTCTCTGAAAAAGTATTAAGAAACAAGTCTGAAGAAACAGTGTGTATGTAGCAACAATGCAGTGAACTGTCTCACAGCCTTCTGCCTTAACAGTATTTGTTGCTTTTGCAATATGTACTTTTTTTTTATGCAATATGCAATAAATGCTCATTTTTCCTAGATCGGAATTTTTAGAATCCTCTACAAATAACTCACAGTATCAATAGTAATCAACACAGCAGGAGTCACCATCTTTAACATTCCTCTCTTTTTTTTTTCTCCTGAACCACATTGCTGTTTACCTACAAGTTTAAAGAAGAATCCTGTAATTTCTAGAAAAAAGTAGGTTGCTTTTTCCTATGTTTTCCAGATACTCAGCCCTTACTCTGACACTCCGAGTGACCTTAGGCATTTCAATTGACCTCTGCAAGCCTCAGTCAGCTCAGCTAGAAGACAGAGTCCCTTTGAAAAGCAGATGTTGTATCAGTGCTGTGTTTTCTTGGATAAATGCATTTAAAATTAAAAGAAAGCTATGACTGTTCAGTGACCTTTCAGTACACTTAATGTCAAGGGCCTTTCTTTTGGAGACCAAGTGTCTATCTGGAATTGCTAATGCAATTTAAAGGAAAAAAAATCAAATTGTAACAGCTCAGATGCAGAAGCAGGGATTGCCTTTTCATTGATATTACATGCTTTGGCTCTATTGCATCTTTTCTCTTGGTCTAATTCAAGATAAATCATTTATAATATTGTAACGTCTTCTATTCATGCAGCTTTTCATTTTAAGTCCCGTATTTATACTGGATCAAAAACACATCCAAAACTTCAAGTCAAAAAACCCCAAACTGACAGAGAGCTAAGAAACAACCCTGGCTATGTGCGAAAAAGCAACCACGGTTTCCATAATGAGGATCCAAGGTCCCATAATCTCCCCAGGCCCTGCCATCGGAGCAGGGGTGTTCGCACTTGTCAGGTACGGATGGCACAGGCTGTGCTCGGCAGCTGTGAGCCACGGGCACAGAGAGCAGAGCAGGCTTGGGTGGCTGCACAGACTGACAGCCCCAGGGCCGGGAGAGCTCTGGCAGGGGCTGAGGCAGCCCCTGAAGTGGGCAGGAGTAGGTGTTCAGCAGTGACTCAGCACATCCACACACACACATCCACACTCCAGCGTGGCTCAGGGCGGTCTCCCCCGGACTTCAAATCCTTTAAATCACTGCCTGCTCTTCTCACAGTCCTATTCCTCCGCTTTTGCATTTTAAAGGTAAGATATTACAATATTCACCAATTTTTTTTCAAGTCCAGCAAATCAGGGGTTATTTTATTTATCAGTTACTTTTTCATTGGATCCACACATGTCTTAATTTAAATGAAACTGCTTTTAGTGTAACTCTTCAGGAAGTATTGTCTCAGGCCAGGCCAAATTCTGCTTACTATTACATCCTCTATTTATTACTGAAGTGCAACCAGTTGTAAAGCAAAAATACATCACTATTTAACACGGGAAAGTCATTCCAAGTTTTTTTTCCTCATCACCAGTGCTTCCATAAGTATGAGGAAAAACAGAAAGAACGAATAAGCACAAGATTACAAACTCCCACATCCCAAACTCATAAGGCTGTACTGCTTTAAGCCCTTACAAAAATCTCTGTGAGCTGTAGAGAGTTACTGTAAATACGGAATGTCTGCTTTAGAGGAGAGAGCACAGCTGCCATTTAATGATGCACTGCACCCACAAATTCCAGGAAAAGGTGTCATTGCTTTGGTGTTTGATTTGATCCTCATCCCCACGCAATGCACTTTATCAGAAGCATGTTTGCAGCAGACTGATGTGGAGAAACCCCGTGCACAGAGTGTATTCTCTGCATGTTCCATGAGCTCCTGCACAGGGAGGAAGGAAACCTGCACAGCCCATCAGTGCCTGTCACCTTTCAGCTGGCCACTGCCCACTTCCCAAAGGAGGTCAACACATGTTCCAGCTCTGAGGAAGGCTTCCTTCTCCTGTAGCCCTCACAGTTCATAGCCTAGTTACCCAGCAAAGTCAATTAAAAGCAAGGCAAACCCACAAAGTGTTTTGTTGGGTTTTTTTACTGCTATACATCCATACAGTCTCACTATTGCAAAGACAAGAATTTTCTGACTTTCTAGGCTATGTTTAACCACACCATTATCTGTTGAGACTGAGAAAGAAACCTTAGGAAGGTTTAGAAGGCTATATGATAAGGAAAAAGGGTCACTACCCAAACACATGTTGAGAATCTAAATTTTCGTTCAACCTTTAAGATATTAATATATTGCATAGTATTTTAATACATAATTACCCTTACAGTATAATACTAGTATACTGAAAAATATGCTGTTGAGAATAACAAAGGAGCACCGTAAAATCTCAATTGTAGCTCTGAATTTCCTCATGAACCAAAAGAGAGTTATTTCCAGTGTTTGATGCCCTCTTAGTATATAGTGGGTATTACCATAAACGAACAACAAAAATAGTAATTATTTATTAAAAAGGAGGGATAATAAGTAGGAGTTTTAATGTTACAATGTTACTATTAAACAAACACAATTACTGTAGTTTTAATGCATACCGTTCATTATCTTCTGTTGGCTCGAATTCTATGTGTAAGAAAAGAAACTGTATGGCCTTCCTAATAAATAATACCCAAGCACTGTTTAGGCTTTGCAGCAAACAGTAGTTGACTTTATCACTTGAAAACATTCTGAATAATTTTGAATCATTCTCTGGAGACCATTAACCAAATTCCCTCAGATATTTTGGGAGTCTCTGTTTTACATTCAGATACCTGAGCTGACACCTGAAGACTGCCTAATTGTCCATGCACTCAGACCAATACATCCTAACTTGCAAAAATATTCTCAAAGGCCATATGAAAAGTCTTGTTACAGTTGAGGTAAATTACCACTGACCCATCATCCACAAATCCATTTATAGTATCATAGAGGAAATCAGGTTGATTAAGCATCCAAATGCCTTTCCCTTCAGAAGCCCAGAAATATCTTCCAAGAGAATCTGCTCCATCATTTTCCCAGGGCCCAAAGTGAGTTCATCTGCCCTGTGCTTCCCCATGTAGACCTCTTGGCTATTTTGAAGATGGGGACAACGTTTGTCTTTCTCCTATCAACCAGAAACTCTCCCTGTTTTTATTTCCATTCAGAGGTACTAGACAGTGGCTTCTACAGGACACCAGTGGGCCCTCTGAGCACCTTGGATGCTGCTCAGCTGCTCCCATGGCCCTGAATGGATCACACTCCCATGATCTTGTCCCTCAGTCTCCCCTCAATCTTCACCCAGCTCTCCTTGGACCCTGTCTCTACACAGGTCCTCCAGGCCTCTTCTCTGACACCTTGAAGCAAAGATACAAAGATTGATAAGGAGACTATGAGCTGCAGAACCAAGCCCAGGCCTGTCACACCAGCACTGCAATCACCACGGTGTCACAGCGGCCATCACACTTCGTGTATCTGTTGTGCACAAAACATGTTTTTATGCTGTCTGTGTCTCACAACCTTATCATTTCCTCACAACAGAAGGATCAATCAATTCCATAAGCAATGTCTTCCAGGCTGGTTTTGAGATTAAAGGGTAGGCTAGCATTCCCAACATCTTAATCCTCACATGCTCATACACATTCAGCTGCAACAATTTTGACATGTGGGTCATAAGGTTGATTTGAGAATGACCAAAGCAGTTCCAAAGGTTAATTTGATAACATCCAAACTTGTAATCTGCAATCAGGCCAAGGAAGGACCTTCTGCTGCACAGGTGGTACAAAGATACCCACATTACCCATAACAGCAGGGGAACAAAAAATCAACAACACTGTTGTACTAAATTTGCAATGTGCACACAAAGCTTTTGAAACAAGGTGCATAAACACCTCCTGTGAGAAACAAAAGCAGTCAAAAATTAAAATATAACAGTCTGCCATGATCTACGTTATTTAATGTCTCATATGCAATCATGACTATGATTTTGCACTAATTTAATTTCCCATGATAGATTTATAATTGGGGACTGCTGAATTCTCAGACAGGAATATTGACCTGAGAAACCAGAATCATCAGATGTTTTGATTTGAGATCATATATTCACTCTACTGTATTTTATCTATCCCAAGTACAGCCTATCAAAGCCACAATACCTGTGCATCTGTGCACTGCAAACAATGCCAGTGAGTGACTGTCTGTATTTCTGTGAGGACTGCAGAGTAAATCTGGGCGCCTGATTACCCCAAACAACACTTATAACACAGAAGCTTAACACAGACACAAAAATCCCTGAAAGGAACTAATTATGCCACTGCTGATTGAACACAGGCACAGCAGAAGTGAGATATACTTTCTCTCCATCTAGAAGAAATTCTAGCTCTTAGGTTCCAACAGCTAACTGGTCTCTAACTCTTCCCAGCCTAGAAGTGTCAGTACCCTTCTGTAGTAGCAGAGTGTCATGTTCCCCACTCCTCTTACCAACCCAGACAGTGTGTTCTTCCAATAGCTGCTGCATTTCCTGTCGACAGATCCCAGACTCAAGCTGTTTCCAGATGAGCTCCACGATGTTCCTCCCCAGAACTCTCCTACATTTGTTAAAAATTTCTTCTGTAGATTCCCTGTAACACATTGTTTGTGTGCTCTTGATTTTGTCCTACCAGGCTGCTTACCCCATTGTGACCTGTAGGTCACCTTTCAGTGCACCAGCCTTTCACTGAAAAAGAAAGCAGTCCACCTCAACAGTGGTTCTTGTTGCTTTTTTCTTACTGAACTATTATCTAAACCCCCCAAAAGCTTCCTAAAATATTTGTCCATTCATGGTTTCACCTTTTTTTTCCATTGAGTCTTCCATTGAGTAAGACATTTCCCAACAAACCAGGAGGAAAGGGGAAAGGAAAGGGGAAAGGAAAGGGGAAAGGAAAGGGGAAAGGAAAGGGGAAAGGAAAGGGGAAAGGAAAGGGGAAAGGAAAGGGGAAAGGAAAGGGGAAAGGAAAGGGGAAAGGAAAGGGGAAAGGAAAGGGGAAAGGAAAGGGGAAAGGAAAGGGGAAAGGAAAGGGGAAAGGAAAGGGGAAAGGAAAGGGGAAAGGAAAGGGGAAAGGAAAGGGGAAAGGAAAGGGGAAAGGAAAGGGGAAAGGAAAGGGGAAAGGAAAGGGGAAAGGAAAGGGGAAAGGAAAGGGGAAAGGAAAGGGGAAAGGAAAGGGGAAAGGAAAGGGGAAAGGAAAGGGGAAAGGAAAGGGGAAAGGAAAGGGGAAAGGAAAGGGGAAAGGAAAGGGGAAAGGAAAGGGGAAAGGAAAGGGGAAAGGAAAGGGGAAAGGAAAGGGGAAAGGAAAGGGGAAAGGAAAGGGGAAAGGAAAGGGGAAAGGAAAGGGGAAAGGAAAGGGGAAAGGAAAGGGAGACAAAAAGAAAGAAGGAAAGAGGAAAGAGGAAAGAGGGACAAAAAGAAAGAAGGAAAGAGGAAAGAGGAAAGAGGAACGAGGAACGAGGAACGAGGAACGAGGAAAGAGAGGAACGAGGAAAAAGAGGAACGAGGAAAAAGAGGAACGAGGAAAAAGAGGAACGAGGAAAAAGAGGAACGAGGAAAAAGAGGAACGAGGAAAAAGAGGAACGAGGAAAAAGAGGAACGAGGAAAAAGAGGAACGAGGAAAAAGAGGAACGAGGAAAAAGAGGAACGAGGAAAAAGAGGAACGAGGAAAAAGAGGAAAGAGGAAAAAGAGGAAAGAGGAAAAAGAGGAAAGAGGAAAAAGAGGAAAGAGGAAAAAGAGGAAAGAGGAAAAAGAGGAAAGAGGAAAAAGAGGAAAGAGGAAAAAGAGGAAAGAGGAAAAAGAGGAAAGAGGAAAAAGAGGAAAGAGGAAAAAGAGGAAAGAGGAAAAAGAGGAAAGAGGAAAAAGAGGAAAGAGGAAAAAGAGGAAAGAGGAAAAAGAGGAAAGAGGAAAAAGAGGAAAGAGGAAAGAGGGACAAAAAGAAAGAAGGAAAGAGGAAAGAGGAAAGAGGAAAGAGGAACAAAAAGAAAGAAGGAAAGAGGAAAGAGGGACAAAAAGAAAGAAGGAAAGAGGAACGAGGAAAGAGGAACGAGGGACGAGGAACGAGGAAAAAGAGGAAAGAGGAAAGAGGAAAGAGGAAAGAGGAAAGAGGAAAGAGGAAAGAGGAAAGAGGAAAGAGGAAAGAGAGGAAAGAGGGACAAAAAGAAAGAAGGAAAGAGGAAAGAGGGACAAAAAGAAAGAAGGAAAGAGGAAAGAGGGACAAAAAGAAAGAAGGAAAGAGGAAAGAGGAAAGAGGAAAGAGGGACAAAAAGAAAGAGGAAAGAGAGACAAAAAGAAAGAGGAAAGAGAGACAAAAAGGAAAAAGGAAAGAGAGACAAAAAGAAAGGGGAAAGAGAGACAAAAAGAAAGGGGAAAGAGAGACAAAAAGAAAGAGGAAAGAGGAAAGAGGAAAGAGGAAAGAGGAAAGAGAGACAAAAAGAAAGAGGAAAGAGAGACAAAAAGAAAGAGGAAAGAGAGACAAAAAGAAAAAGGAAAGAGAGACAAAAAGAAAGAGGAAAGAGAGACAAAAAGAAAGAGGAAAGAGAGACAAAAAGAAAGAGGAAAGAGAGACAAAAAGAAAGAGGAAAGAGGAAAGAGGAAAGAGGAAAGAGGAAAGAGGAAAGAGGAAAGAGGAAAGAGGAAAGAGGAAAGAGGAAAGAGGAAAGAGGAAAGAGGGACAAAAAGAAAGAAGGAAAGAGGAACGAGGAAAGAGGAACGAGGAAAAAGAGGAAAGAGGAAAGAGGAAAGAGGAAAGAGGAAAGAGGAAAGAGGGACAAAAAGAAAGAAGGAAAGAGGAAAGAGGGACAAAAAGAAAGAAGGAAAGAGGAAAGAGGGACAAAAAGAAAGAAGGAAAGAGGAACGAGGAAAGAGGAACGAGGAAAAAGAGGAAAGAGGAAAGAGGAAAGAGGAAAGAGGAAAGAGGAAAGAGGAAAGAGGAAAGAGGAAAGAGGAAAGAGGAAAGAGGAAAGAGGAAAGAGGAAAGAGGAAAGAGGAAAGAGGAAAGAGGAAAGAGGAAAGAGGAAAGAGGAAAGAGGAAAGAGGAAAGAGGAAAGAGGAAAAAGAGGAAAGAGGGACAAAAAGAAAGAAGGAAAGAGGAAAGAGGAAAGAGGAAAGAGGGACAAAAAGAAAGAGGAAAGAGAGACAAAAAGAAAGAGGAAAGAGAGACAAAAAGAAAGAGGAAAGAGAGACAAAAAGAAAGGGGAAAGAGGAAAGAGGAAAGAGAGACAAAAAGAAAGAGGAAAGAGAGACAAAAAGAAAGAGGAAAGAGAGACAAAAAGAAAGAGGAAAGAGAGACAAAAAGAAAGAGGAAAGAGGAAAGAGGAAAGAGGAAAGAGGAAAGAGGAAAGAGGAAAGAGGAAAGAGGAAAGAGGAAAGAGGAAAGAGGAAAGAGGAAAGAGGAAAGAGGAAAGAGAGGAAAGAGAGGAAAGAGAGGAAAGAGAGGAAAGAGAGGAAAGAGAGGAAAGAGAGGAAAGAGAGGAAAGAGAGGAAAGAGAGGAAAGAGAGGAAAGAGAGGAAAGAGAGGAAAGAGAGGAAAGAGAGGAAAGAGAGGAAAGAGAGGAAAGAGAGGAAAGAGAGGAAAGAGAGGAAAGAGAGGAAAGAGAGGAAAGAGAGGAAAGAGAGGAAAGAGAGGAAAGAGAGGAAAGAGAGGAAAGAGAGGAAAGAGAGGAAAGAGAGGAAAGAGAGGAAAGAGAGGAAAGAGAGGAAAGAGAGGAAAGAGAGGAAAGAGAGGAAAGAGAGGAAAGAGAGGAAAGAGAGGAAAGAGAGGAAAGAGAGGAAAGAGAGGAAAGAGAGGAAAGAGAGGAAAGAGAGGAAAGAGAGGAAAGAGAGGAAAGAGAGGAAAGAGAGGAAAGAGAGGAAAGAGAGGAAAGAGAGGAAAGAGAGGAAAGAGAGGAAAGAGAGGAAAGAGAGGAAAGAGAGGAAAGAGAGGAAAGAGAGGAAAGAGAGGAAAGAGAGGAAAGAGAGGAAAGAGAGGAAAGAGAGGAAAGAGAGGAAAGAGAGGAAAGAGAGGAAAGAGAGGAAAGAGAGGAAAGAGAGGAAAGAGAGGAAAGAGAGGAAAGAGAGGAAAGAGAGGAAAGAGAGGAAAGAGAGGAAAGAGAGGAAAGAGAGGAAAGAGAGGAAAGAGAGGAAAGAGAGGAAAGAGAGGAAAGAGAGGAAAGAGAGGAAAGAGAGGAAAGAGAGGAAAGAGAGGAAAGAGAGGAAAGAGAGGAAAGAGAGGAAAGAGAGGAAAGAGAGGAAAGAGAGGAAAGAGAGGAAAGAGAGGAAAGAGAGGAAAGAGAGGAAAGAGAGGAAAGAGAGGAAAGAGAGGAAAGAGAGGAAAGAGAGGAAAGAGAGGAAAGAGAGGAAAGAGAGGAAAGAGAGGAAAGAGAGGAAAGAGAGGAAAGAGAGGAAAGAGAGGAAAGAGAGGAAAGAGGAAAGGAAAAAAGGAAAAAAAAGGAAAAAAAAGGAAAAAAGGAAAAAAAAAGAAAAAAAAAAAGAAGAAAAAAAGAACCAAAAAGAAACAACCACCGAAACCCACAGAGATTTCAACACCAGCTCTGTAATGGGTGGTTATGGGAAATACTGCATTCTAATCACCACACTCCTGTTTCTTGCTCGACTCTTATAATCAACAACATGAACTCATCATCTATTTCAAGTTTAGATGAGACCTGATCATTAAAAGCAAAAGGATTTTTGGTAAATATCTTACAAGATCAATGGGTATTTCAAAATTTCCATCAAATCATGGCTTTTACATGCTCCACAAAGAATTGGCCAGCTTTTTAAAACAGCACACATATGCCTGCACCCATGGAAGCACATGCAATACACCCCATGGGACGTAGCAACCATGCAAGTCAGCCAGGCTCCAGGAAGAGTTGGATTTTGTCAATGATCTGGAGACCACACTGACTATTTTTTCCACTCCTGCCTGTTGAAAACTAAGTATCACTACTAGGAACGAGTGGTAATTGTTCCAGCAGCGCAGGAGACCTCCCTCTCAATCTTACACAGCTGTGGTGAAGCTGCTTCCAAGTCCCTTTTCCACAAGCCAGGCAGCACCTCCAGGTCTGCTCTTTTCATTACTAAAAGCAGCTCACTGGAAGCAAGAGAACAGATAAGCTTGGGAGGGTCTTTAAAATTATTCATCCTGACAGTTTCAGTAGAACTTCTAACATTAAACAGCTTGCAAACCGAGATCATCAACAGCACATCAGCTTCTATCAACTATAAACCTTCTGCAGGTTTCAAGCAATATGCAGAGGGCATTAGCATAGCTCAAAGTGGTTTTTAAGAAAGACTGTAGGAAGCTGGAAAATGCAGATATTTCAAGCATAATTCAGGACTGAACCATTGTTTATAATAATTTTGTTGTGCAATATATGCTGCATAATTCTTGAAGGGAACCATTTGTATTATTTTCTCATTATAAAACCCAATTTTGTATCCACTGGAAAATAAAGAATGGTTAGATTTTAACCTGTTTCTTTAGCAATGGGACACTACACGATTGACAATGCAATTACCAGTGTAAAGTTTTTGATATGCCAAGTAATACTTAAAATAGAACTTCAATATTTTTCATGTGGTTTTCTGTGGGTTTAGTAACAACCTGTTTTTCTGCAAATCAAGAAATCTTCATAGGTTCAAGAAAAACTCCTTTAAACTTGATATTTCTGAAGAAAGGCATGCATATAAGAGACATTCTAGCATTTCATGGAAAGGTTTGCAAAATTAAGGTTTCCATTACATGAAGAGTACAGTCACGCTTTTTTAAATCTTCATGAACTGAAAGAACCTTTTTATTTGGAAAACATTAAAAATCTGCCTTCTATGACGATACTGAGAGATATTTTAGACCTAAATTTCCATATCTACTTTAAGTCAAGTTAGTAGGTGGGCATGTAACATTACTGTTGTCTTATTCCTTCCCCTTTACTATGAGTTTTCTCCTGTAGGTTTGCCAGGTACATTCCCACAGTTGGAAGACATTGAGATTTACCAGATTCAAACCCTTGTGTGGAGTCCATCTATTAATGCCAAAAAGAAGAACATACCATAATTACTCAGTTAGCCCATTAAAAAAAAAAAAAAGAAAATCCTTCTTTCACCTTTAGACTTAAATCTTCATTTTCACTATACTATTAATAGGTTGTGTGTCTGTTCACTTGTCTGTCTCTACCATGGGCTACACAGAGCACGGTCCTTCCCTTCTTTCTTTTTGAAAAATATAGTCTAGAATATTATAAGCACTGCAAAAAAACAACAGCATTTATATTCCAGCCCTTATTAGGAATTTTACATTCACTGAAATGTTGGATAAAGGACCCATTGATTTCAGATACATAGATTTAGCTTTGCTGATATGAAATGGCATCTTTCTTCAGACACAGCTCACATGACCATTTGCAGATTTTACTTGAAATCATTCCCTTTTGACTTGACTAAAGAAAGTAAGCTAACTACTGAGGCCAATCATCTCCTACCTCCTACACCTACAGACAAACAATGCCCAGCTCTGTCACTGATCTGGCAGAGGTTTTAGCAATGCTCAGTGTATGATCATAAGTAAATCAAGTCCTTCCTGAAGTCCTTAGCAGCACCTTCCAAGGTGTGTATGTTTTGCTGCCTCCTACATTTACATCAGTGGAAAGCTAAATGGTTAGAGAGACATTACGTGTGGACAAAGACTAAAGCAATGGGAGTGTCTCTCTTCCTCCTACAAGGAATCCTTGTAGGATTCCTCCTTACATCCCACTCTGCAGTGTTCCAGCAAATCATCTACATAGCAAGACCTCTGCCAGTTCCCTTGCAAGACTATTCAGGACAACATATCTTGTAGCCAAGAATTTTTGAGTACTTAAACAACACAAATGCAGCATGGGAATTCTAGGTTTGTCTCATTAAGTTGCTTGCTAATATATTATTTCAAAGTCACAGGTATGACTGAGGAATTCCTTAGTATTTCTGACACAAGGTAATTACCTTCAGAAGCTTTATCAATAGGTACTACAAGTTGTTCTTTGCATTTCCCACTTAGATGAAGGGCACAGTAGTTGTTTGGTTTGGGTTTGTTTTTTTTTTCAGAACTTGGAAAGAGAATTCCCCTCTTGATTTCAGAGAGAATATAGCTATCCTTCATGAGAGACTGCAATGGATCCTACACGATAAATATGCAATTCCACAGAGGCAGGTGTTCTGGTTTGTATCATGCTTAGGGCTGATTATTTTCTAGGATATTTTCTTCTTTCTCTTAGAGCTTCTCCTACTATTACAAATTTCTTTTTTGCTTTCTGTTCTCTCTTCTTATCTATTACTGATTTTCGCCACAGTTGCTGACAGAAGTTTTCCATTTCTGTATGAAGGACGGTACAAGATTCGTCACTCTTCTAATCTGCTCCAGTAAAAGAGATCAAAATGCAAACCCTGCTGAGAAACTGTCTTCTTTCAGCTGGAACCTCACTACTCATGACCACAGGATTTGGGAACCATCACACGAGTCTGTCTCAGCTTGTTATCTTAGGCCAAGGTACACAGCAACTTCTAAGACAAATATCAGTGCTGTTCAGCCTGTAAGACTAAACCTTGAACTCCTCTGTGTTTTCTGAGGACCCCAGGAAAGCAGCACAACAGTATCATCAGAGGCTGGTACAGCTGAAGAGTACTAACAATGTATCTTGGCAGGTGTGGAAGGAGAGAAGAGAACAGAGCCTTCCAGCTGGTCAGTGAAGGAATAAAGGCTTTTTATATGCTACAAGAAGCACATGATCGAGAAGTATTTTCTAAAATAAAAGACCTTTCCCATTCTTGGAGTGTTTGGCTTTACCTACCATCCCATCTCTGCCTTTAGAGTGACCTCAACCAGCCAGTCCTCACATGGGGTTCTCATCTAGGCAAAGGATATTTTGGGCCACAGTCCTTAGGAACAGAAGCAAGTGGGGCATGCAGTTGATGAGCACCTGTGCATTGCTGGCACTTGAGAGGAGAAGCCTGGATGTCCATCAAGGCACCGAAATTTGTGCTCAACTTTGACTTCAATCAAACTTTCAAAATTAAGCAAGGGCTTCACCCGACTGAGACCACAATCTGCTATAATATAATGAAGTAGAGGTAAGGATCCTATCTTACAGGGATGTAAATCTAAAATGGCCCCTGCTAGATCCAAAGGTTTCTCCAGATTTACACTGATGTGAAAACAAGTACTGCCCTATTATATTCACAAACCCCACAGCTACCACACTCAGTTCTTTATCTTGCAAGTTCATTCTTTCTGAACAGAAATATCTATATAATTATTCTGCACATGAGTTATACTGGCTCAGAAAACCAACCAACATGGGATTCAGCAGACCTAAGAATTATGCAAAGACTGTTTTAAGCAGCTTAATATTTAAAGGAAACTATTTGTTTTTTAAAAAGTGCATCTGCCACAGAAGCCATAAAGTTTTTGCATACAAGCAAATTAGCAATATTTTTTCTGTGCAACTGAAGGGCTGTGGACATTGTAAATTAAAAATAGCCATTCCATGAGGAAAGAAAAGCTGCATAATAATAAAAAAATATAGGCTTAAATGTGTCAATGTCCTTTTGTTTGTGCACAAATTAGAATTAGATGAGAGAAAAAAGGAAAATAAGAATAAACAAAAGATTTTAAAAACAACCCAGAGATACTGGATCCAGTACAAGAATGGCCCACAGTCACCCTGCTTGCCAGCTGTAGTTTTACTGCAATTACTGAAACCACACCACGTATTTGGACTAAGCATAGTATTGCCTAACTATATTCAAATGCTAAACAATTGCCTTAAAATTGTTTATTTTCAATTCTTCATATCCATAGCACACCTTTAGGCTGTCTTTGAATGCAGCTGGATGGTTATGGCAAACATTTGCTGTTGTATCAAGGGCTTACAGCCTCCAGTAAATCTATTAGCAGTAAGTGTTTGGAGGAATATGTCTTTAATTAGCATCATAAATAATTGCAGACTACATTTTTGCTCTGGGATGCAGAGAAGAGTTGATCTGAAACTATTTTCAATCCAGGAATTTCTTTTTTTTTTTTTTCCTCTGCAGTTCAGAGACACAGATGGAAGAATGGTCCTCACTCAGAAGTGACTGGCAACCTTTTTATAAATTATTTTCCAGGTCGCTTCATTGAGTGTTTTGCAGGTATTCCGTTTCATTCCTTGGCAACTGACCCAAAACTTGGAGCTGGATTACATGAGAGATAGGCACTGTCTTTGGTGTCCTTGAGCAAAATAATAAAGTTATTTTTCTAGCCTGTGATTCTTCTCTATATATCAGTGAAGACTCCCCCTCCCAGCTCTCACCTTTTTTCTTTACAATGGCATTTTGGCCTTATTACTTATTAGAATCAGAAGCAAAACATCCATATCATTATGAATTAGAAAATGTTTAATAAGAATGAGCTTGAACAAATTTTTATTATAATGAAAGGATTAAGGTGCATGATAGCATTAATATTTAGGAAAAATTAAACAAAATTGCTTTTTATCTGCTGCAAACTATGTTAAATATTTAATATGCCACATTATAAGGGCACCATTTCGACAAAGGGTATGGCAACCTTTGTGTTAGGAACCTTCATTTCAGTGCTTCAAACTTTGTTGGAAAACTTCTAAAAGCTAAATTAAAACTATGTGCAGGTTTTCCAGGCAGTTAGAGCCGAGACAAAGCTTCCAAACCTGGGCAGGTCCACAGCAGAATATTGTGCAAACAGTGGGTCCAAAGAGGCTGCCTCTTGCTGGCTCTCCTGACCCAGCACATGGTTTATTTAGAAGGGAGCACTGAGTTTAATTGTCCTGGAGCTTATGGGAAGCCTTTCTGTTGCTTCCTTTGGAGCTTCTGGGGATATTTTTAGGCAGCTTTAAAACATAAAGTTATGCAAGTATTCTGAGGTGATGAAGGGTGATTTCTTTTTCAGCAATCTAGCAGCAGATAACTTATATAAATATTGTGAGAGGCAAACTCTAGCTCTCTGATTATAAGTGATTATAAATATTCCTATATAACTAAAAAGGTATGCTAAATCCCACTAGGACCAGTAGTATGCTTTTGGAAAAAAAAGCAAATCATTTTCTGCAGTCTGAAGGCCTGGAAACTTTCAAGCTTTCCCCAAGAGTTTAAAAAATAAAATCTCTGAAAAAAAAAAAATAAAAAATAAGTAAATACCAAACCCCAAGCTGGACCTGCTTACAAGCCAGGCTATGTATTGTATGAAATTTTAGAGTAATAATGTAACAGTAGAATGCAGTAAATTTGGTTGTAAAGTTTTACTGCTTTCAGAGCAGTCAACTGAGAAGCAAATAAAATGAAAAAAGTTCTGAGGTTGCTCCTAAGCTGATCCTTACAATGACCCTGAAAAAAAAAAAATCTATTATCCTCTACCTTTATCTCTCCTCCTGTAAAATGTGATAATAAACACTAGTTAAATCTTCCATCTTGGGATGGGACTCTGAGCAAAACATTATAACCACTTTGGTTGAGCTGGCTTAAGTCCTGAAATCAGCCTTCTCACACTCTATACCCCGAAAATTTCAGCAGAATTACCCTAACTCTTCACAAGCTATCAAGGTCTCATTAGTTGCTTTTAAAGCTCTCCTTCTACCTCAGTTGACTTTCACTTTATCCATCCAAGGCATTTGTTTTCATCTGTACCCACATCCCAGGCCACCATCAGCTGTTGCACTGGGGAGCAGTGACAGGATTGCCCTGGTGAACACTCCAAGTGTGGTGCCATCATTTGAAGCACCTGTCTTTTTCCCCCCCCATTCTCTATTTCTCATAGACCTCTTCTTCACTGAATAAAAAGTTTCCTCCTCTGCAATTAAAATCTTCACAATCAGATTATTATTTTGCAGCTGAATACATGACTACCTTCTGAATGCTGCTGAATTTTCCTGTCTGCAGCAGGCTTGCTTTCAAGGCACAGTTTTTCTGTTCATGTCTCACATTCAAGGAAACCCAACATGAAACAGGAGAAGTCAAACAATGTCAAAGATACAGCAGTTCATCATTAGATTCCAGATTTTCTGACTCTGGCATATATAGCCACATTTCGATATGACAAAAAAAAAATAAGAGAAGTTTCACTATGTTAGAGTCATATATAGAAAAAAAGAGTAATTGACTGTCCTTTCAAAACCACAGCTGTTTCTTTTGAAACTCAGATGGAAGATATTCAGCAGCCTTGAGGAAAGTGAAGGTAAAAAATGAGTACTGTTCAAAAACTCTCAATGTTCAAGTCTAGAACAGTAAAAAAATATATATTTTATATATCTATAGTTTAATAAAATTGACCTAAATTATATTTTTAAATTTTTTAAGTTTGACTTCAATAATTGTATCTTTGATTTAGCATCAGAGTGTTTTGTGATATTTTAAATTGTTTATAATTCCCTCTCAAAGCAAAAATGTTTGGATACCAACATGAGAAGGGAGTACAGAAGCACATTTTGAAAGTCAAACTCAAAATATCAAGTATCTGTACTTAAAGGTGAATCTTAAAAAATATATTCCAATAAACAGCTTTTATTGAGGCATTAGTGACCATTAACTTCTCATGCATGTGGCTCACGCTGTCAGGCAGATCATATTAGTGATACTTGTAAATGTTGTGCATCTGCTATAAAGTATCTCAGCTTCACTTACCAGAAGGTTTTCTAAACATTAATTCACATTTTTGGTGGTTTCAAGAGAAATAGCTTTTATTAATTACAAGTTAAATTAAAGCCACAAACAGCCTTTATTTATGTTAGCAGCAGATTCTGTCAGTAGATATATCTTTATCTCACTGCAGTGTACTTTCAAAGAACTAAAACATTAAAAAGAAGCTCTAATAACAAATTTGGTTTGAACCTAAAATTGTGTACCAACTTTTGAAACAAAGACTAAAAACCTTCAGTTTCAACTGTAAATATTAAGGTATTGAAATGCCAGACTGGGCTGAAAACCCATCTTTGGAAGGCAGAAACTTTTCAAGCATGAAAATCCCTCCTTCAAGAAAGGCAAACTGAAATTAAAACGAAAAATAAAAGAGCAAACCTTTGGAAATGCATCCATGCCATTTTCACTACCATCACTCTCCTTCCTGCATCCACACACTTTGAGTGTCTTGGTAGTTTGCTAGAGAATGGCTTTCCTTACCTGCAGAATTTCAGGGGAAACCACACAGTGGCAGTACTGTGAATGCAAACACTCTATTCTATTGTGCAGCATCTGTTAAGAACTAAAATACAGTTTCCTATCCTTGGTTATGGTTAAGTTGACTGTTACTTTTCTATATAGAAGAACATGCAGTCAACACATTATTCATTTCCTTCTGTAATTTCAGTATCCAGAGGCCTCAGACACAGTCACACATTTCACTCTGGGCTACTGTTTTCTTGCCATTCGGATCCCCTCTTTCACTTCCTCTGTTCAGGTACATTTTTGAAGCCCAGTCTCTTTGTGCAAACTTGGAATTCAATGCCAAACTAAAAGGAAAGCAAATCAAACTGAAGGAGCAGCCCCCATACAAACATGCACGCACACACCCACCCCAGACATTTATGATTCATCTAGGTTATTGGTTTCTGTACTTTCAAAGCACACAGAAACAAGTTGATGAGTATTAGAAATGACAAATCCAGAATGCTCTGCTCATTTTCACTGTACTGTGAGACTCTTGTCAAAGGCTGCAGCCACACAGACAGCCAGATGCCAACTTCTGATGTACAGGTATCTCACACCGGGAGGGAAATTTCCACTGTTGTGGAAATTTCCTCCAGGTGATCGCTCTCAGATTGCAAGTAATTTTCTAGTTTTAAATCACCTGATTTCAGACAGAAAATGTAACAGTTAATATAACCACGTATTCTTGAGGAACGTGACATACAGCACAAGGCTTTTTTTCCTAACTTATACAGGAAACTATACTTATATCCACGATTCCTACCTAAATCAATTCTCCTTCATTTCACCTGGTCCACAAACAGTTATTTCCCCTTTTTTCCTCCTTTTAAAGCAAGAATCAGACTTTTCCCTGCAGGGGTTAACACCCAGCAAATCTGAATATGTTTCCTTCCCTGCTTATCTTAACTCACTTTGCTTTTAGGCTACAGAAGCTGCTCCTGAAGGTAAAGCCCTTCTGATTACACCTGCAGCCACACTTTTCCCCTGGCTGAGTCATTCCTCAAGTTCACAGAGTAGAAACAAGCCTAACACTTTCCGGGCAGGATTTGCATCACAATTCTTTCCACCAGCACCCCCAGGGTAGTGACAGTCCCCCGGGAGAGCCCAGGGAATTATGCTTAATAAAAAAGTGCTACACACGAAAATACACATGCTGCATGACTCCCCTTCATTGACTGAATGGCATTTAAAAAAAACAACCATAAGAACATCAAACTATTCAGTACAGGAGCAGATGGGGAAAAATTATTTCCCTTATCAAAGCTAAATTATTATATCACTGTTGGTCTCAAAACTATGAGATACTGGTGCTTTTTAAATACACTGAGAAAAATATTAGGAGAGGATTTTATGAAATACTAAAAGGCACAGGATGTTATTTTAACTTGGATGTTCCTCCATCTCTTTCTGTGGTAGATCTATCCTATTAAGTTGAATCTGTTCTTTATCTTGAGCTGAAATGGTCCTTCCTATAAATTTGCTAAAGAGTATCACACACTTCCAATAAGCTATTCTAAGAAATTCTCCACAGAATAAATACAGTATTTTTTACAGCAGCACCTGAAAAAGGCTGAACAATGCTCATGTCTTCAAACAAAAATCAAACAGAAACACCATTTCCTTCCTCGCTCTCAACAGCAATTCCCTATTAGGGAAGTTACTAATTTTGCCATTTGAAACCATTTCACTCCAAGTCCAGCTACCCAGCACAAGTCCTTAACAAATTTACAGCCAATCCCTAATGAAAACCTAATTCTTGAGGTGCTGAGAGGGCACTTTCTTTTCACTACTGGGCTTCTCATGACACAGCTCCTTTGGCCACAGTGTTTGTGGGCAAACAGCACCTGAGCAAAGACCCCCAGCCTGCTCCCACCCCTGCGGGCACCTCTGAGGGGACAGGGCACCCAGCAAGGCCCACACCCTCTCTCCACCAGCATCCCATTTTCTCTGCAGGCTTGGAAGCATTGATGGTGACTGTGCAAGAGCACAGAATGGGAAAAACTAAAGAATAAGTCTGGAAAACTGCACAAGGCAGACCCTGAGCAGCACAAGGGAGCACAGGCAGCCCCTGAGGGGAGGTGGCCCCAGGGCAGGGCACAGCCCCACCACAGCCTGGGCACACACGGGGCACCTTCTTTCAAACAAAGCAGTCCAGCCGAAATAAATATTTTGTGGCTTCTTTGTCATCAGTTTTAATAATTACAACACACACCTCACTGTTAAAAGATAAAAATCAGGTAAGAACTCACATGCCACTGGGGTTTAGGAGCTGTAAAATCCCTTGCTGGTCAGGACACGCAGCACTCCCCTCCTGCCTCAGAGCCCTGGGCGGCTGTGGGGGAGAGGGGCTGATTTGAACCACCTGCACACCTGTGGCAGGGACACACCCTGAGGGGGGCACCTGCACAGCTCACCTGCCACCCATCTGCGTGATTGTGCTGTGGGCAACTCCCAGCCCGGAGTCACAGGTGCTGGGGAGACTCTCCAGACCAGCTGCCCAATGCCCTGAGAGCTGAGGCAGACAAAGAGCAGCCCTGCAGCCCACCAGCAGGGAGGACATGTGCAGGGACACCTGAGTGTCTGAGTGGGGTGATGAAGGCGCTGTCTCCTTCAAACCTGCACTAAGGACTCACTGTTTCCAAAGGGATGCTGTTCCAGCCAAGAACCAGTGCTGCCAACACAGCCCGTCCCCTCCTCAGCAGCACTCTCATTTTCCAGAGGCAGGGAACTGTCAGCAAAGCTGCCAGCTTTCCACAGAGAGCCTGGAGCCTCACCTTTCCATTACCCAAAGCATCTGACAGCCAGTTATCCTCGTGCTGCCTGAGCAGTACTAGACAGAACGATTGGAATTAGTATTTGCTGCCAAAATATATTGGATACTTTCTAATCACACTAGGAGAGCTCTTGCTAGGTTTTCAATCTCAGAGATGTTTAATATAGTGAAGCGGGAAGATGAAGTTTCACTTTCAAGCTAGAATTCAATAATCCTACTTGAAGTAGTTGGAAAAACAAACTTTAACCACTGCCTCAGCATCTAAAGATGCAGGAAAGATCTTATCCCTATTCTATTATCATTAAATTTTAATTCTCTCAAACTTGTGCCATATCATACAGAAGTTAATTCAGAACTTATCCCTAGTAATCACAGCATAAAAATTGGGGATTTATCTTCTAGGTTTGTATACAACTATTGAATCTCATGAGACAAAGTTCAAGATGCAGCACCTATTATTTTAATGTTCTGTTCCTTCATTATCACCTGCCATACTTATTTACTGCTTATTTTCTCAGTTTCCACAGTACAGCAAACTGATTTTGTCTTCTATTTTATCTTCTATTAAAAGAGAAATTGAACTCATTGCTTTGACTTTAACCGTGGCACTTCAAATATAAGGCCTGATAACTGTCTCACTTGGATCAGAAGTTCACAATGAATAGTTCCCCTTACCTTTTCCTCTGCATTCAATATTGTTTCTTGACAGCAAATGAATAAAAATGTTGTTGTGAATGATTCAAAAAAACATTTCAAAATATTACACTGGATGTTTCAGCCCTAACTTTAGTTAGAATTGTACTTCTGATGTATTGCACATCCTATGCTTTTATGTCATATGTAAATTTAAACAGTACTATGTATTTTTAAAACCCTATGTTGAAAGATCTTTAAAGTTGCAAGGCTAAGTGAAGGAAAGCCAAAATTTAACCTGACTGTGCTGCGTCCTGGTGCATTCTCAATTATATTATGTCATAGGTTATTACATCTTGTTAAATTCAACTTGTCTAGCACCCTTCAGACCATTAAAACATTCTTAAAGAGATGTTACATTTTCTGATTACAGTTTTTGGCTCTTATTTGTGTAGTCTTGTGTTAACAGTCTGATTTTCAAGTACATTTCTTGGTGACACTCAGCTTTGTCTGTGTAGGGCTCTTACTACTAAGTACTTACAGCTGATAAATGCCATTCTTAACAGAGGTGATTTTCATTCTGCTTCGCTCCATTAGTCCAAAGTATAAAATTGCAATGAAAAGCTGCAATGTCCTCTTGGTAGTTTGACTCTGCTTTGAGCTCAGTGCTGCCCATATTTATCTAACTTACAGGCTCATTTTGGGTAAAAAAAGCTTCAATTTTATGTACTTTTTTTTTTAAACCTGTCAAGGTTAGGGACCCAGTTCTGTGAACACTTTTCATGCAATCAGTTCCACCAAATGCCCATCACCTGAGGAAAGAGAATGACCTGTTTCAGGATGAGATATAATGCACAGCTCTGGTCATATTTTGCAGCTATTAAACTCAATACCATGGTCTGTAGTAGGAAAAACCTGCAATTCAGTTGTTTTAAACTGCCACAAAATCTCCCAACTGCAAATTTCTGGCGATGGGGGAACTATTTTCACACTGTACATTTTTAAGATTTTGAATTCCTCATCAGCACCCCAGTAATTAAGTATTTATAGATGACCAAAAGGCACCTAGTGGGAAGAACCCCATTTGTTTCCTGTGTGCCTCAAACCTTTCATGAATAAAGTAGTACCAGGGGTAACCTTTCATGAATACAACCTTAGGGATCACAGAGTGCCCTCAATCAATGCAGGGAACTCATGTTGACAGAGTATATGGGAAACAGATTGAGGTATTAAAGCACATAGCCTCTGGTGTTTTAGATGTAAATACTATAACCATCAAATATTTAGACTCTTATGTAAGCAGTATGTCATTTTTTAAACAGTTACTGCTTGGAATAAATCTTTAAGGATGGAATTTTCAGAAGTGCTCAGTATTGGCCTAACTTTGCTCTTACTGAAATCAATCATAAAATTTTCACAACTTTGAGAAAGGACTTTGTCTGTTTATATGTTTCCACAGCACTAAGCACAATAAGTCTTGATCCTGACTGGGGCCTTTTGACTCTGCTGTAATCTAAATAAATTGATTTATAGAAGATCAGTCAGATAAATGATGAGGAAACACACACATACATATAAAACAGCTAGGGTTTTTAAATGATGGCTTAGCAGTCTTTTGGACCTCCTTCATTATTTTTGAATCCTAAAATTCATTTGCCTTCTTTTATATTAATTTAATTTTGTTTTTAATTTTCTCCAACATAATTCCATGCATCTTGAATTTTCACCGAAGTATCCCTCCAATAAAATGTAGCTTACTTTCTTGCCACAAATCCCATTTAGTCTACACAATAAGCACATTAGTTTTGGGACCTGACTCATACTTTGTTTCAGCAGAATATAACCTCTTGCCCATTTCCACAAAAGCTGATGTTGATAACAGTAATATGTAACCTACTCTATATTCCAAAGAATACCTACCTTTGCTGAACTGGGAAAGGGAAAGGGAATGTGTTTCTTTTATAGGTTTGTAGAGTGGTTAGATCTGTGTCTTTTGTTATTTCACAAGATTCACACAAACATTAATTTACCCAGGGATTGACTTCAGAGGCAGTTATTTCACTTTAAAATACACGCCAACCTCAAAACTGTCTAAAAAGATCTTATTTTCTTCTAAAGAGCTACACTAAGACCAAAACAAAACTACTTCTCCTTTTCACTCAATGGGGGATTTCAAAAGGTCGACACTGCAACATCTTTCTCCCTGTTTTCTCCAAATAAAATGCTACAAGTTATTGAAATGGAGGCTGTGGTTGCACAGAAAATTCTCTAGGCATTTTCTTGGCAGCTGCTATCCCCATTCCACAGCCCTGCTTCAGCCACTGATTCCCATCCCCCTTAACCTCCAGTAGGACCTATAAAGCTGATTTTGGATCTCTGTGATGACCCAGACCAAGTCCTCTTGCCCTTCTCTGAAAGTTTAGTTTTAACCTGGGCCAGCTGCCAGCCTGGTGCTCCTGTGCAGAGCTGTGCTGGGATGAGGGAGGGAGCAGCTCTGAGGAGCCAGAGCTGCACCTGGCAAAGGCTGCACCAGCACACACCTCTGCCGTGGGACATATTTATGAACCTCCAAAAGCATTCTCACACATCCCCTAGGAAAGCAAGAGCAAGCACATATTACATTATAAAACTGGCAAAGAAACAAATTTCAGAAAGTAGCCAAAGTTTTAAAATGGGCCAAGGAAGGAATCAGGCAATGATAACAGCTTGTTCATCTTTTTTACCTAAATTCAGGTGATGTTATCACCAACCCTAGCCCACTACATATTTCATAGTAAGAAATTATAGTCCTTCAGATTAGCAAACTATATATATATTTAGTTCTTTATTCTCAAACTGTTTCACCACAAATGACAGCTCATTTCACAAACAGCTTATCTTATGGCTAAAGATATATAAATACATACTAAAAATGCTGCTGAAAGTCTCTGAATGTATAATGCAGCCTGGTAGACATGGTAGTGATTGTAACACTGCATTGTAGACACAAATGTTAAAGAAACTTGGCAAGAAGCAACACATTTTAGCTACTCAAAATTCAGATTTTCTCAGACTTGTCCCCTTCTGATGAATGGAACATATGGGAGTATTGTTCATAAAACTTACATTGCTTTTCTTGATGTCTACCAAAATTCCTCATCATGACAATATTTACCAAGCTACATACAGATTCAAATTTGAATTAATTACCCAGAAGTTTTTCTGTACTTCCAGGTTTACTGGAAAAGAAAACCACTTCAGAAGCAATGTGTTGTGAGTATTTAACAGTAGATGTTATAGCAACAGAGGTAGCAGAGTGCTTGCTGGGGAAGAGTGCTACCCAGTTAAAAGCCATCAGTGATGAGTGAGATAAAAGACAGGGAAGAAAGCAGCTGCTTTGCCAAGAAGCAGTTTGAAATCTGACATTATAAACAAAACACATGTAAATCTAGACATAAATCCTCGCTCCCGTGCTGAAGGCTCCATAATATTTTAGCTAGCATTATTACTTACAGACAAACACTTCCTGTAACACAGCATCGCAACTGCAGAACAGCCTTTAACCTCGTGTTCATCCACTCGAGAGCCGTGTTATTTATTATCCTTTATCCCTTAATTATGGGGACTTCACCTACTGCTCTCTGCTCATTTGAAATGCAGAATAAAATACAATGGATGTCTGAAGACTTAACAGGTGTCAACCAGATATTTGCCAGCTACTGCTACTATTCTACTGGGAGGAGTTGCTGTTCTATAAATACTAATTAGAGTTTTGCACATGATCTTGCTGAAATACCTAAGGTGATGAGTGGCCAGTTGTTACTTTTAAAAGATTAGCACAATTTGAAAAACTAATGTCCCCAGTGAGGCAATGCTCACACTGAATAATCAAGAGTTATAGCTGCTCTCTGCCCAAAGGGAATATTTGCTCACTTCATCATTTGGAAAATCTGCTGCCTCTCGAACAACTCACTCTTCTATTTAACTTTGAGAAACTTGTAAAACTTCACGCAATCAATATAATAGTATGGTATATGTACCTGGCTGGGCTTCCACTGCTAGGCCACATGGTAGGCTTTACTTACACCTTCCAAAGACAGAGCTTTTAGTGTGAAATCAGGATTAAGAAACTGCAACAAAATAATGTTGCACTTAAATGAAGCCCCAAAGAAAAATAAGATTATAGTACAAAGTCCACAAACATAGCAAAAATTTAATGTCCTCAGATCCACTTCCCTTCAAATTTTTCACTTCTACTGAACAGACAGAAAAAAACCCAGACACAGGCAAATCTGAACAGGTCTCCATGATATTGAGTTTTTATATATTATATATATTCATTTTTGATTTAAAAAAAACACTAATTCTTTAAAATCTCAGTGCAATATATCTGAACAACCAGCTAATTTTAAGCAAAGCGCTAAAGTGACCAAAGACGGACCACTCACTTGGTTTGTAATAAAATCTTGAATTTCATCTTGTCCAATTTGCTGTGGAAAGCAACTGATATCACATTGTGTGACACAATGCTGTATTTCTATATATGAGCTGTGATTGAATGTAGTGAAATTTGACTGATACAACAAACACAACCCTGCACTATTCAGTGTTCGTGACCATGTGTGGGGACAACCTATAACATTTTTATCAGAATTTATTTTTCAGGGGTTTTTTTCTTTTTTTTTTTTTTTAATCTTTTTTTCTTTACCATGAAACCTGTTTTTTCCCCATCCTTCAACACACTGCTTCCTCTTTTCCAGTAGCTCATTACTGGAAACGTTTGGCCTTACTTCAAAAGAGAAGAATATGTCAACAGCAGAACATCTGTGTCCACACAGAGTGCTTTGATGACAGTGATATACTCCATTTACATCAGTAACACTGAGCTGAACCTTGATGCTGTCTGCATTTAAAGATCTTACCCCACAGGGCAAGAGAATACAGGTCAAAAACGTTGATCTCTGTTTGACACACTCTCTACTTCAAGAGCACTTGGCAGCAATTTGTTCCACAGTCAAGAATCAAACTCACAAAACGTTGCAGAGCTTGGAGCCATGTTTGCATAACCACATTCAAAACAAGCATTAAAATTCAGTCTCTGGAGGCCAATCTACTGTTGATATGCAGGGGTTTGTGAGCAATATGGTCAAATTCTAGCCTGAATGCAGTGGGAACTTTCTCATATAAATCAAAAGGGCGTAACTCTCGGGTATCTGTTATTAAGAGGAGTGGTGTTCCTACATCTCTCAAATGCAAAAAGGACACTTTATCCCTCTAAAACTCAAACTTGATTATATAAAAAGTGGAGTGGACTAGTTATGTGTGACACAGAATCGCATCTATCAGCATGGCCAGAGGAAGTTGGGTATGGAACACGTGTCTCCACAGGCAGGCACAATAATAAACTCCTCAAATATTTCATACAGAGGAGTTCAGAAATGAAGGCTGACCTACAGACTATTTGGAGCCCATGGCTTCTGGTAATTGTCCTTTTTAACTTGATTTTAAAACATTTAGTGTTTCTTCAGCTTTTCGTAACGAATATATCATTCTCTAATTTAATTACATTATGTCCACTAAAACTGCTACGCTGACATAAATCCCAATATAAGGTGGAGAGTTTCAATAGTTTCCTTCCACACCTTCCTACCCTCGTGTAAAGCTCAGCACTTTTGCAGCACTGAATGATTCAGCACTGCTCCCAAGACTAATATATCCAAAACATCAGAGGGGATCAAATCGATGCAGTTGGATATTGCCCTGTTGGTGTTCAAGGCCCACAACCACCTGTGTGCTGCATTAGCACCTGCAAGGACCAGCAAATCCTCTTTCAGCAAACAGAGGAGGAGAAAATTTTGTTTACAGGTTTCACTAGAATGCCATGGAAACAGATACAGAGGTAACTGTGAAAGGCATAATCCAAATGGAAGACAGCCCTAATAGAACTCGCATATCCAAAAATAATATGTATGTTTTCCCACTTGGAAAACACATGCCTGAATCCTATTAACGTCAAGACAGAAAATTATACTGAGTAGACCCCAATATCACTAAGGTCCCTGATAACAGTATGAATTAATGTGCACCTTCAAAGTCGAGCAAGATGTTTTCATATGCAGACTATTAGAAAAAAAAATATATCTTAATAGAATAATCATCTTTTTAAAGAAAAAAAAATTACATCTTGAATTTTTGAAACAGGATTAAAGTATGGTAGTAGCCCTCTAAAAGGAAGCTGCTCAGCACCTGCTGCCTACACTGTGCCTGGCTCCAGGCAATGTTATTCATTCCTCGCTTTCATGGGAGCAAAATACAACCTCTAAAAATATAAAACACAAAAATAAATAGATCTCCGGGGAAATGGAAGAGAAATCTGTTTTAAAAATAGTGAGAAGCCTATATGTTCTAAAAAAATAAGTCCATTTTGCATTGTTTTGTAAGATTTACACTTTAATTTGAAACCAAAGTAAGGCATAAAATTTGTATGAAAGCAATATCTGATTTATAGATGAAGTTAAAACACAATATACTTAGCTGCAAATACCAGACCCCAGTGAGAGAAGGAAAAGGTTCTGAAAGATGATTAAAGTATGCTTGATAAATGTGGCCCTGCAATGCCCCAAAAGATTTTTCTGAAGTTAAGTGGTAAACACAATTAACACGACTTTTGCTACAAAAACACTAAACGCAATGGATTTTTTTAATTAATTTTCAATGTTATTACATGTTCCTATCGAGCTGGAATTGACTCAATCCACTAACTGTACTGAGAGACAGCTCTTCTGTCCACATGACCTTAACATCTAGACAAAAAGCCAAATATACATTCTGCTGGCCACATGAAGAGGAAGCCACACAATAACAAAGGTCTTACAACCACCAAAAGTTAACATCTTGTGAGTGGAAATTTTGTGGCGGTTGAAGCATTTAAGAAAGATATATTTGTAAGGCTCAGGGAATGTCCAGCTTGATTAAATGTATTCTTAATTAACCAATAAAAAGCAGCAGCTGTGAAGGCTGACAAGAATCCCTTACTGTACACTTCTGGCCTAACCTCACTATCCATATTCAAACAAGTCTCCTGGCAAAGGCAAATCATATAATTCTTGAGAGTCCTGCACGCATTTGGACTCACCAGATTTACATATTATTATTCACAGGAGAGGTTTCATTACCTTTGCTTTGAGAAAATGTACCATCTATATGGGTATTCACGTGTTTAATATGCACATGCCTTTCCATTTTGTATTTATTATAGAGCTTATGAGGAGGTTGTTTGGCCTCCTGTCTCAGACAGTGGCATCGCTCACTCACGTGAGGTCAACTCACATGGCAGAGCTCACGTTCCTCCATCAAACTCCAACCACCCCAAAACAGGGAGAGCAATTCCAAGCAGCTTTTCAGAACCAGTCCAGCCACCAGTCCATCTCCCAAACTGTTTGCAAGCTTTGGGGCAGACTGTCAGCTGATACAGCCTAAAACTGGGACAGGGACTGTCCTCACCGTTGGACAGTCACTGAAAAACAGTTTGGCCCAAGCCTTGACTGTTCAGTTTGCTTGAATGGACTTCAATTCAGTGATGCTACTTGAAACCAGGCACTACAACACACCATAGCAGCAAGGCTGGAAGGGACCTCCAGAATTCAGACTATCCATCTGCTCCACAGAGAGCCTGTGCTCACAATGCTGCAGGATCAAATCTCTCATACTCTTATGTAAAGGTGCCCCTAAGCCACAGGGGCTTTGCTACAAGTGTCAAGTACAACACTTTTATCTCATAAAGCAAGTCTTTGAGAGTAAAACTTACCATTTTGGTCTGCTGGTAGATTTCACCATCGGAGCCATCCCATCTCTATAGAGGCTTTTTGTTTTACTGAAGTTGACAACATTGAAAATTACTCTCTGGGGGGAAAAAAAGGAAAAGAAAAGAGATCAGGTATAAAATCTCAAAGAATTTCCATATGTGCTGCCTATACCAGCTGCATAAGAATATACAAAGATAATATATAAAATAGATGTGTGTCTTATGAATTATTGTTACTCTCAATAGATCAATATCCTGCCTGTTCCAAGTATTTAAATTGTCTGTGTTGTTTTACACTGCATTGATGCACATGAAATGTATGTTTTTAATTTAGTATGCTGATTTTCAGTAGGTATCCTAGCCACATAAAGAAATAGGTTGCTCAGATCTGAAAACAGTAAAGCAAGTCCAGTTTGCTGCAGTGAACACTGTAGAGGTTGGTGGAAAGCTGGGAGATGGGGTATCAGTCCTCATGAAAATCTTCTAACTGCTCCATAGAATCCTAGGGTAGAATCACAGAATCACTAAGCTTGGAAAAGACCTCCAAGATCATCAAGTGGAACCATTAACCCAGCACTGACACGTCCACCACTAAACCATGTCCCTAAGCACCACATCTACACATCTTTTAAATCTCAGAGACTCAGTCTCTTCCCTGTGCAGTCTGTTCCAATGCTTGACAACCTTTTCAGGGAAGAAACTTTTCCTAATATCCAACCTAAACCTCCCCTGGCACAACTTGAGGCCTTTTCCTCTTGCCCTATTTCTTTAAGGGTAATGGACTGATACTGAAAGGAAATTCATGCAGGGGAAAGACAAGAGAAAACAGAGACAAAACCTTCTTCCTTACCATCTGTCTGCTCTAAGTCATTTTACACAAAGTTACTTATTCTGTTTCTGTTAAGAAAATCTAAATTGGATGTAGCTCATCTCACGTAGTACATTGACTTTTCAGATGGTAAAGGCAGTATTCCTCATTTGTCACATTCTCTTGATACCCGATATTAATGTACACAGAACAAAACAAAATACGAAGGCTAAAGTAATTTTTATATAACAGTCCAGGATATATTGATACATTCAATTTCTGCCTCTCTCTTTACACTTCTTTTTCACAGGTAGCAGTGAAGACAGACCACCGAAAATGATATTCACACATTTGTTTTTAGAACAGCCTATTGTAATGCTCGCATTCTTACATAATGGTTCATGAGAAGCCTCAGAACTGAACAGTCACTGATTAAAATCAGGCAATTTTGACTGAAACGATAAGATCAATTAAACTATCATCTGTAAAACTTTGCAAAAACCAATCTGGACTTTCCAGGCAGTCTGCTCAACAGTGAATGATAGGATTGAAGTGAAAGCAGTCAGCAGTGGGACAAGGACAACAGGAACCAGGCACATTTACACTGATATGGGGGGCAGGTAGGGAGCCAGGTAAACTACATAGCACTGAGTAATTAGCTCTGTACTCAAGAAAAATTAAGCAAGTTTTTTCGAGGTAAGGTAGCGCTGAAGATTCTGTAAATGGGAGCACAAACTTCCATGTGTGCGAACTCCATAAATTAATTAAAAAAATAAAAATAAAAATAACCTGTAGTTTTGACTGGAACTGACTTGAAAAATTAGCAAGTTGAGAAAAACACTTTCTTGAAGATGTTAATTCAATTTTGCACCAAAGGTAATAAGGAAACTACAGGTGCCTGCACATGAGGTTTCATATATTTTGAGATTTTCCAACGGTCATGAGATGAACTTATTTTTACGACTCCAGATGAAAACATGCACTTAGTTTACAAAACGTTATGTTTGCGATTTTAAGTATTTAGGATACTGCTTATCTGATGAAATATCCACCTCGAGAGGTCTCTGGTTGTTTTCCATCATCTCATGTTTACAATATATGGCTCTAAGTTCGAGAATGGTATTTAGGTCTCTACACATTTCATGCTCTACGTGGAAGCATTTTCCTGTATTAGAATGCCCAGATTTTCCTCTGTTACTTAACTCTGTTCATATTTGTGAAAACAAATTAAGTCGCAACAAATTGGTTTGTTAATCTTGATGTTTGCATGGAGTGAATGAAACAAACAAGATCTCCAAACCAATTGCCTTAAACTTTGGATGCAATCATGTCACTGTTGGAAAGAGAAAGTTGCTAATTTTGTTGCGTACTGACTCAGAGCAGACAGCTGGTAGAGAATGTTCTTATTCCAATCAAGCTTATTTTGTATAATGAGTTGGGCAAATGTACACAACTGGGTAAGCAATGTATATAAAAACAAAAATATGCAGCTCATTTAACAAAACAGTGCAGATTCTACCATTTGCAGCGCCCGTGTTCGCCGCGGAGGAAGCAGTTAGCGGGGCGTGCCATTCTCCCAGCGTGGCACGGAGCGAGAGCGGCAGAACCAAAAATTTAACAGCACAGAGCAGAACTTTATCAACACACACCACTGGAGTAATAAAGCACACAAACCGAAGCGCTCAAATGAGCAGCTGAACTCCGTCAAGTGTTCCCGGTGATAGTTAAAATAGTTCATGCAGCTCAGGCAGTGGAGTGTGCAAAAATGTAATGACTACAGGACACACGCTGCAGACACACGCTGCAAAAATATGCAGCCTGCTCAATAAGGTATGCAAACACCTCCGAGCTGAAGGCTGTAATAAAAAGGTTGTGATACAGCAATCAAAGTTTTGCTGAACAAATCTAATTCTTGGTCTCGTTTCTGTCTATATCGACTGTGCACTGTAAAGGGAAAAAGGACTAGATAAACACTGTGCCCGTCAAACCACTTTTTCCCAAGAAAATTGTCACTATTCTGTATGATTTTATGAATTATAGAGATGTACAATGGGTGTCATTTAATAGGTAATATAATTCAGATACTCATTTTTGAGTATTTAAGAATTTAGGAAATGTTAAGGAAAAAAAACCTGGATTAAATGTACTTGCAAATTCCAGAGCATCAAGACAGAGAGAAATAGTGGAAATTTTTACTATAAAAATGCTTGTTGGGTATTTTGTAGGGTAAGAATATCACTAAAAGATGAAATATTCAAACTAAATTATATTCATTTCTGAATACCGAAAGAGAAGCAATATTCAAACTGAAAATATTCATATCTGAATTACCAGAAATCACAATTGTGTGGTTTCACTTCTTTTATGATAAAATCTTAAACATACTGCATTATTCTCACAAACTGATCTGCAACTTCTGGGTAGGTGGAAGAAGCATGGTGTAAAACAGCCTCTTGGGACACCACCAAGTAAAACCATGCTCTTGAGGGATGCATCAGGATGGATTGTGGCTTCACAGCATGAGGAAAGGCAACTGCTGCAGTCTCAGGCTCTGTGCGTGGGCTGCCAGATCCGAGACAGATGCTGGAGAACATGAGGCAAGGCAGGTATGTTCTACCCATCAAGAGAAAAAGGAAGATTTCCTATTTCCATAATGTGTGCAGGAAGTTTGAATTTGAAGGTATCTTGCTGCTAAAACCATTAAGAGATAAAAGTAAGGAAAAGCTTAGTCCTGCCTTTAGCCTTAAAACTTGACGATTAAATCTACTTTTCCCAATAGTCCTTTGCAAACCTATTTCAGGAATTAAAAGCACAAATAGGTATTCAGTGCTAAGTGTGTTTAACACGAGCAGGATAAAGATGAACCATGAACATAAAGGGGAAAAGATGGTTGAAATACATCACATATTTTTTCTTACTACCAGCAGTTTGCTGTTTCCTGACTGGGGCTGGAAGGAGCTGCTCTTGTTTTGGTGGCCAAGCACACATCTGAGTGGTTTTGGTTTGGAGCTGAAAGCATTGAGTGGGGATGGTCATATTGAGCATCATATTCCCACAGGTCCGTGGGAGCACAAGGTGAATTGTAATCTCTAAAACATTCATTGTTCACCCACCTCCTGGCAGGTTTTCCATCTGAACCTACCAACTGAAGCAGGTATCCCAAAGAAAGTCACACCTTTGACAAAGGTTAAGTGCCTTCCCCCAGGATAAGGATGCACCAGGTCCCTTCAAAAAGGCTGCCAGGTTTATTTTGCATGGTTTTCCCTGGCTGGCTTCTCACAGAAATAGCTGAGTTCCTTTGGCTGACATTAAAAGAAGGGAAAAAAAACAAACACACCATAGAACACCACAAAATTCTGCCTGAGGCAGACACCTGGCACGGAAAATTTTGTGTCAAATCATTACAAGTATGAGAAGTTATAACTAGCTGAAAACAGGGTTTGCAGTAGGAAGTGTCGGGTGTTCTTAATATTGATGTAACATACACATATTAAATATTTATAATTATATAATACATTTAACATTAATAGCATAATGATTTCAATTCAGTGGACAATGCTGAATTCTACAGGTATGACACAAACTTCACTACAAGCTGCCAAAGTACCTGGGGACCAATTCTTTGAAGTCAGGCATGAACAATTTCTACATTTAACCAGCCAAAATAAGAGAACTGGGCACTAAGTAATAATATTAAGACCTTTCAGCTGAAATTAAGTCTGAACTCTTGTGCTCTGAATAAACATTAAAGATCCAAAGGTGCAGGATAACATGGGGCTCTGCTCTGCTTATATTGCTTGATGTCTTGATTTCCTCTCCTGCAGATTCTTCAGATATTAGTGTTTTGTGAATTCCTGAAACCTGCACCTTTTTGTGAGATGGGTTCTTGCCTTTGTCAAGAATCATGGTTATCCTTTCCTTCCTTCCTTCCTTCTTTTTTTAAAAAGCCTTTCTTTTATACATGTACCTTTATGTATGTTTATGAAGAGATATATATGTTACAGATGTAAGGAACTCCTTTAAGGGGCAGATCTACTTCAGAATAGCATTCCATTACAAAAAAAAAAGAAAAAAAAAAGGAAGAAAGCAAAGAAAGAAAAAAACAGAAAGAAAGAAACCCAAACAAAAAAGAAAAACGAATTTTCAAGCCAACCCTATGACTTGTGAGATTTTGAGACACTATTTATAAATGTGAGAAACCGGCAACACGGGATTGCTGCCTGCTCACAAAAAAATGCTGCATTTTGGTATTTGGTCTTTAGGATCTTTCCTGACAAAGCACCTTACACAAAGCTGTACAAAAATAAATTATACTGGAGGGACTTCAAAATGGAAAGGAAAAAAGTGTCACCTGCAACTGTTATCAACGTTGAAGAAAACAAGCAATATAACAGCCAGGTCTGTGCAAAATCCCCAATGAAAACTTACAAATCACGTTTTTTTCTGACCTTTTCAAATTTAAATCATTCATTACCGCTAACGTTTTAAAATAACTCCTGACTTCTTTTTCCCTTTGTAGGAACAATTTGTCCTTTCAAATGGAAAAGTTTTTACTATTGATAGCATTTAGCCTTTTTCTCTTCGCCGAAGGAGCTTTCAAATCCTGCTGATGCTCGGGAGGGGAACACAAACACTCACTTAGTGAGGGAGGATGCTGGGGACCATGGAGAGCTCCACTGGCCTCATCATCAGCTGCACCTGTGTCTTGTTAACTGCAAATTGTGGAGCCTTTACAACATAAGGAAGTTTCAGGAAGTTGATGCAGCAAATGCATCCCAGACTGTGAGTTACTGGGGTTTTTCCCCTCGGTACAGCTCTTCATTTAGTTACTTGAAAGAGAGGAATGCTCAAGTCTAGCAAGTTAAAATGAGACTCAAAGGATTTTAATACAGTAAGACCTCTGATATACTGCTTTGCTAAGTAAAAAATTAGCTTAGACTTTGTCGTGGTACTTGTCTGTGTATTGGAGAGATTCTTGGTGCTCGTGCCGGCCCAGCACCCGTCAGCTGTATTGGTGTTTTTCAGTTAATGGGGTGTAGTTCTGTGTTAATAACAAAAAGATACTTTTAAAAATAATTCCTAGTTTAGGCATTTGCCTGATTCTCTGTCCTTTCTGGCAGTCCCTTCTTTGCCCTCAAACTAATATGCTTAAGCACAGACTCACAGGAGGAGTAACACCTGGGTAAGGCAGTGTTCCCCATTTGGAACTGTCAACACCAGTGTTACCTCACTTAGGCCTAGGGTAGGGGGAAACTGTAGAGAAGAACATCTTGCAGCAGAAAGAGTACAAAAGGATTTACAGAGAAATTGCTACTCCCTGTTTAATGCCATGCCATGGACTGACCACTAATCCGGCTTCTGAGTGCGACCTGTTGGACTTGAAAATTGTGAGGGCAAGAGTCACTCCAAGTTTTCCCATTCAATCTTTTGTGGAAAACTGGCAAATTTGTTATTGAACAGAATAACAACATTGTTCCCTTGCCAACATAAGTCAGCTTTCTGTTTTTACTTTTCATCTGAACATCAATAATCCGAAACTTTCAACTGAAAACTCAGAAATATCCCTTTGGAAAGCCAGCAGTTGTGTAATTAGAGTGACTCCTGCTCCACGCTCCCTTGGGCCAAAATCTCCAATAGAATTGCAAATGTGTCACAAGACATATATTGGATTGTGTTGATTCATCAAAAAGAAAATAGTACGAGTCCTGACAGGGCATATAACCAGGCTACAGAGGTATTTCAAACAGGTTTGAAGCTGAAACCTTCTTGCCAATTTTTTTTTTCCATTCTTTGTAGCAAAAGGTCAAAATATTTGTAAAAATAACAAAGGCATCTTTCTTTAATCAGCTTGGGGGGAAAAAAAAAGGTGCTTTTATTTTCCATTTCCTATTTTTTCATATATATGCAGGTTTTGGCAAAAGAGCCGCTTCTAGTTCCACTGCCAGGAAATTGCAGAGCTACAGGAATGTGTGAGCAACTTTTTATTGGAAAACTGACAGGTGCCTGAGCCCTGTTGGTCTTGTCATTGCCTTTCTTCATATACATGGATAATATTTTCAGGAATCAGTAATATAAAGAAACAGTGCATGGTCTTTCACTGAGACTTTCTCTCAACTAGCTAGATAATTTCCTAATACATTCCATGCCACGCTACAGCCATTGCCAGATGACATTTGAAGTAGCATCATGTATTAAACTCGTTCTCCATAATTACAGAAGCTATCCATGTTTAGGTTCTATATTCTTTTCAATCAATATTATGGCTGCAGGTGGATAGTAACAGCTGGCTGTTCTGGAATGTGTTAGCAAAATTTGCGGATATCTTACATCTCTCAAGAGGAAGCAGCTGAAAAGATTTACATTTTCCTTTTCCTAATAGAAAATATTTATCCAGCGAGAAGAAATGCTGCAAAGTTTTTGTAGGATTTGAAATGGTTATAATAATTACGTCTTCTTGGTGGCACAAAAAGATAATGCTCTCAACGAAATGTTTTCTGGCCCAAATCCCATCCGTGGTGCAGGGCCCACAGGAGGACTCAGAACAATGAGATCAGTCTGGAAAAAGGGGAAAGGGCCAGGAAAAGTCACCACATTATTGTTATAGGGGGCTATGGTAAGAAAAAAAAAAAAACCATGTTTATGAGCACTGGCATAAGGTGTGCCACTGAAGGGCTGAGCATGAAGGGGCACTGAGTTCATGTGGGAGCACCCTACTCACTCCACACCATCTGCTCCTCTGGGCCCTTCATAAAGTGCAAGTCAGCCTGAGATCCAGAATCAAAGCCTCCCTTACCAACAAGGGATACACTTCCCAACAAATTAGACATTGGTGATGGATGCCAGAGTGATGTACAGCTTAAAGTATGCAGGTGGAGTGCTGAACACTGCCCCAGAAATCCTGCAAGGCAGCAGGTGACAGTGGCACTGACAATGAGAGAGTGGCAGTGATATTTGTATGGATCATGATTTTGCTCAACCCCTGAACACACAGAAGGTAATAATCACAATTTAAATAGCATGCAAACACAAAGGCAGCAATCCATCTGATACCCAGGCTGGAGGATGAGAATGAAAAAGCCTTTTCAAGTGTAAGTCCTTGTGAGGAAGATAAAGAAAGCCCTGTTAAGGGAGAGATTTGGATGAAGCTTTTCCAGCAATTGTTTACTTTGGATTTTTGCAGCTGGCATTTTTCACAGTTAAAAGCTAATGTTTATCTGGAGCTTGTGGGAAAAACCTGTGGGGGAAAAGAAGGAGATGATAACACATAGAAGGAAAGACAGGATATATGGGAGAGCTCAAAACCAGCACCGATGTGTTTGCCTCAGTGTTCTCTGATGGGTTACAAAACAAAGACATTTTGATGTGTACAACCTCTAGTTATTACTGCCAGTGGTCTTGGTTATGTTATTGGGATCACAGCCTGCAAATGTAAACCCTCTCTATTTACTTCTCTAGTAACTAGGCACAGATGGGCTTTGTGTCCAGGTTATTCATGGAGGTCCTTGGTTTTTTCTTTTTTTTCTTTTTTTTTTTTTTATTTAATTCAGGCATTTTAGTTGCTATTACAATTAAACCTTTGAACCTTCTATGTTCTTCCATGCATGGTTCTGAATAGTAATAGAATAAAGGTTTCCCCATATTGTACAGCTCCTTTATATTTAGAGAGAATTTGAATTGGATCCTTACTAGAGTAGCTGCAGCGCTGATGAAAAAAAACCACCAACCTTTTTTTGTGGGAAAATACAAACTATATGTTATCAATCTCATTAAAATAAGGGATATTGTTATAGCATGTACTCTCTAGTTTTCTTTTGCAAAATTAATAAGCCCTTGTATTTCTAAAGCAGAGCTAAAATTCTTTCTGCTCTTTCCAGTTTAATCCTTTTGCAATACTGCAACAGTCGCACAATTCACTGATTTCTATGAGAAAATGTAATCAATATGTTAGTGTACATTGGAATCTTAACATTGACAACCAGTAGCTTGAGGTATTGATTTGAAAAAAAATGTCCATGATTTCTACAGTACTTCAGCACTATTTCTTGTATTTTCAATTTTTGCTGCTTAGAATTCTACTCCAAGTGTCTAACTCATGTACTAACAGATTATTCCAAGTTTTGTGCTTCAAAAGAAAACCCAAGGGTAAGCAGAAGGAAATCTGATCTAATTCCTGCTATTTTTTGTGTACCTGTCTATTTGACACTTCGAGTAAGATCTCAGAACTGCATTAACCAACCCTAATGGTAAGGGGATATATGAATTGTACTCACAGCTTTGAAAATCCCATTCTGAAGCTGAAAACTCTGAATGTTAGATTCAAATGCTGATCTCTGTCTGTTTGCAAAGGTGACTCACAGCATGTGAATAAACATGTTTTGGCAGTGTCATGAACAGAACAGCTAAACAAAAGAACTGGGAGGATTTCAACAGGAAAGTTAAATGTCTTAAAGCAACGTGCCCTGTGTTGTATTAGGTGGCATCCTCCCTGGCATTCCTCCTTGGCACTGGAAAAGGAAAAAAAAGCCCAGCAATGGCAAAGCATCATTACTGGGGTGAGCAGTATAACATCAGTCCAGCCAGTCAGGTCCTTTTGCTTTCAAATGCCAGAGGTAAAACTTCCATTTTGTCCTGACTGAGCTTTAAAGGCGGATAAAAAAACCATTTGTATTCAGAAAAGCTCTCAAACACATAAATATTTAGCTTCACTTTAAGTGTTCCTAGAGTCTTAAAGTTAAGCAAACATTCACACTTTCTTCCTGAATATGGGTAGATTTCTGATTCAGGATTTAAGGCAGCCTGGCATTATGGGAGAAAGATGCCGGGTTTGCCAAAATCCCGTAGGCACAATTTTTCCTTAGTAAGTGATCACTGTAGATTGGAAGTGACGTTTCTGCAGCTTTGGGATGCAGCAACGTTTTTATTACTGTTACAGATCAACTTTAAGTGTTATATTGTTTTGTTAGTTTATGTAAATCAATCTGAAATGCTATATGAATAAAAGGAATTTGAAAATGGATCGCTCATATTTATTGGCTTTGAAGTACAGAGTATATGATACTTTGCTGAAACTATTACATTATATTGAGTTAGAAGAAAAATTGCTCAGATACTAAGCAAGTCTCAGCACAAATTCTGGTAATTTTCCACCAAAAATGAGACTCCAAAAAGAGATAAATATGGTACAGTGCTGAACATCTTCTCTAAAGAAATCATATGTATGACCAAAGCCCCTTTCAATATCATACAGATTTGATTTTCCTTCAGATCTCTTCCTAAACCTAGTGTAGAAATATGCTTCAAAGTGCCCTCTTGGCAGAGAAAACTTCATCTCTAAATGGTTGCTTATTCTTCAGCAAAGCAACAGTAACAGCAGGCTGCTACGAGGCTACTATGAATGCTCTGTGCATTTTAACAGGTAAATTCTGCATTCTTTATTATGCCAGTTTGATGGAAGATTCAAAGTTGCTGAAAACCCTTCTGGGGAAACGTACAAATTGATAACATTGCTTCCAAACACAGTATTTTAATACAGCATCTCAATATTAACCATAATGCTGCAAAAGATCTTTCACACTTTATGTTGTTCAATTTTTTCATTTTGGAAAAGACTCAAGAGTTTTTTTGGAAACCATATGTAAATATAATTCCTTTCAGATTTCCTGGAATTTTTAAAATCATAACAGCAGAAGACACAAATTATTAGCAAAAAAACCATTTGTGATCAGAGATACAAGACATTTCTAAGTTCCCTTACTTCTAATCACAGTTGATCCTCTCTTGTTTCCCAGAGTATCATTTAAACTCTAAGCTCCCCAAAACACTAATGCAGTTTGCATTTATTTTTACTGCAGTGCACATGACAAGTTTTCCTTTGATTTTACTTAAATCTACAGTTATCACATCATGACACTGCTCCCACAGCCAGCCTGTAACCAGGTATTGCAGAGGCAAAATCTGCAAACACCAGTTTGGTGGCCAGGCATGGGGAGCAGAAGGAACTCACTTATCACAAAGAAGGCAGGAAAATATGAACAAAATCAAAATGGGTGTTACGTGGCAGGAGCAGAAACTTTCAATAAATAAAAAATGCTAATCTGAGCTTCAAAAATAATGAGAAGTTTCCCTCAAAACTGGGACAGTGCCCTGTCAACAAAACACAAACACCCATTGCATGGGAGAATGATCTTCTGTGGTCCTCTCATGTTTGACACTGAATTCAACAGGAACTTCAGACATGCCAGGATTAAAGATTTAAGCTGTAAATGTGACTGTGAGAAATAAAATGGTGATTCAGATTTGGGATGTCAGCTGCGAGAGGAGCACACAGGGTGTCTCAAGAGGGTGAAGTACATGGCTTAGCACTGCCCTAGTTCTGGATCATTAGGGATTTCCCTGGCATAAATGAAAGAAATCTAAATAGCTCACTCTCACCCCAGCTGTTGAGATCCCCAGAGTGGGAGAGCTGAGTCATCCCCTCTCTGTGACAGCACCGAGCACAAACTTGGCCCCCAAAGACTCCCTGAGATGGGGACCTTCTTTCCACAGTGACACTCCCAGCACTACACACACAGGCTGCCACACCACAGACTCAGACCTGTAGTTGAATCTATTAACAGTTATTTAAACTATTTAATCTGTAGTTAAATAGTCCTTTCACATGAAGTAGCACTTGTGCTCTCCATATGTATACAGGCAGTTTTAGTAGCATTGTTTATTTGTCTATGCCATGGCAGCTCTTATGAAATGCTGACACAAAAATGAGACCAGGAAGATTTTTCCCTGTTAAAAAATGCCCATCTTCCAAAAATGAATGGCAGTCGGGTCCCCTCTTTCGGAGAGAACAATTCTATTTCTCATATTCTTCCTTACAGCTCGTGCTTTAAGTCTTTTCTTCCTCAAATAATTGGCTTAAAAAAGCATGCTTATAAGGAAAAAAAAGACAAAAAACCCCAAAAAACAACAGCCTTGCAGGATAGATTAAAATTTTGTCCAAGTTTGTAACTCTATTACCCTAACAATAAACCATATTACATGATATTTTACTAGAACACTGACAATTCTAAAACCTATTAAAAATATGAACAAATCAATAAAGATAAAGCTGAATTATACATATAAGGAACATTTTCTTTATTGAACAATTCTTATAGATCGTTTTAAAATAACATTGTTCTAGACATTTGCTTGGATGATCTTATTGCTGAGTTTCAGTGTGGTAACTATAGTAGTTTTGCATTATGTCCTTACCAACAGCAAACAAGCAGAGAAATGCAAAGACATTCAGATATAAACATATATAAATAGCTTCATATGTAAATAGCTTCAAGGTTTTAATCACATTAACAGTATGTTTATTATTAAAAAAAAAACTCTGCTAAAACACAGCTGGGAAAAGAAAAGGTCTCATTACAAACATTAATGGTAACTATGTTGAATTGCTGGAGTTAGTTACTTTTGCTAAGAAGACCTGTTTTATGTATTAGGATTGGTAAAAAAATTATGATCCTTTATATCTGCATGAAATTTAAACCTGGGAAATGGTCTGGTAAATTTAAAAGATCTGTTTTGATGTTTAAAAAAGTGTTTTCTTTGCATTTCATAAATTTCTGTCTATAAATTCAAGATTAGCAGAGTAAATTACAGTTCAAAACCAGGGCAGTTCTGTTCCCAAGAATTTGGTATTGCTGACCACAACTGGGTTTTAAGGTTAATTTTAATCTTAATAGATTTCTATCTGAGCTAAAATGGTTATTTCAGCACCAGAATATGTTGTGGCAGACTTCATTTTACAATATATATTTAAGTTTCCCAAAGAAAGATACCATTGCATATTCCAGATTTTTCTTGTGAAAAAGCCAGGGCAATTCAGTTCTCTTTGCTTCTTTCACCCCTGGGACGACCTCTCACAATAAGAATTGTCAGTGCCTTATTTATAATGGCAGATCTCAGGTTTGATTCTGGCAGCTTTTGATCTCTTGATGGCCCAAAAGCTTTCAAATACAGAAGAATCTGATGCTTTTTTGGCATCCTGCAGTGTGCCTAAACCTCAAAAGCAAGTTTTAGTCCCAGAAGTGAATTACTGAAGCAGTGTAAACAAAACACAAACGTCACAAAATGATGAATATCTCAAACAAAATATCTTTGTCAGACAGATGACAACTTCAGATCACTTGAAAAGCATTTGTAGAAACTCTGCATTTGGCAAACAAACTTCTGTTTTACAACCTGGAACTAAAAAGTACACGAGAATAATGAATTATTAAAACCTCAAATATTCTTCCTTGACATGCATATAAAATTTCAAATACCTCATTCTTTTAAACATTTAGTCCCTGTAAAAAAAGATTCCTGCATGTTTCTACACCACAGAAATTCATATCACTACCCAGTCACAACATAACTGTCAGGAAAATGGATACAAGAGCTCCACTGAACACTGTCTTCAATGAAGCTCTAACACCTGATTTATTAAAAAAGAATAGAATAAACGAGAGACAAAATACTTTATATCATTTGAAGAAATGACTTTTGATAAGTATGTGACAATGACAGTTATTTTATCCCTAGAAACCTCTTCTTGGATAGACTATGTTGATTAGGTAAGATCCCTTGACAAATGCAGAAAACAATTGTCCTACATTTCAAATGGAAGAATCTCTGATTTTTCTCCCTATTAACATGTTATTCTTTAACTCTTGGCAAAGCTTAATGTTTTCCTTTTACCTTATGATGAGAGAAAGGAAAGGCAGAGAGGAAGAGGAGGGAAGGAATATCATTATGCTACATAAGGTGTCAGGGTTGTTTGTTTGGGTTTTTTTTTTTTATTTTTATTTTAACACAAAGATGCAACAAAACCTGTTTGCCAGTTTTCAGGTTTATGTCCCTCAGTGCTGCTTTAAGGGTTGCAGTGGATGCCATAAAATTCGAGGTCTGTGCCTCAGTCTATTAGACAACATGTATTACTTTTGCTTTAAGCAAACTGGAAACACAGATAAAATGCTGTAGACTAGCAGGCTTGATACTGTAACCTTTTTATACCAGCTGTAACTACATTAACATAAAGATAGTTGCTATAATATCATTACTGGGAATCAAGGCACTTTGAAAATCTCTGCTCCTTGTGCCAATTTACCGTGGAGTTAAATTAGCAATGAAGCACTGTACCAGTAACACAGCCATTAGTTAAAAAAAAAAAAAAAAAGGGGGAGAATACATTTGGAAATAATTCAAAGAGATTGGGGAATGACAGCAGAGCATTTGCCAGACTAATGAAATTCCTTGTTCCTAACCTTTAAATACCTGCGTGCACTGTACAAGGCCCCATTCTGACTAAATCTGTGCTGTTGGGTTTACAAATAAACCTGCTAAACCTTTTGCATTATTGATCAGGGCTGGCATGCTTAGCACTCATGTCCTATTTACATTCTATTTCTTTTACACTTCTAAGATATAATGTGTCTTTTACAAAACAAGAGCTCTTTCCATTTAAACCCAGCAGTTTGTGTTCTTCATGCATTTTAATGGCTGAAAGCAATTTAGAAGGTTAGTCTTTGAATAGTAGATAAAACTGGCAATATTTATTGGTAAATAAATGCCTAATTATAATAATTTAGGAACATTTCCAATATCATGGTTTTTTCCTAAATAAATAGCTGGGAAATTATCCCCTTTGTATAACAATGATACTGAAATAAAAACTATGGAACAACTTCCATCATCCTAATGTTATTGTGAAGAAATCTTGCACCTATTCTGAACACGATGCGAGAATGTTGGAATTTAAAAACAAGAAATAAAAAATGGGGATTCAAATATCGCCAATTCATTCCCGTGTTCTGTACAGAGACAAACCCAGCCTACATCTCCAAGGCTGGTAGAAGAGGGGCTGGTACTGCACCAATGACAAATTGAGGTGACACGAGCCAGGTCTCGAAAATGTCGTGTTTCAGGAGAGTTGGGAACAATTCTAATTCCTTACTCCTGCTTCTCCCCACCTGGAGCAAGAGGCTGTAAGGATCAAATACCCTTTTACAGTAGGTTTGATACACACCCACAGGCTTGCTGACCGGAATCTCCCTCATAAAGTCTTTAAAAACATCTAAAAAGTTTTAAAACACTTCCCCAGTTTCCGAACTTGCTCGTTTGTACCACAAGGCATTTTAAATATCAGCGTTTCTGAAGGCAGAGAAGGAAAATCATCAGCCACTTCAAGCAGGTCCTGCTTTGACATCAGAAAGTCAATTCACTCAGCTTAGCAGCATTCAATTCTCAACAACATTTTGTTCTGGGTCTCTGTCAAGTTATTCTAGGCTGTGAAATTGTCAGGAATGATGGATGACTATCAGCCTTCTGCTATCTTTTTCCTTCTCCTTAGAGATTTGTGGCTGCTGACTGCAAAGCAAATTCCCCTTTTCTTTTTTTTTTGCACAACATACCAAATGAACAACAGTAATTATGAGAAAGCCTACACTACAATTATTTTAGCACTTAACTTTGTATTGACATCTGTAAGAGACAGAGCTCTCTAGATTGATTAGCAATGATATAGCTTCCTGCCTTTTACTATTATTGCTGCAGTCATCCTTTACATGCAATTTGCTCAAAATAAAACCCCACTGTTCTTCTCTCTTAATATTTTAAATTACAAATTGAACTAATTATAGGAAAAATCTAATACTAATATTAATATAATACATTATTATTATAACACTACTATTTCAAACTGTGTAGTATTTGTAACACAATCAAAGCTGACATAGGAGAATAATTTAAGGATATTAAATGGGATTTTGTTGGGGAAGATGCTAAAGCTGCATTATTGGTCCAGGTTGAAATCCTTACTTGAACAAATCCTGTTTGGTCAGCCATTGCAGTGCTGGTATATATAGGTGGGGAGGAAATTAGTGAAAGCACTATTAAACATTAAAAGCATTGACAGAATTTGATGTCAAGCATTTAAACCTTTTACTAAAACTAAGTACAAGAAGAAACATCTGATCTGGAAAATGAACAGTTTGGGGAGGAAAAATGCAACAGTGAGAGAAAATAAACTGGGATGTCTTTGAACCCCACACCAATTATAATCCAGTGTCTCATACTTCTGTTGTATTCAAAATAACTGCAAAATTTATCACAAACAATTCCCGAGCAATACCAATACATTAATTAATCTCCATTACTCTGAGCCACAGAGCTGTTCCTTTCAATTAGACATCATCTCTGCTCGGCTCGGTGCTCAGGGCTGCACAGACACAGTCAAATGAAAGTCTGTTCCATCCCAGAGTATGGACAATCCTGAAAAATAGAAATTCAGTGCCCCCAAGGAAATCATTACCAGTTATCACCATCATTGCTTTAATATTAAATTATAAAAAAAAAAAAAAAAAAAAAACCACGCTTCCCAAAAATCTTAAATAGTGCAAAAAGATTTTCACTCCAACTCACAAATATATCCCTGCCAGACCAAAGGCTGACAATTACCAGCAGTTTTTCAGGATCACATGAGATACACGGGAGGTAGAAATAAATGTTTCTCCCTCACAAGTTCCTATTATGAAGCAGGAAACCTTTGCAACATATTGTGGTTTAGAACTTACAAAATCTGAGAGTGGGTGCATATAAATGGGGTAATATTAACACTGAGATTTCCTCCTTGACCTTCTTTTTCTTTCAAATGCACTTCTTATGTCAGGTAGTTGTGTTCTGTTTCTTTTAAATAGCAAGTGTTGAACTCACTAGACATTTAATACAGATTTTGCTGGGGTTATTAACTCACCTGCTATTGTCTCAGCATTCTCTCATTTCCCTCAGCTTCTCTAATGGATAATCATTTTATTATGGGATAATTATCTATGAGTAAATCCAAAGGAAAAGAGAGAAACTACCGAAAAATAGAAATTCTGCTACCTTAAAAAACAAAATCGGGGCTATAATGTCAACGCTTTTGCATGACATTCTGCTACAACCACTGGATTCCTCAGAATATTTTGATGGTCCCATCATTTGTTATATATTTATATGAAAAGTAAGCTGTCCACTGTACTGAAGCACTCACCAGGAAACCAGGAATGGCTTCAGCTGGTATAAACATTAATTTGTGTTCATGCTTCAACCTGTTGTGACAGAATTCTGTCATATCACTTACAAAGGGATTAATAAGTGTTTAAGCTGCATGGTTCACTCCCACAAAAAATACCAGAAGGTCAGTTTAATTTTTATCAACTTCAACGTATAAAAGATCACTTCTCTTAGATTTTAGAAAGCCAAGCAGCTTTCATCTGTGAGCAAAACATGCTCTTCAACACAACACTTACAATATAGAAATTTGACCTTTTTGATGGTGAATAATACTTTTGTACACCAACGCACAGTTATATTCACTTTAGAGGGAAAAAATTGGCTGAAATAAAAAGAAAATTAGCCCAAATTGAGGTTACAGAATTTGGCCCTAAATACAATTATTCCCACATTGGTCAGGAAAGTACTTTCCAAACACCAGGTCGCTCCCAGGTCAAAGACTATCAAGCTCTTTCATCTCAAGGTCTGTGATACATGAAGTCGAATTTTACATCGAAGGTACCTAATCATTGGGACTGTATTATCATAATTAATCCTTAATCAGATAAATTAACTCGCTGGTATGTTCAAAAAATTTTCAATCTTTTCCTGCAGTAGAAAAATGAATATAACCTCTCCTAGGAAATGTCCTAAATGTCTCCCTCAAAAAGTCATTAGCTGGAATCTGTGGTACATGGTAACTTAATGTCAGAAAAAGAGGTAACAGACGTTAACAGTCCCATAATGAGATGAAATGCAATTTAAACAGTAATCTCATTACCTAAAAATAAATAAACCTCCTCTGCTTTACCTTTTGGACTTAACTTAGGCCTATTTGTTTTATCTCCATTTAGGTTTCAACTTTAATCATATCTCTGAAGCTTTTACACAGAAGAACTGCAGTAGCAACTGAGTTTGTCTACAATATTTGCTTGCTTGTAGTTGTTTACTCTGAAATTTCTCATTGGCTGCCAACTAGAAGGCAATGTCCAAAGACACAGAGGAGAGAGAAGGGTTTAAATCCCACTATCAAGAGAATCACCTTCTCAACAGAGAAGTTGGAACCATATTAAATTATTTTCCTTCCAATGCATTCATTTATTTTCTTACACGAAGAGTATCCAGATACATGTAGAAATAACTGTGGCATGATCCTAATATTATAATATTATTTATAACATGATCCTAATATTGTTATCTTTCAGCTCTTAGGAATGCAAAATTTTTATTGGTAATTGTGTGAAAAAAAAAGATCTGATGTATGGATATCTGCCTACATTATATAAAAAAAAAATCAGAGGGAAGCAGAGGAAAAAAGAAAATGTATAATTTTCTTCATGCACGTAATCAATTAAATACTGATAATTAATATCTGCAAGAAGGCTGAGTTTAAAAGGAAAACAAAAGCAAACCCCTTACCACTCCACAAGACTTTTATGCACCAAATACTGTATGAACAGTTTTTCAAGGAAACCACATGAAACTCCAAGCCAAATTCACTCCCACTTCCCTAAAATCTCAAGTACAGTGTATTTTCCCTCTAACCCATCGAGATGCTCCAGCCAGACAAAAGGTTCCCATTTTCCTGGATTATATTCTATGTAACATACATACCCCTTACAGTAAGGAGAAATTAAAATGTTTCTCCCTCCCCAGTTCCCTTTACGAAGCAGGAAACATTTGACACTCACTGCAGACTCAAATTTGCAAGATGAGAGTGGGTGCCTTTGGAAAAGGTCACCTTTTCCCTGTCATTCTCCACCCCTCTCCAAATTATTTTTTACATCAGAAAGAGAACATTTTCTGTGTTAAATAACTCTTAGCACACCAAAGCAGCTGAGATCTTGGAAGCTGTTGTTGTTCTCCTACACCATCCACCGCGGCTCGGTTGTTCCCCGGCACCATTTTGCACGAGCACGTGGCTGGGGACTCACTGACTCATGTTCACAAACACAAACAAGGAGTGACAACTAAATTATTAAGGACAGCTGGAACAGCTGTGTGGAGAGAGCAATGCCAAAGCTGCAGAGAGAGAGGTGAAAGTTTTGGGTGCACAGAACTGGTAAGCTTTCTACACATGGCAGCTTTCTGCCACCCTGTTGAGCAGCAGCTTGGGGGAGACACAAGAAGAAAACTTTGCAGCACTTAATTCAGGTAAACAGCATTTTACTTGTTTTTTCTCTAAGATGTGCAATTCTGCTATTATCAGGTATCAAACTTAGTTACTTAAAGCTTGAATACATTATTTAAATCAGATTTATGATAACTTTTAAAACTTTCAAATCCATCTTTTCTTTTGATAAATCCATAAAGCCCTTTACATGTATTGCCGAATGAGATGGCTTTTCTCTCGATGTATTTGAAAATGAAAACAGATATAAATTCTGCAAATCCTAAGAAATTGGGGGAAAAAAGAGTTCAAGACTGGCAATTTCCTAGATGAAGACTCCAGGAGTATGCATGGAAATCTACAGGCCATGGTAGTTTTCTTTTCAGAAATCAAATATATTTTACTGAATAAACCCTTTTTCTTCCTTTCCATTCTGTCAGGATTTGTTTTCAGAGGAGTTATATTTCTGACAGAACTTGCTGAAAATATGTTGTTGCAACCTATCCATTAATTAAGGCATTATCTCAAAGTTGAGGAATGATCAGATTTTAGACAGCATCCGAAACAGAAAAAGTTTTGAAGCACTGTGACAGAAACCTAAGTAACACTCAACCAACTCTGAGTCATGCCCATCTTTTTTATTCTCACAGAATTACGAGATTAAAATTGAGCAATCTTCACGTGACATTCAACCAAAAAAAATTTTATAGATGGAACATTTTTAAGACCCTTCCTCCTACAGGATATAAAGATACTCATCTTATGGCCATGTCTCATCTTTTTCACGTTTTAAAGGCTGACCAGCTGAGGTATCAGTACTATTTCAAGAAAAAATGATCAGAACTCCTGTTATATGCCTATAAATAATATTTATATTGCTATATTATGCATAATGGTACAAAAAGGGCAATAACTAAAAGCAAATATTTATTCTTATTTTCTGTAAGTCTGCAGCCAGACTGGTGCCTCAGTAAGTGAATAGTAACATTATCAGCTGCAAAGGATAACATACTCTCAAAGTTCAAAACATTTGGTCACACTCCACCTTTTATATTAGCTGATATTTCTGACACACTTTCCCTTGCTTCTTGAGGGTAATCAAATAGATACAAAGGGATGAAAAAGTAATAAAACCGGTTGATATTGTAGTTTTGAAATTCCAGTAGCCATGGAGAATAACATATCTTTTCAACCAAGCTCTTAATTATTTTTTTCCCCAAGTGCAGAAAGGAGCTAGCATAGTTTTGGCAGTAAATGTTTCCTATCCAGATGTATTATTTTAGCTGCGTTGAATCTTGAAAGACAACACTATTTTCTCTCACAATCAAGTAACCTACCTGAATGACTATGGATAACACATTTTGCTGCAGTCACCTGACCTTTTGCCATATTTTTGTATTTCTCAGCCACAAAAAAAGGTTGAAAGAGCTTGGGTTTTGGAAACTTCACTAGAACTGCACACATGATCTGCACTGTTTCTGCTCTGGCTTCCACCTCCCAGTCCCTGCTTGTCATTACCTGGAGAAGCATGACAGGGTCTCAAGCAAGTAGGAAGCGATGCCTCACTTGCTGGGCCCTCCTCTAAATCTGCCAAACATGACTCAGGCTCACATTGCAGAGTCTCCATTCCTCCTGCATTTTCCCTTCACTCCATGACTTGTGATCCCCACAACACTCCCCTCTCTGCTCTCACTGGAGACCATCCCAGCTCAGTGATGTCCACACTACCCCCTCTGTCAGCAGCAGCCCCAGCCCCTATTGCCAGCCAGTTTCTCAAGAAACTGCTCCAGTCCTGAGACAGAGGTAAGAGGAAGTCTGTAGAAAGATAAAATTACAGAGAGAGAAGCACCACAATGGAAAGGTGTTACAAAGGAAAACACACAGAAGAAAAACAGAGGGTTTAGTCAGGATCACTCTGGTCACTGGACAAGCTGAGAGCCAGGAGCTGTTCAGCTGATGGTGCACCCATGTCCATGTCAGGACAGGTGGAAAATCAAAACAGCAGAGGAGCTCCAACAAGACACAGAGGCTTTTGCTGGCTTTTGCAGAGATTTTGCTGGCCACCAGAGCCCCTTCTAGACAGTGAATATGCTAATGCTTAGCCTTGCAGCTCATAAAATCCCAGCTATTTTTTGTGTGTATGGGACATTAAATAGTTGCTTTATCATTTTAGGCTGTGTCTGTGCTGCTTGCAGAGTTGATTTGTGAAAAGCTAAAGATGCCCAAACAGAAGGAGAAGTAACAATAGTAACATTGTTATGGTGACTGCCATGTAGGGTTTAAGTGTTTGTGTACTCCTGTGGTGTGTGACATATTTCTGTGCCTTGCAATCATTCTGTGCTTAGAAAGCATTGGTTCTGTGGCTCAGATCCCACATGGGGCATTTTCATTCTAACCAGCCAGCAAAGGAAGGGGCCAACTTTCAGCAGCCCTGGCTCTGGCCTCAAATTGCCTCTGTGAGACAAAGAGCACCAGGTGATGTCCCTGTTTTTCAGAAGGAGAGGGCAAGCTGAAGGTGGGTGGGAAATGGAGGTAAAATAATCCAGCCTTATTCTGCAGCATCCCCAAACACCTCACAGTCATTTCAAACCAGTCCCAACACTGAAAGCCCTCCATGCCCCCTCCACCATATCCCCTTGAAAAACCTCACCGACCACGCCAGCTCTCCCAGGGGCAACAAAATTCAATTTTGCCTACACTGCTGAGCAGACTTAAGCTGGCTCTGATATGAATAATAAGCAATGATCCCATTGGACTCTGAATTGTACAGAGACATAACAATGAGTTGGTCCCTGCCACAAAAGCTTACAAGCTAATTAATGAAAAAATTGGTTTAGTCCTATCTGTAAAACAACATAAAGATGTAAATTGGAGTCCCCTGGTGGGTGGTCCAGTATCACATCAGGTCCTGCAAAACTTTTAGTCCAAAAAGGCAGGACTTAAGCACATTTCTAAGTTACCTTAAAAATACTCTCCTAAAGCCATCCAGAAGCAGGGAGAAGGAAAACATGGAAAGGAGAAGTTGCAATTAAAGATATCTCCGTGTTATAGTCTGGGGTTTAATCCAGTCAACTCAGTTTTTTGCACTTGCCCTAATCTTGGCATTTAAGTGCTTTGTGATTATTTCACTTTACCAAAAAATCAGAATGATCACAGTGACATATTCCTCCTTTGTGACTTTTAACAACTTAACAACATGAAGAGAATATAATCCAACACAGTGTTATATCCTCCTACAAACAGGTAGAGGTGATAACTCTAAACTGTGTGAACTGCACTTTTTATCTCTTACTATTATTAACTGTTTCACTGGGGACAATTTTAGCACAAACATACAGCAAATTCACCTTATAGTCAGAAAACAACATTGCATGTTTTCAAGCCATGCAGAATCCAGCTTCCTTAACCCCAACTTTTTTTTAATGTTTTTTTTTTAATGAACTCTTTGGTAAATCTGCCACGGCACGAAAACAAACTATCAAATTCAATGCAATATAAACAGCTCGAGGTGCTACTAAGAAAAAGGATGTACAATAACACTTTAAACAGTGGCTTCCAATCAGGGTGAAAATCCCAGTTCCAGTGTTATTCCCACCGGTGAGGCATTTTAAGTGCAGTGGCACAAAGCCTGGAGGATTCATTTGCAGAAGCCTCCACAAGTGTTTTCTCCAGGGTTTGCACCTCCCTGCCTGGATGCTTTGGAGTGTGGGGAATTCCCAGGGCCATACCTACCATCTCCTTCTTTTTATTACACGTTCTGTATGGCTGCAGGCTCCACAGCATCATTGCTGTGAGTGGCAGGAGGCCTGAGGAAAAGCTCCTTGAACAAACCCAGGCAAAACTCTGTCTGCAAAGGAGAAGTGAGGCAGTTTGATCCACACAGTTCTGGGGTTCAACAGGAAAAAAGAGTAACCCAGAAAAGAGTAACCCAACTCCACATCAAGTGTTCTGCCTGCAGATTTCTGCCTTGCACAACCAAGCTTTTTGTGCTCTGACAGGTGATTCTTGGTCAATTCTTATTAATTCTTAGTTTAACCATCCTGTTGGCCCCGAGAAAGCTGCTCTTTTTTCGTACAAACTTTAAAACAGCAATAAAATTTAAGGCAAACTGACCTACTGGAGAGCACATTAAAAATACCAGATAATGAAAATACATGCAATTGAAACGGGGTTATATTAGATCGGTTTTAAACTGTGGTCTTCACAATGCAAATCATTTGGAGTGACCACAACATTACTCACAGAGAAGGCTGTAAGCAAAGAATGTATCTAAATGCATAAAATTAATTATGCCAGTCTATTATTTCTATCCATTAGGGAAATGTTGTTTTTAATTCTTTATCTACATTAATTAGAAAGACAAATATAAAAATATAAATAACTTAATGAACAGGATGTTACTAGGGGAAAAAAAAACCACAAACCTCAGTAAACTAGAAAATTCTTTGCAAATTGTCCAGTCTTTTTTTTTCCTTCCCTAAACATTTGACAAATTAAAACTTGTAAAGCAGTAGATAGGAATAAAACTAAGTAATTTGGAGTTTCTAAATACAACAGAAAATTACAGAAAAATAAACACTAAATAACTTTGCAGTTGCAAGGAGAAATGAGAAAAATTCACAGTATTCAACAAATCACAAAACTCTTTGTTGCTTATTTGCTGCAGTTGGTCTTGTAGGTAACACAGTAACATGATACTTCTCAGGGTTTCTGAATCCAGGCAGAACGGATCTCTGAATTTAGTGTCTGTGTCACAGACATCTGCCTTAAAAATGGAAAGCACTTTACTCTGACTTCTATTTCTGAAATTTCTATTTATTCTCTAAGAGTTTATTTTTAGGTTATTCAGAAACTCACAGATGAGATTATTCTTATTTGACTCTTCCACTTGTCCTATATATAAGTCGAGATAAATTTCAGCAAAATGCGTAATTTACCATAAATTTATCTAGAAACCTCTTCAGCAATATTTGAGGAAAGTGGTCCTTTTAATCCTCTAGAAATTCCTACTGCTTCTTTAGGTCTGGAGTCTTCTGAATTTGCTTTCTCTTCTCAGAATACTTTTGATTACCAGGACTGAATTGTTTAAAATTACTGTTGTGGTGAGGAACAGTTTCTATGTTTCCAAATACTTTTATCTGTATGTTTTCCAAAACTTTCAGGTTCTGTTCTATTAATTTTCCTCTGCCTGGATGCACAGCTAACTGCAACATAAATCATCTAAAGACATGGATTTATCACATCTGGAAGATTCCCTTCAGTCCCGTCTGCAAGGTTAAACCTTTACTTTTGAATCCACCTGTATTTCTCATTTCCCCATTTTATTTGGCACATTTAAGCTTAGATGCAAAATATACTTTCTGCTTAGTCACGAAATAACTGTGACAGGATATAACAGCTGTGGAAAATGGAGAAGAGAACCTTCAAAAGGTTCACAGAGCAGGATACCAGGACTCTGGGACTGCTGCCACAAGGACTGCCAAGCAGGACTCGATTAATTAAGATACTGGGGCAGCAAAAATGTTTTCTCAAAGTTGAGACACGGAGCTGTGGCTGGTTTGTCACTGGGCATTCCTACAGGAGCGATGCTCAATCCCACCTCACAGCCCTGAGTCCCACACTGATGCATTTAGAACCCTGTGGCAAATCAAGAGACCTCTGTGAGCCCCACTTTTCATCTGCAAAACTAAAATGGCAGCACTAACCTGTCTTCTCAGGCTGTTACAATTAGTCTTAACTAACTGATATGTGTAAAAAGCATCACTAATAATACTTAATATATGTACTTGTATAGCCTTGATAAGGGATAAACAGGAAAGAAAAAGAGAGGAAAGAGCAGCTTCACTGCCAATGCATCAGATTTCTCCTGTTGCTGTCCCATCTTATCGGTCCTTCCAGCTTTAACCACTCCAATTTTCACCTTTTCCACCGGTGGAAAAAACTGTGCCTGCTTTGTAAAGTTGCCAGTACATTTGCAATGGAAGGGGCACATTCTGCTGTGCAATGATCAAGTGGAAAGCTCCGAATCACCACTAAGTGCCAAGGTGAAAGAGCATCCAACCACAGGCAGTGCAACGGGATTTTATTCCTAATAACGTTACAGCCAGATGAAAACTATGCAGCTTAGATCCAAAATCCTGCAAGGCTTTCTCAGTCTGGGACTTCAGGACTAGCAGCATCCCAGCAGAAGCAGCTCTGGTTTGTGTCCTACTGCCTCGATTCAAAGAGCCCCTCACACCGTAGATACTCGAGCGGCAAAAGTTGAAATGTGTGTTAAATATCAGAAAGGCTGACATTTATCTGAAAGCATTTTTAATAACGGTTCCACTTTTTCACAAAAAACTATTCTCAGTAACACCTCTCATCCGGAGGAGGCATTTCTATGACTCTGGTGTGAAACGGGGAAAGAAAAAATTAAAAAAAAAAATAAAAATCGGAGCAAGCCTACATGTGCTGCCAAAGAAAATGGTTTCTGAATTAAAACCAATCTGACATGCATTTTTAAAGCTTGCTCTGCCTAGATAGGTTTAAAATATAAGCAGCTTTGCCAGTAAATAAGCAAGTAAACAACAGAGGAGGGCACGATAAGGGAAGGACCAAGTCGACACTCGCCTCGGAAAATGAGAACCTACAATTAAGAAATAAGATAACACCAGGAGGCTTCTCCCCACTTCAGTGGCAGATGTGTCTCTATATGATTTATATGTGAAAAACAATATCAAAACAAACCAAATCAAAACAGCCTTCACATTTATGGGGCTGTGAGTTTGTACTTCTCTTCAGTTACACAGTGATAATTAAGAGAAGACATTTGAAACACCCACTTCAAAAACCAAACATACTTAATATAGGGTAAGATAACACAGAACTTAGTAAAGATGTCAGCTCAGTCTAAAATCATAATTACTGTGTACAACTTGCTCCTGAGAGGTTTTCCCAGTAGAAATAATTGCATTACTTCAAGTTCCTTTTATTAAAAAAAAAAAAATTACAGATAGGCATAACATGTAATTTTGCAAACAAAAAATACTGTTTTCCTTTTCCTTCCAGATTTTATATTTCCTTGGCAAAATGCTGCAGACTGCAGGGAAAACAGCAACATTCAGCTTGGAGTAAACTTTAACACTTTGAATCAGATTATATTTAAATTAAACAGCTGCACAATTAATGATAGAATAAGCAAACTTCCTAATTACCTGAAGTATAACTTTAATTTTTATGATCTTGTTATCTGTTACCCACCAGCTGGACTACTACATTCCTTTCTGGCCCTCATCTTACCCAAAAGAATATTTTGGTTGTTCTGAAGGAGAGTTTCAGAAGGGTGATACACTGAGATTGTGAACACAACAGAAGTAGTATGCTTTGATTTTGAATTTAAAAATAGTACCTAGTGCACATATCACCACCCCATAACTCTGATCAAATTGAAAATTTTTGATGGAATAACGCACTTTTACGAAAGATATCGGGCTGATTAAAGGTTTCAAATGATGGAGAAGTCCATTATTTCCTAAGTGGGTTGCAAATGTTGGATGTGCAAACGTGCACTGCCTTTCTGTGCTCTGGATCTGTTCCCCCTGACTGGATAACCCCATCCCTTGGCTCACTGGAGACCAAACATGTGAGCTGTCCCCACCTACATCTGAGCAGTGTGGGGCAGTAATAAAAGTGCTACAGTAATAAAAGTAATAAAAGTGAATCACAGTGAGCAGGTAAAAATGGCATTTATGGTATTTATAGTAGTCATTTGCATGCTGAAAACATTGTTTCCTCCAGTAAGTCTCTTCAACTCTCTGCATCCCTCACGTCATTATGGTTGGTTTCTATTAGTTCCTTTAAGGAAAGGTTTCCTTTCACTGGCAGAATTTGGTCTCATGGCTGTCATGGTAGAGATAGTTTGTGATCGTGTGTATAATGTGATATGGTATTTATTTGTACAGTCATTGTAATATATTTCCCTTTCCCCCACTTTGAGTCTGGTGTGTTTTGTCTGGAAAAACCCATCTCACATTAGGTTGAGATGTGGGAGAGGAAATGGAGCTAGGGAATTGGATTTTGGGGTTATCTCAAACCATGACAATGGCTAAAACTATACCCTTAGAGAGATGTGTAACATCTATGAAATCATGTGCAACGTATTAACACTAGACAGTGATAGAAAAAATAATTTTCTCATTTTTTGGTTCACCACAGAGGCTTTTATCAAATACTGCAAAAGCAACCTCAGTCTTTATAAATATTTCCCAAAATTTACAAACTCTCAGTTACAAATCATCCTTGATCAGCTGTGGGGTAGGGAGAGAATTAAAAAAACCACCTTTACTGCAGTTTCAGTTTTTCCCTTAAATTTGAAGTTAAGGAGAAAATACTATTTTCTTTTACTTTCAGATGAAGCAGCATTTACTCACAATCTGGTAACTGACCACAGTCACATTTTTCTCCAGTGAGTTTTAAGCCCTTGGGACTGCAAAAGAGATTTTTTTTACCCCTTCTGTTTAAAGTGACAAGGCTGAAAGTGGAGTAAAAATGCAGCAATATACTCAGTGTGTGCTGTAGTTTCCATGCAATTAAAAAAGAACCCCAAACTCTATGGGCTACTGCATGTTAATAACCCAAGATAAAATCACATAGTGATGCCCAAATTCACAGCTCCGAGTGCATCCATCAGAAATTTAGTGTGAACCAAAATGCAGTTGGTGTGCCCTCATTTCCTGCTCTGCGATAGGATGTGATATTGTCAATCACCATGAAACCACTTGTAAAACAAAATTTCAAAGGGAACCTCACAACAGCACCTCGGGCTCAAACACCCTTAAGCTCAGGAAGAAAAAAAAATCCATCTTGGAGATTTAATCCAAGTGGGCTGAGCATGAAGAACGATCCAAATAAACCTTCCATGTGGGAGGAGTTCACTTTTAGGTTTGAACTCTGGGCACATCTTCATGAATTTCACAAATCAGCTGTGAAAACAATTCCATTCACAGTGTGAAGATTTCTAAGCTATTCTATAACTCATTAAGTGTGTGTTAAAAGTCAAATCAATTATTTCCTCATAGACACCAAACAAGTTCTAACTGCATAATAAATAGAAGAAACACTATTTATTAAGTAACAAGTCTAATTATTTTCTTAGCAATCACATTCTCTTCCCCTCAGAAATATAATTTCCTTTGTTCTCCCAGCCTTCAGCTTCTTCCCCACTCATTTTTGTCTTCTTTACCAATTTCTCGGCGGATCTCTGTCTTGTTTGGATGTAGAATGTGACTAAGTAGGAAAGGAGGAGTTTCTCTGAAGCAGCTTTTCCAAGAGAGAATATTTACTCCCACATTTCAGAGCTCAGAAAAACTGGATAGCACTTCGTGTTTCATTTCCTCCCCAGGGACATGTAGAGCCCCCATCACTGGACCTTTTCAAGACACAGTTGGTCGGGGTGCTAAATAATCTCATCTAAGCTTCCTTTCTCCCAAGAGGGTTCCCACCCAGCTCCCTTCCAACAGGAGCTATTCTATGATCCCGCACTTCGAATAAAGAGAATTTGTCTCCCTCCAGGCAGCAAGGATTGTAAAATGTGTGCCAGCTCTGTAAGAAAATTGAAACGATCGGACAACTGAAATGGGGAAGGACACGTTGTCTCTGGGTGACCTCTGTGCACGAGGCCACTGAGCCCAGGTGGAGCCTCACTATTGGTCAGCAGAAGTTATTTGATAAAATGATGATGACAACTTTCTTTATCACAATCTTCCCCTCCTATTCCATCTTCATTTTAATTTTGAGCATTCAGCACTATATTTTATTAAGCATAACTTGATTACGTGAAGACACTGTGATGATATTACTATTGACTAGGATATTAGAATAACCTTGAAAACCAGAATTCTTTTATAACATTAAACGATCCTATTAATATTTTTGACCTCTGCTCCCTGCTCCCACTACCCTGCATGGACTCTGTAATACAAAAGTAGAAATTAAATGAAAGTGATGAAATAAGAAAAGTTATATTATAAAAACATTAAAATACCCTGTATATACATATTTATTTATATATATATATATTCCTATATTTTTACATATCTTTGTTCACTTATAACTATACACACAAACTACCTCTGCTCTTCAGTCCTGAAGGTCAACCTCCACATGAAGGTTGACCATGCAAAGGTCAGCAAATTGCAGACATTGAGCATCAGGTGGTAATCAATGCTGGTCGAGTCTGAAGAGGAACAAACTGAACAGAAGAACAGAGAGTTTTTCTCATAGGTGACAAACAAAATATTCATGCTGCCCTCCCTCACCCACTCTGTCTTCAACAGCCACTGCAGGAGCTAAATTGCCCCCATTCTCATTGCATACACTTGGAGAACAAACTGCAACAGGGAAGGCTGATTTACCTGGTAGAACAGAAGTAAAAGACACATAATGTGTGCAAAAGAGATGTGAAAATAATTCATTTCTCAGATGGATAGCTGATCAGAAATATAGGTTAGAAGGTCTGATGTTTTAAAAGTAGTTTTCTTTAGCCTTAGGAAACTAAGCAACAAAAGTGCATCAGAACTTGGTCCTAGGACTCGGTAAATCTCAGGAAAATCTCTGTTGGATATGCCCACTGCCTTGAAGTCAAACAGGGAACAGACTCTAAATTTTCCTTCCACCTCTAAGCTGAGTGTCTCAGTTTCTAGATTAGAGGCTCCTTTGCAGAATTGAATCCTCTCAACCATTATTTTGCATTTCTAATGTCACAACATCCCTTATCAGGGGGATCATTTCTGAATGCACCCTTGCTCAGATCAGAGCTGTTCAAGAAACCTCTGCAAAATGTTTATTCTCCCAGTTAGCTACTTTGACCATATTAGTCTTTAAATCCCTGTACAGATTTCTTCTCACAGCTGCATCCAAGTTATTCACCTTCATGTGCAAAACTTTACAGGCTCAGATTAAAACATACATTTTCATAATTGTGTTTCAAAAACTCTTCTTTCTGTAAACTATCAAACAAATCCCAGCATACTGTGTATCCAAATTTGATGAGCTGTAATGAGAACAAAATAATAAATCCTCACATTCCTAACATTAAAATGATGCAGTAGATAAAGAATTATGTGCTGAATAGAGCAGAGCACTGCCCTGCTACACGAGTGTAAATCTCCAGTAACTCCAGTGAACTCACTGAGATTTACACGGATGTTCCCGGGGACAAAATCTGACCCACAGACCTTTGTGAAGTATATTAGGTCCATGAGGTTTTGTAAGTGGGACACAGTGAGGATTACATCACATTTTAATAGAAAGACTGTTCTTGGAAGTGAAGGATTTTGCACTTGTTGCAAGGTGCTTGTCAAACGAGAACCAGGAGAGCAGGAGGAACTGAAGAACAGCAGCCTGATGTCATGGGTAGTCATATGAAAGGCAGCCTTGAATAGAGTGCACTATAAAGAAAGAATATTGTTATGTTTTCTGACAAGGATCTGGTTTGCTAAGTGATTCTTGAACTCCACAGGGGGACTTGTCTCTTCACCTTGATTTAAAAGAACGTACAAACAATACCACTTAAACTCAAAATATGCTCAGGCTGTCTTCTGATTTCACTGAAAGAATCTAAGAACCAGGCAAAACAGATGGTATTGAAGCCCTTTCCTTTAGCTAATACTGGCTGTACTTATAACTCTGGAAAGAGTGAGAGGTTTAAGAAGAAAAACAGACCTTATGTTTTCAATTTATTTTTTTTTAATTGTCAGGGTTTATAAATAAAGGGAAAGTTATTAATCCGATTATTTTCTGTGGAGTATTGATTCACAGTGATCCAAGCTAACTACACTGTGAGATGCCTTTTCATCAACAGGAGGAAAGAGCTTAGTACACTGGATCAGTTCTCCATAATAAAAAATGGACTAGAGTTTATTTATCATTCTGATTAAAGTAATTTCCCTGTAGATCTGCGGTTTCTTATGTCAGAATCAGAATTCTTTGCTGCAGTTACAGGTATTCTACATCTTATACATAACTCTCTCACTGGCATTCTTTTCTAAAAATACAGTGTTTATTTTACCATTTCTTGCATTTTTAATTATATTTTTAAGGAGCAAAACAAAAACCAAGCATGGTCACAAAAAAACCAACCCACTGTAATCACTGGAGAAAAGATTCTAGTGATGAAATGCTCACACTGCTACAGAAAATTTATTAATAAATGGCAACAGAAATTAAAACAAACCTGTGAAAAGTACTTTTTACTGTCTGTTTTTCCAGAGGATAAAAAAGTATAAAAGAGCACCAAGAAGTCTGAGATGGAAGAGAGCCTTTGTTACCATAGATACTGGGCAGGTGTGTCATTCTCAACCATAAGCACACGTTTGATAAGAGGCTTCTGACTGCAAATGCACCTGAATAAAATGAGGAAGAGTTGTAAAAAAAAAAAAAAAAAAGGAAAAGAAAAGGAGGCAGATAGACTGAGCTGTTTCACACCTTCAGCTGATCTCACCATGGATGTGTTATCAAGCCTCTGAAATTTCCATCTAAACAAAGAGCGAGCGGATTTTTAGAATTTACTGGGTTGTGAGCTTTCGAATCTGTTACCCTGCATTCCACCACTTCCATGTAGATTTTAATCCTAAATAGTCAGGAGATGAGTGGTATTTCTAGACATCAGACCTTTCTGTCCTGATACACAGAAGTTGAAAATATTAATTTTTTTCTTAGAGATCTGTGAGAGAAGCACGGGAGAAAAAATAGCTGATGGTGACAATTGTTGTTTAGAAAAGAGACAAAATGTATAAAAATTCTGTCTCTCAAAACTTCTAAATGTATATTAGCTATGCACTTGCTAACACCCAGCAGCAGTAGCAACCTACACAAAATGATAGAAAATTCCTTCAAATTACCAGTCCCAATACTGTATTCTTGAAATGTAAAGAAAAATGTTAATGTAAAAGTTAAAGGTAGAAGTTAACATTCTTTGGATGGTCATGTGATTATCTCTGAAAGACTCATTAAAGTTGTTTTCATTAAATGACTCCCACTGTTCACCTGCAAAAAGATTGACAGTCGGTATCAACTGTGTGCACATCAAAAGAAAAATATTTGAAAGAAGTAACAAACACTAAGCCAATTTTTTTAAATCATTATTATTTTTCTATCACCATAACTGGGATATAGTAATTTCCTTGCAGCCAAATTCATTGGGGATAATGGCTTGGAATATGAGTTGCTAAACAAAACGTCAACTTGCCCACTTAATCTACATACTGGTTTACTTGTGAGATTATTCCCCATGAAAAACTCCAACCTAAACCTTCCTGACCTCCAAAAAAAAAAAAAAGGTTTACTTTCAGCTGTGGACAGTGATTTTATCTGAATTATCTCTGTACCTGCTCATCTCACTTCCTTCATAAAAACTTTATGTGCATTGTATCAACATCATCAAGATTATTTCCCTGGAAAACAGACGAGTTTCATTCAGGTGGCAGAAAACCCTGTGTGAGCCAAAGCTTGGCAGGTATTTCATCAAAGAAGGGGTAGGCCTCTGGGAATACATAAGCATTAGTCATTACAGGCAAATTAATGATGATCTTTACCTTAAATATCTTCTTCATGTCTGTGAATAATAACAACTTGCTGTATCTAACTATGTTTCTGTATCAATCCACAACTGTTGGCAGAAATTACTTGCAAAGATAAAAATCACATTTCTGAAGAACTATTAGAGAAATGACGGCTGCTTTTCTCCAGATGGCCATTCCCTGCTCTAGAAGAATAGCTTTTGTTCCTCCTTGAATTGAAGAACCACCTTATGAGACAGAAGGAAACTGTCTCATAAACTCTTCAGTTTGTCTCTAATTTCCCATCCCGAGGTCTCCAGGAGGTCGGGTTCCCTGCACACAACGCGCCACTGCCACAGTTTCCCCCACATGGTTTTCAGAAAGCAGGATGTCTTCGTTCTTAGGTTTTGAAAATGCCTTCTTTCAACGAAACAAAGTGAGTCCTGACCACATGATGTCACTGAAGCTCATACTTCCCAGGAGCATGGGAGTTTGCATTGCCATCCCAGTCAAAATGCAATACCCAATTCTTCGCGTTAGCTTTAATTAGATCCAGTCGTGTTCTTCAACCTGATGATAGTATAGACTTCTATGACTAATTATTCCCAGCAATCATAATGCTAATAAAAATCTTTGTGTAGCAGAAATCATCCATTAATTGAACCTTAATCTCATGAGGCCATTTACCCATTTATCCAGTTACATGTTTTTGCTAAAAGCAAACGGCACATGTACATTTTTAAAAGAAGCAGAAGCATAAAATATTTTTCCGATATTATCTTGAGGCTATATGCCAGATGAAGCCAACTTAATTCTTCATCTCCAGCCATCAAGTCTCACACCAAAGAGCAATTCAAACTCTGAGGCATCTCATCAATCTATCCACAGACAACAGCACTGCCCAGATCCGAGTGCTGAAAAAATCCTGCCTACCTTCTTCCATGACCATGTACACTTGGAATACTTATTAGTACATGAACAACGTGCCTCTACCAGCCAGGAAACTTGATTTCCCTTTAAGAATTCAACAGTTTTTCATCAAAAAAATATTAATCATTGTCCAATTCTTAGTAATTTCATCTCTCTTTTCCCAGATGGTAAAAGAACTGCAGGAGTGAAAAATCCTCCCTTGGCCCAATTTGACATTTCCTTTCTTCTTCAAGAATGCAATAGGTTGTCTAATAGTGAATTCTCTTTCACCTTCCTTACCTTTCTTGATAAAACAAAGTCAATTATAATTCAATGCCAAGCTTTGTTTTCTGAGGATATTCACATGGAAATATATCAAAGGCTGCCTAAAATATCAACAGAGTTCAACATCTTCAATTAGCACAATGTGGATTGTAGCAAGGATTAGGAATAGAGCTTGCCCTAGTAAAACTGTTCAGGTTTTTGATGATGGAGGCCATTTATTTCCTTTTATTTTTTCCCCTGGCCCACAGCAACATACAATGGATTTGATGGCTAGAATTTTCTGAAATCCCACGGGAAGGGATGTCTACTAAAATTCCTTAAGAGGTCTAATGTTTTGCATGGAGGGATGAATGCACAGTGCAGATATGAAGCACTGCACAACCTTTCCACACTGCCCTTGAAGAAAAATTCCTGTCTTCAAAATTGGCTCTGTGTTAAGCCAAGACCATCTGGTTAACCATCAGTGGACTGCTGAAACTAAACTGAGGAGCAATAGTGGTGAGACCCTCTGAAAGCAGGAGATATTCTGAGGCACTGCCATTGCAGTGGAGTCTTTTTTTAGCTGGAAGTACCCAGCTGTGAGTGCCTGAGCCATTCTTCAGTTTGATGATTCTCAGACTCCACAGACACCCCATTGCAGAATCTGTCATCTGCCTGTGAATTTGGCTAGAAAACTGTTCCATGCTTAATGTGATGACCTGGTTTCATTAATGTCTGCTACTGCAGTCTGCTGTCATGTACTCCCCTCATCCAGCCCTCTTGCCATCCTCTCCCACATGCCATGAAGTTCTTCCTGGCTCCTGTCACCACGGTACAACTGCAAGTTCCCACCTGCAGAAGACAACAGTAGCAGACACCACAAGGTTCAGGCAAACTTCCTTCTCTTCTGTGCCCTGTTTTTCTACGACTCCTCCTGACGGAGAAACAATTCACAGAAAACTTTAAGCAGTGAAGTGCCCAGCAGTGCATCTCCTTAGTCACTGGGAGTTCCCAGAACAATTCTAAATTCTGCTCTCTTCACCGGCTTCTCCCGAGGTTTCAGTAAGTCTCTCCTCCAAGTGATCTGTGTGCCCATCCCAGGGCCCAAAAACCTCCATGAAAAGGATTTTTTTATCACAATTCTACTTCTGACACAGAAGAAGGGTAGAGGTTCTTCATGTAACAGATGAGATTTTTTAATGAGCTGCTCTGGAGCCTGCAATAATTTATGCCACAGTCTATGTCATTCCAAGTACAAACACTCACTTGACCTGTTGTCTGATAACAAAACCATAACATAATTTTCAAACCAAATTGTGGGGTTTTTTTTAAAATTACATTATTGCCCTACAGGAGGGCAGGGCAGAAGTATCACTTGTGATGAATCATGTGTCTATGGCAATGGTTTAATGAAAACAAGTTACATGTGCTGTTACTTCTAATCCGGGATTGTGCTTTCCGTGATGTTTCAGGCAAATAAATGGAAAAGAGCCTCAGTTGGCTGGGCTGCAGTACACACAAAGAGGACATTTGATTCTGCTCATACTAATTTCTAGCATCTTTATATTTTCCTATAACTTTAGGGGTTTATGTCATGAAGTTGTGGTTCATTTATGAAAGCTGTTACGGAACAAATACAAAATCCTCTTAGACTTAGGCCAAATGAAAACTAAGAATTAACTAGTGCAGAGGCAGGAAAGGACTACTGTATTATTTTTGTTGTTTTATGGAGGTTTTTTCCTGGGAATTTAAATTTTGCATTTAATAGTGGTAATGGTTGAGAGATAATCCCTGGAACCACTTAAGACAGAGAACTTTGTTACTGCTTGTCCTTATCTGGATAATCAAATAATAAAGTCCAACTGGCTACCAAAGCAGAGCTTTCAAGCTAACTCTGAAATACTTTAAATGTAATTTGTTCAGTAAACTGCAGTACATTAAATTTCTATATTAAGTAAATTATAAGGAAGAGTGCACTTTGCAAAATTAAAAAGTGCTCCGTTAACTTATCTATTACTCCTCTGGGAAAGTTTCCAAAGTGTGTCTAGTACAATTAGATACTTTCTTTATGGACAGTCTATAGCCAGGAAAGAATTCTTGCAGCTCAGCAAATGTGTTTCCAGTATTGTTGTAGACTCCTTTTTATTTTCCAAGGTGAACCTCCCTGATCACAAACACCATTTTTCTAGTTGTATGGGCAGACTGAAGAGTTTCAGATAAAAATAACTACCTAACTCACTATCTCACAGTTAGAATCAAAGAAATATTGATCACATGCTTTTAAGTGTCTTTTTTAAAAAGTGCTCTTAGGAAATGCATTTAGAATAAAAGTAATTGGGATACAAGATACAGAGGATTTATTTCAGTAGAGTCCCACTACACAGCAATTACAAACTGCCTTCATCACAGTCTATAGTATATAAATGAGATATTACTTTCAACAGGTTATTTCTAAAAGAACAGGTACTAGTGCTTCACAGGAATATGAAAAATGATTGACCCAAATTTGTTTTTTTCTGTAAAGCCTGTCATTCTGAACTAGGTTTTTACTGTTTGCATACTGAAGTCTGAGAGTGTAGAAGTCTCAGCCCCCACTCATTTTGATGAACCAGTTGATCAATGCTTTTTATTTATAGTCTCTTCATTAATTACTGTAATGGCACAAATCTTATTTGCATGAGATGTGCCTTCCCTTGGACCTTCACAGATCAAGTCCAAGAGGAAAAAAAAAAAAAGGCAGACTCCTTACTGAAAAGGGGACTCCTTATAAGAAATGGCTACAAAAAACCACCAGAAAGTTAACATTTCTGAAAGGACTGATACATTGGGTTAGTGTCAGGAAAAAAAAAAAAAACATGCTCAAACTGCATCTGTGGAAGCTTTTAGAGGTCACAGCATAGTCAGACTCAAATCAGCCCCATTGAGAGCTCTGCAAAAGCTTGAAGACCATGGATGTTAGATATAACAGGCACCATCAGAAACCTCCTCTCCCAAAGAAAAATTGCACCAGCTGAGAAATCATGAATACCTGCACTGGAATTCCTGAACTTCAGGTCAGTGATGTGCTCGCTAGAATTCCAGTATCACCCTTCCCATTGGAAATATTCCCCCAGCTTCTTCTGCTTTTAAATACCATGATCCCAGACAAGGTTTCCTGTGAGCAGTAGTCATGCTGAAGCCATAAAATGACTCCTAGTATATATGAGGTCTTTTAATATCACAGCTCATGCTCTCCTTTCACTCACCTATGAAACATTTGAAGCCCTGGGTTGTGCCTGACCAGGCCTTCAGCAGCTGACACACAGTTGGACATGACTTCCTGGACATGCTAAAATAATGACAATTTACCAAAGGAGATAATTGTACACAGCTGCCAGAGAAGACCTTGTCTGTGCCATGCTGTTGCTGCAACCAGCTGCTGACTCCCATGTGATTAGAGAGGTTGCTTCTACATACCTTTTGCAGCTGTATGAATGATGCATTATTTAAACAAGATCGTTCCAAAGAGTCATCTTACTGAAATATCTCTCCAGGATTAAGACAGGTTTATTACCAGTTGAATACTCAGCAACTATAAATACACTACCCATTTTATTCCAAACTGCCTTTTCATGAGCTAGCTCTCCCAGGGCACAGGCACAAGGTGAACCACACAGTGCATGTAGAAAAGCCTGTGGAAGAATAAACAATCATTGATAGCTTTCTGGCTGGAGACAGCTGGTGCTGACTCAGGTACAGTGGAGCCTGGCAGACACTGTCATTCACATCCTCAACCCCTTTGAGGAGTTAGCTTGAAAAATAAGCTCTAGAGATGTGTGTATGTGTGTCATCATGCCAGCTGTCAGGGCTCTGACAGTCCCACCTCAGCATGTGAGTACTGGATCAAGGCAACGAGGCCAAAAAAAAAAGGGAAGTGTTATCTTGTCTTTCTGAGCAGTTTAACAGTGTGGTGTCGGTAAAGACACCATGTAGCATGAGCTCTGATTCCTCAGCTCAGGCACTTCTCTGCCAGTTCTCGATTTCCCCAAGACAATGCCAGAACTGTCACACACAGTCGAGCCGAGGAACATCAGGGGAAAATCCCAGCCATCCAAGAAGCAATAATAAAGACCAAAGATTATCATCCAGCCCACCTGGAAGCTGCAAATGTAATGAGCTATTTGGAAAAGATCATGACAACCCCGAGCTCGAGTGACTCTTGTTTCTGCCAAATCTGAACTAGTTCTGTACCTCGCTGAGCTCACTGCACACACAGTAGGTCTTGCTGAGTGGTGGAAGTCTAACACCAGCTCACTTCCACATCTTGCAAACCTGGCTTTGTCCTCGCTTGGAGCTCTTCCCGGCAACGTTCTCTCTGAGAGGCTCTTCAGCTACACTGAGGATGTTACATCTAAAAACAGATGCCAGCTCCTGCCAGCAAATGCAAAATGGCTCGTCGCCTTGCGATGGGATCTGCCCACGCTCGAATTTTGTACCAGTGGCTATTTGTAATTTTTTTACCAGGTTTTTCAGGATACTTGTGTACATTGTGAGCCTAATTTTTAGGGGAAATTTCTGGCAGTTATTATCTCATAAGCTAAAGTGCTTATCGCATGTTGCCCATTTTAATTTTTAAGTAGATCTGCAAGTATTGAAAACCAAGCAGCAAATTGCTTCACTCCCCAGGATTCTTTTCCCTTCTATTCCTCAAGTCTATGAAACATTTTTCCCAGGTAGCAAAGCATATATAAAATGCATTGATAGACATTTGCCTTCCCACTCTTTCCTACAGAACAATCTTTAAACCTTTTGGGATGCATGCTGCAAATAGGATTTTAATTTTCAGTATTTGTACATTTAATGCACAACAGATGACTTAACTCCTACTCTTATTTGTTTGAAGTCCTCTACTGTGGATAACTCAGGAGGATTGCTGCAGAAGGTGCGTGTTGGGGGGGAGGAGGGTGGAAATTCTCTTATTTCATATACTGCACTAAAATCACAGTGCTATATTTAATCTTAAGAGGGGTGGAAAACAGCTCCCATTTAGAGGAAATAGCAAATGATGACCAGCTCATCACCATCTCTGTCTGTAAGCATTTGACCTAGGGGCTCTGCTGCAATTTCTGGCAATATTTACCTCTTCCCAATATTTACAGTACCAGTACTTATCTCCATAGGCTATACAGGAAATAAGGTCCTTAAAAAGGTGTCGGAAATGTAGTAGTATAGATAACTACAATAATCTCATGTCATGAGCGTCAATTCATCTAAACTTTACAAAAAAAACCAGTTTGCTCAAAAGAGCCTTTCATTATGTCCCCTTTCTCTCCTTCTTTTCATCTCCAGGAGGTGAAGCCTGCTGCCACACCTTCCCCATCCCTTTCCCATATTTCCTTTCATTCCCACAGCTGTCTCCAGCCTACAGACTACTCCCATTCACCCCAAAGTCCAAAGGCAAGGAGGGAGGGCCAAAAAAAATTTTTCTCCAAACTGGGAGTCTCATTCTGAAGGTGAAAACAGCACCTGCATTGCTTTTGGTGTCCAGAGCATGAATGAAAATTTCATTTCTGGGCAGGAAGGTCCCGAGTGACCAAACTGGCAAACAAGTATCTGGGTCTTCACACATTCCATGCAGCGTCCAGAAGTCAGGGAGGTGACTTTTTGAAGGGTGTATTTTATTGCAACTGGCACAGCTTTATCAGGTCTCTATTGAGCTGTACCAGAGTAGCACATCCTGGGTTTTATATATACCTGACAGAATGCAAGAAGAAATGTCTTCTCACTCGTCATCAGATTGTTAGTAAACAAGGGACATTAAGCAGTGTTTCTGTTCAACAAAGACCCTGCTGGGTAATTTTGGATCATTTACCCCCAGTTAACCATTAATTGCTACATAAAATTTTAATCTCCATTTAAACAGACTATAGCTCTGTATCTGTTTCTGAGTCAGCCTCAAGACAGTAGTAACTTTGCAGCTGTGGAATACTGGCTGCTTCGTATTTCCTAAGCAGAAAGGCAACATCATGCACAAGTAAAATGTTAAATGAGGAATTTAAAAAAAAAAAAGGAAAATTAAAAAATTGCCACTGCGAAGTAAAAAAGAGCGGGAAGGGGTGGAAAGGGAAAGAGCAAGAGGAAGGCAGAAAAGTAAGGGAAAGGCAAGTTCAAAAAGCACAGGGACAGATAGGATAAATATTACCTTGAAAGAGACTGACAGTTCTTTGAACATTTTCAGGGGGTTAACCTCCACGAATGAATTTTTTTAAAAATTGTTAATAAAATCAATTAAGCGAAACTTAATGAGTTTTGATCCCATATCACTTTCTTCTGTGACCTGGGCATAAAGAGTGACCACCACAGTCCCCCAGCATTGGTGGTTTCTGCTGTGCTCTGTCACTTGGCAGAAACCAAACCATCCATAGCATGGTGACTAATGTTAAAATATGGATCAGTTCAGAACACCACATCCTTAACACCACCCCACATAAAAATAGCACATTTATAAACATCTTCCCTTGACATCATCACAAAGGACAAGAGGAAAAAATCACCATTTTTTGGGTGCACCTCCACACACGCACAAACACACACACGGGAGGAGTCTCCCAGATTCTTGCCTGGAAGGGACTGATCTCCACCTGCTGAAGTGAAAAGCAGATCTCCCATGGGCAAAGTCCAATGGCAAGCAAATAGTTACTTGGAGTCTGAGCTCTAAAGACAGACAGAAATAAGGAAGATCTACAGCTGTCCTCGGCCCAGAGTGTGAAATCCTGGCTCCACTGATATCAGTGGGAGCTTGTTCCTGATTTCAGTCAGGCTGGAATATTAACCAGCATGTTTAAGCATAAAGAAAGGGGGCATCTTTTAGCAAATTTTACCACCTTCTTTCATCCTGAATGTTAGGGCTCTTTACTCTCAGCTTCAATTTTATGCTTATACAAAACCTCTTTTTCTGTTTCTCCCTCATCTTGGACTCTGCAAGCTCTACGTGTAGTCCCAGGCAGTATCCAGTCCTCACTTGTATCCTGAATTAAATGAGGCACTGTTGAAATGTTGAGCTTGGTGCAGGTCATCCAACTAGAAAAGAATGTCCTGCTGACTTCTGGATATTCTGACATGATCCTGTTCCTCAGTGCTCAGGGTCATGTGTCTTTTCAGCAACAGCATGCAAAGAGCTTAACGAACTAAGGATTTCTATATCCAGACCCATCATTAACCATAAATAGCAAAAAAAAAAAAAAAATCATTTTACTAATAGGCTTCTCTTCAGTGTTATGAAATTACTAAGAAACATTCACAGGCAAAAGTTATAAAAATTGATGGCTCCTACATTCTTGGTTAATTAGACAAAAATGATTTCCTTTCCTACAAAAAATGATCTTACAAATTACTATTTTTATTATTTTTGTATGCTATTTGTATAAAAGCAAAAATGTAAATCTTCAGGTTTCAGACATATTTAAGGCATATTTAAACAGATTCAGGAAGGCATATATCCACATTTTAATTAATAGGCCTTCAAAGGCAGATCCTAGTAAACTATCTATCTGGACACAAATCTGTTCCCTAGTCCTTAGGAAAAAAAGACAAGATCTCTCATGGATTAAATATAAATGTAAATGAGGGAGATAATTTGTTTCTCTTTCTGAATAAAAGTAAGAAAAAAAGTTATTGTTCTTTGTTAACTGACTTCTGTGTTGAGGTAGAAATAATGAACAACAGCCATGGGAACTATAAGACTTTCTTACCCAGACATATAAGGAACACCTGAGGATAAGGATTTTATGTGGGTTTTTCTATCACGTGAGGCAGTCATGGAAATAAATGGATTTTTATGAGCCATATGAAGATTTTCCAGAGAAACTGATGCCAAGAAAAGCCTGCCAGAAAAATCTGGGCTTTCTCTGATTGATCTCCAATATTACTAAAATCCTGGACAACACACAGCAAATACAGTCTCGGAATTTCAGCTATAGCTTCCGTAGTAAATACGCCCACTCCCCTATCATCAAAATGATCCCAGTAAAGGAAATCTTGAATATTTTTTTAATTGATGAAGGAACTGTTAGTGAGGTACTTTTCTAGATAGATACTTGCTTTTGGTTTTAAAACACCTTAGGTTGGAGTAAATGCAGTGTTGGTAGGATTAAACCCACAGCACATCCCTGAAGATTTCATCAAAATTCTGAGGCTGTAGGGGAAACTTGCATAAAAGTAGCTGTCTTAAGCCACAAAAAATGCTTTTCAACATACTCTGAAAAAGGAGAGTAAGTGTTGTTCCTTTGTGTATAAAATGGTGGGGAAAAATGTGCATCAGTCAATTACTGCTGTGTCTGAAGAGAGTTCAAATAACACCTTGCTCATCACCTCCCTGTACAGTTTGAAGGGCATGTAATGAAATGTCTGAGTAGAAGATTTGTAAGATAGCACCCATGTATTCAGCTAACATGACAATTTAACTGAATTTGGGACACTGAATTCAGACACCAGTATGGTCATTCCTCACTTATGATTTGGGTTTATTAATGTCCCCATGTGGAAATTAATAAAAGCCATATTGCATGATGGTCTTCAGAAAAACTCCTTAGACACAGAGGATGTTCTTCACCAGCGAGACAGCGAAGTCTTGAAATAAAATTGCATGTCAATCACCAAACCTCTTAATTCTGGGGTATGTAGTGCACTATTTCCCACAGATTGCCCCGATAAAGTACAAGCAACAAGACCAAAATGAAAAGGTTGTCAAGTGACACGCAGCCCAAAGAGGCACAGAAAAAAAAAAATCCATGAGCAGACACGTTTCACAGTAAAGTTACACAAGTTGCAGGGCCTCACTGAGAAGTTTGACTCAGAGGTACCATTTGATGCACACACATTGCACTGGGGCTCAGGTTCCCATCACAGCTTCCTGATGGAAAGTGCCACCCCTGAATCTTCCTGAGTTTCCCTTAGGAACTCACTGCAAGGGCTTCTGCTCTGTGCCACCAGGCATTTCTGTTTCCCTAACAGTACAGGGAAGAATTCACATTACAAGAGCTTCCTCTCCCTGAGCACTGACGGTGAAAAGCACACTGCTTGGCAGTGCTGCCACATCCTGAATTGTAGCTCGGTTTTGGCAATCCCTGACAGTGGTTAATTTTTGTTTAATCTCACAGTTTAATCTCCATGCACAGACATGCAGTGTTGGTGGCTAATTAAACTGAACTGAACTGTGTAATCCAAACAAAGGATCCATCCATGCCTGTGCCATTCCCCAAAGATCTTGCACATTTAACAACTCTTCCTATTTCTACTTTATTGTAAAGTAGATTTGGGACAATTCCAAACAATAGTTACCTATAATTTGCAGTAACTCGAAATAACAAATATGCTATTTCCTGTTCTTGCTGACTCAGTACCTTCCCTGTCACCAAGATTCTAAGTGAGAAAAAAGTCACCTGTTACATCTTTTCTGGCTCAGTATGAGCACAAATTCCTCCTCTCAGTCTCACGAGATGCTAAGGCGCTTTCTCAGAAAAGCTTCTGTACCACAGTCATTACTCTGTTTTCATGGAGAGATTGTGACAGGACCAGAAGGAATGGTAAAGCAAGAAAAAAGTGAAAACCAGACTTTGGATAGGACAGGAAGCAGATAAAATTCAAATGTTTGTTTTTCAAAACAGAATTAAAGATACATGAAATTGATGGTTGACAATCATTTATGGACCTTGAATGATTGACTACAAATTAGATTTAAACTTACCATTATTTCAGAACAGTTTGGAATCTGAGCTGAATATTTTCCAAGGCCTAATAGTAGGAATTTGATAACATTATGCAAAGTAGTATAGCCAGCATAATACTAAACCACCATAGAATAAAACACAAACAGCAATCACTGCTATAATATGTAGGAGTTGAAGGCGTGAAGCAAACACAAGCCATTGATAAAAGTCAACATTTGCCAGGCATTACCATACAGTTCCTGCAGATATCTCCCATTCCGAGGGGAGAAAAAACCCGATGAATCGTTATATACTACTATGAAATAACTGATGGCATGTTTATGACCTTTTCAGATCAAAAGCAAATTATAGCTTATAATGAGAATATTTACACAATAATGCGAATTCAGTATGCTGCATATCAAATTTAACCACAAATCAGGAATTGGAACGGTAAAATGCCACACGGTACTTCATTATGATTCAGGATAGCCAGGTGATAATTCTAGTGCTTTGCTGATTATAATTTCTTTAGCACACAATGTAATGAAAGAAAAAACGGGAACAGTGGAAACATTTTGGCATGATTAAATGGCCACTGTGTTCAAACAAAAGTTCTGATCTAAATCTATTCTGAATTAAATAGCTGCCAGAAAGAAGATTAATCTAACGCCTGGGCAGTGGAATGGGACTTGTGATTTGGCTTCCCTTTCCAGTCCCATGGGACTCTGCACCAAACCACCGCTTTTTAGAGTTTTCATATCCATTTTACAAATGGATATCATCGCACATTTTACAGCCAATGTACTGACACAGTAACACACTCAGGAGACAGACAGTAGTGTATCCACCTTTTTCCAACAGCAAGCCCAACACAGAGGGTCCAAATGTAATGAACGTGGACAGCAGGATGTAAGAGTTAAAATTTAACCCAAATAAAATAGGTATTTGACACACAAAAATATTTGAATGTATTTTAAATGTCAGTATGATTCGGTTAAGTTTTATTAAGCTCTCTGTTCCACACCTTTACAACTACAATATAATTTATACTGTTAAAACACTGAGTCTGAATTGCATTGTTTTATTTCTACTATAATAGATATAGCAGATATGGATCTACTGGAAATACATGGCAATATTTTGTAAATGGAGAGGACCAGACTTGGGGGATCAGTCAACATGTTCGAGGGCAGGGTTACAACTCAGGCTGGAGAAAAAGGCAGGCAGGAACCTTCTGAAACTCAGCAAGGAGAAATGCTGAGTCCTACAAGCCCTCTAATGACAGAGGGCTGGGAACTGACTGAGACAACAAGTTTCAGATGAGCAGCCATGGGCCTCAGCAGCAAGGAAGGACAACAGCATCCCTGGCTCTATGAACAGGAGCATGGCCAGGAGATCCAGGGAAGGAATTATTCCTCTCTAATCAGCCCTCATCTGGTTTCCTCCACCACCACCAAGAGAGGCAAGTTCAGCAGAGGGCCACCAGGATGGCTGTGGGATGAATCACTTGTTCTGAGGCTGGAGGAGCAGGGCTTGTTCAGTCTGGGGAAGAGACAACTTCCCAGGGACCTACCAGCAGAGCCCTGTGCCTACAAGAGCTTACACAGAAGAGAGACCGGGCTCTTCCCAGGGTTGCATCCTAGGAGGATGAGCCACAATGGATACAAATTAAAATTAGAGCTGATCCGACTGCATAGAAGAAGAAATTTGTTTTCCATGTGGACACCCAAGCAGGTTGCACAGAGAGGTTGTGCCATTGCCATCCTTGGAGGTTTTCAAGATCTGACTGCATAAAGCCCTGAGCAAACTGGTCTGATTTCACAGCTGGCTCTGCTTGGAGAAGGAGGTTGGACTAGAGATCTCCTGAGGTCTTTTCCAACCTCAATTATTCTGTGATTCCATGATTCTGTAATTAACTGAGCATGAAACCTAAGCTGGAGAGAAATTAAATTGCTTTTTTCTTACCCCAGACCCCTGCCAAACTATTTTTTTGCTTAATTATTTTTGAGTACTGACATGGAGCGCTAGCTTTCAGTACTCTCCAGTAAATAAAGCTATGTAACTTACATTATTTGATTGACTGCACAAAATTTGACATATTAGAACTGGTGCAGTGAAGAAACCATGTGGATTTATAGCCTGATGTGTATATTTTTATATTGAAACTGCCTATGACTCAGACAACTTACGAAAGGAAGAAACAAAGTCAGTAAACTATTGCACAGCTGGATGATTTTAAATTTCCTGTGTATTTACTAAAGCATTGCTTCCTGCACTTTTCTCTCACATCTTCCAATCTTAAAGGCAATAGAAACTGCAGGAGAAGTTACTGTGAAGTTCCACTATAATCTATCCTAAATAGCATTATACATTTTTAGATGGATTTTTAATGATTTGCATATAAGCAGGTCCATGGGTAAGGGCTTGGATGTGGAGGCAGAACACATCTCTATGTATTCTGTCAAATGTAGATGCCAGATGACCTGCTTCTTTGGAGGCTTTAGAAAACGAAATGGAAATGATTCTACGAAGAACAAGGGGCCATGATCTCTTCACAGCCTATTCATATTCCCTTGCCCTTCCTGCCTGCTTGTCTGGGATTATCTATTTTGACTTCACACAGAGAAGGTTAAGCATACAAAACCCACAGACCTTTTATCCACCTCAGCTGCACCCTCATACGTCTTCCTTAGCAGCTGAATATGTACACCCCGGGCTGGGTTGCTCTCTTGTCCCATGAGGCAGTTTTGATCAGGTTTTATTTAGTTTTTAGGTTCTCCAGACCAAATGAGAGAATAAACACAATCAGCCAACCCAGAGAAAAAAGAGTTAAGCCAGTCATGGCTAAGTTGTAGCTGTTTTTCTCTCCTTAGTGTGCATCCTCCTGAAGGCAGCCAGGGTGGCTTATTGTCTCTCCAATCCTGGGTATTGACAGAATGAGGTGGAAGCTAATGGCTGAATGCAGCACTGGGCCTCGTGGCAAAAAAAGCAAAATAAGCACATTGCACACAGCTCTATTTTTTATTAAATACAGTTTAAAGCCTGGCATTAAGGGTGTTGTTTTTTGTTTTTCTAAAAATCCCAGATCGTTTGAGGACACGCTGCCAAGTTCATCCATCAACTCAGCCACTGAAATATTTGTGTTCTAAAAAATTTATACAGCATGAGTTCTCCACAACCTGCAACTGTGGGGACTTTTGTTTTTAAATTATAGTCTTCCACTTCAATTCAATCCTTTTTTAAAAAGGATAGGCCCATGCTTCAGAAAAACATGTTTGCCTTCTGTGGGCTACATGGCCTTGAAAAGAGCAGGTATTTTCTGCAGGATGCAGGTCCTGGAGGCTGGAGGATGGGAATGTATTTAGTTGTGTCCATGTTAGAGTTACAGTTTTCTTCTGGAAAATCTCATTTTCTGTTACCGTGATTTAAAATGTTCTACAATGAACTGTGACTTCTCAAAACCAGAATTTTACACAATGAAACATTTCATTCTACAATAAACATCCACCTTTGACTTTTGTTTTCACAGAATCAGAATAATTCGGGTCAGAAGCAACCTTGGGAGGTTATCTCAGCCAAGCTCCTGCTTAAAGCAAGTTTTATATTCAATAAGCAAATACAGGCTATGCATAATGATTGTGCTGGAACTTAATTAGCCTGAAAAAGATAGCATCCTAACCTCTGTCCAGCTCTCTTTCATGTAGAGGGGTGACATACAGTCTGAAGTGTACAAGAATATAGCCTGTATTGTGAAAAAAAAATAGTTCTGAAACAAATGTCATAAGGTATAAAACAGTACAGGGAAGTTGTAAAGGTAAAGCTGAAGTTTGCACATGAAACAATAAAGACAATTTGTGTTGAAATTTCATCTCCCTCATGACAAGTTTCTCTTTCCAAAATAATTAAACTTTTTTTTCAAGAACAGTAAAAGGGAGAAAAAACTAAGATAAGAAAGTGATTATCACTGGCTTATTAAGGAAAAATCCATCAGAATGCATTTCAAATGCATTAAAGTCTGTGTATGCACACAAAATTTCTGATTTTATTTATTTGTGACTAAAAAGAAAATAAAGTCAGAGAAATTCTTTAATTCCAGGGTTCTTAGTGCAGCAGCCCTTAAAGCCACTGGTATGAAGAGCACACAGATGCAGTTCCACCCAGCCATGGCTGCAGCACTGCAGGGAGCTCACACCTGCCTCCTGGGCTTTCCCTGCCTTGCCATCTCAGCAGCTGTAAATTCCAACTGGAGATGCAACTTTGGGAAGCAATGCATGAAATGCAAAAACTACACTGTGCTTGTTCCCAGCCTTGTAACAAGTCCCACCCGGGGACAGGACTCCCGGGGCAGCATCAGCTCAGAAGAAACTTGTGCATTATTTAGTCAGTGAAACTTCTGCCCCTTCATCAGCCACACCTACCTGGCCATTATAACTTCCATTAAAACCAATGCAGGCAGAAAACATTCCCTGTGCCCAGCAGGCTGGACTTGTCTATAATTTGGGTACTAACAGCCCTGCCCATAGTGCCATTTCAGCCATACTGTTCTGTTGCCCTTAAAACACTTCACAGCCATGGAAACCTAAGCTGGTACCTAGACCTTCTTGATGTCCAGGCTGACTAATATTTGGCTGACATGAAACCTGCAGAAGATAAGGATCATATATCATTATTATAATTAACTTGCCAAACAGTGCAGTGACTCCTCTCCAAATTCAGTCAATTTTCCTCATTAAACCATATGACAAAAGTGCTCACTGACACTAAAATTCTCTGCAAATCCCAATGCAAGGTGTCTTACTTTTCTTAGTCTAGTGAAAGGCAATAAAGTGCAATCCATAGCCAATACTCTATTTGATATCTAGATGAAAGTTAAGTTATTTTTGCAACAGACAAACCACCAGCTTCATTAAACTGTAGCAGTATTATTCCTAGCATGTGGTGGCAAACCCATTAGTTCTGCATGACGGTGTAACTTTGCAAAGTAAGCCATATGTGGAAGTTTAATTGTTGTTTGTTTATTAAGCTAGTTGTAAAATTGTTAATTGTGTACTAATACAATGCTAAAAAAATTCCAATAATCAGTTAAATATGTGAGCTGTTTTCTATGATGAACCAACCTCACACATTCCAAGCAAATACTCACAAACCCTGCACTAAGGTAAACTTTCAGCATTGTTCAGCAGTTTAGCCTCTCTGAGGACTAAGTTAATGGCAGCATGTGTACACATGAGCACGATGAGGTGTTCAACCATTCTTAAACAACTTCTGAAAGCAAAAGACTCTACATGCTGAAATACAAACTGATAAAACAGAATACTAATGAAATTACTTTAGAGAGTGTGAAAAGTGGGATCAAATTCTCAGCTTATATACAGTGAGCAAATAGTGAGCCTTTTATTTAGATAAAAGAGGAGAGTTTCACTGGACCTGATGCCTCTAAAACAATATATGGCTGAAAATATTTTTACAGTTACCACTTGCAGAGGTAAAAGCCATAAAGGGTAGGCCAAAAGAAGAAAAAAACCTAAAAATACAATATAAACAGTTTTCCTTTTACTCTATACTATTTTTAAAGGGAGTTCTCTTTAACCAGTGAAGAGATTAATTCCTTTTTTCTTTTTTACAATATCACACAAACACAACCAAAACACACAAATACAACTTTGAACACACCAACACCCTGAACTGCACATACAACTGTTACTGGCTCAGGCAACACTTAGTGACAAAGCTTATGGCTTTCCATCTGTCACCCAAACAGCCACAGTAACACGGTGCAGCCTCAGTGCTGAGCTCAGTGACCTGCTGCAGGGGGGAGGCACAATTCCTTCTCTGGCTGCTGCAGAGTTGAGGATGGAGAAGGGTTGTCTGCTACAGCCAGGTCACACAAAAGAGGGGACAACTCATCCCAGCTGGGGAAACTGTCCACGTCACTCTGAAGTATTTATGGAGAAGATGAGGAGATCAGACAGCAGCAGAGCAAGCACTATCCCAAAAGGAGACCGTGGAAGTTCAGCAGACCCATACTCTGCTTTGTTGAGGGACCCTGGAAGTAGGTTACATTCAGTCCAATTTCTTCATCCCATGTGAAATGAACTGTTCTTCTCAACACAGCCAAAATACACCACCTTGTGCAAGGGTTTCCTAGGCCAAAGATAAAATTGTATATCCATGTGCATCCTGATTCTTACCTAGACACCGGCCTTTTAAGGTGCAAAAGCAAGGCAAGGACAACAATTTAATAAAAAGCCTAGTGCAGGGTTTCCCTGTTGCTGTCTATGATATTCTAGGGAAAAATACATGCATGCTTTGTGCAATGACTGCATTGAACTGCTTGGCAATCAGAGAAACTGCTGGTTTCCAGAGAAACTGGACTGGGGGACATCCACAAATCCTGGAAAAATACCCAAAGCCTCCAGCTTTGGTACCCAGATGAGATTTCCTGATATTAAAAGGTGACACAACTAGAGGAAGCCCAGATATATGACTGCAGTAGCAAAGAATAATTTTCATAAACAGACAAAAGTTGTAATTAGATTAAACCTTCCTTGTCTGTTTGTATAATATTTTTGAGCAGATGGCTTTGGCAAAGAGCTGGGATTTGCACACCCACTTGCATTTTGCAGTGATAAAATAAAGATGAAAGCCATATCTTAGGTCATCCAGTCCATTGCCCTATCAGTGAAGGATTGATCCCTGCAACATGTAAACCAGCAGTCAACTATTTGCCATCTGATGTACACAGTTACCCAGACAGAAGGGATCTATAGGGAAGATCACCAGGCATATAGAGAGGGGAGGGAGATGCATAAGAAATCAGAAACGTTTACATTGGTAAAGGAAAAAATATTTACTGCAGAATTAGACTCATGGAGAGTCAATAGTCACAAGAGAGCAAAGCTTCAGTTGTAAAAACTCAATGTTTTGTAAGATGGGGATTTAAAACATCTTCTAGTAAATGGTTGGTCTTACCACCAATGCAGCAGCGGCTGCTCTTCTGCTTCCAATATTTGTGAAGAAATGGCAAGGGAATTACATTCATCCTTGTAAAGATAGAAATTTTGCAACCACAGTTAACTGTATAGCTTTCAGGCAACCTTCCCAATCCTGAAACATGGGAAGTTAGGAATGCTTTCACAGGGATTCTGAGACATGTGCATAATGGTGACTGCTCCAGGTATTGCCAGAAACTGTTTCATTTCACTTTTTATTTACAATTTATTAAGTGCTACAGTCCCCTCTATATTTTCAGGACTAAATCTCCCTTCTTTTATGCTGTTTCTTCCAAAAAGTTCTCCCTGATACTTGTCTATGGTCAAAAGGAGGTTGAAGTAACGATACAGACTGGCCCTACCAGAAGGATTTAGAATGACCCTTTCCTTTTTGCACTTAAAAACATAACCATGCTGCAGGCCTTTTACTAATCCTGCTCCTACAGAATCCATATTTAGCAGTTTCATTTACTATAAAAAGCATGCAGAACTTCCTGTAAAGAACAGCTCTGCAAAACAAAGGCAAAATATACGTAACTCCACATTGTGTGTCAATCCACACAAGTGAAAATCTGTATTATATTCTATTTATAAATACATGACAAAAAACCAACCCTTTCCATTTGATTTTCTCTCTCAGATATGTACTTAGCATCTAAATATTCTAATTATTATTTGAATGGTGGAAAGTGAAAAGCCCCAGTAGCCTATTGACGAGTGCTTATCACATCCCTAATTCTCATTTGTGCACTTCTAAAGCTCCTTTTGAGCTTGTATTTCAGCAATTCCCTAAAAATAATGGGAGCTATAATTAGAGCCTAGTAGTAACAAGACTTAACAAATAACAGCCAAAAGAGAGTCACAGACAGCTAAAATACAGAAGAGGAGAAACATTAAGGCCATATATCAGTGAGAATTCTCTATAAATCAGAGCAGCACAAACAGTGCTCAGACCTCTGGTAAATGTGTACATCAGAATTGCACAGGTTAGATTGGCAGATTAGATAAATAAATCCATTTTCTGTCTGAAAGAGAAAAGAAACAATGCCAGGTACACAGATTACAATAGAAGCTTTTGGTTTATTACTCAAAAAGAGAGTAAGTTGAGACCTTTTCTTTAACAATAAAAAAAAAAAAAGGAAGTGGTTCTTTACATGCCTTCCATGGATTTTCTCAGCCTGCAAGGCCACTGCCATTGAATGACACTGAGCTCAGACTCCCACACACCCCAAAAAAGGGGGGAAAAAAAGAGAAAAAAATCAAGAAAGAAAAGAAAAAAGATAGTTCTTTCCATCAGGAGAGGTGGCATTTTGAAATCCAGACACAAAATCACCTCAGTGAAGCAGACTGATTTCAGTCTAAGATCATGAGAATTGCAGTTGAAAACGTGCAAGAGCCAGAAAGCTCTCCCCAAAAATCCCAGCTTTAAGCAGGCTGAATTACTTCTCTCAGGCTTCCCAAAAAGAGAGTCCATTAGAATATGACAGAGGTCATGGGCAGTGTAATGTCAGAAGCTTTGCCTGCACTACCCCCAAGCAGATAAAACACTGATTTCCCACAGTGCTGTTCTTCCAGTCTTCAGAAGCATAAACAAGGCTTCTGAGTCTAAAAAAGAGGACGCGATACTAAGCAGACAATAATGAAAATTATGATTAAAGAACAAAGATTCAGTGAAAAATAGGCCCTGGGAATTCAAATGCAAGCCTTCCTTGGTGCGTTCAAGGGAAATGCAATGTCTTTTACCCTAAAAGACCTTACCTTTCCTTTCCTACAGAGACTAAAGCTTCCTTTAAGACTCTTTGTGAACAGATACGTTGTAAGGGTTAGACAATAGTCCTTAAACACCTTTCAAATGCTTCATTTAAACATGAATGCAATAATAGAGATGCTGAGAAAAGAACCAGCTGATTAGCCGGTCTGATTTAGCATGTGTATTTAATAAAGATGAAAAAATAAAGATTTTCTGCTTTCCAACAAGCAAATGCCTTATCTATCAACCTTAAATTTTTCCAGTGTTTTATTCTTTCAAATGAAAAACACTAAAATATTAAAATAGGACACAATCAGCACAAATTTGCTGCAAAAAAAAAATAATAATCCTTTTTATAGTTTCGTTTCCATTTGCATGCCAAATGTAAACTTGAAGCAAAGTGACCTTGGTTATAAAAAATAAGAAAGCAATGTCAGAATTCATAGGACCTACCATTAGTATTTCATTGTGACAGGTAGGAAATAGGCATGTCAGCAGTGAATGTTACAGACGGAGCCGTGGCCCTGATCGCAGCCAAAGCGCTAAATTTCTTCCTACAAAAGTAATTTCCATCAAAACAAAAAGTGCTTAAATAATACAACTATCTAAAGATGAAAATAGCTTTCCGTGGCTGAGCTTAAAAGACAAACAAATGAAAATGCAACAAATGGCTTTTGTACTGTGCAAAAACCAGAAAAGTAACATTAGGTGTCATTAAATTGTGCAGTGGTTAAGTATTCAGTGAGTTTTCTAGTTCCTAGAAACATTTTTAATAGGAAAAACTGTCCTGGGAAAAAATTGGTTACACAAATATTTCATATATGGACTTATTATTATGTCCAGAAAATTCAAATTATAACACTGAAATTAAACAAGCAACATCTGAAACTATTCAACTATTCACGTTATGATGTGAGCAAATAATCCCTCATATATTCAAAATTAACAGGGCCTTGAAACAAACAGGCTTGGACCAAAGTTTCCATTACTAATATAATCAGTAATGAAATGTATTACCATTATTTTAAAAATTAGAAAGCAAGAATAAATTAAATATGGGTTAAACCAAGTTTTACAATCACGGCAAGTCCATGAGTAATGCAGCAAAGGATTATTTTTATTTTGATATATGAATCTCAAAGGGCATTCCCGGCTTCAATTCCCAACAGTATTACCAACCCTAGCATTTAAACATACAGATTCACCAACATATCAGACTTCAAAATGGACAGCCTAGTTTATGTAGTTTCCACAGAGGTACTGTTGTGTTAATATGAAATTAAATACAAAAGTAGAAATGATGATACAGTAAAAAATGCTCAAATTTACTCAAGATCCAGTTTTCCTTCCTGTTTATCCAATGTAAATACATTAAGAACCCTTTTTCCAACACTCTCCATGTGAGCATTACCCAAGTGATTCCTCCCCACTTCACCTGAAGTCACATCCTTGAGATCTAGTGCAGAACCCAGAACTACACGAGTTCAGTCTAAGACACTGATCACACCTGTTCTTTCATGTGTTCACTTCTTCTCAGATAATCTTAATATCAGCTATGGCTTACAATGCTTCTTCCAAAGGTCTTTTAACTCCTTGGAGAATCTCATGAAATTTCCCATTGTATACTACCAATATATAACGTTGGTATAGACTAACCAAGAAAAGGGAAAAAAAATCATCTTTTTAGTCATACAGATTTAACATACCTTGCAGGGAGTGGTAAAAAAAACAGTAAGTTACAAACTTAACAATGCAGCTCTTTACTAAGAAAGGATGAATCCACTATCTTTATTCTCATCTTGAAGCCAAGGTTCATACCTGCTGTTACATTTTGCCATCAGATTCCTAGGTACATTCTAAACCATTTAACATTTAGGCATTCCTCATGGTAATCCAATCATTCACCAGTTAAAAATTGCAAAGGTCATACAGAGAGAAGACAGGAGTGCCTTAAAAGGTAATATCCCATTCTTTTCTTGCAATAGAGGAAATTATGGACTATCCCACTCTCGAACTCTAACAGGGCAATCTTCCAATTAGGGAAAAATAAATAATTCCTTAGTTAACGAGCTATGTTGATACAGCACTTGATAGTGCCTAGGGTTTTGATGTGTAGTAAAAGGTTTCTCCAGCAACCACCGGATCAGATGGTCTAACAACTGTTAAAACAAACATATAAAAGTTCACCATCACTGCTCCAGGCCAAGCTGGATCTCCAGCTTGTTACTGTCAACATGGAGATGGGCAGTCCCAGGGATGCACCACACCATGCTCCTGATGAAATAAATCCTGTGCCCAGGAATCTGGTTACCTTCCATGATTCTAATAAATGAGCAGTGTATTTGGAAGTGACTCCTCCTTCCCACTGACTCCACTGGTGTAGAGAAGAGTCACTTGGACAAGACGCCTGATTTAAAGCAATGCCAAGACGAGGCCCATCCCAGCTGTACTAGTAATGGACATGTTAATCAGAAAACAACTTTGGATTGATTCACTAGTTTGTTCTTTTGATGCTTTTATTACACTGAAAAATATCAGGAAAGATGCAAAACCAAACTGCAGTGGTCTGAGGAAAGAACAGGATCAGGTGTGGTTCTCACCACACTGAGTTACTCCAGTAAATGAACTTGCTGACTGTCCTCAGCAGGTTCTGCATTGAGCTCCTTCATGGCCTCTTCCATTCAAGTGGAAACTGGACATTGCAAGTAAAAGGGGAAGGAACTGGGGAAATGGGGAATAACTGATTCCAAGTTTTACAAGCACTACTAAAGGGAATGCCAGTTCCCCTTGGCTCCTGACCAAGATTTAGTCATATTTATTAGTAAGACACACGTTCATTCTTCTACCTACAAAAATAATGTTCTAAAATATTAGCCACTGTACAGATACACAGCATTATACTTCAGGGAGTAAAATAGGAGCATTGTTTTAATGTGAAAAATATTTAAGTAGAGCAACGTTGCTTCAACTTGCTCTCCTTTTCATCATATCTTTAACAAAAGCTAGAAGAAGGACTATTCCCTGAAGGATTAAAAAAATAGGTCATAGATAAATCCAAAGCAAAACCATTTAAATAAAGATTTGATAAAATAAAAGACTTTGTGAGCATCTAGGAGAAATAATGTACAGAGAAGCATATAAGAAAGGAGCCAAACGTTCGGAGACTTTTTCCAGTACTCAGCCTTTATTTTAGGAATGTAGAGTGTAAGGGATTTATCATAACGCAGTGGGAAGGAAAACACCCAAGTCTCTCTGACCTCACTTACCTGCTGTTGTTGGCACCTTTGAAACCTTCCCTTCCCCCCCAATGGACTCTAATACCTCTGATCTCATTTCCTCCTTACAATTGCTGAGCACACGTAGAGTTTAATATATGAACCTGTGCCCTTCATATTGCCAGTAAAACTATCAGAATACTTTACACTAAATCCTTGCACATTTTACCTTATTTTACCAAAGGATTACGCATCTGTCCTATTCACAGATAAAACATGTCTTTTAATGATGTACTTTTAGAAAAGTCTAATTAAAATTCAATGCATAAAAGCGTGCAGGGGTTGATAACCCACAGAACTCAGCAGACCCTGGTTAACATTCTAATGCATCCTCCATTTGGAGAGAGACAGTAAGACTTTTCCACCTCGGTGGCAGACACTAATGATACTTGCAAATATGACTAATGTCTTCATTGGTGAAAAATTAATGCACCACAATAATTTTTCTACCTGGGGTTAATGAACATGTCAGATGCTGAAAATGAGTTGTTTGAAAGTAAATTACTATAATCTATATTTAGAAGACTCTGCTCTTGGAACAAAAAATCTATGGTGTGTTTGATGTCCTCTGCTTACTTCTGTCATGAATTTTGCTGTTCACCTAGTGAGAATACACCATGCTGACTTTTCTGCTGGCACAAGGGAAGATTTTCTTTTCCCTGGAGTGCCCATGTTTTTATGGGGAGAGGTCCAATTTGACTCTACTTGCCACGGGCACCGTAACAAACATTCCTGCAGCTCTACAAGCAGCAGAAACAAGCTGAAGTCCATGAAAACCAGCTTATCTTCACTAAGGTTAGACCCAAAGCAGTATCTCACTAAGCATTTCAGAAAATCCAGATACCCGCTTTTTAGCTTGTGTTTCATCTGAAGAGAAGGGAAGAGTTTCATAATTTGGATTGCTTCCTCTCTCTCAACTCCCCTTGTCCTTTAACAAAGTTAAGGGAATGCTCCATGTAGCAGAGTGAATAGAAAATAGCTTCAATAAATAGCCTTATCAGAGAGAAAGGAGTTCTTCTGCCACTGAAGGGACAGTTCTGGTGATGGGGCACTACAAAATTTTTAGAACCATGTTCTTTCCAAGTACTTGGGCTTTCAGCCGTCCAGTGGGAACTGGTACGATCTGGTTACTGGGAACCAGTAACAATTTTGAAGCATGGGTCTTATTCCTCATGTTGGAATCATCCTTTGCCTTCAACTGTGATCATTTCTTCAGAAAATATGCAAATGCATTCATCCTCTAAATGCCATTTCGAACAGAGCACAGAACTTCAACTCCACATTTAGCACTGGAAGCGTAACTCCACAACATTTCTTTCAGAATGTGCAAGCAGAGAAAAAAGGGTACAGAAGAGTATGCCTGGCCTTTATTCAGGTTTCAGTTGTAGCTCATGGTGGGTTTAAGAAGTTAGACGGATTCTGAGTCACAATTTAAAGTCTTTAAATAATGGCAGATTCGCTACATTCCTTCACAACCCATCCCAAAGGATAAGTATTCCTTCCTACGGTCAAAATACGTACACTTCACATACTTCTGATACCTTGCTGACTTTAATTCTAGCCACAATATATTTTCAACTGGTTTTAAAAGCCTTGCAGTATTAGATGCCTTTACCTACGTGAGCAGTTACATGCCATGACTTGGTTACTTCTTGACTATGTGTTCAAAAAGTAGAGAAACAAAACTTGTGCAAATGACAATGATTTGTAACTCTAATGTATGATCTCCCCAAACACACTGAGAAGCAAAGCAACCTTCAGTCTTTAAACAAACAGCATGGAGTCCATTTTAGGCTCACACTTCCAAGTTCCAGAGATGAGAGTTTTTTATCTATCCACAAGATTCATTGGAACTGCAGTGAAGTGCACCTGCCCAGACATTTAGTGCTGGAGGCTACAAAAATATTCCGTGTCTCTCAATGTCCTGGTCACACATGGGTGTTGGGCAAATCTGGGCCAGCACTGTGCAACTACAGTTCTTAGATTTAATCCAGCTGGGGACACCTGGAACTGAGTGACTAATCCAGTCCACTTCCCGCAGAGTGAAAACTTATTCTGAGAATTATCAATTCACTATATTGCAGGAAATCCACTCGAATTTAGGTCTCACAGGGTACTGGAGTAATCACTTCTCAGATGACAGTATGTTTACTATTTCCCCAGATTCCTGCGGGCAAAACATTAAGACTTTTGCTATTAACCTTTTTTTTTCTCCCAATTTTATATCAACTTTCTGAACAAAGATTGCTTTCCCTCATTTCTTGTTTTCTGCAGTACTTTGAGTTAGGATAGCAAACACACAATAGAACTTTACTATTCTTAAATAAGCTGTCTACCCACAAAAAATTTTGTCACTCCATTTTGACAGATCAAGTAATAATTTTATCTACCATGGGAGAGTATAAACTGTACCAGTACAGGAATCATAGTGGGCGTATAAACTGTAACCATCATAAATGACACTTTTTATTCCCTTTGAAAATCCTCCTGATTTATTACATTTACTTAGAGACTGTCACAGCTTATTTTTACTAGACACATTTTTTTTTTTAACATTCCATCAAGTGAGCTCCTATGTGATGCAGAGCAAACTGATAGAAAATGGTGACACTCTCACCCAAGCTGTCATTATTCAAAATGATTTCTTCTGCTCAGGTTGTTTTCATTTAGTAAAATAATTTGATTTTTCGATGTCTGCCCACATTCTATTCACAGGAGGAAAAGGAAGCTCAAAACAATGTCTTCTGCATTTAATATGCAAGGAGAATGCTTAATAGAATCATTTGCAGGATAATTAAAAGTCTGCTGATACATCTTAAGAAAGTGTGAAACAAAGTACAAAATGAATAGAGCCAAATGGCAATTGCTTATTTCTGTAGAATAAGTGCTAAGTCAAAGAGGTCATAATTGCTGTTTTGCATATGGAAAACAGTTAACAGGGTTTTATAGATATATTTTCTGCAGTAAAACTAAAGCTGATTGTTTTCATACAGAAGTTGGTTGAATATCACAAATGAAAAGGTTACGGGGTAGTGCTGCTAGGTCTGCCTGTGATAGCAAGGAAAAGAAGTCCATAAATCCAAATACAACTAAGGAATGGCTCGAGTGGAAGTCAATTCCTGCTCACATTTTAAAAGGGCACACGCTCCTCTAAAACAAACTTTTTTTCTAGCAAACCAAAACAAATCTACCCAATTCATTTACATGATATCCATTAAAATGCTAATGTCGTGTAGTTAATAAATGGTTGCACTGTGTTCCCCAAGCCCTTTTCCCACACTCTGTAAGCTTTTGCAGTTCAAATCTAAAGGAAATTTTCTTAAGTATCCACCTTCTGAGGCAGATACATAAGTCCTATTATGAATTATGGGAATTGTGTGTGCTCACTGCGGACAGACTATGGCCACCAGCTGTGCCAGTTATCCTGATTATATTCATTTCTCATGAAGTGGATAGCCCCTTATCTGGCTTTTTTATGACTACAAATTAGTTCTTAATTACAGTCAGTCATTGTAATTTCAGAGCAACTGCTAGCTCAAGCATTGACCCATTTTAGTGAATTATAAGCAAAGTAGATAGCATAGATTCCTTTATTCCCCAAACACTAAAAATAAAAGAGAAAATTCTTAAAATTTGGCATTCCTGTTCCACTCCTGCCACTGTTTAGACATTACCACAACTGTTCCCTTCATCTGCTGAAGTTCACCTCCAAATAACAGCTGCCATGAGACTATGTCACGTAAGTAAAAAAAAAAAAAAAAATCAAAAACCAAAAACCTAGGAACTAATGTAAAGATCCTGCCACCCCAATAAATGCAAGTCAAGAATCTCACTGTAGGCACAATGCATTCTGTAGCTCAATGCTACAGGAACCAATTGCTTCAGTGACTTAACTCGTGACTGCTTTTAGGTCGAGGGAGAAGAGAATTATGCCACAGCCTCTAATTATCTGTATTTAGAGAGTGTAAGCATTGTAGTGATCTCTATTCAGAGATAGAAAAACTTATGCCTGACTTGAATTGTTAATGCTACTGCTGTGATTTCAGTAGCATTGAGTAAGTTGCAAATCCAGGTGGCATTTACAGTAGGAATCTCATGCACTACATTGTTCTGATGTCATATTTTATACGTGCGCAGCTCTTCGGCATCACCACAGACTCACTCATCTGATGGTGACTCTGAACTGAAAGCCAGATAAACCCAGTGGAACAAGTGAAATCAGCATTTAATTTACTTGGATACAATTGTTAATAGAGCAAAAACTTCACAGCACATTGTAAAGTGGTCTTTTTTCCTTGACTCCAGCAGTCTCAGTGTGCTGGACTGCGCATGGATGTTCAAGTCTTCATTTTTTTCATTTCCAACCTACATGTATTTTGCATTGCATATCTTTCCACAGGGGCCTGTTTTCCCACACTTATACCCCTAAACCTCAGCAGGCACCTGTGACAGGTGCCAGGTCCATGTCCTCTAGACTGCACAGCGTGTGTTTAGCACTCCTGGAGGAAACGTCAGTGCCGTGCTCTGCTCATTTCCCCTGCAGGTCTTTGCACTGTGTGCACCGGGTTATGTCTCTGGAAAGGGTGCAGCCTCTCCCCTAATTCCACCAACTCCAGCAAACTGACACAAAGGTCAAGGGAGAGAGACAGAGGCAAGGGCATGGCCTGCTCCACTGCCCACCTGCCCCAGGGAGCAGCAACAGAGCTGCCTCTGCAGTGCTTTTAAGTGCCAAGGCAGAGGAAGCTCCTTGCATCCTCACCAAAGAGTGTGCTTGTCAGAGAAAGCCCCGAGCAAGTATTAGAATTCAGCTGCCAGAACTAGAAAGACCAAGACACAGCCACAGTCCCAGTGTCTGTCATGTTGGGAAGTGAGAAAAATGTAACACATCCACTTGGAGCATTGACAGATACTGAATAGGAGCTGATGCTTTTCCTGCCTAAGAGGTAACACGGAGATCAAAAAAATTCATGCACTTGTATTACACATCTTGCACTAACCTGAGACTAATGCCATGTCCCACAGAGAGCAAATTATTCATTAATTTCTTCAGCAAACACACAGGGATCCATTTTGTTTACTTTAAAGCAAAAACACTGGAAGAGCTTCCACAGTGAAGAAAGACAGAACGAACAAGCCTAACTATCATATGCCAGGAACCTTTTCAGCATCAGTTTTCAAGCAGTTCTTCCTTACTCCTTTGCTTCTGGGCTAATTAATTATACACTAAACATACTGCTAGTGTGATACAAATAATTAATTAAACATGGTCACAGGCTAGAACATTAATTGTGACAATATATTACACTTACTGCTGCCTGTCTCTTTTAGCTAATATGAACTTAGCAACATGCAGGGACTCCAGCCTGGCAAATATGTCTGTATATTTACTGTAATAACAAACTGCACAGAAGAGAATTTCCTGTTTCTACGGGGCAATGTCTGGATACTTGCAAGGAAATCTGCCTTTCTTTATTCCATGATGGGGGCTCACCATTTCCTCGTGTCCCCCCAGACCTCTCAGAAAAAAAACTAAGCCACTAATTTACACTGCTTTTATTTTCAGTGAGGGTTCTCTGAAGAAGCAGGTTCTGAGCTGGTGAAAAAGGGCCAGAAAAAGAAGGGGTGGACAGAGAACAAACAAACTTCAGCAAACACAACATTAAGCTGATTTTAGGGGTTCCAGAGCTGGCAAGCACACAGGTATAATCCTCAGCAAGACCAAGAAAGAGATTAGTAACATTTACCTTGAGCACAGGAAATGTTCTGAGAATTCATCACTTGATGCCTACAGTGCTGAAAACACAGCATGTTGCAGTAGCATTAAGTATTATTAGTGTGCTTACCTGCAGCTCCTGTATCCTACCAGATGGCACCCAGAGTTTATTTTGCTTTCTCTTTTAAAATTACCAAAAAAAAATCACCTTATTTGTAAGAAGGCATTATATCCCTTTTTGGTGCATAAAATATGAAAATTACCATTTTTAAGACAATACTGATGCCTGATGTTCCTTTCCTTCCACTGGGTGGGTCAGACATGGTATGTACACAGAACACAGGAGGAGAATAATTCATAGCACACACTTAAATGATCAAGACCTTTGAGGCAGATTAAACCACATACCCATAAGAGAGAGAATCAAGAGCTAAAATACCTTGCCAAAGGCTGTGGGCTTTCCGTGCTTTTTAGAAAGCAAATTGTGCCACAGATACATCGCCATTTAATAGATACAACATTCAAATGATTTGTGCAGTTACTTTTATGTGTCGTGTGTGGGGATAAAGTGCTTTAAAAATATGATGGTTAATTTTCAGTTCTATCATTTCTCTTTGGCTGGAAAAAAAGAGGAGTTTTATGACACCTTTTTTGGCAAGTAGATTTAGCACCTTGGAGAACTGAAGTTCATTCATTAGCATAAGCTTTTATTATAAGCCATAATCTCTTTTTTTATTTCAACTCCTAGGGATGAGGATATCTAGGTACCATCTCCCATCAGTGGTAGATGGAAACATCTCCCATTGGATTTCAGTATACAAAGCACATATTTGAACCTTAAATGCAAGCACCCTCACAAAGAAAACAGTTTATATTATGTTGCTTCCTAAAGACAATGAACTAACGAGAAAAATACTGTTGCCTTCTATTTTAATGTTCATACAAAGAGGGGGGGGAAAAGAGCCATCAGAATAAACCTGTAAAGATTATAAATCTTGCCTGGAGAACAAATGTACAGTGTAATTGTTTAATGTTCTCTTTCCTGTTTGTCATTAGGTGTTTGGCAAATAGAAAACACTGCTTTGCTTTTACTTTATGGAAATATTTCACAACTTCAGAGGGACAGTCAGTCGGTATCTCTGATTGCAAGGATTACAACTAACAGGATGAAGATGACAAGGATACAACATATATTCATTTTCTCACAAAGTAAGAAGTATCACATTATGCAATACACCACAGCACTCACACCTCTGACATATTGAGCATTATGGTCAAAACTCACTCTCCCAAAAAAAGAAGTCACATATTCTTCCTTCATACCTATGTGAAGTGCCCACTAAAGGTAATGAGAAATGAGTACTGAGCTTTACCCAAAAAAACCTCTCTTGTCTGATAAAAGTAAAGATTACAGGACACCACTTTCCATTTTCAAAAGAAGGAACAATTTAGGAATCTTTCTAGGATTTTTTTCCAAACTGCATTGATATGCTACTGTGCTGACAGCAAGCACAAGGAAATGTGCTTTCCTATATTTCAGCACTTAAGCCCCACTCATAAAAATTAGGTGCTTAGGAACCAATTAAATAGCTTTGCCTTAGTGAGCAGTGTGCTACATGTGAGGGAGAATAGTCACCTGTGGTCCCAGTTTGGATTCATATTTCCCATTAATAGTTCTTTCTTATTAACAGTTGTCAGGAAGAGAAAAAAAAATATTTTGGAAATTTGATCAGTCCATCACTTTCAGGAATACTGTGCTGACCCATTTGGAAGGTGAAGTCAGAGCACTGGGCAACTTCAGGAAAAATGAAAAGGAATATATCGTGGGGGCTGCCTTGCTTTTCAGAGATAACTCATATGAAAAATTACAAATTATTTTGGTTTGTATGCAGAGATTGAACACAAAAGAAACCACTGAGGACTAGTAACTTGGAAGTAACAAGATGTGTTCTGACTTCCTGATTTTTTGCTGTCATGTGAATTGGCTGTACTTGGTAGCTTTTATGTTGAATTTTCATCAGAGGCAGGATAGAAGGAGGAAGGCGTTGAACAGATTTATTCAAGGTATCCATGGGTGATCCTCTTTGGGTACAATTTCACCCATTTTTTTTCCAGAGGATGTTTACCTCATAATAAAGTAAAATGAGTACTTCAGAATCTTTTGGTCCTCATCCCTGGAGATGATGTCACATCCAGGGGGGTAAAACCCCACAGCAGTCCTACTTGCCTACCATGTCTTTATTACTCCAACCTCCAGATGACAAAGCATTCTGCTCTAGCATGGAACAAAAGATCGTAAAATACATTTTCACAGCAGAGCCAAAATCGCTTTGGTAATAAAAATTTATTTTCTTTTTCTCTTTGAAGGTTACTGCATAGGTAATCCATTATTAGTGGCTCACAGCCAGCAACTGGCTGTGAACTGAGCTGGGGAATAAATCAGCCTACGTAGATAAAGACCCAGAATGCTGGGTATGTGAGTGTGCAAAAGAGGCCCCAACAATGAAAATTTTACTGTTTCTCTAATGCAAATGGTTTAATGTTGTATGACCTCATTCTTTTAATGTCCATTTGGGTGCTTCATGTAACTATTTGAATATTCACTTGAACTGAATTCATTTCACCGTCCGTTTGGGACCTGACGAAAATGCTGCTTCCTCATCTAACCCAAAAATAGCCAAGCATCTTCCAGAGAGTTGGAGTATGAAATATCCATTGCTAAATCTGCTGCTTTCGTAGCTGAACTGCTTCTTCACAATGGGGAGAGTGACTATGCATATTCTTGCTTTCCTTTACAGCCCTGACACATAGTGCTGTTTGTTACCACTTGATTAATCTGTCTTCAAATCAACTGTAACATTCCACAAATATCTGAGCTCTGACCTTTGGTACCTTCCCAGGTTTCTCCAAATCTTTTACCTGACGATGATCCAAAAACATTTCTTAGTGTTTAATGATGGATGTATCCCTTTAGCCCTGCTTGGCAGAGGATTAGAGAAAAAGAGATATCTCCATATGTAGCTGGGATCTTCCCATAAATCTAACACAAGTTAACCCCCTCAGGAGGATAGATAAAAGCAGTAGAACCCCAAGAACCCCAGATCACAGGTCATCTTCCTTCTTTTGTGTTAGGAGATATCCTGAACAGAACATACTCCTTCAGTTCCAAAGAACATTGTCTTCCCCAGATCTCTGTCTCCAACCACAAAGACGCTTTGGAAAAGGTTCTGAAAAATACTGATAGGTAGATACAGCATAGAAATAAATGTAATGATCAGATTGATCATTTTTTTCCAGTTTCTGTGACTCTGAAAATTTGTGAACGGTTCCTAAGACAGCAATGATATAGATAATATACATTAATCCTGACACAGCTTCCAAACAAATCTTCCCAGATAAAAAATAGTTATGTTTCCATCTTGGAATTTCCACGATTCACTGAAGAAAAAAGCAAAGCATAAGTGTAATGCCTTCCCTGAATTTTTTCTTTAGAGGGTAAAAATATAAGCCCTACAAGAAAAAAAAAAAAAAAGCAGCCTATGAATTCTTCAGTGGCTTCTTGGGACAATTGAGATTCCCATGAATCAACAACAAAATCCAGATATGTAGAATCTAAATACCTCTGTAGACTAATATTTAAAATCCTCTCTGCTCTTCTACTAGTGCTAATTGTTGCTGTCCAGGAATTCCTTATAGTTTAAACCTCCACATGGAGATTTCTTTGTTTCTGTACATGAAGAGTCAGCATAAGGGCTCCTTGAGAAATTAGGGAGATGTTCAGAGCACACTGGTAGCTCCATATGTCACACGTGTGCCCTCTGTACCTATGGCAGTGGCTTTGATCTGCCACTTCTCTAGTGCACTTCTGCTTTCAAAATTGGGAGGAACAAAGAGACTGTCACTGGCTGTAGTTCCCAACACAGAGGGCAGCAACTCTGCAGATCTAAAACTTGACTTCTACACATCCTTATCAAGTTTCACTGCTCTCTCTTCACTGCTCTCTTTGGCTATTCACTCTATGTGAAATGGCTTTTGGCAGGTTTCTCCAAAGCATGCCCCAAATATCTTGGATGTGTAAAAAGATTAGAAAGGTACAGTGTAAGATAACATATTACCAAAGCAGCAGAATTTGCTGGGAGAATTCAATGCCACGTTGTCAGCTCCCTGTTTTAACTTCACGTGGTTTTCTCGGGAGCAAGGCTGGAGCAGAGCTGCTGCTTCGCTGTGCTGATGTCAGAGCAAGGAACTCAACAGCAGAACCAAACCAGTCAGCAATGCATTCCATGTTGCCAAGGGTCCATGCCACAGACAGCCCATGCACATGAGAATTTGCAGTCACTGGTGATGAGAGGACTGCAGGACAGCAAATTCCTGGCCTTCCCTGTGCAGGTCTGAGAGCGGAAAACTGCTCCCAGCAGCTGCTACAGCACGGAGGGTGTTACAGGAGAGTGACAGAAAGACATGGTACTTGCCATTTGGACAATGAAAATTCCTGACATTCCAGCTTGGCCAAAATCTATCTTGATAGTGCAGTTGTGCAGAAACCTCCAAAACCAAATTATATGAAGCTATAGTGTGCCCATTGCACTCACTTTAAGGTATATTTGATTGCAAGAAGTACTCTGGACTGTACCTCAGCAAGATTAAAAGCTAATTTGACTGGAAATTCAGCAAACTCAACAGCAGGCCTGACATCTGACATTGCTCAGGAAAGAATTTTGTCCAGCAATTAAAGCAAAAGATATTTCTGTGACTAACAAGCACAGATGATCTTTTTCAGATGTTTTCTTTGTGTCTCTGAACTCTTTAGAAACGTGGTGAAGGGCAGAACAACAAGCACACACAAATATAAATACACAAGGCTCCAGCCAGATCTGCAGAGCATGGCGAATGAAGCCATAAGGGTATTTAGTCTCTGAAGTCTTCCATCCCCCCAGGAGCAAGACTACCTGAAACAACAGCTAAATTCCTACAAAGACTAAGGATGATCCTGCCTTTTGGAAAACACCTTTCTGATCCAAAAGCCTTCATGGCCACAATCACTGCTACCACCTCTTGTTTTGTTATAATTACTCTCAGAGTAAACAAACAGAATACTCATGGAAAAATCTAGGATAATGATATAAAGGCAAGAACACCTGTCACAGTCCAGGAGGATATTGGACTTTGGGGCTATGTAGAATGAAACAGCAAAGCGTAGCTGTGTGTCCATCCCAACAGCATTTTGAAGGTAGCTCTGCTTATTGAAAACTTCTCATGATTTGTACAAACACATTATTCATGTTTTCTATTTGGTCAATATTCTTTTTTGATGTTTTTTCCATCCCTGTAAGAATAAATATTAATTCCCAAATTATTAAAAGATATGAGTATACTATCTCCATCATAAATCTTTTTTGTAAAATACAGAAGTTTCTTGTCTTTCCAAAATGTTGAAATAAAGTTTTATCTGCATTAAAAACCAGACTCCGAGGCCACAGCCAGGGCCATAATCTTTTGGATTATTTTTAGCCAAACATTTATAATCCAGTTTTTCTTACCAATAGTTGTTTTTCCAAAAGTGACATGACCGAGTAGAAGTGTGTTGTTGACATTTTAGTCCACGCAAACTAGCAGAGGAAAGACCCAGTATGGAGGTGACATATGATATTTACAGTATAGAAAGATCTTGTTACAACCTTTTCCTGTTCCATGAGGGACCTCTCCCTGAGGCAAGTCTCTAGTTTTCTGCAGTCAAAAATGGCACACCTTGCTATGAACGGCCTCTCGCTTCAGGGCCATGGACTCTTCTGTCTGCTCTTCCTACCTCTATCTTGTAGCAATTCTTTAAAGGTTATTCCTTGTTATTACATCCCAAATGCCCCTCATTTCTTCCCCCTTGCTCTTACAGTTCCCAGGGAAACTTCAAATGGTATTAACACCTCCCAGCAGCTCTGCTGTATTCCTGTTCCTCGCTGGCTACTGTACTTCAAGGTACCTTTTTTGTCAAAATCTTTTCAGAACATTCTTTTCCTCCTCTATTCCCAAGCTGTACCACGGATCACAAAGGTGGGCAAACACAGCACATAATATATACAGGTGCAACATCACCCTGACAATATCAAATGAACTCTCAGATAAGACATATTTCTCATCTGGACCACTGCCATTATCAGTGTATTTTCATTAATTTATCACTTCCATTTCTGCCTCTGCTTTCTCTTCATAAATATTTTCTTCCCTTGCTAAAATTATCTTTTAAATTTATGCTGAGCAGTAAGACAACGTGTTTATCGTAAATAATTCAGCGACATAAAATATTTGATAAAACTCGGGGGGAAACGAGTTATTTACATAACTAAACTTTCTAACGGATCTGAAGTGGACAATTAGACTTGCTTCATCATCAGAAAACTTCCTAGTTTTTGTCATTGACCAGGACTCCCTTGTGCCAAGTGCTGTTCACTAGATGCTGGGTAAGCAAAGCACAAAAGCACAGCCCCTGCCCTAGACAGCTCACCACCTGCAAGACAAGAGGAACACAGACAGATGGGGAGGGATAGAAGGTGACAAGATGCTCGTGATCACTGTTGTAGGCAGTAGTCAGAGCAGAAGAACACTCTTGTCAAGTTTTAAATAGGCATCACAGAAAAGGAAGGTTTTGGGGAGATACAACACTCCTAAGCCACTGGAATGGATCGGTGACTTGCCATTTATTTTTACATTTCAATCTGAACTCTCCCCCAAACTCTCAGGTTCTCTCTGAATAAGAACTTGTTGCAAAAACAAACACAGTACAGCCGCTGCCTTCACTTGGAGAAGTTCCACGTGCTGGTAAATTCCCATAATAACATTAAACACACATTTAAAGCTTTAGAAATATGTTAGAATACTTTATAATGTATACAGGAGTATGCACTTGTATGAATGCAAGATTTATACCAATATTACTGTTGTTAACAGAGGCATGGCTTGAAATTCAGACCCAAACCACTCTGGCAGAAGAAAAAAATTGGTGAAATGACCAAATAAAATTGATGATGAGGTAAGCAGGAAGTTTAATCTACTGGAATATATGCCAACTCATCAGGCTAAATTCCACCCCAACCTGCACAGAATTCCTGCTGGAGATGCTGAACATACCAGTAACAAGGACACTGCATTTAGCCAAGATGGAGTTTGCACTTTGCCTCTGCTTGTCTTTTTATTACCTCCTGTAATAGATACAGATGATTTACAGTCAAGGTTTTTAACAAAAAGAGTGATTATAGTTCCAATAAATTGATACAAATAGGAGGGAGGGAAATATATTCCCAACCATCTCTTCAAATGATCTACATTTTAGTAAATTTCATAATTTGCCTTTCTTGGTGAAGAACAAAACATGTATCCTTTAAAAATCTACACTGCCCGATACAGCAGATTCTCAACAATTAAAGTCTAACTATTCTTTAAGTGGGTGTAATTTTACAACAAAAACAAAGCAGCAAAGTATTTCAATTAGCACTCACATTTCAGCTCTGAGAAGCATTTTTTAAAAAAATAATTATTACAGATCCAAACCAGGGGTGCACCCTTTGCAGATGCAAACATAAATTGTGGCTGTAGGAAGGATGCCATGTTCACGCATCTTTATTTTTAGTCACAAGATATTTGCTGAATTCCATCATTAATATATTTACAAACAAACTGAAAACCACCAACCCAATTTATATACTTTTATGTTTCTATTATCACACTAGGTCCCTCATCAGACTCAAGTAATATCAGCACAGGTCATCCAGGTGACATAAATTACAAAATAAACTATACTGAAAGATAGAACCAAACTATAACTAAGTAGATAAACGATTTAACTTTACAATTTGGCAGAGTTTTCCCCAACTTCCTGTGCATTATTCCTATCTAAAACTACTTTGTGCACTCTAACCTCTACAGGTTAGTAAACATACATATTGCAAAGTAATACTTTTGCACCGTGGGGTCCAATCCCAGCTGTGGTCTCAGGTATTACAGCTATACACATCTTACACCCTTAAGTTGTAGACAGAATTCTCATGTTATTTTTTCCCTATCAAAAACGTGAGCTGCCATAGCCATTTTCACTTTATTTGTCCTCATCACCCCTCTGGTTTATTTAACTGTGGTAATATCTCAAACCTGTAAAAACACCTTGCTGCTGTCATAAGCTGCAGAGGTGCCTCCATTGCCTTCCAGTGTCACTGCACAGCCCAGGCTTAACATAAAAGGCAAATGCTCCCACCCATGTGTCAGCAATATGATAAACAGCAATGATGGAAGGCAGAAAAGAGGCCTGTGTGTTTAAAGGTGTTTGTGTAAAATTCCCCCCTCCCCTCTGATACATCAAAGAGGGTTTGGTTCTCTGAAGCATCACAAAAGACAAGCCATGTGGTGCTGCAAGCTGTGACAAGCAGAGGTCTGCTCTCTGCACACACTGCATGGAGCACACAGGTGTCCCAGAGCCTGGAAGGGAGGAGGAAGGAAGACACAAGCATTGGGACGAGGAAGAACGGAGCGTAACAGGAGAAAGTGAAGCTGCAGGAGTTAAACAGACAGGAGGTTAAGCCAGCACGACATGGACAGTCAGACAAAAAGTACAGCTTCTTCCTGAAGAGCCCTGAGCAGCTGAAATGAAATGGAGAATAAAAAGAAATGATTGAGGGGAAAAAAAAAACCAAACATGAAAAACATCAACAGAGAAGAACAGGAGAAAAGAAAGCAGAGCTGACTGAGATATGCAGTGGTTCTGGAAACAAAACTAAAATCTCCCCAACAGCATAAATGCAAAATGGGGACAACCTATGAATAAAAATGGTTAAGATTAGGCCTCAGTTTAGTGCTGGCACAGTTAATATGCTGCACCAGGTTGAAGGAAGATAACAGCTGCTGCCTGCTCTGCTGAAGTACCCACCTAGTGAAACGCTCGCTCAGCCCGCAGGAAGAACTCGCCTACAGCCACCAGCACTGGAGACATTTGTGTGATTAAATATTCTGGGAGACACGGAAATATTTGAGCAAATGAGAATGTATTCCAGCAGAAGACAATCAGAGACCAATGCCATATTGTAATAGCAGCCATAGGCAAGAAAGGAATAAAAAATAAGCATTCTTTATAGGGAGAAGTCTTCAATGTTTGTAGATGCAAGAAAAAGAGATATATTACACCTGCAGCAAACTACATAAATAAAAGGAATTGTATTAGTAGGAGCTAAATAAATATTTGTTAAATAACACATAATATGCATTTTGATTTTTGAATTTTCAGCCATTCTTTTCAAATGCCTCTAATGATTCAGTAGCTGAATTTACTAATCGGGGGGAGGGAGGGGGGAAGTCTGAGTCTCCAGAAAGCAGCCAGAAAGATGTGGAAGGATGAATGTTCGGAATTAAGATATCTTGGTCACAGGGTTTAATTTACTCAGTTTGCCTCCAAGAATTGTAAACTTGGGTGGGCAACTTGAAGACTGTTTAATCTCATCCCTAATCCATATACTACAAACGTAGTGATTCTAAAGAAGCTGTTAACTGAACAAACAATAGAACAAGAATCAGCTGTCTACCATATCTTTCATGCTTATTTAAACAAAAATATCCATTTTGAGCTCAAGCCAGGGTCCATCCAAGTCAATGGAAAGATTCTAATCAGTCTGAACAAGTTCTAGAATAAAGTTCATGTGGGTTTACGTGTAGAACCCGTGTTGAATATCAGCCCTGCAACTGTCCCAAACCTCCTCAGTTGAAACACCAAACAAAATTGGTAAAGTTGGGCTTAGTTAGTGTGTGCTGACCTGTTCAAACCTCAGGCTCCAGGAATTCAACACAAGAGTGGATTTCTTAAATTCCTTTCACAAGTTTAAGTAAGAGCTCATTTGCCCACTCAGCTACCTGCTATGTTGATGTAAAAAATCTATTTGAGCATAAAGAACTCATTGCTTTGGTTCCCTGAAGGTAAACCCTTTCTCATTTCAAGATGTCTTCCAATTTGCATTCATTCCAGAAGGAAGACTTTGAGAAACAGGGAATTAGTTTCTTGAGGGTTAAATAGATTCCCTAAAATTTGAGATAAAACCTGGCTTGAGCAAGTAAAGGTATTATTTAACTGTATTAAATATTTGGATTTAAATTTATTCAAATATCTTAATTATTTGAATTTAAATACAGTATTTAAATATTTAAATATAGCATTTGACTGGATATTAATTAAAGATATGGGGAAGCATTACTCTGGAATACAATGTAGAACAGCCCTCAGGAAGCTATATTAGCCCTTAGTTCTGGAATAATATCTTTGTCTCTGTTGCTCCTCACAAAAAGATGGAGGATCGTTCTAATTGTATCTACTTCAGATGACCTGTTTCCTGCTTGGCTTTCAGGTGATTAAAGACTTGCACAGAGACTTCACAAACCAAGCATTCTGTCATACAAATACTTCCATGCAGAGCTACCACTGTCCCCAGATCCCACAAACCTAAAAAAGGTGACATTTACCCCACAAAACCAAACTTTTTCCTCTTACAAAATGTTGTTCTTTGACAACAGTGGCTGTGAGTTCCTTCTTTTTCATTAAATAGTGACATCTTACACATTTTGTTCTATTCAAAACAGATATACAAAAAAACCAAACAAAACAAAACTAAAAATAAATCACAAAAACAAGAAAGAGGAGAGATCTCTTTGATACTTGCATCTGACCTCCAAAGAGTCATTACACAGCTACTGGGCCCCGAACATTTCAAGAAACCAGATATTTTTCCCTACATGGAAGTCACAACTGGGACATGATAGCTTTGAAAGCCAGTCCACAGAGATCTGCTGGAGTAGCCAAAGCACAGCAGCCTCCTCTGTCAATGCCCAGAGGAGGAATTCTGACCCAGTCAAGCGTGGTTGTGACAGATACAGTGACAGACAGAAATAAAGTGTCTTATATAATTTGCCTGCCTGCAATTTGGGCTTTGCAGCAATCCTTAATCAAATTCCAGCAAATGAGCAGACAGAAATCCAACAGCGTTTGAGCTGCAGCCTCCACAAATATTGCAAACATACAGTTGGAAATGTTAAAAGACCATCAAGTGTCTGGAAATGTTCAAATTTGTGAGAATTAAAGCCCAGTTCTTCAGCCCATCCCTCCCCAAAGGGGCTGTGCTAGAGAGCACAAATGAAAGGTTTCTACCAACAGGTGGGCAGATGTAAATTGATTTTCAAGTGCCCTCCTGCCTAGGTCTATATAACCCAATGAAATCTAATCTTATCACTTACTAAATTTAACTGTTTTGACATTAAGGCAACGCTGAAGATAACCATTTTCAATTGTCTTCAAAAGAAGCCAATTTTTCCTTTTAAGTCAGTCCACTCACTCAGTCTGAACTGGCAATACAGTAAGTAGCTGACAGTGCAGTACCAGCACAGCAAGAGACATAAAAGAAATTATATTGACTGAGCCCACACAAGGAAATCCCTCAACAATGTGAGAGAAAATGGGGTTTGAACACAGAAGCTGCACATCACTGTGTTATCTGTCATCCTTTGCCTCCCCAGTTACAGCAGACCCCGCTGGCTGCTGTGCTCATACATGAACTGCACACACATTCACACACCCACCCTCTTCCTCCTCCTCCTCCTCCTCCTCTCCCAAATGGCTGATACTATCAGGATTTCTGTAATGTATGATCCACTCCTTCAGCTGCCTCTTCCTTTTTGTTTTGGGTGAGAAGTGAGACAGAGAAGCATAAAAAACTCATATAATTTGTTTTGGTGTCGAACTGATTTTACTTTAAGCCAATGACAAGATTTTCATGAGCTTCAAAGGACATGGCAGTTGATCCTCTTTGTGTCAAGGTATATTCCAATGCTAGATTAAACTTAGCATTTCTTTCACAAGTTTATTTTCTCGTCCCAGAACACTGGCAAAGAATGAATTCTATGCTACTACATAATTCTGTTATTTTCTGTCAAGATACTTCCATATAACTAGATGGCTACATTAGAAATATTACCTTTAATCAAAAAGAATTGCCAAATAATATGTGGATGAAATTTCTTAGTATGAAGATGTAGGTCTAAATGTTTTGATTGCATTATGTGAAACTCATAAAATGAAATTTCTACACTATAAAAGCATTTTTAGTAGATTACAAAACACTTAAGTGGTGGGTAAGACTAATTCAATAAAAATCAATAGGAAACTGATATGATTATGCTTGTTCCATTTTTATTTCCACGTCATTTATCATTTTCTCTCAAAACACATTCTTGTATTTTTATGAAATTTTATTTCTATAAGCAACATTATTCATGTTTCTTGAATTTGACCAAGTTCAGAAACTTCAGAGCACTTGTAATCTACTTTATTGGGCTCCTCCATTAAAGTTCTGACCTAGCTGGCCACAGCTAATAGAACAAACTGTTGTGTGAGGCAGGTTTTACTTAAGATGAAATAAAGAATCTGTATTTCTCTCCTAATGCTGCAGCCGCATGTCAAAATAAATTATTTAAACAAGTAATTCTGCAAGCAAATGTCTCCATTAACTGCCAGATTGTGTACAAGAGCAGGAGGACAACCCTGCTCCAAGGCCAGCCACAACTATCACTCCTACACTCTTCTACATGAGGGCAGAGAAATTCACTGTACTCTGCAACCTGAGTATGAAGAGTTTATGAGAGAAACATAAAACAAAAAAAAAAGGAGCAATTCCATAAACTGAATCCTGAAGTTCCATATTCAATTTAAACTTGATCAAATTTCCCTTTCAATAATATTGTTCACCAGAGATGTCAAAGTACTTTACAAAGCAACATAAGCCTTATTATGTCACTGAAGTTAAAAGGAGATTGTCCTGAGGAAGGAAAGAATAAGGATTTCAGGATTTGTCTCAATAAAAGGTAGAAAAACCTGCTGGAGTTGAACAGATCTTTTACATCACAGAAAAAAGAAAAGCTAAAACTGTATGATGTTTCTTTTTTTCCCCATCAAGTTTTCTTTATCACATTAGTAAAAAACAGCATCACTACATCTTCTAATACTGAATACGTATCAGAGCATTTACTTACTTGTGTCATGGTTACATGTTTGGGAACGTTTTCTAGTATCAAGGAAAATTTTCAGATATCAGTTTTATCTATCATTTACAGAAGAGATTGAGAACGAGAAGAGTGATTTACAAGAGAGCAACAGAACAATTTTGCCATCCATCCATGCGGAAAAAGGATTTTTGGAGAGTACTGAGTTCAATTACAACGTTCTTTTCTAATTCAGTTTAGCAGCTACAAACAAAGCACTGTGAGATGCAACCATTGTCCAGGAGTCCCTGTTGTAATGCCTGGGATACTGGAAGACCCTCAGAAAAGCTGGACACACAATCCCCCCTGAAATATAAAAGGCAATCAATGTCTGGGACCACCAAGACATTTCGACCCTGGGACATAAGAGCTTGTTATATCTGAGGACAAGCACATGAACCTCAGTTGGAAGACAAAGTTGCTTAAAAAAAGTCTTGGGAAAGGCTGTGTGCTTTAGCAATTCCCAGCAGGGAATCCTTGGAGGGGTCAGTGAAACCAGGAGAGCTCAGGAACAAGAGCAGACCTCAAACATAAGCAGTATGGAAAGGACATCATTTCCTCTAGGAACACCTAGTCCTAAGCTAGAGCTCAGAGAAGATTCCTAAAGTCCATGAAAGAATCACTGAAGGAGTATTTATTTTCAGAGTATGGATTGTACTCAGAATGGCCAGGAATTAACATCTTTGCACATGAATTTGGCAGCTCTGGGCAAACACTGAACCGAAAGCACAGAAAGAACCTCAGTGACCAAATCTCAGGTACCTACCAGACTTCAGACATCTGATGGTTTGAGGGGTTTCATAGATCACATAAACTAGGGAAATAAATCCAAATCCAAATTTAGACACCATTTGCTTGCCAGTTCCTGAAGGTATTTTTTTTTTAATCACATCCTTTCTATCTGTAATAGGAGGCAATTATATATTTGGACTTGAGAACATGTAATATTTTGCAAATTTACAATATAAATATTTCTCACAAAGTTGTAATTTTCTTCAGGTGATCATAAGAGCTACAGCACACTCATCTGACTAACAATGCAGGAAGATATATACATATTTCAGAATTAATGATAGGGTGCTTAAAGCAGCTTGCAATAATACTCTGAGAAGAATAAGAGGTTGTCATTAAAAAAAAAAGCAGAGGAAAATTTTGGGATTGCAAACTAGAATTATTCTGCATAAGTAGTTCTACTTGGTACTTTTTAAATATGATTTAACTTTGCTGATGTCAATGAACAGAAAGGCATATTATCAGATACTATTTTGTTTATTGTCACTTAAATGGCTCTTGAGTGCTGGAGGTATCTTCCTTAGACTGGTAATAAAACCACGTATTTAATGCACTGATGGCTGCATTTTTTTGCCCATCTTCACAACACACTTTTTACTAATGCAGGTAGAGGAAACTGTAAAATAAATTTTGCTGTTTCTGCAATGACAAGGTCACCAGTTCCAATTCAACATTGTTTAAAAAAAAATAGATGGCATTAGAGCTTGGGAAATTTATTTAACATTCCCTGGCCTGCAGTCTAAGCCCCTTGTTACAGGCAAAAATGCCAGTGGTAACATACTCTAAAAGCCTCATCTTCTGCAATTTAAAGGAATACAACATTTGTGTATCACTCACAGTATGAGGTATTTATTTATAATGTTGCAAACTGTCAGCTCCTGTTTTGTTTCTATTACATATGGGATGTCAGGAACTGTCAAGACTAAGAGCTTTACCAAGGGACAGGCCATGTAAAGGCAGTGGCTCAGGCAGATACTGCAGTGAACATGCACTGCTTGCCATTACAGCAACTCTTACAGAGCAACCAGGGGGTGGTGGGGCACTGCAGCCCCCCAGGGTGGCACCTGAGCACGACCACCTTCACTTGGGGGGACGTGGGGATTGCTTAGACTAGAAAAATGAGGAATTTAAAACGATACATACACGAATATATCAGGGAAATTGGGAATTAAGGAAGGAGGAAAAGTGTTTATACTAAATTTAGGCTGAGAATTAGTTGACTATTTCTAACCATCTGAGAAGCAAAGTGGTGGAAACCTGTCTAACTATGAGTGCTGGGTTAATAACCCAACCCATCCTAATCTGTGAGGCTCAGTCTCTGAAAAAAACATTGTCTGTGTGTCTCCATGGAAGGGTGTCAAAGATATCAACTCACTGAGAACAAACAAGGACACGAGAAGCAGATTAGGAGCATTAGCACAGTTCTCCACCCACTGTTTGCTTTCTCGTCTGCGCTCTGCTTCCTCTTTCCTCCACAGCATCACCGAGAACTTTATCAAACTGATTTTTGGAATCAGTTGTTCCCTCTTCCTTCACACTTATTTTATCTCCTTCTTTACTCTGTATCCACTCTAAGTCCTGCCCTCGACTTTGTCCAGTCCACCTCTTTCCCCACAAAGACTATTCTCTTTGAACACTGCATTCCCTTTCACAATTTAACAGTCCTTTCCTCTCCCACACATCCTGGCACCCACAATTTTTATTCCCATCTGCTGCTTTATGCCTAGGATTGAAATATTTACCAGAAACATAGTAACTAGTGAACTAAATGAAGAAATGGAGCCCATTTTCGAGAGACAATATGTAGAGAGTAAACCAAATCATCTTGTTCATCTTCAGACACATAAGATGATACCTTTAATCCATACTAGTAAGCCAAAGAGGCAGCATTTGGCAGGGATGAAGTATCTAAAATGAAGCCAAGCCACAGTAGCTTTAAGAAGACTATTCCTTTATGACCCAGAGATACACATTTGTTGCAAGAAAGAAACTCCTGAAAATTTTATCACTGCATATGCAAATTCCTATAAACTGTGCTGTTCTCAAACTCGAACCCACGTTTTCTTTCATTCAACCAATGTTGTATAATAAACTTGAAGAGTCCTTACTCGTTAGGCTTTGTGGGGAAGAAAAAACACTTCATCTTTCCTTACTGCTTTATAACATCACGGTACTTTTGTGCTCCTGAGACGAGATTACAGGTGACAGCAGGAGAGATTGGCAAAAGACTAATAGTCTGTCTTCAGAGTGCTGCTCTACACTGAATTGTTCCACCAACATCTCCTGCTTCTCACTGCTTTTATAAATGGCATCTGAATGGAAGTTGGCCTGGTCTTGGCTGTTCCCCTCATGTCCATCCCATGTTTCTCCAAGGCACTTCACTGTACTCAGCCTAAACATGTAAACTTACTGAGTAATAAGAGAAACCTTAACAAGCCTGATATAGCTGTTACGTCATGCCCCAATCTGCCCCATCATGCCCACTGTAACAAGGAAATTGTGCTTCACACAGTCAACAAAGGAATGAAAAATTCAAGTGGGACAGGAAAACAGAAAAGGAGGATTCCTTCCCCTGTGCATTATCATTTGTGAGCAGACCTGGGCTGCAGAGACCAAATACCACCTGTAGGCTTGCACACAAATAGATTCCATGACAGGTTAGTCCATTTGGGTGATTGCTGCAGTAACTGCTAATTTTCTGATTTCCTAAGGAATATTTTCCCCTTGCTTTTGCGTTTCCCTTTTCCCCAGACCTGCTTCTTCTGATGTGTCTGTCTTTTGGGGGAAAAGAATTCACTGATATGGCTCTACAGAAATTAGGAATAATTATAACCCTTATGTGCATTTCCCAAAAACAGAAACCCTAAAGTTTAAGATTGCAAGAGGTCTCTTGCATCCAGATTTGTATAATCAGTCTATTCAATGATGAGGACAAACTTGCCCTTAGTTTAACACAAGGACTGCTGTGGGTACATTTAATCCTGCACTTGATTCTCTTCACTTTGTACAAAATGGAGTAGAAAAACCATTTTGCTTCTTTCCATGCTAATCACTTGCAAAACACCTGTATCCCCTTTGTCAACTGTGCATCCTTTATTAGTGTCGGCGAATACCATTTAAACAGAATTCTCACAAGTCCCAGATATGAAAGAACAATCAACGTGTCAACTCACATATTAGTAAGAGACTATCACACATCAGATCTTTTCAATGTTTGTGATTCTATTGGGATAATATGGATTGAAATAGTATATCACAAACACAGAAAGGAAGGTCTCCAGTGACAACAGTACATCAATGATGTCAAAACACTGTCAAATAAAGCTATTATTCTTCCAGCTGATACTTTCACTTGCATAGTTTGCCATTGTTATGTTGTAATTTTCCCTGTATTTTCATTGTTCAAAATTCAAGCAATTATTAATTTTATACACGCACGTCAGTTCAGACATTAAACACAGGAATATTTTAAGCATTCAAGAGTTATGCTGTTCATTACAGAACTGCCTTTTCTCTTACAAAACCCTTTCATGCCATTCAGGGTACCACAAATGAAAGTTCTTTGTGTATAAACATGACTGTACACATACATGAAAACTGGAGGAAAAAAAACCAAGTAAGGAGTGTACTCTGTAGCTGAAGATATTCAATTTGAAAATAGTTTATTTCACAGTTTATAATGAGCAAAAATATTTTTATCAGGAAAAACTTTTGTAACATTATGCCATAAAGCCCTCTCTGGGTACAAAATGAGAAGACAAGACTTTCCTGGAAAGATTAGTGAAGTCGTCCAAAAAAAGCATCATAGAAATGCTTTGTAAGTGCTCTCATTAGTTTGTACATGCTTTGAAGTTACAGTGTACCTTAAAAGTAGGTCATTGCAAGTTAGTGGACAGAAAAATATAAAAAATATAAAATATAAAAAAAAAGTATCTCTCTTTTAAAAACAGTAGATAAGCAGCAATCAAGTGACACTTTCTGATTTATTATTTTCCATTACATGTGTAACTTTGAGTAAACAGAACCCTAAGCTTTAAATACAACATCTGAGGAAAGAGAGTATGTTGCCCAACTTGGTAAAGTATATGAAATACTGGATGAAAAGCAATTTTTTAATACAAAGTATTATCAGTCCTAAAAAATCAGAAAACAATATCCTTGCATACTGAAGTGTTGAGCACACAAGTCAGTAAGGAATTAATTACAAATACTGCTACCCAGTACATCCTTCCTGCTGCCTCTGAGCTGTTTTTTGAAAATGTTTACCTTTTCTCTATTATTGGACAAAACAAAACCCAAAATATAAAAATGTCTTGCACTTCTTACTTACGGAAAGAAATAAATCAGTCCCTATTTACTGTCCTGTCCTGCAGTACTCGTATATTAAAGTCTAAGAGTGGAGCAATTAAACACAGATAGATATCTCTTTAAGCCCCAGTCACAGTTGACATCCCTGAAGACTAAATCCCTTGAAACACATGGATTTTTCGGGCTGAAAGACAGGATAATATAAATAGCTGCAAAGAGACAATTCAATAATTATATGACAATTTCACCCGGTCTAAAAATACTCATCAAGCAGAGAGGTTTTGTAAGTTTTTTAGTATAGAAATATGACCATAGACCAATGATTATATTCCTGGTTTGAGTATGAAAAAGCCACACAATTTTTCTCTGTTTATAAGACATAGACACATGCAACATGAAACAAAATATAATACAGGTTTTCTGTCCAAACAATTCTCTGCATATATCTCCGTAATGGCAAAATGAAAACAGTGATTCTTTCTCCTTTAATCTCTGTACTTCCTTTTGAAGATAGCATTGGGCTGTTGTTTGGGGTTTGTTTTGTTTTTTCTAAATGAAGCAAATAATACCTTTGGCACATTCTGCCAATGCTGCTGTCATTTTGCAACCTGCCCGCAGAAAACCTGTCTCCACAGTCCTTCTTTCATCTGTTCAACATCACTCCTTCACAAGAAGCAACTGCACTTGTAGCTGCACCAGCACCCTGAGAACACCGAGCCTGACTCTTGGGCTAAAGGCTGAGATTACAGGGGAACAGGACCTGTCTGGGGAGGTGATGTTGCCCTCAGGGCTGCCTCTGGCAGCCAAAGGAGAGGAAATCAGAGGGTTAGGACACCCCTGGAATCCTAAGAGAGGACAGTTTCCTTCCTAGGATACAGTAAGCAGTACTATCATACTCAGATCTTATAACTGCAAATCAAGAAAGTCATTATTTTTTTATATGATAGTTGCTGTAACAGATTCCTAATAATAGCTGGCACTGGACATACATGTGGTGCTTGTGCTGAAATTATTTTTAAATAATCCCAAAGAGATTGTGTAGATTTTAGGTAATGCTGTCAAATTAGAAGTAACAGTGCTACATTTAAACAGGAGATGGCTGTTCATGATGTCCCAGCCTTTTCCCTGGGACAGCAGTGGGGGGGGTGTCAGGGTGTACCACATGAATTCTATATTTCCTATTACTAAATTAACTCAATTATTTGAAATGATTCTATGATTCTAACTAGGGGAGAAGGCACAAAGAGCCTTCTCTAGCTTGTTGTGATACTCTAAGGCAAATGCTGAAGAAAGAGATGGCATACATTATTCAACCAAGTGGTGTCCCTGGGTACAACACAAGCAGGATTTTGACCCCCAAAACACTTTCATGCTTAATAGTTTGCTTATTTCCTCCTACAGCAATTATATCAGTACATCTGTAAAAAAAAAAAGGGGGGGAAGAAAAAATAATTCTTACAATCCTTAACCTGCTCAGAAGATGGATTCTCCATGTCAAGAGACTTTAACAGTACCCTAAAGTAGCCAAAAAAGGCACATCTCACATCCTGCCCTCGGAATTTTCTTTGACCTTCATGCACTGAAATAAACTGATTGTTTTTGAGAAAAGGAACAAAAAACAGCCAAAAAAGTTCTCCTCCGAGAATCAGTTTCAATAAACTTGAAATGTAAAAAATATTATCATATTTTGAAAGCAAGCTCCATAAGTCTGTAGTCTGTCCAGATAAAACTTTCTTCCAACAGCGGAGAGTTTTTAAAAATATTCACTTTTATGGCTATTTAGTTTGCATTTGAATTAAATTAATCAGAAAGGCATGCTAATGTATATTTATTTGGTTCAATCATTGCAAGCTGACTTTATTTGTGAAGTGTTATATACATCTTGCTGAGTCTAACACATTTCTGTTTAATGAAAATAATTTTCACTAAGTCAAGTATTTTTCCTCGTGTGATCACTCTCAATAGTAATTTCCTGTTGTTATTCTCTTCTCCTTAATCTAAATTCTGGTCAACTTGCTTAAGTAAGTAGTAATTTGTCCTTCTGTGCATGATGGTCATGGTCTCTCATCACAGTTACAATAGGTTTTCCTCTGTAATGGCAACTTTTTTTGTGAGAAGAAGAGCTCCTCTTGATGGTGATGACTAAATTATGTGTATATTAGAAAACATGCTGTAGATTAAAAACAGAGCTGAGTGGACATTTTATGCTTCTTGCCCATCAGAGCTTGGAGGGGAGACAAAAAACACAAAAAGAAGACCTGGGGAAAGGCTTCTGAAAAAGTCTTGTAAACTACAGCCACTCCCCCAAGTGCTTCACTGGGAATCCTACAGTGGGGAGGAGAAGGGTAAGGCAGGCATTCCCTAACACTGCTTTCCATGATATTTTATCCTTTAGGGAGAACTAGAAACAGGTTGGGATGAATTAAAGGTGCTGTGGAGTTACACCCAAGGGTTTTAGTGCGTTCCACACTCACTTGCACATTCTGCATAGCCCTGCAGTCCAGGAGCCTGAGTTCTGGTCAACCCAAAACTAATTCTTTCTTGGTAGACAAGTATATTTCTGTAGGGTGAAGCTCCATTCAGCACTTGTCTCCAAAGCATTTAGAATCTTATTATAATCCATGTGACCTGCTTCTATTTTAAGTGAAGTAATTCACCAAAGTGACACTGATAATTCTAACTAAAGTTTTGCAGTCAATCACAGAAGTATTGTGTGTGGAGATTTCTTTCTTTCTCTTCTTTTTTTGGGAGGGGGTGTGTGCATCTCAGTACACTACAAAAGTAGAAATTAATCTTGACCCAATGCAGTTCAATGGAATACACTGTATACACCCTTAAGACACAGGTCAGGCTGGCAGTAACTGTTAAATTGTCACAATTGATTTCTTAGATGCTAGAATAAGGTGTTCTGAGAAGGATGATACTTGTATATTTCAAGTTTTAAAATATTTGTTTTATAAGTGCAGGGACAAGATCAAGTAAATCTGATATGATAGGAACTCATATAGTAACTTGTACCAGGAGCAAAAGGATTAACTTGTGATCTCAGGCTATTCTGCCATGAACATCTGTGTCAGATAGCTTTAAAAATAAATTTTTTGTAGAGAATCAGGAGACTGGTTGATCTTTCATGTGATCTTTCATGTGATTCTTTTCTGTGTGACACTTAAGAGAGACCCAATACCTTCATGCTTCCCAGACTCAAAGTGTGAGATGACCTTTCAAAAATCATTTCACCATGGTATGCCTCAGCTTCCTATCTGTAAGGTGACAATAGTATTTCTTATTATGTACATAAGTATCTTAAAGATACACAATTGAACACTTCAGTATATACAGTTTTAGCTAACAAACAAGATTCTTAAAAATGTATAATTAAATGAGAAATAAAAACCCCATTCTGCTCAGCATTTGTTAAGACCCACCAGGAATGCCATGTCTAGTTTTGGTCCTCCCCAGCTCAAGAGAGACACTGAAAACCTGCCAAAGATCCAATGGAGAGCCATGGAATGATTAAGGTGCTGGAAAACTTAAAATATGAAGAAACACTGGAGGACTTGGGTTTATTCAGCTTAGAGGGTTGAGAGCAGTGAGTGCAAACACTGGCCCACCAAAATTGTAGCTGATGCTGGCAAAAGCCATGTCCTGACAGATCTTAACTCTGCTGAACAGCATGCCCCTAAAAACATATAGTTTGTCTTGCTCTGGAGCATTACAAATATAAGAAATGCAGGAAAGACCTCATGGCATTTAAATAGCCAATCTCATTGATCCATTGCAGGCACAAAGATCAAATCCTTGACTGTCCACTCCAGACTTTGTGAGAAATGTTTGCCAATAGGCCTTGTCAATGTATTTCCAAAGCACAGGAGATGAATCACAGATATTGTTATTCTGTGAGAAAATGCTCTATTTCCCCAGACAAATCACCCCCCTGCATTAAGGAGCTGATGTGACACTTCCTTGCTTGTTCATGCAAAGCACTGCTATGCTGTTGTCTGTCATTAAATAGATGCTTTAACCAGCAACTGGCCAGGAGCTTTCTCAATCACTCTGAGACAGGGCAAAGATTGAATCTCTTAGCACAGTAAACCATCCCGAGAACATCCCCTGAACTGGTGTGTTGGGATGGATATTCTGCTGCTGGCTAAGGTAATCCTATATTGTCCAATGGCAATGGAACTGGGAAAAAACAGAAGTGATCCTCAAAGGTGGTAGGCAAAGTAGAAGAACTCTGATATCTGGGCAGGTCTTAAAATCAGCAAATTATCTCATAAATAGGCAAAGGTAAACTGACTGAAGGACAGCCACCTCTCATCTGGAACACCATGACTGTGTATTCCAGGAATATGAAGTTGTGCAACATCCATGGAATGAGGATAGACATCATTATCAATGAGGCTGTTAGTTCTTGATAGATTGCCTGGGAACATCCAAAGACTCTAAGACAGCACAGGAATTTTTTGTACGTGCAAAATTTAATGTGTTCTTGAATTTAAAGTAGCACACCCTTTAAAACAGAGGAAAACCAAAAAAAAAAACCTGAGCACTAAGCAGAGTAGCAACAATAATACTCTTCATGTATGGGTCACATGGAAATGACAATAACAAAATGATAACTTAAAACTTACATAATGCACAGCATTGGTAATGCTGTCAGAAAATCAATTCAGACAAATTTAAGCCTCATATTGAATCCACTGCTTTTCAAAAATGTTTCAGATAATCCAAAATGCTCTTCCATGCCAGGAATTTACCCACAGCTGTATGACATGTTGGCAGTGACAATTTCCTTTAAGTGTAGGAAGGGATAGATAGGAATGCATTTGCAAATGGAATAGGCACAGGAAAAGAAAACCTATATATGGTGAGTGGCATTAGATGGCCACATAGAACTCTTCCTGCTCAATTAGCCTGACTATGTGCACCATGCAACAAGCTTTGACATTATTTGAAACTTTGCATTCCACTGTAACACTCACAGCTCTATCCAAGATGAAGATAAAAAAAACTACACCTTTCCATCTAAGAAGGAATTCTGGAGGCCATCCAATTATTAATTTTACTAGGAAAATTGATTAAAAAGGGTGCAGATTAAGATTGTGAAGCACACAATAAAACAGTGGCCACGAACATTTTTGATGCTGCTTTAGAAGGAGCAACTACTTGGAGATCTTACTGTCACATGAATGTAAATTATTAAACACAGGCCATAAAATACAGTTTCCACCTGCCAAAGAATTAATTTAGACCACTAAAAAGGTCTAAAAATCATATAGTTATAATAATATTTATCTATTTTTATATTAAAATAATATAATCAGATTATAGGTAGCAAGGCTGCAGTTGACCAACAAAAAGTGGCATTAAATCCTCATTTTCTCTCCATTCGTGTTAGACCAATACTCAGTTTTCTATTTTCTCGATTTTTCTGAGGGCTGGAGAGATTTTTTTTGACATACTGAGGTTTACTTCCTCTGTAGCATTATACACACCTCACTTCAAGGAACTTATAAATTTATTTAAGAGACTCACCTAGCAGTCTTAAGGGGAAAAGATACATCCCAAAATCAAGCTCAGAGAGCAATATTTTTCAAATATGCATCTCACAGACCACCCGGGGAAATGAAAAGGCAAATCCAGATGTAAATCTTGCATTAAGGGCAAAAGAAAACTTAGGAGTGACTTTTCAACATGCAGCTGGACAAGACATAGGACACCCCTGTGTTATGAAAGAGCAGCAAAGTTTAACAGCTACAGGTTCACAACCAGGTACGAGACAAAGAGAAGCAATAATCACATTTAACTACCACTATGGAACCTCCAAATCCAGAGGATTGGAGAGGTCGTACTCTTACATATTCTAATTTTGTGAACAAAAAAAAAATCTGTAGAGGTTTTAGAGATGATTGGTACAGGCTGTATTGCCACTTGGGAAAAGGAAAGAAATTAAATAAAAGCAAGTTTGATGTGAGTTAAAGAAGAATAACTTTCAGGATTGTCACAGGTGAGGAGAGACTTGTCTGTGAAGTGAAATAAGATCTTAATCTTTGTTTTAAACCATGCACCAGAAGTGGAGAAAATACTTATCTGCACTTCAGGCAGGACTTTGAAGTATGCTGGAATACTTTTCTTCCTCTTGAGCTATTGGAAAAAATGTATGGATAGTCTTTTCTAGGAATGCAATCACAGGAGGTTCAAAAATTTGCTCTACTCTTCTTAACAAGTAAAATAAAACTAGAAAGCTTTCCCTTTGCATAGATTTTTAGGCAAAACAGGAAAAAAAAGTAACTCAATTCAGACTTATGCAGGCAGTTCTATGCCTATAAAATGCAGATGGTTAAGGAATATTTCTGTGTTTACTCCTACAGTGACATTTATACCACAGGTTATTCACATTTGTCTGCTACCTGAGACTCAGGCATTATGTAAAGGATGCATGATATACTTGCAATTTTGTATTCAAGAGGAGTTGCTGTGCTCTAGGCATCCTAGACAGCAAGCAAACTTACATTCACCAGCCATATTTATCTATAAGTATGACACAAAGCTGATTAAAAACAAAACCAATTTTTTAAATACAAATGATGAGAAGAAATAGATGAAATCAATTGATATTGCTCTCAACTCTGATAAGTGGAACAAGAAGATAGTAACAGCAGCTGTTTCTTGAAGCCTTGCGGTAAAACTCAAAACCACAGTGCTAGAATTAATCACAATAAAAAGGTAATTTAATCATCATTCTGTTTCTGCATTTTTAAGTGAAGATTTCAGTTAAACGACAAGGTATAAACTACACAAACAGCAGTTCTTTTCTTAAGGAAAGGTTCACAATCCTTGCCTATCATTTGTGTATCCCCACCCTGTACACCTTTCCTTGCTTTGTGCAGTTTCACAGAGCAATCATTTTTATTGGTTGTCTTATGTGCTCCTTTTTCTGCCCAATATCACGAGAAGCAAGGGAAACACTCAAGCCTCGTTCTTCAAACACATCTGAGATGCTTCTATCATCTCTTTTTTTTTTTTAACTTTTAAGGCAAGGAGTTGAAGCCTAATGAATGTCAGCATTTGCTATAAATTGATTCCACTTAATTAGATAATATTTTTCTGAGCATTTGCTTTAGAAAGCATTTTGAAATTCGACTGTGTGCTTTATGCTCTTTCAAGCTTACACAGCTATACAGCACAGTAGAAATTATATTTGTAGTTTGGTCTATAAATTCTATATTACTGGAGACTAGATGTTGTGTAAGCAGGTGAAAAAAGCCTGCTGTCACCTGCTATCAATCAGTCCTGGATATCACCAGGCTTCAACATTACTGTCAAAAGATGTGAAGCGTCCCATATGAGAAGCACTGTACAGGACAGCAGTCTAATAAGAACTCTGTGATTAGTAGGAATTAATAATTAATCCCACCTTTATAATCTTTGCTTTTAAACAGTTAAGCTGCCACTTAGAAGAGGCATATTGTCAGCACAACCTAATTCTTTTTAATCCATGTGCTGCCTGCGTGACATTCCCGTGCATTTTTCCCACACACGCTGGAATCGGTGGCAATGCCAAAGAGACAATACCTTGCTTAACATGAGATCTGTGCTAAGCCTTTCACACAGGTACAATAACTCCTTAAGTAGCCGTGAGAACTCAGGGCAGGCACTTTCAGACGTGGGGTGATCTCTGTCATTTTGACTGCAAAGCTGAAAATTCGGTCAGTTTGAGATATTCTGTATCAAAAGTTGAGACAGAGCATTGGCTCGTTGGGCTGTGAAACCTCTCAGCGAGGTAACTTGGCTAGTACTGCATTTGCAAAGGCAACCTTCATCTCTAAGGCCATTTTCCCTTTGTTCTGATGGCCTTCTTTGCTCTCATACCTTATGGAAAACTACCATGATTCTAATCAATATGCAGTTAACAGCACAATATTGTAAAAACATCTTCTCTGGCGATGTCAAAACTCCCCGGTATGTCACATGCAGCCTCTCCGGCCTGGCAACAAAAAACATGTCAAGTGCAACATCACTAAGCACTGCCCAGCTCTCACTTTAATAGTACTCATAAATGGTGGCTAATTTAAGTGCATTGTATTGGACTGATAATGGAGTCTCAGTTATTGCTCATCTCTAGAAGCATCTATTGATATGTAAAGCAAAGACATTAGCCATGTAATTAGCCTGCAGCATAACTATCATCCTTCACTCAATCATTTCAGTTCCAACTGCCCAAACAATAGTAACATTTCACAATGTTTTCACTTGAAATAGCTGGTGCCTTAATCATAGTGTGAATTTCTTATGAAAAGCTCCCACAGATAGTGTACATCATGCTGGGAAAATGAGTTTAAGTACAAGAAACCGATTAAAACTCTAACAATCTCCTAAGGATAATTTGTTAAAGGGGTTTTGTTACTTTGCATTAGCTCTAAAAATAATCTAGTTCTTTATTAAAAAGTTCAGCACCTTAATAACTATTTAAGATTGTATAAGAATAATCAATGTTTTTCTCTTTGTCGGCTACATATTTTTATATTAAGCAGAAATGCAATTTCGCTGTTGGTTTTAATAATATTTCCACACATTTCTATTTCATTATTCATGATTCTGTTCTGAAAGCAAGAAAAAAAATAACCACTCTAAGCAATTATTGGAAAAATCCTAGTTTATTTTAAGATGGAATTTAAATTAAAAGCACTTTTATGATGTTTCCTGCAATAGCAGACCCCTAGATTCTGAGACTTGTGTTTCCCATCTTCCTTTTTTCCTATATTCTTGCATTTATAAATGCTGTTTTCAAGATCTATTAAGTTTTATGTGCTCTGTAACATATTCCTTATTTATTTTAATATATGCTACGGTGTCAGTTAAGACTGACTCTGAAGGTCATTCTCACTCAGGCCTAGACACGAGCCTGAGTATTTATTGACATCTCCAGAAAAGAAATATCCACATTGCTTCCTGGAAATGATCTGCCTCAGGAAGGACAAGCAAACCTCTCCTTGCTTCCCAATGCATTTCTAATTCTGGGATCTTGCCCAAAGAGGGCAAGAAAGGAAGGGTTTGCAGAAAGGTTTATCTCAGATCCTGAATCCTGCAAGTCTTCTGAGCTCAGAACAAGGTGTAACTCTGACAGTGCAGAGATTTTCGAGTGGAGTGCAGGATTGCTGGCTCAGGAAGATTGTAAGGTCAGTCTAACATATATTCTAAGTCCCTTTAGTGTCCAAACCCCATAAATTGACAGTTCAAAGGGACTCCAAGGATGACCTCATGTATAAGATATTGTAAACTAAACCCTGGTTACCTAAAAAGAGCATCATTAGATGCAGTCTGACACAGAAATTTAAACAAGAAAAAGAAGGAGAGAAAAAAAAATAGAAAGAGAGGAGTGGGAATCCAAACTCAGAAGAGCCAAGAGAGTCATTTGGAGCCTGAAATGGAGAGGCTCATGTTGTTCTAGGTCTTCCTCTTATTTATCTAAAGAACAGTAAAGTGAGTCTTTAAATTTATTCTTCTCACCATCAAATTCTTTTTTAGCATTTCATTAAAAAATTTAAATCTTTTTCTCAAACATCCTTAGTTGGGGAGAAAATATTTGGAAAACTACTATAATTTTCAAGGCAAGTCTACTTAAATTTACCTCTGCATATTATGTAAAATGACTGAATACCTCAAAGCTTCACTGTTTGTTAGCTGGCAAGTTTCCAGTGCTGTTCCAATAACAGTATAATAAATAATTTTATTGAGCAAAGATGGAACCGAAGTTGTGAGTGCTTCCATGAAAATGTGATTATCTTAAAATCAAGTATGAAATTTCCAACTGAACGTGTGAATAAGAGCTGCAAATGTAAAGCCACTGCCTGGTACAGTCCCTAACAGGAATGGAAGTGAAATGTATATTGTATTATCTTTACAGTAGTCTGGAGACCTGCTTTTATGGATAGAATGGCAAAATAGCAGAGGAAAATGTGAATTAATTAATACAAATGATAGTGCAGAAGGTAGTCTCCAACCTAAGCCACAGATAATGAGAAAAAAACCAGGCAATTGCACTTCTTAACTTTGCCAGAGTCCCAAGGTGAAGCAAGAGTACAGTTCTCAGTTGCTCAGGGAAACTTTCTGCAAGCCCAGAATGGAAAGGGCCACTGAAGTGCTGCGTGCTGGACCAGCTCCATTTGTTTAATTTAAGGGAGACAGCTGCTGCGATTTACATAAATTGTGCTTTATTGATCCACAGAGATTCTTGTGGCAGCTTGCCTTCCCCCAGAAAAAGAAAGAAAGAAAGAATGCCTTGTCATCCTCCCCGTGTCTTATAGGCAGTGCTGCACCAGAAGAAATATTGAGCAGGATTTTGCATTAACTCCGAGTTTAGAGTTAATGCAAAGACTAACCCAGGTTAGGGATGTTTGGGCTGGTGCAGGAGCAACTTGTAGTAGTAAAGATTAGGTCTGGGTTTCACGTGGGGAAATACATCAGAAATAGAGACTGGAGAAAAATCATGTAATAAAGCATGTAAAACGGCAGGATTTTACAACAGGTGGAAAAATAAGAATATTTGTGCGTGATCGTCGGGTTTTTTCTGTGTTTTTTTTTAAAGAAAGTACCAGATTTCGGGGGGTTGTGGTAAATATAGGTCTCTGAGGGCAAGCAAAACATAAGGGAACTCACTGAGGAACTCATGTGAACTGCCACTTCAATAGGAGCATTGCAGGAGACAGGTAGGATAAAATAGACAAGGTTTGTACAGTGTTATGAAAATTGTAAATGCTGTAACAGTGCTAAGAATTATTATTAAGTACTAGATATATACAAAGAGCTCTGCAAGACAAAAAACCCCACCAAAAAAACAACTACCACCAGCTAACCTAGACATTTTAATTAAACATACCTACTTCTATCAGGTACTCAAACTTGTTTGCAGGCCAGTGTCAGCCCTTGCATTAGCCACGGGCAAGTACTGGGAAACAGCACGAGTAGAAAAGGAGGAAAATAAAATGTCTGTTGAGCCACAGGGGTGTTGGGAAAAGAAGAAGAGGCACTGGAGTACTGCAGCAGGATCCTCAGGCAGAACTCTTAGTGCTCTGCCCACCCACTGACTGCACATAGCTGTGGGCTAAACTCCCAGCTCAGTCCAAATGCAGCCAATAGAAAATGACATTTGCGACATCCTAAGGTTAGCCTAACATTAATTAAACCACCACAGCACTGCACTATTATCCTCTTCACTCATTTCTTTTGTGCATTTTACTTTTCCTTGAGAAACAGTCATTTCCAATTAGAATTTCGTAATAAATCTGAATGTCAGAACTCCCCAAGTATGAATGTCATCCTTGTTTAGAGGCTAGAGAGAAGAATTGAAGGCAGAGATGTCCCTGAGCACTAAAACTAGCTGAGATACTAATCTACCACGGGAACCTGAACGTGGCATTAGACCCCAAACTGGCTAAATCAGAATTGTTGCACAAGAGTGTTCCAGCAGTCACTGCTTCCCTGAATGCCACACATGACCCAGGAGGAATCAGTGCCAGGCAGGTACAACACAACCAAACTATCACATTCACCTACAGCCGAAAGTTTTGCTCCTTCCCACCAATATTTTGTCAGTGAGGATTTCCTTCATCTGCAATATCTGCTCTGATGCTTTAGGACCCAGTGAAAGTTTGGACTTTAAGCATCCCACACAAGTGGCTGAGAGTGGCTTGTTGCTCCTCCTAAGGCTTGAGTGCAAATGCCACCCCTCTGTGGAGGGAATGGAAGTCCACCTCCCCTGGTATTATTTGAGGTATTATTGTATCAGCTGTACAATTATTCACCTTCATCTATTGTTTGACACTATGTTTTCTTCCTATATTTGTCTAAGAAAATTACAGTACTGATTATTAAGCACTAGATTTTTTTTTCCAACGGGGCAAACAACAATAAAATACAATTTTTTTTTTTCAAATGTAATTGTTTCTGTTCAGAAGCAAGTGTTCATAAGCATGTTGCCATGTGAACTGAATCAAGAAAACTGCCCTTTCTACTTTTATCTCAGCCTTCAGAAAAAGTGAGAACTGGATTAAAGATGGTTTTTAACCTTTCAGTAAAGTCATTGCAAGCATTTTGAATATTTTCATATGGTTAAGTTTGTTCAATATTTCATAAGTATTACAGAGGCAGTGCTCTGTACTGAATGCCAGAGCTGCACACTTAGAAGATGGCAGTAAAAGCCCATTCCCAGAATTTAGCAATATTGCTGCACACTATATAGGTAAGCCTACACTCACTGCTCCAGTATTTCACTCTGCCATCTTTCACTTGATGTAATTTAATGCAGAAAAAATAAAAATATTAAATCATTGAGATGTAATAAGGTAAAATCCTCCAGTCATCTAACAAGAACATCTGTCACTGCTGCTCAATGTACAGATAATTGGCCAAGGTCAGAGGTGACAGAAAACTAAGAAATACCCAAAACCAACTAAAAGCATGAGGTGTACCCAAAAAAGGACTAAATAAATCACTTTGGCCTGCTGAGGTTAAGATTGAGCCAGGTATTCTGCTTGCATTTGAAATTTTATAGCAGGGAATAGATAACAAGAGGAAGACATTGTTGGGATTATTTTTTTCACCTTGTTTCTGCTTTTATTGCATTTATTGTATTTACTCTTTCTGTCTGTGAGGCCAGGCTGGATCTCATGCACAGCTGCAGTGTTTATTCCACCTCTAAGGTCTTTACTCCATGACTCATCTCTAACATCCAGAGCTTTATCAGCTGCACTGGCAGTTCTAAGCAGCTCTAAATTTTGGAACAGATAAGAAGCAAGGAATTGTTTCCTACAGTTTGGGCTCCGATACCCACCAGGATAAGGCAGATGAACAAAGTAGAAGCTACTCCAAATACAGAACTCCAAGTTAAGCAAAACTTGTCTTTCCCATTATAAGGAGACGTTATAATCCGCAGAATAAAAGGGTTTCTGGACTAAGGAATCATTTTTTTGCTAAATGCTTCTTACTGTCAGTGTCAAAGCTTGTTGCTTCAGAGAAAATCCCTCTTTTTAAAATAAAAAAGGTTGGTTTTGACACGCAAAATTCTAGTCGCTCTTCAACTGATAAGAAAAGTCACAGAAATAAACACAACATACAGTATTTATAACCTTGGGATGTCTGCAAGTAGAGGCAGCATAAAGAAATTTCGTGTTTAATATAAAAGCAAACTAGAAAATGATAGACTGCATAAAAGAAAAGCTGTTTCTTTGCCCCATTAAAGCATTAGGCGGAGAAAATCTGTTAGGCCTTCTAATACATTTTCTTGTGGATGAACATTTCCACTGACTAGAGATATTTATATATGCAAATAAAACAGAATAATTAACAGTACAGAGTAGTAACATGAGTGTGTACAAAATTGCCCATTAAGATTCCACACACAGGCCTGATTACTGGCATGGGAGAGATTCTTATGACTTGGAAAGTTCAACAAGAGAGTTCTTCAGTAATAGAAATTGTATAAAACAGACAGTATTAAAATGTTTCTTAAATTATTGACAGTATCTATAATGATAAAAGGTTTTGGAATTTTAAGGTTAACTTTTCTATTTTTTGATTAACAGACCCCCAAATATTCTTACTTATACAGCTATTTAACTCTCTGTCAACCAAAATACATGGTTTATGGTGCTGGTTTCATGCTGTTATTATATTTCACAACTCAGGTATTTGGATACTCAATTGTATGAAAGAGAACTTTCAAACAGTTAAATCCCCAAAAGAAAACAGGATATGAGCCAAAAATTTTAAGTGAGATGAACCAAAGCCTGGAATACATCTGTGTTTACACATGGTCTGTTAGTCTGCAAATATATGTGGGCAACTGTGCACACCTAATTCCACAAATCTGAGTTTATAAATTCATTTCCTTCACTCCCGGTTGACACTGTCAATGTATTCTTTAGTCTTTTTGCTGAAACAGGATCAAATGTGCCAACCACGAGAGTGACTTTTGAGGCTGAAAACACTTTCCATGAGAACAGGACTGATAAAACTGACTGACTTTGCATATGGGAGAAAAACAGATGATGCCACTGGTTATTTACTATTGATATGTTCCACATTTAAAAGAACAGTCCTGAGCCCACTTGCCTGTCCCTTGAGCCATCTGGTCTCCCCATTATTAATTGTTCCAACCGACCTTCCCAAGAGAAGAAAAATATTGTTGTATCTTCTTTTATCTTGTCTTATAATAGGAATCATGTTTCATAGTGTTGAAATAAATTACTTGCACGGTGATCAAACATCTTAGCTTCGTTTCAGCATTTAATCACCCATGAAAGCCTTTTATTGCTTTGTATACTCCAAAGTCATGAACATTATTTCCTATCTATTCTATGGAAAGCGTCTTTCATTTTATTTTTCAATTACATCTTAAATTCTATCATTCTTCTAACAGACACTTTGGTGTAATCCTACTGTATGAAAGACCTTTGTTTCTCTAATATTTATTTCCTTTTAAAATGTTTCACTTATTAGATGGGAAAAGAAAAAGCCAACCTAAAATGGCTAAAGTAATACTAATTTCATTGAGACTACTTTATTTCCACTCAATATATATATTACAAAGCCTTAGAAAATAATAATAAATAAAATCAATACATCACCAGACTATGGTTGTTCTAAAATCCATTATGTTTTCTAGGTTGCTTGTCAAAGCATTATTGCTATTTTAAAACAATAGTCCTGCATCAATTCTACCTGAAACTCTCCCCAAATTTATGGATGTGACAATCACTTACTTTCACAAACCTCAGTATGGGTTGTGCAAGATATTTAGATTTTTGTTTTGTGAGCTAGCTCAAAGTCAAACCACTCTTAAATGCATAAGGCAAATCCACATCTTTACTAATTAGAGAAAAAAACCCACACTTCAAGATTCTTAATAGCAAAACACACACACACACAAACCAATTGCTATTCTATAAAGCCAGATTAAGAGAGGTGTAATGGAGAGAGAACATTTCTTGGAAACCCAGTCAGTTTGTGTGTCACAATCAGGGAGTTTTCTATCACATCCTGCAAGTATCAGCTGAGCTGAAATCAGTGTAACAACTTACAGTGAAGGAGGAACTATCAAATTAAAGTCTGATCTAACATAGGTGACAAGGCTCTGAAGAACTTAAACCCAACTTTTAAGTTCGCCCTGTTTTGGGCAGGAAGCTGGTCTGGGAACCTCCAGATCAACCAACCCTTTTCTATCATTCTGTTCATCCATGCACCACAGAAGTACTTAAGAACATATTAATTTAAACCATTCACAATAAACTTATCGAAAGTCCTAATTTTCAAATAAGTCAAGTTCTGAAACAGTCTTCCAATAAAAGTATTGGTGGCAAAGCAAACTAAGCAGTTTTAAGATGCAGTTTAAAAACTTACTGCTTCTCCAGCTACCTGCAGTACTTCAGGATTGGTAGATATGAAACAATAGTTCCCTTACACTGTAATCTTCAGTGTTCCCATGTTTCACTGAAAGCCTTTTCAATAAACAATCATCACATATTCTTTTATATAGAATATTAAAAAGTTCTGATACGTGAAGAAGAAATATTCACCCTTTTACATCCTCATCCATTTTAAATTAGAGTTGAACAGAAAGATCAAAAAGTTCACCAAACGGCAAGGTCTGATTGTGAAAATACAAATTAACATATTTCACATGTTACAGCAAATTCATTTTTGTTGAAATACGATGGCAGTGAATTTGGATGCCGAATTCCAAAGTGAAACAAATGTTATTTCTGTTACAGTAGCTTTTTTCTACCCCCTGAGAATTTTTCCATTCTCATCAGTTTCATAGATTATGAGTTTTTAGATAGTAGTAAAGCTTCTTATACATAAATATGAGAAAACAGTAGAAAAAGGGAGAATAAATAAACAGCATCTGTTTGGAGTGATTATTTTGGAGTGATAGATTTTGGTTTCGAGCAAACAAGGAAAAATGCATCCTCTAAAATGAGGGATTTTTGAGAATCTTAGTTATTTACTTGTCCAACCTAAGGCTGGGGATATTTTTCATTGAACATTACCAGCAGAGCATACAAACGGATTATATTGATTTCAATTAGGAAATCATGTGAATAGATCTGTCACCTTTGATAGCCTTCCACTGGAACTTTGATTGTTGCATTATGAGCTCAAACTGCACATATAATTAGAGAGAAAACTCATGTAAAAAACCCCACATTTATTCTAAAAACAGCTGCATTTGTTTGTAGTGGTGATAAGTATCAGCAGTACCATTACCAGTATCAGTTATTTTATCAGTATTATCATGAAATAGTTGTTTTAAAGTGAGGAGTTTTTTGTTTTGTTTTTTGTTGTGGTGGTTTTGGTTTTTTTACAATATGTTTAAAAATAAACATTTCTAGGTAGAAAGATAATTAAGAATTCCCTCACAGTCACAAGGTCTATAGAATTCCACACAAAATTTGCTAAAGCTTTCATTCCACGTCAGAATACAACAGCAACACCCAGACCAATCTGTTCTGGACAGCCTAAAAGGACAAGACTATAAACTATATTCTTCAGACTCTACAATGCAACATTCAGCTCAAGGGCCAGAGCCATAAATCCCCTGGTCCAGCTCCAGCAAGAAATGAAGCTACACTGCATTTAAAATGTCTTTTTTGGGCTGTGTCTAAGCTTTGGATAACGTTGCAGCAGCAGCAGACATGCAAAATATGTTGACTCCTTTGTCAGCATATGTTGAGAGTTATATCACTGTCCCAGTAATCCAGATATGCCAGAGTTCCCAAGATAGAGAAGTCTGGAGGACCTTCCGTGTTAGATTCACAATGAACATCTTGAATCTTAAACATTTGAAAACAAGGTGACAGAGTTTTCAGCTAGAAATTCCAAAGGGAAACATTTTATTAGAATGTTAACTAAAAAAACTATTCAAATGGTTTTAGCTCAATTTGCAGGAGGATGACTCAGAGAAGGATATTTCAAAATAAGTTGTATCAGGGAAAAAACTTGAGATACTCAACTTTTTTTTCTGAAATGGACTTGTTTTGCAAAAACTGTACACAGTAACAGTTTGGGAAGACTACCTTGGAAGGGAGAGGTCCTTTACCTTTTTATCTCTTGGACATGGATTCACCAGTGGCCAGAGAACAAAAGGAGAACCAAAAGACCACTCCAACACATCTCTGGGAGCACAGGTTACTGCAGAGCATCCTGAACAGCCTGACCCTCTCTGTTTAACCCCTTGTCACTGGAGATCACCACTGGAGATGAGCAACCTGGCCTAGTGGAAGGTGTCCCTGCCTACAGATGAGCTTTAAAGGTCCCTTCCCATCTAAACCCCTCCGTGATTCTACAGCCATGGTCGGTCATTTGTGTTCAGTATCATAGCTGACATTTTTATTTCCAGATTAGTTTGGGTTTAAAGACCTTTACATGACCTTCTAACACTTCTTTTAGTAATTTCCTTTATGAAACTCCTGATTTGGCAAACTTTCTCCCTCTCCTCAGTCATCACAGATGTTCTTTAATGTAAGGAAACACACTTCAGTACTTACTGAGTCAATAACCAGAAGAACCAGAGTATCTCATTTGCTTCTACTGTTTCTCCTGCACTGTTCATGTTATTGCAACATGCACGGTCCTGTTTACCTTATATCTAGATTTGCAAAACAGGAAAGCTACAAATGAGAATCACACTTGGGGAAAATCAACTAAACCACTGCTATTTTTAATCTCTAGATGTATTCTCTGCTTGTCCTCACAAGCTGTGGCTTCTATATCTGAATATAACAATGTCTCCTTTTGTCTCATGCTTGACCATAGACTTTCATCCCTGAGGCTCCCCTCCTTTTTTTTATTCCAGCTTGTGTCAGTCCTGCCTGCACACAGCCTGTTCTCGCTGGGTCAGGCACAGCAGAGCCAAGGCAGGCTCAGCACTAAGCCCCCTTTTGTCCAGCTGCCTCCCCAACACAAAGGGAACTCCACAGTCAGGTTTGATTACACCAAATGCCCACTGGTGCAGGTTCCTCCACTAATCTCCACCCAGACAAAATGAAGGGCTTTAATCCTTGAAATCCTCTTAATGACCTTCCAAAGACATGGCCATCAGTAGTCTTCCTACAGACCCTCAGGCAGAACGCTCTAGGTTTAAAATCTTTCCAGATAGCTTTTCATAATGTTGACTGACACCATACAAATACATAAAGCACACATTGCAAACACTGTAATATAGTAACTGGCAGTACTAAGAAGAGAAATAATAGGCTAACATTAAAGCCAGAGCAAGTTAACTCAGTTTGAGTAAATAAATTGTATAAAAGTCCAATTTTTGTGAAATGAGTCCTACTGAGCATAATTCTTCCCATTAGTCACACAATAATTATGCAGCTTCACACAGCAAACAAAACTCAGCCTTTTCTTTTCTTCTGTCTCAGTTACTGAGGACTCAGGAGGATATGGACATTATTGAGTAAAAGCATTAATCTCTGAAAAAGCATGTTTGTAATGCTCATTTCATCCCATGAAAGAAATATGAAACCAGAAATTACCAATAATTTCACTGTGGAAGCACAGGAAAGTATTTGTGAGGAACACCACACACAGTGCTCTGAAGGCTCACAGCACAGAACTGAGTGAAGATTTGAAATTAAGGGTATTTATCTTAACTAAACACGTAAAACAATTAAAAATATAATTAACTGGTCAAGACATCAGCAAAATAGGATGTTGTTGTGGAATATACACATCTGTGAGGTTTTCACTCCTGTCAGCACAGTACACAGTTACCAAAGCTTCCACTGTTGTCAAAGTATGTCAGTTTGTACAAACTATTTCCACAGTTCTTCACACTCAATCTTAACAAAAAACACACAGTTTCAAACCTCAGAACAGTTTTAGTTTCAGTCTCTAATTGTAGTGGCTCTGGTACACCCATTTTTTCAACGGTAGAGAATAAAACTTCTCTCTTCTCCGTTGGTCAATATCTTATGATTGGCTCAGATCATTATTTTCAAGTTAACTAATATTCTCTGTTGTATTAAAAAGACTTAATTCCATTTAGTGGAATCCAATATTTAGCTACTTATTTGAAGCTATCATTTTAATGATTTCTAAAAGTTTAAATATCCCCAACTCATTAAATTACTTACTGCAGTCAGAGCAAATCAAGGTTTCAGTTTGGGGTTTTTTTTTTAGTTCTGAAAAAAAGTCCAAATGTACATGCCACTTCACATGTTAAATAATACAAGAAGGGATATTAGAAATAAAAAGGAAAATAATTATAGAGATTACATTTCAGTCCCTAGGTAATCCTGTTACATAAGAAATTTACTTTAATTGAGTTATACCTCCTCAGGATTTGAGATGGAATAATACTCATTTCTTCAAATAATAATTCCCATTTCTTTAAATGCTGAAATAAATTCATTGCAAATAATGTATTGAGGGGTTTTTTTCCACCAAATAAAGTGAAATTGGTTAAGTTAATCTGTTCTATAATGTGACAGGCTTCTGCTCTGGGAATGTCTTACACTAGATGGTTTCTTAACCTTAAATCTAATTAATCTTACATCTAATTCCTCAAAGCAGACTGACTGCTAGAGAAAGTTCATGGCAAGGGTGTTGCCACTAACCCAGTTTTCAATTAGATGGAGAAGAAACTGAGGCAGATTTTTAATCCTTTAATATAATGGGATGTAAGAAATGTCATTTGACCAAAAAGTTGATTTCTGATTCAGAAATGGATTTTTAGCTTGCATTTATTATATGTGATTTTTGCAATTTTTTCCTGGGGGGGGGATTATTTGGTTTTGTTGGTTTGGGGGTTTTTGTTTGCTTTTTTTTCTGAGGCACTTAGGAGTACACACTGTTTAATTTGCAGTTTGAGGGATAAGTGATGTTTAAAAAGTCCCCTAATTTTTCTTTGCATGTTAAAATTATCTATATAGCTATAAAAATGACAAAATGCTCTGGAGCAAAAACTTCCAAGTCTTTAGTATTTAACTGTGGGCAAGGCTATAAAACAAAGAGAAATCTTAAATATGGAAAATACGGAAACCTTCTGATTGAAGTATAAACATTATGAGATATCTTTAAAAAGTTGTCAGGCAAGTTAAGTCTAAACTACCCAATACAATCTCTGTATCAGGGAACTTAAAACATTTTAAACCTCAAATAAAATCAGTATCAACAAACATAATTCCCACTGTGATCAGTAGGCTACAGCACAGGAAATACAACCCTGGCTTAACCCAACATGATTTGTGCTGATACCAAATAAAGGCGAGGATTTTTGTTCATACACACTTAGTTCATGACATGTTAGTTTAGGGACTGGTTATGATAAGGAAATATGACAATGGAATAAAAGTATTTCTCCCTATTCAACCATTGACTTCATTTATTAAGATCAAGCTTTGCTGGAGGTGAGGTGAAGCAAACATCCAATTTGTAAAACTGATCTTGTTTAGCAGCAGCTAATAATAGCACCTAAAAGTAGGTGGCAACATGTCACATATCTGTCACTTCAGAATTTGTAATATTTATTGTCTGATACTCCTGAGCAAACTAGTGAACAACAACAGAAATGAAGAGCTAAATGCAGACTGCTCTTTCCAAAGCAGGTGCAATACTCAGTTATATGCATGTTGCTTATTTTGTATGGAATAGTTCCACTTTTGGATTCTGAATTTAACAATGTTGCTCTAAGATAAACATAAGTGTTGGAAGTGTTGAAAAATCTACTTTGTTTGTTACACTTTAATAGTATTTGTTGATGAATCAACAGGTCATCTCACCAGGGAAGAACTACTTTCATAAAAAATTACTTCAAAGTGTGCAGAGAATGATCAGATTCTCAATCTTGCTACAGTGACTGAACTGCAACACCTGTAGACAACATATGTGTACGAGTTGTGTCAATGTATCAACAGAAGGGCATTGGAAACCTGAGCTGTCCCCCACAATTCCCAGTCCATAATGGAGAGTGGAGAAGCCACTTCACTCAGTACATCACCTCAGTTTTTCAGTAGAGCTCTAAAACTCAATAAAGCTCTGCAGTGTTTATTTCTGCCCAACCTCCACTTCCTTCTTTCATAATTACAAAGAAAGGAGATATAAGAGGCTCCCTTTCAGTCCTCTCACTCCTCAAAGCAATAGCCAGGAAGAAGAAAACACCTTTTTTTGCCCTTGTTCCCCAAGAGCTGACCAGTGGACAGCATTAGTCTTGCCATTGTTATCTTTCGTTAGAAACAGGCAAACTTTGGCATCATTGATGTACCCAAAGCGTTGCCAATTCCACTTAGAAGTGAAACTCAAAGCCACATCAAACTTCCAAGGCCCTCAAATGCCAACATTGATAGGACACAGTTGAGTCTCAAGTCTCAACTTTACCAGCACAAAAAGGTCCAGGTAATTTATGAAGACAAGTCTGCTTCATTGCTTCCAAACAAGGAACATATTTGTCTTTGTTTTAATATGCTAAAAGTGGATGTAAAAAAATGGTTATTTTTATTCTTCTCATTCCTTTCTGGAAGATACTTACAACAACGATACTTATAACCTCCTTAAAAAAAAAAACAAGAAACAAAAAAACAATCCCTAAGCTTACTTTACACATAAATTCACATCTTGAATTCTGGATTAGAAATGTTTCTGAAAGATAATCTGATACTTTGATTATGCCACAAAAAGAAGTTTTGGCTTTAAACAAGCTAACCGTGCTTGAATTCACCTCAAGAAGCTATCAAAAAGGTCTGAGCCTGCAAAAATTCCCTAAGAGAATCTTCAAAAAGCTAAAGTTACATGCAGGAACACAAAATTACCTCCAGTGTAATTATTCACCATCTAAGGGATAAGCCACGTGTCAATGAAGAGGGAAAGGGAAAGGTTGAGTTGCAGGTGACTGCACAGTTATAGACAGCAAAGATCACAACATCTCAGGGAGACAGGAAAGCTCAGTGAGAACTGTCACACCACAGTGTACAGTTGCCTCTCTATAATTCAGATTAGACCAAATGGCCTCAAAATTGCTCATAAAGTCAGGACACCAGAACATTTAGTTTAAGTGGTGCAAAGTTAAGGGAATGAAAAAGCTCCAAACTCCCGCCAGGCTGACATTTTTATTTGTGACCACTGAGTAAAAATAATTTTCTAGAACAGCAACAAAGAGCTGTTTAATATGAATTATATATCTAATGACACAAGCTTACCTCAGGATCAGTTGCCTAACTTCCAGCAGTAGCAGTTTTTCAAGTTGTTGTGATTTCTATTGAACATGCCACATGCATGTGCCTCGTGGCACAAGACAACTATTTTTAAGAGTGCTCTCCATGGTTCAGTAATGGCCTTGTGATCAACACAGCCACAGGTATCAAAAATGCAAATACAGGCCTGTGTCCTACCCAGAAAGGATCTCAGGTAGTAACAACACCATAGGGATCACAAGACTCCTGTGGACAAGGTATGCCAGGCAGCCAGAAAAGTTAACCAGGAAAAATCATTAGTAACACATTAAGCCATTTATTCATTAGCAAATAAATAAATATTATAAATATTACTTCAATATTACGTGTGCTGTGTCCATTTGACCAGGATGGGAGGCCTGGCTGTACCCACACTGAGGAGCAGCAGCACGTGCTGGGTTAGGTAACACTCAGGGAAAGCCATGGAATAGCAATGGAGGGAACGCGGTGTCCTGGAACTGTCCTGGGCATGTCACGCCTCTGAGGGACTGCACTAGAATTGGGTCTGCAAATGGCATAAGTACTTTAGGGCAATGATCTCAATAACCAGATCTTGGCAGAACAACAGGTCTATCACACCTCAAATATGTTGTTCCATTCAATTTGAATTTCAATGAGATCTGGAGAACGATCGTGGAGGAAAATAATCAGATTAATTGAAATGAAAATCTGGCCATCTCATATAGAAATATTTGACCTAATAAGAACTTATACTAATGTAAAGAGGCCCAGTGTGGACTCTTGTGTACCTCCTCTGCAAGATAATGGTTACCAGAAATATTATTTCAGTATATGTCAGAAGCAGCAAAATACCACGTTGTGCAAAATCATGACAGATAAAGAGATTACCTTAGTCCAGCTGAAATAAGTCTAAAGTCACAGAAAGGGTAAAGAAAAATAATTAGCCAAGAGGAAAAAAGTAAGTATCCTTAGCATTACTATGGTTAGACAAATATTTGATAATTCTTCATTCTTTGCCACATATCGGGAAAAGCTGCTGATGCACGGTAATAAAAATGGCAGATAGAATGTACTCTTGGATGGCTTCAGTCAAACACAGGAAAAGCAAAAGCAGCTCATAATCACCTGATAAATAACTCATCTAGTCTTGGGCAGGTTGCTAATGAAGGGCCTCTGAGTCACCACAAATCCGCTCAACTCCGGGACCATTTGCTTTGGGTCCCACTGCAAGTGAAGGGACACAGAGGCTGGAGACAAACCCAGCTCAAAAGTAGGTCTAAGTGCTTTCTCCCTTCCCAGACTGCAAGAAATGACTGAAAAACTGCAAAAATCGTTAGCCTGAGGCAATACAACGTGTCAATAAGGCTGCCAAATACCATCAGCGCAGCTGCACTCCAAATCCTCAGTTTAATCAGTCCACAGTCTTATGTCAAACATGTCTTGCCACCCATTATTCAAAATAAAAACACGAAACAAAGAAAACCCTCCTGTGTTTTTTATAGCTTTTCTTAATCTTAATAAGCCTCATTGTATCAGCCACGTGGTAAGAAGCTGAAATGACATCGTGGGACTTAAGACACGTTTTTTCTCTCAAGACAGAAAAGTTTGAAAACAATTTTAAGTTTGCTGTTCTTGCCAATGTAGGCATTATTGACAGTTGTAATTCTACTTCTGTATTTTCTCTTCCAGCAATAAGCAAATACAAAGTCTTAAAATAAAACAATCATGCAAAAGAGAGCAAAAATAGAAAATATAAGGGAGCAAAATATTTGCTTTAAAAAAATTTTATGTAGATCTGTGGATTGCAAACAGAGCTTTGGACATAGATGGTTGACACAACAGTTTGACAGAATTGCACTTATTCCAGAAAAAACTGTCTGCTGTGTTTAAAGGAAATAATTCTCTTCAATTAGAGAAACAAACTTATGACATCAAGTGCTTATTAAATTGCTAAATTGTCTTATTCACACAGGGAATGCACTGCATAGAAATGAGAGAAAATACATACAGACTGCAGAGGATGGAGAGGCTTTGGGATAATGGAAAGATTTTGGTAGACTTCACTGGAGAGAAGGAATATGACATTGCAAAAGAGCAAACAAATTTTAGAATAAAAGACTTTTTCTTTTTAATATTTTGCAACCTGAATATCCTGAAAAGTCACAAGGGTCAAAAAATGGCCCTTGTCCTGCCCTTTTGTGCTGAAGAAAGATTGCTCTCCCACTGTTCAAATTTCCTTTCTTTCACAAGGCATACTCCAAAACACATTCTGCTGCACGATCATCATTATTAATTACATTAAAATACCATTCTCAATTAAAGGATAAAGTACACAACATAATGCAGCATCTCCGAGTTATTTATTCCATTTATTCATTTTCTTCCTAATTTACAGTTTGGTCTTCTCTAATACAAATAGAAGTCATTAGTGCAAATTAATGATGTTCTTATTAAAAGTTTAATAAGAGAAGTGTTCTAAGAGTGTGACTTTTAGTCATTCATCTCTTGTGTTCATCTTGCATAGTTGAATGATATCATTTTAGAACCCAAAACAGATAGGATGCAATAGTCTTTCCTCTCCTTTTTAGGTGCTAATAATGTCATTAATTAAAATGAATAAAGAACTCGAGGTCCTGCGTGATGAAGAACCTGTCCAAAAATAATTTCTTTACTTAACCTTTAATTATTTATGGTTGTTATATTTTAAAATAAAATTAAAATTACTCTTTATTACTAAAGTGATTATAAAACACTCTAAGTCTATTAACAAAGGAAGCAGCAGGGCTGTCCAGCTCTCAGGAATCAGAGCAAATTTCACCAGCAGGGATTGTGTCATTCCTTGAGATGACCTTGAGCACCTCTTACAAAGAGAATTAACAGAGGAGAAGAGGAGGATGAAACAAGCATAGGGAACAGCATGAAAGAAAGTGGGCAGCTCTGTGGAAACAGATAAATGAAGTTGTTAAAAAAAAAAAAAAGATCTGCAGAAATTTATAGAGTAAGTAGGAATATGCAATAAAAAGCACCCTGTCATTGTGATACAATGAAAGATATTTATCTCACGTGATGTTTAAACATTCTCAAAGTCTGACCCCTTCAGAAGGAAATATGGCAGCTTTAGTAACAATCTGCAAAATGTGGGACTCTCAGAACTACTAGAAGATACAGACTACTAGAAGAAAAAAACAAAGCATGGAATAACAGCTCTTGCATAATAGTGCTCAAAAATCATTATATGTATCTATGCTATTATGTAAACCCATTTGCTTAGTGGAAAAGTCCCAATGGTAGACACTTAAAAGTCTATTATATGAAATTTCCAGTGACTCTTTCACCAAAATTCTCCTTTCTTGTGCATGATACTGCCCATTGCCTGGACACCCTCTCTCCCTACTCTTGGCCCACCTAAATTTAGCAAATACCAGTGTTTTTCCTCCTCGGTCTGACCACTCTTCTCCCCACTCCTCACAGACACACACCCACCCCTTCCTGCAACACCAGCCAGAAGCTGCAACCAAATGAGGGGTGCCAGGATCCTGCAAAATTCAATAACAGCTTTCGGTGCTTAGTTGCTTATAAAAGGTGATTTTGAGAAAATCCCATCTCCTTTCTACATCCAGGCAGGCAGAAACAGCTACATATTTTGGCACTTGTGCACTCCTCAATTCTTCTCTTCCCTCTCCTCATTTGTGACTGCTAGTTCTATGTACACATTCAGTCTGCTGTTCAAAAAATAACTGAAATCTAAATATCCTTTTCTACCCTCACGATATCTTTATGGATTTCTGTCAATGTTTTCAGTATAAAATAGAAATACTTCAGAACAGAAAACAAGCATGTCTCATTTTACCTTGCAGAAATGAGTGCAAGAAGCAAAAATTAAGAGTTGAATCCTTCTCTATTGACTATATATTTGTTCCTAGTTTATTACCCATGACACATAATAAAGATCTCTTTTTTTAAATGTTCTTTCTTACAGTAATAAAAATTAAATCAAAACAATGATAGAAATACGTTCCAACAGTCCTAAGACAGTGTTTGAAGAAATCTTTCTGTTTGCCTTCTTCCTCTTTTTTTGTCACTCATCTATTAATTACATGCATATTAATCGTATGCACAAGGTTAAAATGAGTATTGGCCAGAAAGCAATAGGAATTCAGCCCGTGCTCTAAAAACTCCTGTCATGTGCTAGAGTCGTACTTACAAATATTGTACCAGGTATTTGAAATACGTGCATGATAATGTTAGTTGTGAAAAACTTATTTAACTTCAATAATGTCTTACTTGCAACATAAATTACTACTTCAGAACTGCCATGTTAGCCTACTTAACTTTAGGCTGTCAGCATTTAGAAAATACGGATGCTGAGCCTGTACATTCAAACAAAACAGGAAATTAATATGTATGCTGCAACCACTTGCACTTAGAGACACATATCCTGGAGTAATAGCTATATTATATTTCCAATTTAAAAGAAAAAAAAAATTGATCAGATTTCAAGTATCCTGAAGAAGCCTTTCATTGTTTCCTTGTTTTTAGCATGAATCAATAAAATAAGCATTAAAGTCTCTGACTGAGGAAAATAAAATGAACACATACCATTTAGAGACATGAAATTTAATACTGAAGAGAGTGACAGGAACAAATATGCAGCTATATGAGGCAAGTATCTTAAAAATAAACTACATCAAAATGGCTCTTCCTCATCTCAGACAGTTGATGTCTTATTATTAAATAAATTATTATTTAACGAAGCTCAAGGTTCTTTAAATTCTGTAACTTGGATATTTCTCTCCTAATACTCGTCAATTCATATTCCAATTTCCATATCAGAGCGTGGCCTCCAAGGGTATGAAATCTCCTGTTTTGAGCAAGTTCTATGTATAATCCATGAAAAAACTTTCATTCCTCTACTCAGGCAAAAATTACCCCAGCACAGAAGACCAGAGCAAGCCTCAGTAAAACACAGCTACTAAATAGATGGGTTATGATGTACCAGTACTACAGGCATCTTGTAATTGTTCAGAGAGATTCAAATAGACATTCAATCCCATTGCAATTCCAAAAGTATCCATAAGAATAAATAATTTCCTTCTATTATAACAGAAGCACTCTTTGCACAGCACGGTTCTCACACAGACAAATATCCCACAGAAGTTATACAATTAAATTAAACTAGTTTTACTTGATGATTTTGAGGTAAATTTTGAAGAGCTGAAGAAATAATTTTTTGTAGAGTACACCCGAAAACTTCATCCGGTGAGAGACTCATCTAAAGATCTAAAAAATTATCTAGACCTCAAGATGGACCTCACTGGCAACTGCAATTTCTCAAGCTATTATCACCTGCATATTTTATTCCAAATTCCCTCCTCCTTTCAGGCCTGTAGTCTTACCAAATCCCTTAACTCACATGATTGCTGATAATAAAAACCTCACTGGACCCAGTAGTCCATTATTGAGTATTTCAAGCCTTTCATACACTCTTTCTGTCAGGGTAACTTGGCTCCTTTGTAATCCCAACACAGCAGGACCGACTCTGCCCCTTGTCCACTCTGTCTCTGACTGTGGGCATTATGGAAATGGTATCTTTGGGCACTTACAGAACATATTTCTATAGGTTTGCTTCCAGTAATCATCCCTCTGGGAACTTCATGAGCAAATGGTTGCACCTGATCTTATTTTAGCCCTCTTATTTTAGCATTGCCCTCTGCTTACTTGTCTCATCACTCCAAGAACCCACTATCAAAACCAGTTGTAGCAACACATTCTCCAGGATCTCTCCTTGCCCTGTGAAATACACTGGTGAATAAAAAGCACAGGCAGCATCCAGGAAAATCTACGTCACTCACCATTTAATAGATGTCTGATATATCCCTTTTCAAAATATTAGTACTTATCTAGGGATCTCTCTTAAAATTTAGCTGACAGACACCTCAGTTTGAGAGTTCCATAGATCCCAATGTGGTAACTTCTGTAACCTACTTCAATTATTTTTTTTTATTTTTAAACAGCTTTTCTGTTACTATCTAATCTCTTTATACTGCAAATATTTTTTAGTCCTGCAGACCATCTGACAAATTTTCTGCTTCTGTTTGAAGAGGTTGTACTGAGGATTTTTAACATTTTTAGCAATTTGCACCCATATACCCTTTTGGCCTACTATATTATCACGCTTATCAAACTTGCCAGAGTTATACATATATTAATTTCTTTTGTGTTGCCTAACTACTAAGAATTTATCTTGCTAGCCAAATTTTGGGCCGCTGCCTTCCATCAAAAACATATGCATATATGGAGAATTATTGTATCATCTGCAATTCATAATGGTTATTCATAAGGGACACAAGATGGAATAAAAATGCCCCTGACTACTCTTGGAAGCCCTCTTATGAGTTTTGCTGTACAGAGCATCAGAACTACTTTATTTACAGACTGTACGAAAAGTCCAAAAGTCAGAGGAAAGTTTGCTTTCTGTGTTCTACCTATGATTATCTTAGATTTTCTGGCAGATAATCAGGCACAGCTCAGTGCTGGAACATGTCCCAACAATCCAAACATAGCACAAATGGTCACACAGAACTTTAAGCCTGTGCTGCACTGAGTTTTCAGCCTAGAAGAGTTTCTGTATGAACCAGATGGAATAATTAAAATTCTAAAGCCCATTTTACTTTTTTTTGAAATTAAATTTACAAATCTAATGCCACAGAAGTGTGGATCAGTTGTTAGGAATTGTCTTCCCTTCCTTTGTGGCACCAAACACCAAAATCAGTTCATATCCGAGCCATTTATTTGCTCAGGTGATTAAACTAGATTTAAATAACCTCAATTTGAGTTATTTTTTTTTTCTATCTTTTTTGATGGGAGAATATCTTCTTTGATGTTGCCTCAGAATAAAATCTGCTTGTTGGGGAAGGGAATTCTCTGTTTTAAATGACAGCTGTCATATTTTGTTATGGAAGTGCAATTCCATTTAATGGGCTTGATTGTGCAATTTGCTGCACCCACCTCACATTGTGTGGGCTCACAGGAGCGTGGCTGAGCAGTGCTGCAGGATCAATGCCAAAATAAAGCAGAAACATGCAGAGTGGAAAAGTGGGGGGAAAAGAGCTGCGAGGGGAAGAAAGCACTCACACAATGTATCATAAAAAAACAGGCTTGGCTACAAGGCCATTGCAATCCCAGCTTCAGAAGGTGACTCCTCAGGTGTGCTTAAAGGCAGCTCAGCATTCCTTAAATAGGAATAGGAGGTGAAACATGAGTCTGAGTGTTGAAAATCATCCCTTTTCCCAGTGCAGCTCTGACAATCAGCATTCTGCTTGGGCTCTTGTCAAGAATACACTGAGTGTGCAGAACTCCAGTATTTAACTCATTAAGAATCTCTAAAACCATTTTAAGAAAGGCATTGTTCAAAATAAAATTCTGTTCTATTATAAATGTACTATAATACATGTTTAGCATCTAATATAGTATACATGTGTCTTTTCTTTAAAAAAAAAAAATATTTTCAGAGAGAAAGGACTAGTGTTTCAAGCCCTGAGAGTTTAATATGCCAGGCAGTAATGAGAAATCAGTGATTATACCTGAAATAATTTAATAAGTTCAATCTTTTTTCCAGTGAGAATATATGAATTACCACCTACTGATATTCAAATTTTCTGCAGCAAAATGTATCAGTACAACTCTACTGCTATGACCTTTCCCCACACATTTTTCTGCCCCCACCATGAGTCCCACATCTCACTGAAATGTGCCCGGTGCCATGGGCTAACACACTGGATCAATACCCTCTCAAGGCAGGTACAAATACAAAACAAATGAGGAGTCACAAGAGGGAAAGCCAAGACTTAGGGCTGGAATTCCTGCTCAGCTTCTTTTGCAGGTTGCCTCCCTAAACCAACCTTTGGGAGACACAGTGTTGCTGCAGCGATCCTTTTCCCAGTGTAATTGTGAACGTTTTAGAAAAACAAATATATTCAAGAGTGGTCAGTGGCAATTACAATTTCCATCTCAACAAGAAAAAAAAAAAAAAAAGCCAATTCAATTTCATTAGGGGACCATCTTCTCCTCTTTCTTGAAAACTCAAGGGCCTGACAATGAATTAAGATTTATAGAAAAATCCTTTCACTACTTAAATGGAATTATGATTTTGCCATTAACGCAGAGTCAAGATGTTCATTCTGTGTATGAAGATAACTTTATTGCAGGGATTGCATGGGTAAGTAATATTATAAACTGTAATTCTATAGCAATTTCCTAATGGTCTGCAAGGAGAAAAAGACATGATGAATTTAATGTCCAAAAAGAAGACTGATCACTGTCAGGACAGGAATAAATGATGCTAAGGCCAAAGCACAGCAGACTCAATGATAAAAGACTAGTGAAAACATCCTTTCCTGCACTTCCTTCACTCTGCAACAAATACTGAATTTATTTCCTTTCTTGCCCATTTCTCTTCAGCAAGCTGGCTGCAGCAAACAAAATTAACAATTGCCTCTTAAATCTTACAAATGCAGATTTAGAGATAGCAGAATACATGACAGGCATTTGTTATCTCAGATGGAGTTTCTGGAAACCACTCTATCTTCCTGTATTAGAGAAAACCATAAGGAATTTCAGGGCTGAAATCAGCCCTGAATGTCACAGAAGATACTGCTGTAGAAAGACAGTACTACCCATGGTGTTCAAACAATATGAAGCCAGTTTGGGATTTTTTACAGTTTTGCTTAGGTCTGTCTAAATGATTGAGACCTCTTGTGCTTCAGAGTGTTCAACTGTAGTGACTTGGGATAAATATCCTTCCAAGCAGTTACTCTTCAAAACTTATGACCAGTAGACTTAAAGAGATGCTGGAATGGTCTACCACTGCTTGCTGCTTTTCATAAATATGGCAGCACTGGGGGAAAATAAAATAAGTTCTTACAGTCTTAGAAGACCATGAAAATATTCATAAAGAGCAAGGCAGATGACCCTGGTTGACCCCATCAGTCCTGAGTAGGTTAGAGCAAAAAGCTGACAGGGGATTCAATTGATAAAGATTTAAAGGAGAGAACATAAAAAATGCCAGTCAAAATGAATTTATGGAAAATGGGACTTGTAAAAAGTTATTTTAATCTAAAAGTGTGGTTGATCATGTTAATCTCACATGTAATATACTTTTTAAACTATTTCAACCCTATTTTATACACTGGAAAGCCTGATATCTGGGCTGTGTACACAATTCTGGTGTTCCTATTTTAAAGTGGTTGTTGAAACTGAGTTCCCAAAGTGATTTGAAGGTTGGGAGTACCTTACAGCAAGGCTGTCGGAGCTCAGTGCTTTTAATTAAAAAAAAAGTCTAAACACAAGCATAGTCCAAGAAGTTACCACACTGTTAAAGTGTCATTTCACAGAGTATGAATTACAGTGCATTAGCTCTGTACATAAACAGCTTTAAATTATACTCTGGCCTTTATCCAAGGCAGCTTCTTCCACTACAGAACCAGCATAAGGTACCTGTTTCACTCCCAACTCTTTTAAGGAGTTAGTGCTGCTCTATAATGAAATTGCACTCTGGCTTTTCACACACATCTTTGCCAGGGCAGGCAAGGACAGAAAAGTGACTCAAATACAGTAGATTACATCTTTCCAAATGAAAATATAAATAATTTGTTTAAAGGGACTGTTAAACAAGTAACCAGCAAGACAGTTCCTAAGAACCTTTACTGTTTATTTTTTAATTTAAAAAGCAAAGGTTGGAAAGTATTGCCAAATTTAGTATATATTTTTTCCACTGATTAACATCTTTGAATCAAGATCAGATCCATCTTCAGGTGACATATTTTGCCTAAACACAGTTTATCATTAACAGATAAAATGCAAGACTGATGTCATGTGGGAAGGCACACCAGATGAACTAAGTTCTGTTATATTTTTCTGAAAAGCTTTAATTGTAACAACACTGTATAGCCAAGTTACTTATTGCATTTCAAAAATTTGAGATTAAAAGTACAAAGGTAGTCAGCTCAGTACCCCAGACTCTGAAGGATACTGCAAAAGTCAGTTTGGAGATCTCAGGTCAGTTCTCAGTCAAAAGCTGGTTCGAAGTAAGCATTATGCTAATGTAATTTATTTATTTCATGATTAAACAGTACTGTTTCTATTAGCATATTCTTCAAATACCACAGAGAAGCATTACAGCAAATAAAAGTATTTAAGGGCAACAACAAGCACATGAAATTAGGAATAGAAAAAAAAACTATAGAAAGAGAATTAAAATCAAGCACATTTTTACATTATGCATTATACGAATTAGTTACTAATTATGAAAATGTTCTTCAGTTTCACAAGTGGTTTTGCCTGTACTATTTCATCCTTTGCTATGCAGTTTTGAGAAGCCATTTTTTTATATCTTCTCTATATTAGGCTGTCAGCAGTAATCAATGTTAATACACTCGATTACGTGCAGCTATTTAAGAGATAATCAGTTTTAAACACTATGGTGTTGTTATACTCCTGGTGGCCTGTAGTGTTAGGTCTTCACCCTCGGTATATATTCCATACAGAGTTTAAAATGGTATGAGACATTCACTTACAAGTTGCAAACTTATTTTTTTAAGTCAAATAAGTATTCTCCTCTCTCAGACTTTGCTTTAGTGTTTCAGGTGAGAATACAAGACTGAAAATTTACTGGTGCAAGCAGCAGTAAAGTTAATGATGTTTTCTCAATAAACATTCATTTTCTCTGAAGATTCAGTTTTGTTACATAATAGATAAATTATCATTGCATACTGCTCACAAGGTAGATATATTGCATTTATTTAATTCAGATATGCTTCTTTAATAGCTTTCAACTAAATTCTGGAATATTGTTAAAAGTTCCATGCAGATCACTTCCCAATTAGAATTTTTGTCCTACAACAGTGATAGTTATTATTTCATCATCTTTATTGCAGAATAAAAGAGAAAGCAATTTTCTGAAAGCATCTAATCTCATAAGCAAGTCATGCGTTTTTCAAAATGGGAGTTGGGCTTCTACACTGTTCAGCAATTTTGAAAGTTTTTCCATCCTTTTACTCACCTGTCCCAGCTTAGGAAAGATGATAAATAATTCCGAACATTTGGCTCCTTGGAGCACTGCAAACCACTGCATCCAAGTCTAAAACAAGACAGCAGGAGCACACAAGATCCCACTTCTATAAAAGTACAGCTACACATAACACTTTTCTGCAGCAGAAATTTCAAACCCACTGAAAGCACCTGAAAGGGGAGATTCTCACAGGTGTTCCCTATTTATATCAGCTTTTCGGTTGGAGAGTTGTGGAATGGCTGAATAGTCTCAGCTGCAACTGGAGAAAATAGGAACTATACATCAAATGAAGTATTGTAGAGTGGTGAGTACTCAAAGAAATCGAGTCTCAGATGTTTCAAACTGGGCATATACAATATGCCTGACATTTGTCTGTGCTTGAGAGCAGAAACAGTCTCTCCTCAACAAACATGCATTAAGGTGGCAATTTATTTCACATTGTAAGACACTCCAATCTTACCACAATGAGTGCTATAGAAAAGCCCATGAGGAAGTTAATTATTCTGCCTTCAGCACAGCATTTAAATAGCGTATAGTAAACAGCCTGGGACCACACACTGATCACGATAAAACAAAATACTGGATCACTATTCATTAAATTCTTATCTCTTACGTGAAAGTAATGTGAGATTACATATTTAAAGATTGTACAACAATGCATGCTCACGAGGCAGGCTGCACGGGCAACCCACAGCACAGCAACCACTCCAGCTCCTCAGCAGCCCATAACCCACCTCACACTTTTCACAGGTGCAGTCTCTATCCAGTATTTGTCCAACCCCCTTTTTGCATATCTTTTTCCTTTTATCAATTATGGGCTTTTAATCATAATCCTAAAGTGACTCACCATTAACAAGACAGAATATTCTCTTATCTCTGCAAGAGTTCCCACCAGCATCAAGCCCTCACAGCCTCAAAAATGTCACTATAAAGACTGTAAAATCAGAACACTCCACATTTATAATCCTCTACCTTCTCCACCTTCTATCTGCATCACCTGGTTGTAAATCCCTACTCTATCAGTCTTGTTAAGGCTTTCAACAGTGGTTTAACCTTTTCCTCCCTGGTGGGACAAAGCAGTGTCCCATGACACAGTTAAATTAAAACTGCGGGCAGCCTAACCTATACATGTGAGATACTGCAACTTGAGCACTCTTTTTTTAGTGGGTATGGGGGGTTTAAAATATAAAAAAGATGGCAGCATTTTGAAATGTGATGTATTTCACAGCATCTCAGCACAACAGGAAGTTTCCTCCTTTGCACTCCCACTATGTTTCAAAGAAATAACTTTGCTTTACATTTCTTCTCCAGTGTTTTACAATGTGAGGAGTAACTCTTGCCTACCATAAGACATCTTCTGCTGACTTTCAGAGTATATCCACACAGTAAAAAAGGGTGGCAAATTACAGCATTGCAGAGCTCCATATTTATTGTCTTTCAGTGATGTTCATATCTAATTGTTTAAGTTTCTATTAAAGTGATAATTAGTCTTACTGCTGGGAATGTAAATAAAGCCCTGTATCTGAATTACAAGCTGGGCTCTTCCTGGCTGCATCTGAAAGAGCAAAAAACTATTTGCAGATGAACTTTCTAATCACTTTTCTCAACGAAGCACCTGCAGAAATACAAACAGGCTCACCCTCAGTTTTTGGTGGAACCTCTGTACTGCCTGGCCTGTGTCTGAATTTAAAGCCAGGCTCAGATGGTAACGTGACCACACAGGTACAGCCTAAAATGAGAGGAAAGCTTCTCTCTTGCCTCCATGTCTAGTGAATTACCCAGCCAGCTTCTGACAGAAATGCAACCTTGTTCTGTGCTTCAGTGCCCGAGCTAAGTACAGAGGGAAACTATTGCACTTCACTGTGTAACAACCAGGAGCAGTTGGTAACTTATCCAGAGTAAATACTACAGCACCCTGCACAGCCTGTAAAGTTACACACAGCAAATACATGGACACAAACACACTCCTAGTTCATGCTCATCATCGTCATGGCCAGGCTTCATGAACGAAGTTCATGCTATTTATATACTAAAACATTGGCTTTTTACTGATGAAAAGTTTTCGAGAGTAGAAACATTAACTTACTGGGCCTCAGCAAAAGAAAATGGCAGAAAAGTTTTTTGGCAGTTCAGTGATGGCATCTTCACACCCAGCTGAGACATCCTTGCTCCCAACCTTCAGGCTGAGATGCCAAGTAATTAATTTAATTAATCCTAGTACTTTCATAATTTAAATCAGGCAATATGACCTACTGGTTCAAGCACAAGACCCAGAACTCAATTGATTCTGATATGACTATGCAGTGAAATTTTTCTGCAAGATCTTCATCAATTCATGTACTTGAACTCAACTAAAAGTTGTTATGAACTAAAAGAATTAAAGACTTGTCTGTTATGCAGTTTCATCACTTCTACTGCACAGAGGGTAAACAAAAGCAGCATTTGCATCTGGTTGTTTTACTTTCTGTAGATATTGGTTTTATGCTATCACACAGAATTTTTGCAGATTTAAGATTAACTTAGCAAAGACTTGCTGACTTCCTAATTCCCACTTCTTTCAATGAGTCAAGGATCAAAATGCCTCTGAGACCTGCACCAAAATATCTGTAAAAATGTAAAAAAAAAAATTGAACCGTGAGATGCATTAAAAATCATTAACGTCTTCTAGAATCCTATTTTTCATCATATTTCTTAAACTAGCAAAACAAGCAAGTTAGATGTCTGCAATCAAAACAAGCAAAGCAAATATCCTGCCTTCCATTTCTGTGTTGTAAAAATTGGCATCAGAAAAAACATACAGATACCAAGGGAAAAAAATCAAGATATCCCTTCTCTTAGGAGAACTGTTCAAATCCAATCTCTCAGGTCCACAGTTACAGGAAGAAACTACCACATGCACTGCAGGAAAAGGGAAGATGAAATCAGACACTCCCACCATCCACTGGCTTCCCTGTTTTACTCCCTGTTTCACACTTCTATTTCAGGAGATATGAAAACATTAGGATTTCCTATAAACTTTGATAATTATGCACAGTGGACAAAATAGTTTTTAGTTTACTGCTGTGCAACGAGCACGAACAGACAGAAAATTCACATTCAGACTGAGTACATTTAAAGCTCTTTGAATCACAGAAAAGGCAATTAATCTTAGTAACCTCACAGAGAACTGACAGAGTGTTTCAACGTAGTCAGAATGCTGAAGGTCCTTGAACGCTTTCTAATAAAACATGGTATGAATTTTTCAATTTTATGTTTACTGTCTCATCTCTGTGGGGAACCTGGTGAAAAATGCAGTATGGCAAAACAGGACGGATATTTTGTATAAATAATTGCTATAAATGTTTATCACTGGAAATGCAACGGTACATGAGTCTTAAATGTGATCTATATTATAGACTAATCAAATAATTGATTGTGATTACTGATCATATCAAGTTTTTGTTCATGTTAATAATGTTTCTAGGAAGAGATAACACGCTAGGTAGAGCATGTGCATCAGGGAATCCATGCATTGAAGAGCAGGGGAAGAATATATTTAGTATTTACTAACATTTATTTCAAAACATTAATGCGAATTCCTTGTGCAAGTGAACTGAAATAAAATCTCTGATATTGCTTAAAGCTTAAAACATAAAATTATGCAAAGCATTCTTACAATGCACTGTCATTTTCAAGGCATTAAAACTAACCCATATTATCACAAATTACAATGAAGAAAGGAGAGGTCATCAGTTAATGTTATTAAGCAAGAACAGTCCTTTTTTTATTCCTGGTGAGCCTTTGCAAAAGAATAATAGTCCATTTTCTTTGATTAAGGGATTTGTTAGTTGGGCACTGCTTAAATACCGTCCTTTTTGGTGCGACAAAGTATGTGGTTTTATATTCCCAGAACCACAGAATAGTTGAGTTTGGAAGAGACCTCTGCACATTGTCTACTCCAACCCTCTTGCTCAAGCAGTGTGAACTAAGGAAAGCTGTTGAGGACCATGTCCTGTCAAGTTTTTAATATCTCCAGAGACAGACCCTCCCTACCTTCCCTGGGCAGGTTGTTTCAGTGTTCAATCAGATTTACGGCCTCTTGTCTCTGCCTCCCACCCAGAGCTCAATCTCCATCTCAATCTGCAGCTCAATCTGGAGCTACCTGCCCCAGATGTATCCTCAACACAAGCTCTGCCTTCTCTACACTCTCCCAACAGATATTTATACACATTGATAAGATCACTCCCTTGCCAATCTCGTTTGTTTAGGTTTTCCTTCATCTGATCTTCCCCCATCAAGGGTAAGCTTTTCTTCCTCTAGACTTCACACTGGCCTCAGAGACGAGATTCTTGAAAAGCAGTCTTACCAACAAAGACTGAGAAAGTGGTCAAAATTCCTTGTCCTCCTTTGTGTCTTCTATCACCACATCCCCTGTCCCATTTGGCAGTGGGCCCATAATTTCTCTTGTCTTCCTTTTACTGCTGAAGTACTTATAGAAAAGTTTCTTTTTTCCCTCAAAGCCCCTGGACAAATTCAACTCCAGGTGGGCTTTGGCCCTAAATGTTCCAACAGAGTTCTCTATACTTTTCCCAGGTCACCTCCCCTTCTTTCAGCTCTCATAAGTTTTCTTTTTATATTTAAGCTTTTTCAGGAGCACTTGGTCCATCCGTACACATGACTACTGTTGTTTTTATCGGATTTCTTTCTCATCAGGATGGATGATTCCTATATTTTGAGAATGTGATCCTTGAAAATCAATCATCTCCCCTGGACCCCTCTCCTCTCCAGGGCTGTACCCCATGGAATTCCTCCAGGCAGGTCCCTAAACACACAAAAGTCTGCTCTTCTGAAGTCTAAGAGGTCATTTTAGGTTTGTGTTTCCTCTCAGGAGGTTGCATCATACTGTCCTCTCTTTTGTGGACTTCACTTTGCCAGTGGTGGGGGAAGATGTAAGTGTTAATTTTATTCAGAAATAAGATATAGGCTTTTTTCTCTCAGCTCTTGATGAGCTAGATTGCTCTGGAAATTTGACCCTAACCTGTTTCTAATAGTAATGGATTTGTCACTTGGAACCTCTGTGAAGAGAATATCAGTCTTTTCTGTGGCACTGCCTTAAATTCACTCCTCTACATCCCTTACAGTCTCTGGAAGGCACATGATACTACAATAATTAAATATTTTAACTACAGATTTTTATGTCTAAACTTTTAAAATCTACTTATGACAGTTACTATTCTTTTACTGGGGTTCACTGAAACTTATTAGGGCAATAAACCCATTAATGAAACACTGTGGTTGAGAATTTTAATGCAGTGAAGTCAAGAAATGAGCTTGCAATTATAGTTCTGCATATGAAGCACTGCATATGAATAACCTATCTCCTATGCATATTGACACAAATATTCATCATTCTATCCAGCAAGATAAAATTCATCACACATACATCCCTAATAAATGCTGAAATACTGAAGTTCTTTGATTCCAGAACTATTTCAAATGCCTGGAAAAAAACATTGATATATTTGGTTACAGCACATGAACCAAGGTACCTGGCATCAAATAACTTACTATTCCAAAAATAAGAGGGGAAGAAATGAAACACAAGCTGACCCATGTCAAAACTGCAGACTTCTGGCTACAACTTCTATTTAACACTAAGTACTTCTCTCACACTTTTCTTTCATCCTACTGACCCTGGCTATGACCTAATTGGTAAACATTTTTTTTCTGCACAAACACTAAATGAAAGCCTTGCTGTAACACTGCTGTAGACATGATGGTGTAATGAAGGCCAAGTTTGTAGACTGCTTCTCACATAAAAAAACCGTCACCTTTATTTAGAGATTTTTTTTATGGATGTGTACCATGTAATTGTCATTTGGATAAGTAATTTTTTTGCTTTTCTTCCCTTAGATATTCATCACAGCTAAAAAGCTCCTCTGCATTCATGGGAATAAATGCTGCTTAACTTGAAGGTAAGATATTCAAGAACAGAAACAGTCTATACTCTGGCCATGCAGTACAAATGCATGACCAGCCTCTGAGATAAAAACAGTTCTATGCCCAAAAAAGTGTGACTGAAAAGAGGCTTCCTTGTAAGGAATCATTAGACCATTTTCCTTAAGAATTGCATTTAATAAAACAAATTCCTTTAAGATCTTCCTAAGAAAATGTTGATTAATCAACCACAACAAAATTGAAAGAGGTATGTGCTCTAGAAAACTGTAGGGAGAATGTCATCTAAATTAGCACATTTGGTTTTAAGAGAACTGTAATCAGACCTCACTTTATTTACATTTCTCATATTTTATATTTCAAGAAGTTGAACTACATGAACATATTTTCAGGCCATCACACCAGAAAGCTATTGATGGGGGATTGGTCTAGAAAGTGCCTCAAGAAACTGAGGAAGAGCAGAACTCAAACAGAAATTGCCAAAGCATAATGAAGCTGCCATGGGCAGGAAAGAAAACTTACATGGCCTTTCATAATCATCGTTTCCATTTTGTCTGTGTTCATCAAGCTCACTGAGATGTGCTGTGGAAGATATTCTAAACAACCACCCTGACTGAATGGACTAGGCCATCAGTATGAGCAGGGAACTGAGGGACAGTTCAGGAAATATCCAGGTTTGGAGCTAAATCCGTGCGGAATTATTGGAAAAGAGATGCTTGATAAGATACCTGTAAGAGGATTCACACATAATAATACTCATCTTGTGTGATGTAATGAGGGATCAGAGCACCAACAGTAAGCAACAAAGAAGAATATCTTCAAAAGAAGAATTTCTTCTGAGGTGGTTTTTACCCACATACAGACTACTCTAGTTCCCAAATGAGTAATATAACCCCTGAGTTTGCAATACTGAATTCTTTGCCATATGTAAATCCAAATGTAGTCAACAATTAAAAACTTCAGCAGCTGTACTGAAGTTAAACGTGATTTATATAATGGAACACTTCCTGTGTGGACTGAAGAATAAATCAAAAGCAACTCAGGGCACCGGGACAGAGCTACAGCCCTCTCTTTTTGTCTTCGGGACATCACTGCTATGTGGTTCCTGTTGTTGATTCCTCAGTTCTGACACTCAAAGTCTCCATCTGTGCCTTTTAAAGGCCGTAAATGTGGAATGCACTCTCCTGGAGGCTTGCAAGTCCTTACTCCTAATAGTTTCTAGACACAAAGCGTCACTTTGGTTTTGTATTTCTGTGTTCAGTAGATTATAAACAATACATATCTCATATGTGGCATGATTCAGTATTAAATCTTAAAACTGCTTTACAAAGAAAGTCAATAACATTTTTCCCATTATATAGATGTGGAAAATGAGGCAAGTTGATAAGCAAATTTGCTCTGGCCAGTGAATATGATCTCCTAAGTTTCAGTTCAGTGCTCTGTCAAATGGAATCACTGCTTTTAGCAATTAATACAAAGTAGTTTATCATTTTCTTATTATGCAGGGTTCATTTAGCCACTCTCTGATAAAGTTCTTTTATATATTTACAGTATTATTTATGTAGGCCACATATACACAAGGGTTGCCTGCTTCAGTGATGAATCAACATACAGAGAACTCGTAAATGAATACCTAAATAAATACATTTCTGGAAAAGGAAGACATTTCTAAGTTACTCTTATACTGTCTTTACCATGTGATAAAGACAATAAAAAACAAACAACATGTAGTCAGAGCACAGCCATACATTTTATACAGAAAACCAAGTTGATAATACTTTTATATCAAACAACCAAGTGTTCAAAGGGTGGAGTTAATATTGCCAGTAAAAGTGGAATACAGTTCTCTATAATGTATCATTCAGAAGTATGTATCTATATGTATATATCTATATGTATATATCTATATGTATGAATCTATAGGTATGTATCTATATGTATGTATCTATATGTATCATTCACTAGCTTTTCAAACCTTTCCATTCCAATCCCCTTTGCATCCTGACACAGCCAACGCCCTTCCGGAGCAAGAACTGCAATTTAGAAAAGCTAAGTCTGAACAGGGGCAGATAATCAAGTGCATTTGTATTTTTAGAAAGCCCAGATTAACAAGCCTTGTGGTAAAGGGTGTGTGCAATCTCAGGCACAGCATGCCACCGCCACAAAAGAGCTCTCCTTCCAACATCCAACTCTGGAATACAGCAAAGAATTTAAAGTGGGGTAATTTTATTCTCTAGTTAACAACCAGACCCAAATTGCTTTAGTATTACACACCTACTCACAGGAAGAAAAAGCAATTTTTGCCTATGAATACTACCTGTCTCTCAAGAGGAAGTTGTTAATACTAAAGCAGCACCAATTATTTCCCTTCTTGTCAATCTAAAAAACAACAAGCTCCATGCTGTTTTCACTAGTGGCACAGTTTTTTCAGATGGTCAGATCCAGAACCTGCAGACAAATTAATCAAGTTCTAGATACCTCAACCCTCTCTGAATCTAATACAGTTGCATTAGAATAGCATAGAAAGACTATTCTAATATTTAAGTCAGCCAACCAGTTGTTTAGGCCCAAAGCAGCCTTGAGCAAAAGTCAGGATTTGTTGGTATTTTTTACACATTAAGACATTACACTCCAGCCCATTTTCAGATCACTTGTAAAGAAAAGTACGAATTGTTAATGCTTACCACATCCAGCAACTGCTTCAAATGAAATCTGAATCTCCTTTCACCGATTCAAAGGTGATGATGCAGGTTTGGAAGCCCTGTTGTGCTGACCCCGGGGCACTGTGCTTTCCAGAGCCTTCCTACTCCTGCTCCTCTCATTTCTTAAGGAAGATGCACCAAGAGGAGCAATGCTGGGACTGAAGCTGAGAGCTGCAGTGCACAAGCCAGTCCTCTTGCAGAAGTGTAACCTAACATATGCATGGCTTGTATGGCAATGAATATGCAGTGACAGTCACTGAGGAGCTCTCTGGTTTTCTCACGGTGCAGAGAAAGATTTCACTCTATCCCCCAAGAAACACCCAGTAAACTGTGCAATGCACTGGACAAAACAAGATCATGCCATGCCTTTCAGATAACAATTCAGTTGTATATGTACATATAACCATTTCATTCAGTTAACAACTCCTTTAAAGATCCAAGTGTGATGGATAAGTAAACTACCTGATTCAAGAATCAGCCACTTCTTAAACTCAGTCTAAAGAGCATTCTCTCCCAGTGCTTATGCAGCCACTGTTTAGACAATCAGTACGAAATGAGGTGTCAAAGGCTGCTTTAACCACCTCCAGCAAACTGCTAAGACAATGTTCATATGTAAACCAGAACAAGCCATGAATACTCAAGGGAACCTTTTTGGTTCAAGAGCTCTCAGTGTTATATTTTTCAGATGCACCAAATTTCATTTCTGCACCCACAAAGAAAACAGCCTCGACAACCCAGTTGGGTGTTTTCTGGTCCTTGCCTTCACTAAAGGTGCAAACAAGGTGCTGTGGCTGATTTTTTTACAAAGTCTTCCAATTCCTGTGTGTGTCTATTGTGCTTTAATGGAAGTGTTCACTTACGCCATTCTACACCTAAATCTTGTGCTTAACAGATGCTGAGCACCCACTATCCCAGATTTTCCTCAGGTTTTGGCCTTCACCCGGGATTTAGCACAGTCCAGATGAGAATGAGCTGGTCTGATGCATCTACCTGCAGCCTTAACCAACCTGGCAAACAGTGGCTGTCCTTCCTTTAGAGCAACATCAACAGAATCTTTAAGTATCTCATTTTTTTAATTTAAATTAAAAATGTAATCTGTTTTAGAACAGTCTTTCTTTAGTTTGGCAAGAAAAAGCATGACAGGCAGGTGAATCCCATTTTAATCTGATTATTGCCATTTTTATTGGGTCATGACAAAATTTCCATTATGATAGATTGCTGATCAATATGTGTTTTGATAAGATATATATTTCTTTATTACTGCTTTATTCTTTATTTCCTTTATTATTTTCCTTATTTCTTTATTTATTATTCTATACTAAAAGATAAATTACTTCCACTGTTGTCAGATGGAATTTTAACAGACATGAGTAGACATTTAATAGACATGAATAGACATTTTAATGCTGATAAAAAATATTTATACAAACTATTACAATACTAGCAACTATTTTCTCTAATACTCTTGTATTTCATGTCCTTCATGTTTTGTGAACCATTGAACTGTCAGGGGGAAAAAACCTAACTGATTTTTCTTTTAGCAGTATTATTTCAATTAGATTAATATTTCCCGAGTTTATAATTAATTTGACAGAAATGTCATTATAGTAAAAAGTCAATACTCCTTCTGTTCCTTGCTGGCAAACTTTCTCTACAGTGTAGAAATTTATAACAGTGCCAGAAATCATCAATTTGCCTAAATATGGACATACACATGTCAAATATTTGTTTCTTTTTGCTAATTTCTATAGCACCTATTACTATGCTACATAGATGAATCTTCTGTTATTTAATATTTGAAACACAGCACGAACAATTTACAGAGATATTTAATAGAAATGTCCAGCATCTCTGCTAATGTTGCCACAGCCCTTTGGGATCCAAATATTTCTTGTGCAAGAGCACTCTATCTTAGAATAACAGGAAACTTATGATTTTATATTTTGAAAATTAGGAGGACAGATTATCACAACCATTTCAGTGCAGAAGTACTGCAAAACAGCAGACATATATCACATGAAGTGCTGGCTAACAGCAAATTTCACACAAAGAATTGTATACTAATTCTTGCAGGTTTAAAGATACCTTCATCCTCTCTAGACTGTGCATAAGTAGGAGAGACTTTTAAAACTCTAATGCCAGAACTAATATACCTTTAAAAATGACTTGAAATAAGGAGCTTGATACTGGGAAGTTCTTATCCACTTCAGATCCTTATAGGATGAAATCACATCTCCTAAAATGGACGTTTTGAAATTGGAGAAACAGCTCATGCACCCTATTCCAACAATTAGTGCTTCATTGTTTTTGCAATATTAGTAGTACATTGTACTAATGCTTGTTTCTGATTTTTGAATGTTAATTAGTGTAGCTGCTATTTATTCTCACCTACTTTCTAATACAAGCATCTGCTGGTGCCCACAAGACATTGTCACAGACATTGTTTCTGACCTCCTACCATGACCTTTATGTTTTTATGCACCACTACTCCTGGAAAACTATTCTAAAGTGTATTGATCTCGTGATCAAATCTTCATCCTCAAGTGTAATTGGATATTTTAACTTCCTGAAATTGCACAAAGGTAGTATTTTATTTCACTCCATTACTTTTTAATAGTTTCCTATACTCTCTCAAAAATTCTTTCCCCTAGTTTTAAATATTTCCAGGGCATCATCATGTACCTTTTCCAATCTTAGGTATTATTTAATCAATTCTTTCACAGGGGAGCATTTAACCAAATGATTCACTAACCTTGATGTTAGCATAACTATTTTTGCCTTTCAGCATACATTTTCTTTTGCTGCACCATGGCCTTAGATAATTATTTCCCATCTTATTATTTTTTGTAGTTTGTCTCTTGACTTCTTCAACAAACTAGGGCTTTTCTGAATTGAACTTGTCCTACAAAAAATTTTGTGCACACATTTTAACCTGCCCCAATGTGAAACTCACACTTCATAACACTTTCACAAACTCTCAATGAAAACATAATTTACATTACTTGAAAATTTTGTATCTGATATGAGGCGTGGGTTTTATCCCATATGAAACTTGCTTTTGCTGTTTTGATCTACATTTTTACAGAAATTAAAAAATATAGAGGTAATTAAAGGAAGAGTACAAGACCAGATATGCAAGAACCATAAAGGACAAGGAGCTGAAAGAGATCATAGGAGGTATGAAAAGGAAAATAATAATAAACACTGACAAAGTCCAAAATTACTCGGATATTTACCACTCACATCACTGTGATTTCATCTTGATCACACATCCCTTGTGAGATTAGGAGAATATTTTTAAAGTCTCTAATGAAAGAGGCTTCATAACCCAGACAGTCTGTTCCATTCACCATCCCTGTAGTTAGAAAAACCCTTTACAATCAAATTTAAATCTTTTGCTGTGAGTAAAATTCTATGACAGAAAGATATGAAGAACCATTGTTTACTGTATCTTCAGACCGCTCTCCTCCCAAATTTCATCAAGTTACCTGTATCTTTCTTGAAGTAAATCCTAAAGCGAGAGATGTTATCCATTTTAACATCACCAGCCTGGAGGAATTATCTACATTCTTAAACACAACACTCCTAGTTACATATTCCAGAAAAATATCCCCTGGTTTTGCCATTCAATTACAATCGTTCGAATTCAGTTTTTATTTCTCTATCGCCCTCCTCCTTTCAGATAGTGCAACTCCCTAATCAGGGACTTCACATTTGGTACTCGAGGTTTATTTCTCCTTCTTAAAAGTAACACTTTGTTCTTGTTCTTACTGAACCATTCCTGCACTTTTTTCAAGATCACTCAGAATACTGAGATCTTTTTCCAGGGTTTGCAAGCCCTTCCATTTGTAACTAATTACAAAAAAAAAATAACTGATTACAACTGCATGAAAAGCAAAGTGAGGAAAGCACTAAATATTTTCCTTGGTCTTTCACTTTTGTCTTTAATTCATTTTTTTAACCTTTAATGTAATAATCAAAGTGACCTTTTGGACTGTAGTGGTAAAAAATTAGAGTTAAATTTGTTATGAAAGAAATCTATGAGTGTGTTAATGGCCTGCACAAACACTGGTTGTATAAGTACTTACACAAATATTTTTTAATAAGAATAATGCAACAGGAGATACTCCACTATTACCAGTATTCCAATTCCAGAGAGTTAGAGAATGGACAACATGAATCCTTTGTCTGGACCCTCCCAAGCTCTCCCAGTTCCCTCCATTTTCCCATTCTCCAAGGATGCACCTCGGGCAGGCTGCTCAGTGTCTTTCCTGAGCACAACATTGACAATATGGAGATGACTCCAGTGGGTTAATTGGAAACTGCTCCAGAGGCAGCTGAGTTGCTGGCAGCAGAGCACTATGTGTCACATCTTTCTCAGTTAAAATGTGCTATTTTTTTATTATTTATTACAAGTATTAAATAATAGTACTTTCATAGCCTGGTAACCACTGCGTTTCTTACATAAAAATTACAGAGAGTGACCCTTGGCCCAAGGAATTGGCTTAGTAAGTCACTTATACATTAACTCTGAAGCAAATTTATTTATTGCTACCTGCACTCTGTTCAGACTCAAAGCACAGATAAAAGATTCTCATATATATCTTTACCATAAAAAATAAGAGAGGCCATAGTCTCAAAGATGCAATGACAGTGGAAGGGCATCTTGCCGAAGTAAACTAATATATGAAGCAGTTAAACTATGACAAAAAGGTGAAATATTATTAAATATAATTCATTTATTCACTTATGAATACTGTATGTGCATCTACAAAGGTATGCTTCCTAATGCAATTTAATGGCTTTGAATGTAATTTTCACACTATTTACAGATCTGACCCTTCTCTGCAACATCAGTTTCTCAATAATCAGCACTTTTATGTTTGTTAAGTCCCTATAATATCTGTAAAATAAAGGACATCATAAAGTAAACTTTGTGTCTGTTAACTCCAATCTAACCTGCACCTTGTTGTGCACAGTGCCATCCTGAGAACCGTCTTTGCTAAGCATTCTAAACAAAGGAAGTCTCAGTTATCTATCTTTCCTTCTATAAATATTATCAACCTAGCAACAACGTGATTAACTGTGATTGTTGCTACTAAAAGTAGTAGGTAGTTCCCTGCATATTTCCATTTTAGTTTCTAGACAGAAGAAAAGCCTTTGTAATATTGGCAGAGAATGGATTTTCTTCCTACTATGAAGTATTATAGCACTGAATAAAGTCTTTCTGATCAAACCATACCATAATAGCTTTTGTCTTGTGTCACTATATGTTAGCCAGCATCAGAAGAGAAAATAAGCAGAGGCTTGCTATTGTGCCTCTATTTTAAAAGGGCCTTCCATCTGGTAGGAAGCAGAAGCCATCAGCACTGTAATTAAAATGCAATTACTGTCCCCCGCCGCAATCCCAGGACGACCATTCCATCTGTGTGATATACAGTGGAAAAAACACAATTTTTTGCACTTTTCTAGCTCCATTAAGTTTATTCTCTTTCTATTAATTAATCTAACAGCACTAAGGGATCGTTCCTGTTTTGCAAGCCATTGTGTCACAAACTGCGCGCTCACAAAGACCGAAACCGCATGAATTTTTAAAACTCTCCGCTATCCCTGTGACATAAAACCTTAATTACTTCTGACTAAATCTGTAATTAAAATATATCACCGCAGCAGATTTACCTGCGTGTGGGTGTTGGAGTGCATGCTTCTGTGACTGTCACAAATGAATCACTCGGAGACGGTGTTATAAAAAGGGAGATTAGCATGTACGACAGAAAGGATGGGGGAAAAGGACTTGAAAATGAAAAACTGGCAGCAATCTAGGAAAAAGTTGTACATTGGTGAAAGAAGAGAGTCATCCCCTTATTTTGTTGATTTTTTAAAATAAATATATTCATAGTATGTATAGAGATAGATGCTCCATCTTAAAGTTTATTCCTATGTAGTCCTACATTTTAATGCGCCACCTTGACCTTATAACAACAAAATGACAATAAGTATAATCTCCCAGACTGTAAAATAAAATCCCATAATATTTTTCATAGCAATCCATCTTGTATTCACAGAGATAATCTCATAATCTACCCTTCCTTTCATTCATGACTGTGCAGCACAAGGCCTTCCACCTGCAAAGCTAGAAAATCTTAAAATCTTTGTGAGAAGTACAGGCATTGTGTATGTCAAGACAAAAGTATTAGCTAAATATTAAGGTGAAATCTTAGCCCTGTCACAGAACGTTGGAGTTTTGCCTTTGACTTCAGTGAAGTCAAAGAGTATTTTGTCTTTTCTTTTAATGCATGTTGCTAGGGGAAAACAAAGAAACAAGGCTCTCTGCAAATGGCCAGCTGCAGGAGGTGAGCAGACTAGCAGTGAACCTCAGCATTAGAATCTTTGCTGTAAAATGCCATGCAAAAATGATATTAAAAGTCCTGGCAAATAATAAATTCCCCAATTCCTTTTTTTTTTTTTTTTTTGAGCTTTGAGCATCTTGGAATCCTTTAAGGTTCAGCATGTGCATAAGTGTTTTTTACAAACTCAGCATTTGGGCTCAATATGTCTCCAACAGAAGAGAATTTTGGCATTTCATAGATTTAATAAAGGGTAAGGACAGAAGTACTCATAAAATGTGTAGGCTAGCTTCCTGCAGCTCATAGGTCACTAAATGTGCCACTCTCCCTCTTATTTAGTACAATGACTGGTTTTAGCCAGGGCATGTGGAGTCCCTTTTCAAAGGGACAAGACATGGAGACTCAATTTCAGAGTTTGCTCCAGTAGATAATGATACCAACCAGTAAGAATTTGCACCTCACTCCACCTTGTTTTATGTGGTTTAAGAATCCAGCATTAGTTTCTACCAAGGTTCTGTGCTTGAATAAAAAAAGCTTTTAATACCCCATATTTTCTTCCTGTGAATTTACTTGCACACTGTAATCATGTTACCTATCAATCTTCTTTTGATAAGATAAACAGATTGAGCTATTTAAATCTCCCACTATAAAGCATTTTCTCCAGCTCTTAAAATGTGTCTTCTTCCTGCACCTCCTGCAATTTTTAAAATGTGGGGAACAACAGCACCTAAAATATACTCTATCCTCAAGGTAAGACAAAAATGACAGGATTTGCTGCTTTATTTGGTTACTAAAAGAGCCTGAACTCAGAACTGGTCCTCAGCAAGGAGAAAACCAATCTCATCCACACTCCCCCATGGGTGGCTCCAATCAGATACTATGAAGACTGGCTTCCCACGGATACTATGGAGATCTTGAGCTTGCATGCAGTAAGTTCCCAATGATAACCTAATTGGCAATATCTTGTTTACTGCAAGGAAAGTCTCCCAGGACAGTCAGCTGCAGAGAACCTACAAGAATTCAGTGGGTTCACAAGTTACTGTCTCACTGGAACCAGATGGTTTGGCTATAGCTTGTCTCTGTGTAGGAAAGCAGTTCTCACACACTTCCTATAAATGTTGTCATTCAAAGTGGTATTTTTTAAATGCAAAAGAGTGATGATTTGGTGTTGCTTAAATAAAATTTAAAAAAAAAAAAAGTGATATCACATGTTGCCTAGCCTCAAATGCTGAGTATTTCATAAATGAAGGTATGTTATTCTATCAAAAGACAACAGAGAGAAATATTAACTACATGTGATTGAAGGAATAAAGCTTTACATTAAACACTGGTTATGAGGGATATTGGTACTTAAATATAAAAAAGAGCTAAATTTACTTCTAAAAATTACAACATTTTATAGAAATCACTCAAATATAATTGCTTATAACTCGAGCAAAGATATGCTGGCTTTCTAGCTACAATACAGTTTTATGATTAAACTTAACAAAACAATTGTTATTTTAAATGACTCTGTACTTGCATTTGAGAAAAGTATAAATAACCAAGCAGGATTCTTCACTCTGCTCAATCCTGTTCTTCTGATTATCTAGATCATTTCCTCTCCTGTGTAAACACAGCAGACATAGAGTACACCCCTAGTTATTATGAGAGTACTTAGTGGCCCATCTCTAGGTCTTTTTCATATTCAGATCCTACTGGTATAAAATACCTAAACTGCACACAAAAATTTTCAGTCTAGGAAAATACAGAGGTGACATGGTAGGCCTGCATAACTCATTTGATGGTGGCAAGAGTAGAATAAGACCAGATTCATTATGCCCGTGATTTTGTCAGTACATTTATAGGTACGTGGAACATAATTGCACATCCCTAAATGCTGTCCAGTGCTATTAGTTTCACCTTCTAAGGACACCCTACAGGACACCAGCTATTGTTTTGCCATAGGTAAAGAATCTGCACCAAATAGGTAGACCTTGACGGTATTAAATTGACTGACAAGAATCTGGAGGATAACCAGGGACTTGTCTCTGCACGTGCTCCCAAAAGCACCTCCCATCTAACCCCATTCTGAATTGGAATGGCAACCCATACTGAATGTTATAGGACACAAAAAAAATGTTGTTTTTTTTTTTAACAAAAAAATGCAAGAGTACATGTTTAAAACCTGGTATCTGCTTTGAGCCCTCCTCAGTGCTCGGGAGCTGCCCGTGCAGAGGTAACAAAAGACCTCTTGACTGCCACCGCCAGCAGCAGCCACACACTGGGATCTGTTTTGCTAACGTGGCACATAAAGCAACACTAAATTAGCTTTCATATCATACAGTCTATCACTGTTTGACCCTCTGGGCTCTCTTTATTTATAGCATGTAGTTTCTTGTTTACTTTAGTGTTTTCATATTAAATAAATATTCATGAAAGTGCACTCTTCCTGAAATTGGGTCATTTAGGGAGACTATCCCATTAAAAATAGATTTGCTTTTTTTTACAGGTGTCATCCATTAAGGTAGGGAATAGACAAACTCAGCCAATTGTATCTGTCAAGAAGATTTTAGTCCTTCCAGAAAGTCAGTCTTCTGTCCTTTACATACAGCACTTAATAGCAAAATGACCAACTTCATACTTTGGGGAGTTTTTTATTGTTGCCAGATTTGTATCTGAGGGTTTGAGGAGATATTTTAATCCTTCCAAGTTGTTCAGACACTGGTACCAGGCATATAAATAAAAGCTTCCTCTTACTGACTAAGATGTGGCCAGCCTATTGCAAGGCTGGCTCAGGGAAGAGGAGTTTAACTCCTCACTCAGATTAAACAGCAACTAGTGACAGAAGACAAACCAGAACACTGACGTGGTCTCTCCTAGGGCACAGGATATGGGAATCTCCACAGAGCAGTGGATCCACTAGGGTTTAGTTTAAGATGGCTTTTGGTCATATAAAGTTATATAAGGTGTGTGCACACAACAGTGTGGGGTCTTAAATTCAGCCTTCGTCTTCCATATACCCAAACTACAGCAATTCCATTGGAAAGAGTTTGGAATAAGAGTTTTAGGAGCATGTTTAGAGAGGAAATAACATCCGTGACAGATGTCATGGGAAGAACCGGCAAGACTTGGACACAGGCTGAATAAAAGCCCATGGCTGGAGGAATGGAAAGAGGCAGGCACTTCTATAGAGCCGTCCATCAGCCAACTCCCTCTCAGAAACTGTTTTAAAATGGGATGAAAAGGCTCTCACAGAGACTTGAGGGGGGGGTGACGTACAGAGACTGCTTAGACACCTAATCTAGACTGGAGATCTAAACTTTGGACTGTGGCATTTAAGTGAGATGAGTTTTAAGATTAACAAGGACACTTAATCAAAAGATCCAAGCAACTTTGTCTGGTGCACTTCCCCAGTCAGAATTGATAGTCCAGCCACCGCCGAGCACTAGTATGGATATTTCATCCATACTTAAGAACACAGCTATGAAATCAAACTGCTTGAAAATTAAATCTTTGCAGAAAGGAAGCACGAAAACATTTTCATCATTTTCATGCCAGTGAGCCTGTAACAAATCACAGTTTCACCAATTGGCATTAAACCCAGGTCCAAATTTTCAGAATGTGAATTTGTGCTAATATAGTAGTAATACTTTTACAGTAGATTGGCTATATCAGCCAACAAGTTCTACAGCTTTCTCTTGGTCAGACCCTGCTGAAGTAAACGACTAACAAAATAAAAATAGAGGTTTTCAAAACTTTGATATTGAGGAATGTGTTAAAAAGAAGAAAGTATCCATTTTTCATGGATATTTTCCTAGCGACTTGAACAATATGTTGAAAAATATTCTTAATGTGTTCAGTAGGACATTCATGCAGAAATCAATAGCTTCCATTCAAAAGATAAAAACGACGACAGAGAAAAGCAAATTTCAAATGCAGCAATTGTCGTAAACATTGGTTGTTTAAAAATTAGGCAAACAATATCACAAAACATTAAAAAGTGAAACAATTCACAAATAACTAACCTTAAATCAGCCTTGCAAAGTCCTAATTGCCCACTGCCCGGGGTGAGAAATTCTTTTGACGGGCAAGTAAATGATCATTAGTCTTGTCTGTTATCGTCCATCATTACAGTAAAATGCTGATGAGTGAATTTTATGTCTAGGCTGATATATTTTCCTGTCGACTTCAAAACACAGGTTCAAATTAAGTTACAAGTCAAGGCACAAAAGAAGCCAATACAAACTAATGTGACATGTTCATCTGCATGATGATATGCATAACCCTTACAATTTGTAATGTAATAGGAAGAAGCCCTCTAAGTGTTTTTAAATATAATAAAAATGACTGTGTGTCACAAGGTCTCTAAGTGAACATTTAACCAAAAAGATTCATGTAAGATGACTGGACTTTGTTTCCATTCATGGAAAACTACTCTCAAACAGTACAGTCTCTGCTGAATAGAACTGCAAAGCTTAACTCAGGTAAAAGAGTTGAACAGACTTCTGAAAGGAGAGTTCCAGTTCTGTGCAAATGAGGCTGATTTATTCCTTGGTAAGAAATAAAGACTGAGGAATCTCCTACAGTAGGACTGCTCTTGAAAGAACTGCTAGATTTAAGTGGGTATAGGGTGTTTCTTAATGTAAGTCAAAAATAACAAATAACTGTTATCATATATGGAGCAGCTCTTAGATAAGAATAAGAATAAGAATAAGAATAAGAATAAGAATAAGAATAAGAATAAGAATAAGAATAAGAATAAGAATAAGAATAAGAATAAGAATAAGAATAAGAATAAGAATAAGAATAAGAATAAGAATAAGAATAAGAATAAGAACAAATTATTTAAAGAAAATAATTTTCTTTGGAATCGCTCTAGCATTTTCTCAAGAAGGAGAATGAAATTTTTCTAATAGTACTCTTATGTTGATGCCCTGGTTGGACAGACAGTGCTCTTAATCACTGAGTTCTAATGGCCTTAATTCAACAGCTTTGGAGTTGTCTACAACTCTAACAAAATTAATGTGTCTTGAAAATTTTAGGCAAAATATTTTAAACGTTCCTGTGGAAGAGGCTAGAAAGGAATACTGAAGAGGAGGAATATGATGGAGAAGGAACCTAACAGTGTTACTATGTCTTCTTACTTACTACTGATTAAATATTATTATATTCTCAAATTCGAGAGCTTATAGTCCTGAAAGCTTCATTTCCATTCCATTCATACAATGATACATTTTTATTTTTGGCATTTGCCCAGGATAGACTTTCTATTCATACATGCACTTATTTTCAGGAAGGCACACAGCCTGGGTTTGGTGAATGACTTCTGAGAACCTCCAAGACAATCACTTCATCTCGACAGTGCTTGACAGTATATCTATCTATGGGTTTCTTTCCCCAAAGAAGCCTTTTTGTTCATTTTACTGGAGGAAAAACAATTTAATCAAGAGTTTATAATAGCAATAAGCTCTAGATATATGTTTCAACAGATTCACACTCTTAGCAGCTACATATTAGTGTAGCCAAACTGCAACACATTTAGAGGCCAACAGCAGGGGCCTTGTGCAATGGAACAACCAAAGCAGCTGGAGAATTTAACAAATTTATAGATTAGAGGCCTAAGGGGATCATTGTGATGCTCTAATCTAACCTTTTGTATAATAAGGGCATGCACTAATTCTTTTTTGAATTAAAGTATATATTTTAGGGTGAAAACATCCATCAGTTGCCACTGATGGAGAACGAACCAGTCTATGGTAAATCATTCCAATGCTAATTAACCGAACAGCTATAAATAATCTCAGCTTCAATTTCCAGTCATTCTATTTATACTTTTTCTTACTGAACTGAAAATCTCATTATCAAAGTTTTGTTTTCTAATATTTTCCTTGTTCTCGTGGCTCTTCTCTCGAGCATTTCTAATTTAGCCAGACCTTATATTTTCTTGGAATTCTATTCTCATTCAGTTCATAGAGCAACTTGATTCAGCCTTAGGTTTTTTCAAGGTTTTTCCTCCAATGCCAAAGTTTCCCCATGTAGATGGACATGAACACCTATCTCTTTCATTATTTATTACTTGCCCAGTTCTTTATCACTGTGATCTTCACGTGTTGTATGTCTTCATTCAAATCACAGTAATGATGTCAAACACTTGAGATCTAAAAGCTCAAAAACTACCTGCCACTGAAGAAAGCTGTTCTTTGCTGAAGTCATTCAGACATTAAGATACATATATGAAGGAAAAAAAATTATGTAAGTTCTATATCCAAAGATTTGAGTACTACTTCCAGCGAGTAACTCACCTCTCAGTAAAATATTCCTTGGAGAAAAAAATATTCAGATTTAAATACCAATTCCAAAGAAGAGGAGAGTAGTTTCTTCTTAAAAAAAAAAAAAAATACCACCAAAGTAAAAATCCATAAGAGCAGTAAAACTTGATTTCAAACTTCAAACCTACCAAGCTTTATTTGATCATCACCTATATGACTACTATGGTACAATAAGTAATAACTGCTGCTTTACAAAAATCACATTAATATTGTCTTTTCAAACATGCCAAAAGATTTACCAGTCTGATATAAAGTCTAAACAGTTTCTATTACTTTCATGACTTTATTTTCTTTTCTAATGAAATTTGGTGAGCTTAAGATACAATTTTGATCCTGGAACCTCTAGACAGGTTTTGATAAATACCTGTTGGTCATTGATGATTATTTCTTATCCCATGCCAACTAGATGAGTCAGACACCTTTTTTCTCATTGTTTCCACACTTCTCTAGGCTTATATAGGAAATTGCCTAGTAGGAATTGTGACATTTTCATTTCTGTGTATCAAATCTAGTTATTTTGGCTGACTCAATAGAGAGTTCTTATATCTTTGCTGCTTATTTTCTTGTGTCTGCATACAAGCAGATTCTATATGAATAGGACAAGAAGGATATAGAAAATGTAATTTACATGGACTCATCTGGACAAGACTGTTTTCAAAGTGCAGGAGGCATAGCTGAAGTAAGTGCAGGTGCTTTTTGAAAATGTTCCTCTCTGTCAAAGATTGGAGACCAGGACTAGAGTATCGTTTGCCTTAACAGCAAAATAATTTTTAAATTAATTGCAAAGAGTTAGGAATGGTAGGAGTTACATTCTGTAGCAAACTATGATAAAACAATATGAATTGTCATATAAAGGCCCAAGACCTCAGTAGATTGATTACACACTGCTACGCCTGTAACAAGTGTAAAATAATCTTGAATTAAACCCAGGATTCCTATGGTACTTAAGCACCTACACAGTAATTTAAGTTTAGCCTTAAGTGTAGGACTCCTTTGAAAAACATAAAAATAAAACCTAAAGACCTAGTAGTCTCTAGTCATTTTGGTTTAAATTCCTTAGTGATTTATTTAGAGAAAATAACATTGAAATGCTTTGAACAGAGTAGATAGTTGGCATTATGACCATATGTCATTTTATGCTAAAAAATACTCTTAAGAAATAGGGCCTGCTGTTACCTATAGTAAACAACCATTTATCACCTTGAGGAATATATGATCTAATCTTTTCAGAAAAGTGGGCAGAGTTTTAACTTGAATACAGGGTAGTCTTACACTCAGACAAAAATTATTTGAATAGGTCACTCTCGGATCAGATTTCTAATGTTTATTCAGTTCTAATGTGACAAACCTATAATAACTGGTAAAGAGCTGATAGTTATTTTTCCTATAAAGGCATAGAGTACTCAATTTGGACTACTCTTAAAACCTGCAGACAAATACCACAATGACTAAAAAGTACCGTGGAAAAACGTTATTGCCGATAGGTGTTAATTTTGCAAAGAAGGTTCTTTGCGAAAACCTGGCTGTTATTTGATGCCTTTTGTAGGTGCTGAAAATAACTAGGTCATTTTCTTGCATTCCCCATAGATCCTTTCTGTCCTTAAAAGTCTTCATAAACAAAAGCTATCATTTCTGCTGTTCACACTGTGGAATGTACTCGTTACGAGCATTATATTCTGATCAGGCAAAACTGGAATGAAGCTCTGTTGTGATTCACCATCTACAAAAATGTTCTCCCTCGTGCAAAGTAATCTAAATGCTACATATATATATTTCTTTAGTATATCTATTAGCAGTTAGCATATATATTGGCATATACACTATATATATATAATATTTATATACACACACACACAATAATTCAGAGTTGAAGGAATCTTTCACAATGTATAATTGTAATACCACTACTGAAATATTTCTTAGACTCTGTTGTGCTAGATATTGGGGTTGTACTAAGCCTATCTTCTTTCTAATTAACTCTCCTGGGATTTCATCATTTGTACACAATTCACCCATACAAAACCCACTAATAACAAGAGTATATCTTCTTCAAAATAACCCTACCTTGAACTTTGGGTTTAACCTTAAAACTTCTTTTCTTATCAAAATACCTTTAAAAAAATAAATATTTTGATCTGCATAACATTAGAGCTTGAAAAAATAAGATTCTGGAAACAATTACATAACTAAAAATTTAGATAATGATGCAAAAATTTAGCATAATATGATATAATATATATACTAGTATATACTGCTTCCATTGCTCTGTAAGATTTTTATTGATGGAAACATTATGTAATTACACTTAAGAACTGCCACCAAACTGATATGACATTCAGGCACCTCAGTAAAAATGTACCAAATAGGGCACTATACAAGAAATCAGAGAGTAAATATACTTCAACTTTCACACTATTCAAAAATAGACTGCCAAAAGCTGCAGGGAAAAAAGGCATGTCAATTAATTTGTTCAATCCACACTCAGTTGCACTGATCTCAAACACCTGAGATCACAAAAATGACACATTTAACAGTTTCAGCTTCCCAAAGAAGAATTTTGTGTTTGAGTTAAGAACAAGTGGTTCTATTGGATTAATATAAAATTATGTAGTTGGTCTGAGACATTAAGAAATTCTACAGGTTTTGTTACCTTTTTTGTTTCAGGGTAAGTATACTATGACTGTTATTGAGGTAATCTTAAGGGTACTACTTCTTCTGAGTATATGTCTGAAAAGAAGTAATTTGGCTCTAAATAAATATGCCTGAGCTTCTGAAATAAACTGGAGGTACTATGTTATCTAAACGTTTTTGACCTTTTGGGGAATCACCAACACACTTCTGTAAAAACATCTGTTCTTTTAAGCTAGTTTATAACAAAAGTGGTTCAGGTTCAGATTCCCAAAAACATATAAAAAGCACTTAAACAGACTTTGGTGGCTAAGTTCACATTTTAATCCAAAAAATTCAATTCAGAGGCAATAGAAGTAACTGAAACTTGGTAAACACTCCTTTTGGCATGAAAAGTTCTCTGGGCATCTGAATGTTCTCAATGTATAAAATCCCAGGACTGCTTTGCCTGAGCATTGGGATAACCAGCTCTATTCCAAGTAGCTTGGGATGAGAAACCAGATGGAACAGTACCTAAAACCTCCACACAGACTTCCTTACAGGGCACAGAGAGAGGATCAAGCCTTAATTTTAAACTGTAATTAAACATTAAGGAGGTAACGTGAACAATTCTTCACAGAATACCAGCTGAACATTCCCCCAAAAAGGAGGTGCCTGAGTTTGCTGTTGATTCAAGCCTGAACAAATGCAAGCCCACCTTTTATCTACTACAGAGAACAGCAAGAGCACATTTTTTTCAGTGCTGGGAAAGTAGGACCAGTTGTCCTGGTGATGTTTCTAAGGTTGTTCACTTGTGAATTCCAGGAGCTCCTCCCAAAATTATTGATTTTTGCTCAGTGACATATGCCTGTCTTTTGCCATGTTTGAAGTTTGGCTATAGTTCTGTACATATTATGGGTCACCTGTAGCCTATTTCCTACTGAATTCTTGTTCTTAGACATGCAACTCTCCCAATCCACTGTCAGGATATCCCTGACACCACAGGCTCCTTGAAGGTTGACATGGTAAGCCTGGAGATTTAGGTCTCAAAGTGGATCTGGATCTTCATCCTGCTATTCTTATTTTTACAAGATTAAAGTTTGAGAATTATTTATTCCTTAGTCTGAAAATATGTGCTTGTACTGCATCAGAAGACTCACATTATCAGATCTTTTCTGAAGCTCTCTGGTGCTGGGAGCAGTGAAAGCCAAACAGTTTTCATTTATTTCTAAGTTCTTTTGTAGGCCTTTGTGGGTTTTATTTACTTGTTTGATTTGGGTTTATGTATCATACTTACAAGAAGTGAACAACACCCCAAGTCTCAGAAGCTTTGGGTATTGCCCTCACAACATAACTCAGTGCTCTATAAACATATTTGGAGCTAATATGACTATAGTTCCTTTACTAACCAAGCTAATTAAGTTCAAGTTAGAGTGATGCAGACAAACCTCAGAAGGCAAAAGTTGTGCAGAATAGAATAATTAAATGATTAGCTTACAATACAGTATATTTTGCTTTTAAGCTACAGTGATTTTTTATGAAGATTTTCTGCTTCCTTTTGTATGGTTGGCATCTCAATAGTAGAATGTTTGGGGTTTTTTTAATTTTTTAAATATTTTATAGCAAAACTTCTTTTGGAGTGATATGGTCAGATTCAGGCAAAAATATACTGGCTAAAATTGTTATTCTTAATGAATAAAGGGCTTTCTTACTTAAGACTCTAGATCAAATAGTTCTACTTGAAACCATAAAAAGAACAGATCTAATTAAATTTTGCAGTGACAGAAAATAAAAAAACTTAACAATAACTAATTGTGCTAATATTTAAATATGTATTAGCTTTCAATCATCAATTAAGCTTGTTTTGTATCAGTTTTGCAATTAGCAAAACTTCAGTTTGTTTTCACTTTTAACAAGTAACAGTTAAAACAAATTGTTGGAATTTAAAAATCAAATTCTATCATTCTTCTAATGAATCACACCTCATGTTTAGCACTCTTGATTCCAGAGCTAATTATGTGGTGCACACAAGCATTCCTAAGATAAATGTTTATTACGGAAATGATAACATGACTGCAATATAATGGCAATATCATGATGCAATTACAATGAATCACTATAATCTGGGAAGGGTTTTGAGATACTTAGATATGCAGTACACTTCAGATACACCATGTTATGTTGTCTCATTTATCCAGGCAAAGCAGGAATCTACATTCTTCACATTATTTTACTAGAGTTGTGTATTGCTGGTGTCATCCTCACGGCTGGGAGTTTTAGGCCTTGATCAGCATCTCTTTCTTTTCCAAAATCAGAGGGAAGAAATGGTGCTGGCCAAAGGAGCTTTAAGCATTAAGTACAAGACTCAAGACAACAGACAGAGGCAGCCACATGGGAAAGCACAAGGAAACAATAAACCAGCTCTGCTCAGCCTGGATGACTGTTGGGTATCCATACACCAGCAATCTGGCTCTTGCCAAATTATTTCTCTGTAAGGGGGGAAAAAAACAGTTTCACAGGAGAGGAAGAGTAAATAACAAATTATTTTCACAACTGCAACCACAAAGCAATAAACTAAATAACGACCCCTATTCAAAGCCCTTCAGACATTGCAGTATGACATTTGAGGCAGCCATCTGTGGAATTAAAACTTTTCTTTCTTTTTAAACATGTGTTTGAACCTCTAAGATTTTCTAACAGAATTTAGATGTTCCCTGAGAGAAACCTCTTTTTTCCTCCTTCTTTCCTGGAGTTTTCCTTACTTTAAAATAAATGTCTTCCTAACTGTAAATAAGATTTTCCCCTTTGCATTTAAGTCAGCACTATATCTTTTCCATTCTTGTCTCTATATATAATTAATACAGGTGGGATACTGAATTTACTATTTCTTTCTGGCATTTACAAAAGAAATGTGACTATAATAAGCCATTTGTGACTTCATCTGCAGGCTTTTTGTATTCAAATTGTCCCTTTGCTCTCTTCTGTGGCACTTTTTCATTCCATCCTTTACATCTGGAAACCCTTCCTTGGCTACGTCCTCTTTTCTCACTAATTGGATACTTTCCAGAGACTCAAAAAAGCTTAAACTTATTCCCAAAATAGCTCTCCAAAGCTAAATAAAGATCAAGAAACTAACTACAGTATGGCTAAAAGAAAAAAAAAACACCCCTACTCAGATTTTCCTGCACTTTATTACTATTCAATCTGAATTCTGGATACTTTGAATTTAAATTCTCTAAGAAAGGAACCTTCATCTCTATGTTATCTGCAAAAGCACTGAGCACACCTGTGGTGTTAAATGAATAGTTATAATAGATACATGGGTGAATAGCATTAAATGGCAGTGGGCACAAAGATATTCCCTGGATCACCTGTTTTGCCCAGCCTGATTAATGTGGTAATTGTGCATGCATTATTTAGTGCACAGGCTTTCCTCAGTGACAAAAGCCATATTGTGAGTGGCCACCAGTCCCATCCTGGTGATTTCCCATACATGCAAAAACTTCCAGTGTTAAAATCCTTGTCCCGTATCAAAAAGAGAAAAGAAGCCATGCTTTGTTGTTGCAAGTGACAGAGGAATTATGAGGCAAAAAGACAGAAAATAATTGGGCTAATTTTTAATTCTATCTTCTATCATTTTTGAAGGGAACCAAATTTAGTATCCTCGCCTTCCAAAACCTTGACTCTCCTAACTAGCTTAATTGGTCTCTGTTCATTTCTTACTCAGATCATTTATAAACTGCCTCCATGGACCCTGCTGCCTTTTCAAAGCAGCATATGGTCCCTCCATTCATGATAGTCACAATTTCTATTAGTGAGTAAAGGAGGAAAAAAAAACGTTAATGTCATATTCAGACTGCAGAAAAAGCCTGAAACGAAATTTTGGATTCAAGAATGAAGGTACCAGTAGAGACAATAACTCTGAAACATCACACACCCTGTGTGATTTATGCTGTATTTCTAGTTCACAAACTTCTACAATACTCAGTGTAGATATTAGGCTACATTTAAAAAGAAATTCAGGTTTAAACACACTACGATAAGCATCTGTTGCGTATGTTGTTCAAACCTCAAAGATTCTCTTCTTTGTTGTGTTTTTACATGTGATTAAAAAAATAATGCCACATAGATTCTTATATTTAAATCAAGCCAAGATCGATTAATTAAAAAGAACGTCTCACTATTGAACTGATTAACTCACAAAATACAGAAGAAAAAAAGAGTTCAAATACAGAGTTAGTGTCCCATCCCAAAAGATAAAATAAAATATCACAACTAAAAGACAAAAAATATGAGTGACCCCGTTAAATTTAGCCCTCGTTTTTATAAGCTATGCTACCTAAAAGATGCATTTTATTAACTAATCAATTGTGATTTAAATTCGAATTTTAACTAGGTAGAAAAACATTGCCACAGCTACAGAAATGAAGGCTCAGGTCTTAGGTTCTAACTTGTTTCAGTGGCTAACAGCCACAGATATTTAATGAGAAATTAATCACAGATTAAATACTCAGCACATCATATGGGTCTCAAAACACTTTTTAAAACCTAGTAGAAACATCGAGGCCTATAGTCTAAACTTCCAAAGACCACACGCTGTAACAAGACAGAATAAGAACCCAAAGGTGGTCTTTTATGGCTCTAAAAGCAAGAGGTAAAAATGCCAGAATTATACTAGCAAGTGCACCATATTACTATGCAAAAGTTAGAAAGAAGAAGAAACACACCCCTTGCCATATTTCACTTCTTTAACTCACCTTAAAACACTGATCAAAGAAATCTGACAAAATTAACGTTTTTCTGTTGGAACAGCATGTTGTCACCTTCACTACCTAAGACCAGGTATAGCCTACTGTTATTCCAAACATTATTTAAATTCTTCCAATATTCATGACTAGTTTCAACAGTCAGAAAACAAATACATATATTATCAGACTTAGGCATGCTCGTGGTTTAATGTTATTTTGTCCGCTCTACTGACATTTTTTAAATAACTATCAAAAATAAAAGTATTTTTAACTTTTCTTTCTGTTCTTAGATTTTTCTTTCCCTTTTTTCATAGTTAATCTTTTTAGCTTCACTCTGCTAGCCAACTTGGATGAAAGGTTAACACATTGCTAATTGAGATATACTGGGTATTACTTTGAACAGCAGAGGCAGCTTTTATGGATGGTGATATGAATTCAATAAAGCAGAATTAGCATGAAATAAGGCTAATTTAGTGCCTACATATTTATCAATTGATTTCAAATTTTCTTCTTTAATGTTTATTTTTGTCATTCAGGAAAATAAGTGTTTGTTATACAGGTCATTAACTTGTTTCAGTCCAGTAAAAGCACTGGAGGTGTGTCAGCTTCAGAACTGAGTATTACAAAGTCCTTCTGTTCTCACCACACCTCATCCTCATTCTCACCACGTCACTATTCATACAGATTCCAAACTAAAACACCCCTACAGCTGAATTTTGTCTTGAAATCCCTTTTAATGAATATGTTTTAGATGTATTTCTAATCTGCTGACAGTATTTGCAAAACAACTGGTTCAAGTACAAAAAGAAACTAACTCTCTAAGCATCTATATTTAAGATAGATAAACAAGTACATTATGATTGAGTTACCTGACCTGTTTTAAGAATGGCAAAATCCAGCTCTGCATTATTAAGAGAATGCAGTAGAGATGTGTAGGGTAAAAATCTATTATTAAATAGTTCCCAAGAAAAGATAAGCCTTCCCATATATGGATACAGTTCTTATTTCTCGGTAACTTTATACAGGACAAATTTGTTTCATACAATAAAAATTATAATAGAAACATAAATTTTAATATAATAGGCCATATTTCAACAAATTCAATTTGCATTAGCCCAGTGCAGGTGGTTATTTATTACAGCGTATATACACATAATCTTGATGTTTTGAAGGTGACTCAGAGTGGCTGAGTGAGTAAGCCAGGGACAGCCAGGGAAAGCATTTACTCAGCATCTAGAGTACATATTACAAGCTCAGCTCTGCATGAAGGGCAATTTGGACTATGAAGAAGCAGCAAAAGGAATCAAGGACAACTGTAGTTTAATACTTCCAATCTCATCAACTGAGAACAAAATCCCATTTTTAAAGGAAAGAAATCTAAAGATATAAACCCGGTTCACTAAAATAGTTCAAGTACAGCCCTGAGAATTTAGCATCATCCATAATGAAAGTGTGGGCATTATTGTATGGCTAAAACATAACAGCTCGTGCTTTTCAGAAAACTAGTTGATTTGTTTTAGCATTTTTCTCTTTCTGTTTTTATTCTTTCCTTTAAATAAAAAACAATTCAATTTTATGCCACTGCAACTGAAGAACCTATATAAGCTGGCAGCAGTGGGGAAAAAGCAAAGGAGAGAGAGAGAGAACTAAAAGGATCTAAAAGCAAAGAGAAAGTCAGAAAGGAAAAGAGGGGTTTGAATCTAGAACGACTGATTGAAAAAAGATGAGTCCTGAAAACAGAGAGAAAGAAAAAGAAATGGGCATCAGAAAAGGAAGGTAAAGACAGATTTTACTCTGAGTTGGACAAACACATTTCTTGTAGAATACTTCATGTAAAACTCAGCCTTTTGGCAAAGAGGCCCCCCCCGAAGACTTTTCTTGTTTTAAATCTGTCATAGCAACACATTTACCCAAGAAACAGCGTTCCCCAAATCTGATGCATTTTTAGTGACCGCTAAAAAGTAATGTATCATGTTTACTCCCAATTACACGTTGTTCATTTTCCTTTTTTAACACTGAAAGAAAACTGAGGTAAATTAGCTCTTATAGATTTATCCATTAATAATTTTGTCCCAGTCTCCTTGCTCTGTCTGAGATTGCTGATTTACTCTGCTGCTACACTGACAGTCTCATTTGTAATGCCTTGGCAGTAAGACCCATTTAAATCAATAGATATACACGTATGTACTCAAACATCATCTTTCTGCCAACAGGCCTAATTTAGATGCCCACAGTCCTAATGATTTTATAGGGTATTTTGTTCCCTTTGTTTTATATGCAGCAGATACAAAAATTTCTTTAGCTGACTTTCATGAAGTTGTTCATTTTACCAAAAATTCCACCAGAATTTATATATATTACATCATCACAGTTATTATCTCAAAACTAACTAGGGGGAAGCATCACAGTTCCAAAATGGAGATGTTCGTTCATGCAAAATAATTAAGAAAGAACAACCTAACTTAACAAATATTAACAAGCATTATCTGTGATTAATGTACTATTTTACATGTATGTATAGAGTACTTCCAGAATACAGCATGTACTACTGTCTTCCTTTTATAATCAGTGAAACTGGAGTAAAGATTTGAGGAATCTGAGCACACAACCTCCTTATTCCCAACTTTCAGGCTCACATGCCCAGCACCATTTTTTCGAGACGTTATTTTGCTTTAATTGTCTCGAGGTTTATCAGACATCATGATTTTCAAATTTAGAAAGCAACAAATTAAGCTTTTGACCAAACAGGATGGAGTTCATCCACGATGAAGCACATCCTGGCCTTTATCCAGTACAGTAACTCCTCCCTCCCAGCACAAGTGGACTCTCACTGATGATGGGCACACTTAGTTGAGTGTAAGATGATTCTCATTGAAAAGTATAATTTTCACAGTTTAGCAGCACTGCTTCCAAACATGTCTTAATTCTGGAATTTATTACCTGTCCCATAAGCAAGTTTTTTTTTATTCCACTACGTGGGTAAATCAGGTTTCCACCTGTGAATTAAGGTTTATAAAGTAATCCCTATTATTATCATTTGTCAACTGCAGGAGGTGAAAAGATGCTAATTTGAATGCAAGTACGGTTGCACTGTACTGTTTGTACATATTTCATTGTGAATATTTTACATTGTTCTATATGCAAGCCAATTCTAATGCAAACTATTTAATTTCCCCTAGGTAATGAGAAGGTAAAGGAGGTAATCAAGATGCAAACCTAGATTCTGCTGTTTTACTGCTAGTACAAATGTAACATGAATTTAAGTTTGATTTACCAAGAAAATAGGCATAGTTCTAAGGCAAATGGCCTCAGATGTCATTTCCTTCATCTCACTACCATACAGAAGAATTTGGCACTCTGGGCAGCTTCTTGTCTAATCCATGTTGCAGATATCTAATGATGGACACTAACTTTCTGAGGCATTATCATTTCTGCCTTTACAGCAAAATGCCTCCAGTAATACCTGTCCTGAATTCTCCTTTGGCACTTCCAATGTTCTGCAACAGCTGAAGTTTGTTACTTACTGCCCAAATCACAACCACACATACTCAAAACTGTTATATCTCAATAGACTTTCCTACCAAGCTTAAGTTCTTCCATTCTTCATTGCAGATCACCCACTACATTTCTGATCATTATTTTTGCTCTTCCTTCAGCTGCCTCCATTGAGCCCCCAGTTTCCTGGAAGTGAGGTGTGCAAAACAGGACAGTTTGTCCTTAGTCGTCCTGTGAAGAGCCAAAAAAATTACTCCACATGTGTTCTAGGCTTTGCTTCTGGTTATTCAGTCCAGAATGCTGTTTCCTCTCGCCAAGTGTAAAATCACTTTGAATTCTAATTTTTTCTCTCAGTAATCTGTCCACACAAGAAGAATGTTGTCCACACACAGAAATTTAATTCTGTCATCTAAGTCTAAAGAGGAACAGAATTCCACAGAGTCCCACCCAACGGGTTTTTCACAGCTTTGACTGTGAACCATTAAACCACTCTTAGATTAGCTTTCAAAGAAATATTGTGTCAGCAATAGCATAATCCCATCTATACATTTTGTTAATGATCTCATTTGTTCATGATATCATTTGTTAATAATAATATTAGTAGTAAGAAAGACAACAGTCCTGCTAAATCAAGATTATACTGCACTTATCATTTCTTCCCCTACCATAAAACTTAAAAAATATTCTTGTTTTAAAACTGTACAGACTTTGCTGTTGAATTTATGCCTCAGTATTTCTTTAATTTCACACAACTGTTTCACTTCAGAATCATTTTATAAAAAGGATAAAGTTAACTGATCTATCTATCTATCTATCTATCTGTCTCTTAACCGTAAGAAAAACTTTAAAAGCATTCTAACACTAACTCTCTTTTGTTAAATAAAAAGAATCACGTTGCTTTTACACTTTACTGTGGGGAATCTTTCCTCTCCAGAAACAAGCAGAAGATGTCTGCTAAGAACATAGATGGGGGAAAAATACCATTCCTAGTGCTTCAGCATTCACAAAGATGTGTCAAGTTGAAATGAATCATTAAAAAAAAGCTTCCTCTCTTATGGGGAATCAATTTTGAAAAAGAACAGTGGAATGAGCATTTTGCAGAACATGACACAGTGCTCGGAATGTACAAATAACAGAGTACTTTCCTCGAACATCAGTTACAACAATGCACAGTTACTTTGTCCAGAAAAGAAATAACATTTATTAGCCATGTTCTGTTGCCTTATACAGTATCTTAGCGACCTAATGGCATTACTTTAGCAACATTGTTGTCAGAGTAGAGATGGACCCAAATTGAATTCAAATACCCTTGAGCCTCACTTAGCTGGGAAATAGGCTAGGACACAGTTGTTAGTCCAGGTCAAAGAGGAAAAAGGTAGAAGACAGCTTGGAAGTGCTGGAGGGAAGAAAAGTGAAGATGAAATGGATTAAACTGTAAACGGAAAAGAGCAAACAAAAAGGATTATTTAAAAAGAAAATGCTAAGGAACAAAAGATTTTTAAAAAGGTACAAGAAGTATGAGTAAGCAACCACAAATTCTACAACTCTGTTACATTCCATTTCTTACATGTACTTAAGTGTTTGTGTAAGTCAATCACAGGTTCATAAATTCAATTATCTCTACAGACTATGCAGATTCTTATTATCCTGTTGTCCTCTGACACCAGGACACCTCTATATTGACTTCAGTAGGAGTACTCATAGAATGTAACATATATGCCCAAATCTTTGCAGAAGCACAGTTTTCCAAAGTATGACTCCAAAAGAAACACCACAAGCATGTTAGCTCTGCCTGGCAAGTCTTATGGACATCCTCCATATCCAAAGATAATAGTTTGTCATTTCCAGGGAATCTTAGTAATAGCTAACTGAGAGAAATATTTTTTTCCTTCTCAGTTCCTTTAACAAAGCAACGACAGCAAGTACATATAATCTTAATTCCTTTGACCATATTGTCAGCCAAATACTACTTAAAGTAATTTAAGGACATCTTTTTTGATGATTCAAGCAAAGTGAGAAAAGTATCTGTTAGGGTCACTAATTCTGATCTTCTGTTTTTCTGTCAGGCTGAAGGATGCATTTGCTTGTCCTCAGTTTAGAATCTGTGCTCAGTAACTTCTGTATTCTTCTATCTGATGATGTTAGAATAGCCACGTTGGGGGGAAAGAAGAGGTTATAAGTATTCAAGTTATAAGCAAGCCAGCACCCTTAGAAGTAACTCACTGTGTTGGCTCATTTCACTGAACTGGACATACTTTCCGGTCATGACCCCAAAGTTTAAAAAGCTTTTCTTGCAATGATTATAAAAAGAACTCCATCACTTCATGTGTCATATAAGACAAAATATGGTGCAATCACTTCTTATGGTCTTCAGTTTTCTATTGCATGTCCACAGAATGAATGGTAACTTCCCTGAGCCTTGACCCTCAGCTCTGCTTTGTCATGTTGGAATGTCCCCTTTGAGTCCCCCTCCTCAAAGAGATGGCCAAATCAATTAGTAATATTCAGCTAAAGGATTCATTTTCTTTCTGGACATTCTGAGGTTTTTAAAAGTACACTTTATTTTGGTGCATGCAGAAGGAAGTTCAAACAATTTAAAGTTTTCTATCATCCAAGGCTGATTAAGTTCAATCATTTAATTCACATATCCCTAAGACTTCCTGCACAGGAAAGACATATAAATATTGCTCACCCTCTTCTTTGGTGTTTGTTTAAAGTTATCTTTGGAACCAGATGACCATGGAAATAGGATAAAATCGGAGGTGGGGTGGGGGTGAAACCCTCCTGAAGTCCTGAGTTACAGAATTTCCTGTCCTGTGAATGCTAGATAGCCTGGCACCAGCTTTATGTCCATGACAGCACTATTTGGTTTCTTCTAACAGATACTGGCCTAAAAAGAACATGTGAGTTGCTATTTCTGCTTACTAAAGGAAAAGTTTTCAGCTTCAGTGTTGGACACATTTAGTGGAGTGATAAAGGAAGGCTCCATTTCCCTGTGTGTGCCTGTTTATATTGAAGAGTAACTGCACCAACTGCCTGGAATAGGTAGAGTAGTGACACATTCCAAGCTACCTTTGCACAGTTAATATTTCTGTGACTGGTATGTATAAACAAGCAGAAATAGCTCTTGCTCTGCCAGTAATTTTTACATCAATTCACAATTTTTTAATCATTTTCTCATTAATTTAATTCTTCATTTTCTCACTAATTTAAGTATAGCAATCCTGAAGACCAGTCTCTGGTGGTAAGGACCTGGCATTTGGGTGATATTCTTTTGCATGGGGAATTTTCCATGAATTTTGCTACCAGTTGAGAACATTCTGTGAAAATCACCACAGTGTACCAGCACTTTAAAGGAAGTTGTTGCTAAGGAAGTTGAAGACATGAGATAAAACCTTTTATGAAGAGAAAATTCTCTGCACTTTCATTATTTGTTCTGCACACTGATTCTTGGTAAAGATGCAGTTTTCAGCTCCTATATATTTACAAGCACACAGATACTTTGGGTTAAACTACATGATAAAAAAAAGAGAACTTTGCTTTTGCTAAGAATTGCAGTCATATTTTCCTTCTCCCCCCCTTCTTTTTTAGAACCAAAGCTTCTGTAATTTTACATTTTATATGTCTAAGGTTTTCACAACATGATAGAGCAGAAATAGAGGGACTCTCAAATGGAAAGTCTTTTTTCTATGAAATTAAAGTGAACAGTAGTACTGTAGACAAATACTCAGACAAGAAAGACAGGCAACTAGGAAGGTATTACAAACATATGTTTGGAGGGAGGTTTCATCTTCCACTGGCCTGAATAAAATGCTTTAGGATATAACTGTGAATCTAATGAATCCTCCCAAAATTAGGCTGTTTTATAAAAAATTCTGTTTGACTGACAGGTATTTTGATCCTAACTTACAACTGTAGTAGTGCACCATTATTAATGTATGTGCTTAGCAGATGAAATACAACCTACATTATCTAACAGCAGGAAACCATAAGATGAGAAACAAAAACCAAAACGCAATCTAGTCAATATATTTAGTCAATACTTTTATCTTTGAAAAGTGTCCCAGAAGCTTTAATGCTCACTAGAGATCAGAATCTTCAGTTTATCTGCACCTTCAGAGAATAATATCTCCATCAGCAGCCCTTCTGGCATTACTAATTAAAGAATAATCTACTGATTTACCGACATGAGCTGGAATATAAGAGAATTCACACAAAACTGCTTTGGAATGAATAGTCCTGCAATTCTAAAATCCCAATACACCAAGCCATGCTAACTTTAGTGCCATTTAGTGGGAAACACAATATAGATATCTGTAAACACGTTTAATATGCAAATGGGAATATAATTACGTTTTAATATCTTTCCTTAAAGTTTAGGTCATGTAATATAAATATGATCCAAAACTTTGAGACCATAATAATTTTTTATGAAGTTATAAAAGGGCACTGTGTGCTCTCGGCCCAAAATTTAAAGATGCCCACCTGCGAGAAAGCAAATATGCCTTTCTATTTTCAAAAGCCAGTAGTGTAGCTATACAGCCTCAGTTCTTACACAGAGACTGGAATTTTTCTGCAATTGTGACAGCACAATATGAGCAGCAAGTTATCCATCCTCCCTTACTAATCAAACAAGGAATAGAGGAATTAAAAAGAGATTGAAACAATTTTATTTTTATTAAACCAAGTGGATGCTGCGGCTGAAGTTTAGTAGAAAATGCCAGACAGTTACAAACAGCCATTTTCTGTAACAGAAAAAGACAATGATACCCAGTGGTTCCAAGCTGAAACTCAACAGATACACACAAGAAATAAGGAACATTCTGTTGATGAAGACGATTGGCAACTGAAACAACTTATTCAACAACTGGGACAATTTCTTCACAAGTTATGGGTGTTAGGTAAAGAAAACATCGGTCATTTCTCGTAAGACAGGCTTCGTGTTCCTCTGTAATTGTAACGATCCTTATCTGTGCTGGTTCCTCTCTCAATTCCTCTTAATACTGGGAACATGAACTAGGGACTGTAGGTCTTAATGATGGTTTTAATGACACTAATGTTATGTTCAATTATTGTATATTCAAGATCATTTTCATAAACACATCCTGTTGCTGCCTCACAGCCACAGCTGACCAGCTGATACAATCGACCATTTCTCGTGCTTTGTGTTTTGCAATTAATGGTTTCCATTTTATGGCAGTTTTATGTTATTAACAACTAAATCTTACAGTTCATACTGTCATACCTTACTCAATTGTGCTGCTGGAGTTGCCTATGTTCCTCTATATTTATTGCAATATATTTAAATTTCCTTATTTTTTTTAATTTATAACAATTTCATAAATTATGCCTTATGTGACATAGGACTGAAATGCGAGCTTCACGAATCAGCAGCATACCAAAAATTGCTTTATTTCTTATCACAAGCCTCTTACAGGATTCTACAATGTCATCCCATAGTCAGCCCACTCTTTTTAAACTTTCTAAAAGAAAAACTGGAAAAGTTCATGCGTGAAGGCATTATTACTTAAAACTCTGCAAAAACAAAGTCAGCTTGCACTCCACAAAACTTAGTACATTAATATATCTGCAGACAAAGTACAGGTCTATTTTTGCAGACAGCAGTCTGCAGACAATCCTACAAAGGCATACATACTTCATAAGTTTTTATTATTTACCTGGAGTAGACTTATTCATTGTAAAATTAATCAAGGTACAAATCTCTACAGAATGAAAGACAGGATAGCACCAGTGTCTGGGAACATATTTCTGCAGATATAAACAATCCCTCGAATTTGGAGAAAAATTCACTCTGCAATGTCATATATATATATATTTGTAATTTGCATCATGAAAGACAATGAGAGTTATCTAAATAAGCATTTTTACATTGCAAGAAGAGTTTCAAAAGGAAAGCAATCTTGGAAAGTAATATACCCCTCTCTCTTTTAAGTCACCAACAGCTTTAGTTCAACCAAGAGCAAAAACATCACTCGCTGCTTGTTTCTAAAGCCTCCGTTTTTCAGTTTTTAAAAATATGGCCAACATTTTCTTTATGGCTTAATTTTCTTTTAAGGGCTTCTTATTTTTATACTCTCATTTTCTACCCAAACTGAAATAATGTTATTACCTTATATTCACATTTCTAAAACCTTCCAGTACCTTTGAAGTATTATTGTCCTCATTAATATACAGCACTTTCCAATTCAGTGCAATGTAAGAATGTAATTCAAGGTCTATTCCTCCCCCACATCATTTATAAAATTGTCAAATAAAATTAGACTTATCACCAAACCTGGCAGTTCTTTAATGAGCAGTTTCATCTCGGTTGTAATTATTTTTTGTTTGTGTATGTTCAGTAATTTTTCTTTCTATGTCCTCCAAATTATTTTAACTTTTACATCTTACCCAATGGAAATCACATTTTTTTTCCATTTTCACTTTGGAATTTCTACGTAATACATTACATACATTGTTTTATACCTATATAAAATTTGAAGAAACAACTAATTTTAGGAAAACTACCCAGTAGAGTGCTTTGTTATATTTTCTTATCTGTTTAGTTATTGTTAACATTGTGGGTTTTGCTGCTAATTATTGCAACAGGAATTAAGTAGTAATTACACTTGTTTACCAGGAAGTGTATAAATCCCTGTTACCTACTGATCCATGTTTCCTAACTGATTTATTCACTGTCTCCTTAAACTTTGTTCCATTATTTCATAAGGTTTTCTGGGATGCTTACCAAGGATATTCTCTTACCCTTACTTTATTAGTCTGTTTATAGTGTTTTCTTTTTCATATTTTCTGGTACTTTCCTGATAGTTGAGGTTCTTTTAGAAAAAAAAAAAAAAAGCAGCTAATATTTTCACAAATATATTTATTAATTGCCATGAATAGTGTATATCCAACTAGCATGAACTTCTGGATTTAAGTATGTCTTCCCAAAGATTCTGCAAACAGTTTAACTAAAAACACTACTTCATTTTTCCAGTTTCAGCTGATCTAAGCCAGAAAGAATCAAGTCAGCCTTTTTAGAAGGATGGAATTAATTTCCATATTTCCCTAATAAGTGGGGGAAGAGTATTATGAGAAAGAAAAACATTCCACAGATTGATATTTGATAAAATTCCTGCTGAGTAATAACCTGAAACCTGAAATAACACTTCTGTGGCAACCAACCTTACAAATCTCTTTCTTCTGATGCTTTACTGCTCAGGGCCTATACAAGGAAAATAAGAGGCCACGATTTTTGCACATGACTTTCAATTTATATCTTATGATTCTGGAAGTAGAGAATTAATGTATTGATCAGAGAACATTTGGCATAAAGAATTCTTTGTACATTTATTTCAACCTCGAAGTAGAATTCTAGTGCTCTAAAAGAAACTGAAAGTTTGCACCTGCTATTTTATGGGAGCCAGGAGATGCTGGCACAGTAACTTGAACCAGCAGACTCATGTGAATGTACAGGTGCTCCCACAGTAACATCCCTCACTTTCCAATGGGAATAGATAGGACTGTTTTCCATAAATTCATAGCAGAAGGAAATGATGGGGAGGCAGAATTGTCAGGTAATCTTAAGAATAACATTGACAAAGGAATAAATTAGTATGAAGTGGTTATAAATGCATTTGGCTAAGGAATTAGAGGGCCTCAGGCTTTCGGAGGACTAACATCTCAAACAGGTTTGCTAAAGGAATATTTCATTTTGAGGGTTAACTGGGCAAATACAGGAACTTGTGATAGCAAAGAATTCAACTACCTACAATAGAAGCTCTTTCCCTGTCCAACACTGTATTACTTCTGTATATTTGATGCAGCAGGCAGCATGGTGGAGGAATGTTCAACCACTGCCCACTTAGTCCTCATTATGTCCTACTTTCCCTACTTTCTCAAATTTTAACCTTTTAAAATCAAAATCTTCAGTTGCACATCTTTTTGTTCATCACTCAATTTGATTCAGCTTAGAATGAACTGATACAACATTTTTCTCCACAGGACTTTTTTATTTGATGTATATCAAAACACACAATAATCAGAGAAGGTTTTTTTTTTAATTTAGTAGCGAGACAATGTTCCTGTAGAGAAACACCAAATTATTCTCCAATCTGATCTTGCTGTTGGGTCATGGAATCCTACATGGAGACAAAGCAACTGCTTACTGTTCAAGAAGCCTATCCAAATCATGAATATAATGCTGGGTTTCTCTAGGGACAAGAAAAGCAATCCCACGAAAAGCAAAATTATAACAAGCAGTGTGCTGGTTGAACAGCATTTCATTTCCCATGCAGTTAGTCATCAAAACAGAAAAAGACTATTGGGTTGGTTATGTAAATTTAAGGACAAAAGGCATGCTGGTTTGACTCTACAGTATGGATTATTTTGAACAAAAGGGTATCCATCATTAGTGTCTGTTGTTTCAAAGTGTATTGTACAATACAGTGAAAGATTATCTTTGCATATCATGTTGCTTACACCACGCCATAAATGTGTGTAGGACTAACACCTTGGCACCCACAGCCAAAATGATCTCTCATTTTCTGGGTAGAGAATTTTTTTCCAAATAAATTACGGTTAGCAAAAATGGTCAGAAAAGTATTTTCTACCCTGATGTTCTGCAAATTGAATATTAAAAGTGATGCTCAGCCTTTCAGAAAGAAATCATTATCTAGTCATTAACTTTTCTTCTACCCTCCCTCTCTTCTTAAAAAACCCAAGTTTAAATGAAACTGTTTAAGACACGATATTGCAAACAACTAAACGCTTATGCCCACACAAATGACTAAATAGGAAGGTGAAACATAATTATGTTCATTTACAGTTTTATTTCTGACATCAAGCACTAAGTCTGCTCATTCAATCTTTTATGGGTAAACACCAATTTTTAATTAATCCACTCAATTAGGGAGTACAGGATGAAGAAACCAAGTCAAACTGTTGAACACATTCTTAGCAATTATATTTTAAAACAACAGAAAGATAGTGAATAGCATCTTGTTTAAGTAAAATAGGAATCTCATTAACTTGAAAAAAAATATTGCTCATCTTTAGAGAGAGGCAGAAACAACAGTCACTTAAAAAAGGAAAACTGAAGATTGGAAGTAGCACACTACACATAATATAAATAGATATAGTGTCAATTAGGTGGGATTATTAATGCACTGGCAACAGTGTCTGTGGAGAAGGACATTGTTGAACAATTGTGTTTCAGTATAAAAGTCGGATGTGATTACCTTTCAAATACATTTTTTTGTTCTCTACTACTGTTTCCTTAAGTGCACGTGTGTGTGCATCCATGCCCCTCAATATTATGATATTTTGAAGAATTTTGCCTTTTCTTCTGCTAAGTACAACCTATCCAGAATGTCAAGCACTGTTCTTCAGAAAGAGGCACATAAGCTGAGTATGCAAAAATGGGCAAACACACACTGCTCAAACTGCAGGACTCACTATGTTTACAAAAGGAAGCTTTTATACACACTCATCTAAATCTGAGTGGGCAGCCCTGGGAACCTGACCAAGACGTTTCTAGGCTTTTAAATGCATTTGTAGTATAGGCAATGAGGATACATTTATTTAATAGGTTATGTATTGAAATAATTGACAATTTCGGCGATAAAAATACTTATTTTTCACTTGATCCAAACACTACAAATGTACCTAAAATAATTTTCCACTGACTCTACTGCATGGTCAAATTCATGCAACCATTGTCCGACGACAAAACTTACTTCTTAAGCAGAACTTAATTATAGATACTTAATGTTGTTTAATCTCAGTGAAAATTACCATGCAATTGAGCCTCAAATACTGTTTGAGACTCTTTTCATCATTCAGCATACAACCATGATGCCTTTAATCAGAATAAGGTGCTTGCAGAGAGTGGACATTATATGTGTCTGTGAGGACTGACCATTTACAAAGCAAATCTCAAGTAAGGTAAAGGGTGTAAAAATATTTGACAATAGTTTTTTAATAAAAAAAAAGTCATCAAGGCAGAAGCCTTCGTATATTTCTGCATTTTCTCTGTGACTACACCTTTTTTTCTACAGTAAAGTATAACTTTACATGAATCTCCTTCTGCCTGGCTTACCTGTTAAAAATCTTCATAAAAATACAAAAAAAGGAGGAAATGCAGTTCATGTACAGTTCAGCACTGAGGGATCTGTGATCCATACTGTAAGCAGTATGAGTGAGCCCAGTACTGAATATGGTGCACACCATTTTTTTTGCTTCCTAATGCTACTGATACAAGCTACAGTGGCTTCATAGGTCAGAGTACTATGGTAACAACACACTGGCTTTAACTGGATGTCCCAGTTTAAAGCCCAGAGGCTGGTGGTGAATGGAGTTACATCCAGTTGGCTGCTGGTCCCCAAGGGTCACTGTTGGGGATGGTTCTGTTTAATCTCTTTACTGACAATCTGGACAAAGGGATCGAGGGCACTCAGTCAGTTTGCACATGACACCAATTCAGGTAGGAGTGTTGATCTGCTGGGGGCAGGAATGCTCTGCAGAGGGATCTGGACAGGCTGGATCAATGGATTGAGGCCAACTGGATGAGGTTCAATGAGACCAAGTGCCTGATCCTACACTTGGTTCACAACAACCCCCCGTAGCTCTATGGGATGGGGGCAGAGTGGTTGGAAAGCTGCCCAGTGGGAAAGGATGAGGGGTTGCTGGTCAACAGCAGCTGAACACAAGCCAGTGTGTGCCCAGGTGGGCAAGCAGGCCAATGGCATCCTGGCCTGTATGAGAAATGGTGTGGCCAGCAGGACCAGGGCAGGGATTGTCCCCCTGTTCTCAGCACTGGTGAGGCCACACCTTGAATCCTGTGTCCAGTTCTGGGCCCCTCACGACAAGAAAGACACTGAGGGGCTGGAGTGAGCCCAGAGAAGGGTAGTGGAGCTGGTGAAGGGTCTGGAGCACGTGTGGTGAGGAGCAGCTGAGGGAGCTGGGATTATATAGTCTGGGGAAGAGGAGGCTCAGGGGGGACCTTATTGCTCCCTACAACCACCTGAAAGGAGGTTGTAGCCAGGTGGGGATCAGTCTCTTCTCCCAGGTAACAAGTGACAGAACCCTCAAGTTGCACCAGGGGAGGTTCAGATTAAAAAAATCTTCGCTGAAAAGGTTGCCAAGCCCTGGAACAGACTGCCCAGGGTAGTGCTGGAGTCACCATCCCTGGAGTTATCTAAAAGCCGTGTAGGTGTGGCACTCAGGGACACAGTTTAGTGGTGGACATGTCAGTGCTGGTTTGATGGTTGGACTTCATGGTCTTAAAGGTCTTTTCCAACCTAAACAATTCCATGATTCTATGATTTCAGTCTTGATCAACATGATCCTTGATCTGATGGTATTAATTTTCACTTTTTAAAGGCAATATGTTGTAAGTTATGGGAGGTCTGACCAAATAGCCACTCAGAAGAGAATGCCAGATATTTTTTCATTTTTGAACTAACATTATCAGCTGCCAGATGTTTATACACAAATAAAATGTTAAATTAATGTAGCTTATTTACACGTGTTGATATAAGTATATATGTTAACCAAAGCACACACTGGCTTTGGATAATCAAAACACCCCTCTTAAGAAAACTATGAGTAAAAGCCTTATTTAGCAGAGCAGTTAATTTATCCTTTAAACAACTTCACATAGTTAGAAGGAATGTGCCTGTGATTACAGGTTGAAATGATTGATTTCCCTCTATGACAGTATCTTAAATTGTGTGTCACATAGTCAAAATTTAAAGCTTGATAGGTCCACCGTACAGTTTTAAAATCATTCAGAGAAGCTCAAAATTTAATTAAGAAAAACATTAGACCAATTAAGACAAAATGGTAGCATAAAATATTAAGGTAAAACATGTATTAGTGTGACATTTGCATTTTTATGAAGTATGAATCACAAAGAAATAAAAACTGCTGCTAAATTTCGGATAAGTCCCTTTTAAAAATCTTGTTTCCATGGCAATGCTGAGAGTAAGTTTTCAGAGGATGTAAGATATGGATTTTTTATTTAAAAAAAAAAACACAACAGTTTAAATGAGAAATAGCAACATCATGGCCACTTTTCAATTTTCTAATATGCCCAAGAGGCACAGAAAATAAGTCACCAAGACATCAATGCCAGGATGAACACAGGAGGACAGACCCCTACTTATTCTACTGTTTTGCAGCATGCTTCTAAATAAACACATTTGCCAGTGCAATTCTGCTGCAAACACACTAATTGTTAACAGACAACAGTATTTTTGCAATCTGAAGGCCTAGTAGTGCCCATTCAATCAGGAAAGCTTAATGACAACACCACTCATTACAGAGACGAGCTGAAATTCCACTACAAAGGCTACCTAAGACAAAAGTAACCAAGTGATTCTTCTTTTACATTCCAGATCTAAGAAAAGTTGTTCAAGTCTCTAATGAGTAATCAGGGATTGAGGTTTCTAGGCTACAAAAATCCTGTTGTGGCAAAAAAGGCAGAAACCTAACACCCAAATCAATACTGTATTACTCTCTCCACAGGCAAGAGCTGCTGGGTCAGGAAAATCATGAAAAATTCATAGTGAAGGTGGTCAAGTCATCCATAAGATAGAGAAAATAATGCTATATCTAAAGATCCCTTGAGCAATCGAAGACATTTTATAGATTTCACCATGGATAAGTGCTGGTTTGTCTCATCCATGTACCTTAATACTGTTCCTCTCTCATTTCTAACAGTAAATGAGGATGGTCTGGTCTATATTTACTGTCTTTCTTATTTACTTTATTAATTTCTCTGTCTTTGTGCTCCACTGTTGCAATAGCCACCCACAGGAGAATTCTGAGTCACTCTTGCTGGTAGAAAACGTGGGGAACACATCTTGGAGGAGTCCTCCACCTGAATTCCTCAGCAAAGGCAAGCATAATTCAGGCTAAGAGGAAAAGTCAGAAATGTCCTGCTCCTTTCTGTGACATCACTTCTCCAAAGGGGCATAAGCAACAGGCTTTCCTCTTTTACCCAGTCAAAACGCTCAAGAACAAAAAAGACAGATACAATTATATTTCATATAATAGAAGGGAGTGTTTAAACAACCACATGTGGAAAAGATTTGTGCATGATTAATAACTGGGTTTGCACATCTTCATTCTTCCTCCAGCACCAAATTCATATCCAACAAAGCAACAGTAAAAAAAAGGAAAATGGCGAAGGTCCAACTGTACAGTATATAATAAAGTAAGTAATAAAAAGGAACTCTAACAATAGCAAGAAATGATAGAAATCTAACTGCCAGATAAAAGACACAGTGCTTTCTAAAGCTCCATAAACATTTCTGAAAATTGGGAAAAGGTACATTCCTCCACAATGCACAGAAATCCAAAGCTTTCCCGCAGGATGAGCTGCACAGTTATCCCACACCTGTACAACGGTCAAACATCCTGTGATTCAAGACACAAGACACTTTGTGGAAAATGGATATAGTCATGATTAAATCTGTTATGCCAAAATAAGATAAACAATGTTAGAAAGATGGTGCATCTCTCTGCCACAGAGGAAGGAGAATCAAATTAAGGATTGAAAACCGCTGGTGCACTTTGTCAATTGTCTGCAGGCTGCGGTGCTGCCTCCTGTTCTGGAACAGCAACCCCTACCCAGTGAGCTATTGAAGAAATGTTAGAGTTTTTTATTGTGTTTAAAAACTATTATTCACCCATGAATGTAATTGTCCAAGTATATTGCCTCTCCAGATACACATTAGACTCAATCATATCCCAGTTCTTGGAATAATCTAGAAAAGCATTAATACAAAGGCAAGACACATTCTCTCTTAGACTTGAATGTGCTGGACATTCACCTAGGACATATATGAACATCCCTGACCTTATCATAAAATACAAATCAAAAACTTGGAGAGCAATTCCATCAATCAGCTGCATTTCAGGTTTTTCTTTTGGTTTCTTTTTATGTATGTAAATTAGAGAAGAATATTGGGAGCTTAAAAGCAGAAAAAAAATCAATTTGGACAGTAGTGGCCGACTTAGCTCTGAAGTTTTATACAATCTTATTTGAAAGCACATGAGAGAATGTATAGAGATTGGTGCCAAGGAATATAAGGCCAATTTTTCAAGGTGCTACTACTACTGAAATGTCACTGAAGTCAATGGAAACTCGGGTTATTTTGCACTTCTTAGAAAATGCTTGAAAAAAATGAGACCATAACAGGGACCTTGTGAAATCACTTGTGGCACCTGTATTCCTCCAGCAAAGTATAAATCAGTGCAGAAAGCAGAGGTTATTTTGAAGTAGAGGGGTGAAATCAGCTGCAAGGAAAAAAGAAGTTATTATTGGCATGATCAGACATTCATGATATCTGACAGTACCACAGAAGATAATACACGTTAATATGTATTACCATGAAAAAGTGTTCAACCAAATTTAATCATGATTGCATTTGAACAATAGGTCAGAATATTTAAGCATTTTTTTTTGAAAATTATGTTGAGCAATGTACAAGTATATTAGGGGTTTACCAAAAGCGTTTCCCAAATTTAACATGTTATGATTCAGCAAGTTCAGAAAACAACACTTTTCTAAAGACTGACACAAAGTGTCAAGAATGACAACATTTCTGGGGTTGCCAGTATGTCACTATACATGGATGAATCTTTTTACCTGAGTGAATATAGAAAAATGTTGCCTTGGACAGATGAGAGCATTGATAATTTGTATCTTTTGGAGGTTCTCATACCCATTTTTCACAGTGCCCCCCACTGTCACCAGCTGAACTCTGCTGATTCCAGAGCAAACTGGCTTGTGCCAAGGGAACTTTGTTGTGCCTGTTCTGACAACCTCATCTAGAAGTTTCCATTTACATGGCCCAGGTTACAAGTTCTCTGCTTAACACACTTGCAAAAGTAGCACAAAAGATTGCCACTTGCCTTATTTTAACTCATGGATGCTCATAATTTCTTAGCCCTAACACGGTTATTTGCATGGCAGACAGTTTTTTTTCTTTTTTCATTTCTCCCCACAGAAGTTCTCAGAAAGACATTCTTCTAATACCATACAGATACAAAAAATATAACAGTTTCATTAGAAAAGAATGAACGGTTTGGAAAAGGAATACACAAATTTAAACAAGCAAAATCAGTGTGCCTTATACAAAGATAAGGAGAGTCCCTAGGAGAATATGTTAAAAACTTTGCATCTGTTCTTGTTAATTATACACTTCATCTTCAAAAACAGGCAAAAATGCAAAATATTTTTCATTCATTTTCCCCACATATAGCACATCTATTAATAAAATAATCATTGGGTTTAGTAGAACACATTTTACAGCCTGATAAGCATTGCATTACACAGGAAAGCAAAATGGCTGTATCGTTTACTGTGCTCCTCTCATTTAATATAATATCTGTAGCAGTCTGATGTTCTCACAATATTCTAACTTTACATTACTACAAAACACAATTTTATAAATTGTAAAGGTCTGTATGCACAGGAATGCATTTTAATACAGAAAACTTGACACTATCACTGCACTTCTCTTCAAAAATATTCTTTTCTTTCTTTGACATTTTTTTGGCTTACACAACAGGGTGCCAAACATTTGTGACAGCTTACAATAGAAAAACAATATTGCTTTTAGTTAACAATGTTAGCTATGAATATATATTGACAGCATTTTCACTGCAGATTTGCTGCCAACATAATACAAAGCAAATAGCATTCAATATGTTGGAACACTCAGGGGAATTAAAGAGTTTCAAAAACAAATTTATAGCATTAGGTGCTGAATGCTAAATCTAATGAAAATGCAAATTCAGGAGTATCTCCTGCACATACTTCATGCAAAGGAATACAGTTTGGCAAAGTGATAAAATTAAGATTGTTTAAGTCAGGAGAAAATTATGTTAAAATGCCTCTGCTTGTTTGGCTTTTATAAAGCCAGTTTTACCACAAAGATTAATATTTTTCCCAAATTCTTTCTGCTTCTCTTCCTTGAAGTACATCAGAAAGAGATCATAAAAAACCTCTCAATTCCAAGTGCTCCCAAACGTTTTGAGAAAATACAAATACATAGTTGCATAATGTTAATATTTGTAACTTTACTACTGATCATATACAAACCCAAGCATCACTGTTCCCTTGAAACAACAGCAGCTGAGCCTGTATGTTTATTATTATCTACAAAATAAGCAAAGCAGTGGATAGAAATCATGATTTAAATCTTATTAAAATACAGTCATGTACTGCAACATTGTAGTGCCATCTCCTATATATTAAAATGTATTTGTTAAACCAAACATTCATTGACTGTACTTTATAGCTGACATGACACTAATAGTTTTGAAACCATTTACAAAGCAAATTAATGTAGGTTAACAATACCACACTGCCAAGAAAGCAAAACTTGATCAGATTTTGTAGCTGTTGAATATAATTTTTTATGAATTTTGAGATGAACTTGATATTTATCACTGCTCAACTGTAACAAGTAGTTCAGCACTTATATCTAACAGTGCTTGTAAGACATAAAAATATGTAGGTTTTAGAATAACTTGGTTAGATAGCTATAAAATTATATTGTGAAAACAAACTCTTCATAGGTTACACTCTGGTCTTACTGAAGGTATTTTGTACCTTCTAAATAACAAAGAAAATAAAGAAAAAAAAAGAAAAAATATTTGTGGAACAATATTTGGTTTTAACCACTGAAGTGTAAAGTTATTATAATCCATAATTATCAAACTCACTATAACGTGCAACAATTTATGAATTTCAGGTTTATTAGAGAGCTGAATGAAACATATTTTAGGACTAAACTTGGCCATCACACACAGTCTTCCATGAGACTCAAACTGCTTCCATTACAAAACAGTCTACGCTGCAAAATTATCCCGTCCTTCCTACTCTGGTGAGAGAGCCACAACTCCACATTTAGATCCGCAAGGGAAAACCAGGAGATGCAAAGCTGCACTTTTTGCTAAGCTCTGAATTTGAAAACACACTTCCTAGCACATCCAGCACAATATGGAGCAGTATTCCATAAGCATCAAGGGAGCTGGGGTTGTAGAAGCTGAGACTCTTAGGCTGGTGGAGATGGAGTAAACACAGTTAATTTGTTAACATCTACTGTCTCTTTTCACCCACTGTCAAGGAAATCATATTTTACATTTTTTTCAGTTTGTGCTTGGAAAGGATTTCCTACTAACCTACACTAAATCTCACTGAAGGGTGACAACAGAAATCAATATGTGTCTCTGAAGAATAATCTAGCCAAACATTTACATTTAGAATATTCATTTGTATCTATGCATGAGAAATTCCTGGGGAAAAAAAAAAAAGGAAAAAAATAGTAGTTCTCTTCCTGCATACATACCATCTCTTTTTATAGGTTGATTTTTATAATGAACTGGCTTTAAATCAACAAAATAAATATATATTACTCCATGTAAAATAACAACTGACCTAGGGAGGTAGCTATGTTAACCTTGGCTTCAAAGAAATTTGTTTGGTCCTTCTGCAGCCATAGGGAAGAGACAACCCACAAGGAGCAGCTATTGTAGTTTCATCCTGGCTATTCCAAAGCCATGGAATTGCCATTCCACATGCCTGCCAGGAAGGATATTCAGTTTAATCTGGCTATTGAGGCAGTTCTAAATCTAACACTGGAGGTACTCAGCATCACTGTCGAATTTGCAGGGGCAAGCATGCCCTACCACAAAACCCAAAACACTCTGTAGTGCTCTGATTGTGGGAGATTGTGGGATTAGTTTTGCCCACAGAGTTCACAGGAGATCAGAATATGAACACACAAAAAGATGCAGTGCAAGCAGCATTTTACTTCCCTGCATCACCCCTGAGCGTGACATGGTCTTGCATTAAACTACGTAAAGGCAAAGGAAAATCTGCCTGAAGAATCTGCACATTGGTGTAATATATTACTTTTATTAAAATTTTAACCAATGTATTCTCTGAAGCTTCATGTGAAATTTCAGAGGGTAATACGAGGACAACGAACACAAGACCCTTCAAAAATCATGCTACACAACGAGAAAATTAAATAAGTGTTCCCTAAAGAGTCATCAGTTCGAGACAAGAAAGATGCAGTCAGATCTGCCATTCCAATAAGTCTGTTACAAGGTTCCAGGTTAAGTCTCTGAACTCATGGACTCAGATGTTCAGTTGGAGGATACGTGCATTAAATGGGCAAAAATTTGGATAAGAATGTTCCTCTCCAAGTTGAAAATTATAATAAGGAAATGGTTGTCCAATTTGTTGTCACTTACCTTGGAAAATTATTAGGGGAAAAAGGAAACTGCTAAACAGAAGCGACAACCCTGCTCAGCGACTGGCTTAGAGGAAACAAATGTTTGGGGCAGATTATTTACATTGCTTATACAAAGCCACTAAAAGTTTCAGAAAGATTATCCTTTCAATGACAATGCAAACCCTATTCAACAACAGGCACTAGATTTAGCAGAAATACAGGCAGTTGTTTTAAATCTATACTGAACACGTTCCGCCGTATATACATCCTCCAGTAAAAATAGTAATAAAAAACTCATTTCTACTTGAAAAACCTGCCGAGTTTTAGCTCCTACATAACAGAATGCATATTTAGACTAGCACGTTATTCAGTAAAAGATGTCCAAACAAGATGATTTGATGTTGGAACAGTCATCTGCGAACAACCAGAGCAATGTAAGGTAAAATAATTGTCAAGTCAATCTCTAGCTTACACTTTATTGCAGAAATAAATTGAACTCTGCTCTAGCTTTTTGACACGTAATTCTGATACTAATGGGTTCAAATCCATTTCTCTTTGCTCTCCTTCCTAACAGGAAGCTTTATGTAACACTGTGTCAGAAATCCACCAGTTACTGGCTAATGTTTCCCTTAAATAAAAAGTCTCTGCCTGTAATAGTATTAACAGCTGCCATCAGTTTACAGTAATGAGCCACAGTTCATCATGGCAGTGCTGCTATGAAAATTAGAAGCTTCTCAATTCACAAGAAAAAATTATTCAAACCGTGGTGTAAGAGCAGATATTGCCTAGCCAAGGATTGCAGGTCAGATCCTAAACTGGTGTAACTGCACTCAATCATTGCAATTGTGCCATCTATTATTCTGTGTTATGCATAAAAAAAACACAACAGGTCTATTTTGAGAGTCAATATATAAATCCAGGGTTATTTTTCTTAATTGCTCAAAGCAAAAAATTGCACAGTCATTTTTACAGAGTATTTCACAGCCTCTTCACTAGATAAATTAAAATATATTTTGCTGGAAGAAACATAACAATTTAAGTATATATAATGTAATATCTTGTGTAACTTATACAGGTTTCCAGTTTCAATTAACAGTAAAACTAAAAACCAAAACCAAAACCAAAAGATAAGTAGCTACAAATCATGGCATTTTAATTTTATCTGCTCCCTTAAAAAATCGAAAATGCATATCTTAATGCTTGATAGCTCCATAATTCTACAAACTAAGCATATACTTATAAACAGTATTGCAATGGAACAAAATATTTAATTGACATCAGGATGGGATTTTTTCTGCTGCATTTAACATTGTAGGAACTTCGCTTCCTATGAAATCAATGGGAGATATAGATTATTCTGAATTAAAAAGATTTAAAAAATCTAAAAGCAGGAAAGTTTAAAACATTTCATTTTCACTTCTTGAATATAATCTTTTTTCTTTTACATTAGTTCTATGCTTCCACATTCTGACGCAAAAACTTTTCAGTAATAAAAGGAGAATGAAACCAAATTTGCATGGAAGACAATTAACTCTGGAACTAAAAAAGGGAGTATTTAATCAGAAATTAAGAAGTTCTTAAATTGAAAAAAAAAATAAGCCTGTCACATCACTGACATGGAGATCATCATGGTGCTGATTTTGTTTATGGCATCTATAATGTATTTTTGACATTTTGAGTGACAGATGCCACCATAATAGGAAATTAAACACACCTGGCCATTAGTTGCCTGTAAGCAAAAGTGTTATATCTGAAACATACAGTATGTGTGCAATAATTACTGAACACTGACATCTAAAATGTTCTTAGAGGCACCTGGAACAGCAAAAGTCTATGAATTTAACACTGTCTTGCCAAGAGCAAATATTTCAGCAGGAAAGAGGTTCTTTCTCTAATGCTGAATGTTGCCTGTGTTTACTGAGCTATCTGCACTCATTACTTTTTAAAGGATGATACATGTCATGACAGCTTTGGATAATTTCATGGAGATGCACATTATATTGCACTTACCAAAGTTTCACATGCACCCTCAATCTATTCCAAGCACAACTGAATTATTGATCCAAAATAAAATTATATGTACTTGAAAGGATTCCAACTTGGAAGAACCATCATTTATAAATCTAATTTTATACATGACCAATATAGGCACAAGTTTCCAAAATGGTAAAATTATTTTTCTTCAAAACTGCAGTATGTTCAATCGATTTTTCTTTTTTTAAATGTTGAGATGCACATGCAATCTATTCTAAATGTCATCACTTTGTTTCTTATTTAATTATCATTTCATATGGCTCCCTCAGTAAGTAAATAATTACTTCAACTGCAGTCTAACCCTTTGCACTTTTGACTTACAAAAAAATTGTATCACTTTGCAGCACAGAGATCAGTGAAACTACTTTTAAAAAGTACAAAGGCTGCTTTGAAACAATCAATTTTGGTTTATAATACACACTTCAGGTAATCCAAGCCCTTCTCTTAAAAAAAAGTAATAGATCCATATTACCATGTGCTATGGTACCAAAATTTGCACCATGAACCTGGCTCCACCATTCTTCCTCCCATTTTTTTCCAAGTGGGAGGGCATGTGCTATACAAAGAAATTATCTACTTTCCCTGTAGTAACACTGTTACTTAAAAGATCCTGTCCAAATGCACTCACCTCAGCCTCTGGTGCTTTCAAGGCAGACAGATACATATGTATGCACATATGTGTACATAAAATATACATATACACTCAATTATAGCTTTAAGGAGCTTGGCCAGTGCAGTATATGCAGTGCAACACTGTGGTGCACATCAAACTAAACAAAAACCAACCAAAAAGTTCAGACTTCTGCTGCCTCGAGATTCTGCAGGGAATCCCAAAGGATACAAACACATAACTCTTATTTTGCTCAACTCTTGTCATATTTGCTAGTAAACACCAGGGGATTTCCAGTGAAACCATTCTCTAATTCAGATTAAATTTATTTACCTGCCTAAGAAACTGATTTTTCCTGAGGAAAATGTTTCAGGAGAGCTTTGCTTCCTTTTTAATCTTTCTTAGGAAAAAAATCATAACTTCAACACTTCCTCAGTATATGCCTTTCTCCAAGGGAAAATAAACCATGATATGATATGATATGATAATGACTGACAAACCTAGCAGCCTTAGATGAATGTCAAAGTTTAAATCTTGAACAAATTCACCCACAAGAACTGAAATCCACTATTTGGTAGCTAAGAAAAAAGGAAAAACTTCACTCACATGTGAAACAAATAAAAATTTGATACTGCTCTAACTAAATCAATACTAAAACTACAGAAAGCAGTGAATTAAAAGTTATAGCAGTGATGTTACTTACAGTTTCATCTCAAAGTCAAAATGGCAATGTGAGCTAGAAATATGGTTTACCAATACCCATTTAACCTCTTAAAATTAGATTATTTTCAAGAAAAGTATCAGAAGCAAGGAAACAAAATAAATTTATGCAACAAAACAAAACTGGCACATGGAAAAGATTGGGTTTTGTCTACCTGTGTAAAGGGTGAATAAAATACCAAAATAAAATACAGGAAAAGTTAGGAGCAACTTTCTAGCATGCTAAAAATTAACATAAGAAGGGTACATAAAGATGGGCAACAGCTTCCTAAACAGGCAAATTCAAATAATCTAGCCATTCTCCTTGCAAATTATTATAAAGAGCTACTTAGAGAGATTACAGGAGCTGACCAGAAGAGGATTAATAAATTATTAAAAAATGAGTAACATATGCCTAATTTAGTAAGAATGTATCTGTAGTGTGTATGTGAAACACACTACAGAAAATACATGTTTAAGATTGGTTAGGAAACGTTGCACAAAAATGCTTTATTTATTCACTTCAAATTTATTCACTTCAAAATTTCAGAACTATACTCATTCATAAAAATATATGCACTTTTCCACATGCATTTTCCAAAGCCAAGTAAGTGCAATGTAGCCTTTAACATACAGTAAAAAATACCTGCCTTCTAAAATGAGAAGCTGGAACAACTATAAGATGTTATCAAGCATCTTGATACCAGTAACTTACATCCCCAAATGACAGCAGAGCAAAGAATGTCTGCTTAAGAAAAAGAAAGTAAAAAGGTAGCCTATTTCCAACTTTAGACTGCTTTTGATGTCATCTTCACTCCATCTAACTTCAGATGCAGCTTCTGAACAAATTAACTGCACTGACCAAGTTCTTGGGTCAGAAAAAAAGATTAAGCACCTCACATCAAGGTGAGGTATTTTTTTTGCCTTTCCTTCCCCCCCCCCCCCCGCTTCTCCAAAATGTATCAGTTGGTATAATAAGAGACATTATCTTTCCCTGTACACATACAGTTCACACCTTTAAACAATCACAGCTGTAACACCACAGAGAAGCAGTTGTCTGCTAAGGATCATTGAGTTGTTTTAGGACAGTAATAAGAGGCCTGAACATACTATAAAATCCAATGTCGATGTTAATATTTCCTGAAAATCTAATCAACTAAAGACAACAGAGATCTTACAGCCTTTTATATTTTACAAAACAGTGTAGGACAAAAAAGAGAGAACTCTATGATGACAGCTCCACAAGTTCACAATAATATCCAGCTGTGACATTCTCTGTCTTACCTTGGCATCCCGTTTAAATTTCTGAAGAAATTTTTCCTTTTTCCTGATCCATATATATACATAACAGAAGATCTCCCAAAAAATCATGAGTCAAAATTCTAGTTTCAGTCCAAATGCAACTGAAGTAACAGAGAGAATGCCTTTGAAGTAAATAACGTTTGGTTCTTTGATTTTAACCTCAGTCTGGATTGATTTATTAACTGTAAGTAATGATCAAGTGGTATCTCCCAAATATCCATTCTTCTCCTCTCTCCTTCTTGGTATATTTTGTCAGTACCTTCTTGATGAAGAACTCCAAATGTGTTTATCAACACTTACAGAACAAAATTTGGCACTATTAGGAAACCCCTTCTGTTGGAAATTCTTTTTTTAATCTCAGTGAAAATACCATTTCTCAACATGATTCATCAGACAGCAGAGCTGTTCAGGGTACATACACACACAGAATATTTCATGAGGCCTAGACGTGCATTACTTATTGGTATAATATGGCTGTTGTTTGTGAAACTAAAATCCTCACAGATATTTTTAATCCTTTCATCAGTTTGTTCTACTTAACTCTTATCTCTTCTCAGATTGCTCAAAACTATATTTTTTAGGACAGAGATCATCTTTTTCTGGCGTGGTTACAGTATCTGGAGCAGTGAGTGTCAACTACTTGAGAAGAATTTCTGGCTATGGCCCTCAAGAGCAATAATCATTCTTTTCACCTGTAAAATCCTCTAGTATCAGCATAGCAGCATATTTTTATAATTTCTCACACATACACACATCTCTCTTTTTTTCACAAGAAGCTCAAATGAATCACTGTGGCTACTAATAGAATTAAAGCCATTCCAGCTCCGAGGTAATCTCGCACCTGAAGCACGGCCTGTTTAAAATACGCAATTTGGAGATGAAAGATTTTCATCCAATTTCCCGTTCCACGGAGAAGACATTTAGCCAACTCATCGATGGTGTTGTAAGGGCCATGGCTGAAGTGAATAGGGAACAAACCCTGCCCAATACAGAGCATTATCCAGAAATAGGCAGCAGCCTGTGACACGTATATAATTAGAGAAATTGGAGGCTTTGCCCAAGAGACCATGTGTTCCACAGCAAATCCTCTTTCCTTCACTCTCCCTTTGGATATGTGTAAATCATAAAAGAGTATGTGTTTTCCTTGCATATAACATAGTAGTTTCTTTTTTTTTCCCCCAATATTGGTGTTGAATGAATTCACAGAACAAAGAACAAAACAATCTAGAGCTCAAACCTTTTCAGACCAACTGACTTGCAAGTCAGAAAATGTATAAGGAGACCAAAAGACCAGCTTTTACATCTCACAGGTATCTTATATGATAGTTCTTTTCCCCCATAAATACAAGACATTAGATATTTCTTTTGAATTTTTTTTTAATTCCTTGCTAAAAAAAAAAAGTTGATGACACAAAACGTCTGATGTAGAAGTCCAAGTCACAAGGAAGAAAAAATTAACTCACCAACTTCCAAGTAAAAAAAAATTCTATTGGTTCTACTCTAACACAGGGAAGTGAACATCAAATAAACCAAGTTTATAATAAAATTACAAACATAATGCTGAAAATATTAGGGCTGTCACTGAAATGCTACAGAACTTAGCTCGATTACCTGCCCTTGTTGCTGAAGCACAGCAGTAACCTCAGACACACGTACCAGGAGCACGGAAGCAATCATTCTGAAAAAGACTTCTGGATGATAGGGAAAAACAAATTAGGCCTGAGTTTCCATAGTGATAGAGCAACAAAAGGCTGCTGCAATTTCCAGCTGTCTATACTGAGACAGTAACAGAGCAAAGGGCCCACAGTCCCTTCTCTGAAAGTTGGGATTAGCGTACTCGGAATTGTCCATTACACTTTAGTTCCGCGCTATAAAGAAAATATTGAAGGAAACTGGAAGAGGTAGAATAATAATAAAAACAAGAAGTTCTGCAAGAAGCAAAATTACTCAATGCTATGGATTTGGATTTCATGGTTGGATTCTCTGGTATCTTAAAAACGCAAATTCCAATGAGTACTTTCTCCTATTCATCTCCTCTGTGGATTCTCTGATGTTTAATAAGAAATGATCTCATACTATAGCCTGGCTGCCAGTGGGAACACTAATGGCTCTCTTGCCCATCTGGCAGCCTGTTTTCCCAAAACTTACAGGAATTCCTGTCCAGTGGTGCTGAAACTGGCCAAGAGTTAAGAAGCTATTGAGGGAGAAAAGAGAGGAGAGAGATCAGCAGCCAAACAAAAAGCCAGGCTAGCAAGCAGACAGTGTGATCATATAAGCTTTGCTTCCTTGGGAAACTAGGCTAATTACCAAAGGGCTTGAAAGATTCACTTATGATGAAAGTCCAAAGGCCCCAAAGCGGAAAAATACTTAAAAGGTAAAGTGGTCTATTGGATATAGGGCTGAAAGAACCAAACATGATAGCTAGGTTGAGACACAAATGATGAGGAATGTTATAATTTACAGAAATATAAATGTTAGCCAAGGATGATGAGGATTTATTTGTACCAAGAGGAGTTATTACTAAGCAGAATTGCAACTGGGAACTGTGGGATTAAATAAAGGAAAGCTTTAGGCTAAAAATCAAGCAACACTGTAAGTGAGAGGAGTCTATGAAGCAGTTTTGAGCCATAGGAAATGGAGGCTCCATGCCTTAAGAAAATTAAAACTGGAATGTAAAAAACCTTTTCTCTACAGAATGTTAGTGCATGGACAGTAAGATTGGCAGGAATGTCTAATAGGTCTTTGTTTTCATTTATCACTAGATTAATAACACAACATGCTGCACTAATAGGATAATATATAAAACAAATAAAAGTAGCTACTCTTTGTGAGTTCTCATCCAAACGGCTGAAACCAGACCTAGTATATATAACTGTATAAATGTGCCTTCCTCACACACTACCTATATGATAAATCAAAAATAAATACAATATTATCCAGGTAATGATTTACAGACAGTTACTAAAATATCTACTTTTACACATACTGTAATCAAAGTTACTCATGTATTAGTGCAACATTTTTAAGCAATACTGAATAGCTTGAGTTTCCATGTTACTGTTTTCTAGTAAAACATAAAATAAAATAATCAACATGCAGAAAACAGATTATGCAGTATGTTTGATGTAGCAACTTCTAACTTTCATTTAATATAGCTGAGCTGTAATGACTAATACTGCCCATGGCCTCTAGTACAAAGGCCTAAAAAGGGTTCCAGACTAGATTACGGCCATGCAGGTCTCATTTTAACGGAAATTGGAGAGATGGAAAAAAGATTATAGGAACACACATTATAAAAACAGACCTCACAAGTCAAACTTAATAGTGGAACCATTCTCTTTCATGTAGACAACCATGAAAACAAATATCCTGTAAGCCCTAGATATATATTGTATCTTTCTACCCGATCTCTTTGCCTCCTTGAGACAGATTCCCATTCATCTCATGACTATATAATTTGATCACAGTTGAGTAAGGCACAGAAGGGGAAAGGGTCTGTCTGATAAAGTATCAGGCTCCAGGAAGATAGATAAACAATTTCATGATTTCTAGTTGTAACAGGAATGGTACAGTGGTGGATATGAAGATATTAGTCTCGTAGGAATACAAATATCAACCTTCTGCAGTTTTTTTTCTCTTACTAAATATGTTTTGTTTCCATTAAGTAAAAATGACAGATTGATTCTGATAAACTAAAATAAAATGCAAGGTGCATGCAAAAAGTGGAATTAAATGTTTTCTGGTTTTTCAATGGGAAAGTTTGCATAAAACTTTTACAAGTTTGTAAGCGAAAAATTAGAGCAAGGAAGTTTCTTCCTCAGGGGGCATTTTTACAGCAAAGAAACATTGTTTAAAAGTAAAACAGTTGCCTATCAAATTGAGTTGACTCAGATTTAAACCTCCTCTTTCACAAGGGACACATTGGCAAGCAACTCCTCTGCTACAAGTCACTAGAGAAACGCCTGTTTGCAAAGCTGCCTCATTGTTCTACGTGTATTAAATGAAGGCTGGAGTGACAATGTTTGAACAGCAATGATGGACTTCTTTTCCATATATTAACACACATATTTGTTTGGAATATAAAACCACAAATATATAGCAGCCATTATTAATACAAGTTCTGGTAGCTGGCAAACATTACAATGTCTTTGCAATTACCTGCTGTTCTGGATAGCTGAGAAGCATGGTCATACCCAGTCATGCTGACACCTGCTTTTATTTATAAGAATTCAAGCAACAAAAAGACATTTTACAGTAGTTTTTAGTTACAGACCCTAGATGTTATCTTTTTTGTTTAAGAAAATATATTCTGGAGCAAGCAATTTTTAAAGCTATCATACCATCTAATTTAGCAGCACTTACCTGTGATTCTTTCACATTTTCAACAGTGAAGTTGAACCAGACTCGAAAGCGTGGGTTACAGGTATCTGGTCTGATGAACAGGTCATACTCAAACTCTGTGACATGGTCCACCCGTCCAAGGTTCCCTACCAGGAACATATGAAAAAGAATGCATTTTAATGAATCAACTCCCCAGGAACCACACTGAGAAAAGTTTTAAAAATTTCTACCTCTGTTGGATAAAATATACAAGTATAATAAGCCTTACAACAGTTCATAACTACTTTTAAAAGGCTTAATCATAGTCAAAAAATAAAACATATATCAAAAAGAAGACAACATGCATTTTTATTATTCAATTCAATTGACCTTTTGCCTCCTCTTATCTGAGTATTCCAATTATGTGCCTTAAGATCCTTTTAATTGTTTCTTTTTTCCATTTTTCTGCTGATGTCTCTGCACATCTTTTAGCCCCCACCTCTATGGATTTCTTTCTTTCCAATTGCTGCTCATGTTCAAGCCCCTCCAAGACTAAAAAGTCCCCACATTTCCCCCTGGTTCCTCTGGTTGGTGCTCTGAGCATCCCTTTCCCCCCACAGATGGGCCAGCATTCCTCTCCTTTTTGATTCAAAAACTATCTCAATACTTTTCCTGAACTAACACCTCTTTCCAAAGAAATAAAGAGGTTTTGCCTCAGCTTGTTCCTAGTGAATTTCATGGAATAATATTTTTAAATGTAGTCAGAGAGACATTGTCCCCTATGGCATTATCGAGCAGGCAACCACCCTGGCTATAGAAATAAAGTTTAGCACTGGGAAAACCCACTAAGTGCTTTTAAATTGCTAAAATGGCATTTTTCCTTTGAAGTGTGCCAAGATTTTTAGAGACAGGGTTTAAACTGTCCAATTCATTTATACACTACAAAAATAAGACTTTACATTTTCCTGATTCAATCCAAAACTCACCTCACCAGGTCTTGTAAGACAGGGCCATACTCTAGCTCACATGCTAAATTACATTTATTTTAAAAATAAATTAAAAATAGCACTGAAACATGGGTTACAAATATATTTTTGGGGTTAGATATATATTTTTGGGTTGGAAATATATTGTCGCATTCAAATAAGTATTTATAAAGCTATTTAGCTAAACAATTCCCTTCTCAGCAAGTCCCATGGCAGTCAATAGGACTGTTCTCTGCTAACACACTGCTCAGTACCAGCACAAGCAGCAAAATTTGGCTGATCTGCTGTTCTGGACTGGAAAAGAAGCAGGGAAAAACTCTCTTCATCAATATATTTCCAGGATTTCTTCCTTATCCTAAATTGTTTCTAGCTCTACTAATGGAACATTTTTAATCTTCCCTATTTTTAATGTTATCCTCTACTTTCCTACCCACATCCCTCTTTTCAGAAGAAAATTCTCTCCACTGCTTCCCTCTGCAGAGACCCACTCCACGCTCACAATCTGTTCCTGAGCGCTCGCCTCAAGGAGACACTTGGCATTGGAAATATTTGAAAAAACAGCTCTATTGTACAGCCAGAATTCCTCTGCCAAATACCAATAATGTCACCTGCCACCCCGGGTGTCGGCAGTGGGGCTGCAGGCTGAGCTCCCTGAGCCCATTCCAGCCCGTTCCCGATGGTCCCAGCCGGCTCCACAATGGTTGCCCGCCACAGCACGGCCTGGCCCCTCAGCCAAGGTGGAGGCACCTTGTGAAAATGTGTTTAAAAAAGGGCAAAACCCACACAGAAGGGTGAGGGAGGCTGAGGAGAACAGGGGCTTGAGGAGGAGGAGAAGGAGGAGTGGGGTGCTCTGGGCGCCAGGGCAGAGACTCTCCTGTGTCCTGTGGGGAGAGGCTGGAGCAGGTGGATGTCTCCTGAAGGAGCAGCGGCCCACAGAGGAGCCAGGCTGGAGCTGGCGCTCCTGCCAGGCGCTGTGGGCTGTGGGAAGGGCGGGCCCAGGCTGGAGCAGGGGAGCTGCGTGAGGAGGGAGCGGCGGCACAGCACTGACTGCAGCCCCCATCCCCTCGCTCTGCTCCTTGTGAGTGGGGTGAAGTTGATCCTGGGAACAGGGGAGGATGGGGAGGAAGGCATTGTTCTAGTTTTTCTTTGTTTCTTACTATCCAAACCTGTTTTAACGGGCAATAAATTAGTTTCCCCCAGTGCAGCCTGTTTTGCCTGTGAAGGCCATTGGTCAGGGATCTTCCTGTCTGTATTCGACCCAAGAGCTTTTTCACCTTATTTTCTCACCCCTGTCCTGTTGAGAAGTGTGGGTGAGAGTGCTGGATCAGCATCAAGCAGCTGGCCAAGGCCAACCCACCATATCTCCTGGCTTTAGGTGAAGTCCTTGACACAACTCAGTGCACTTTCTGCCACAGGGGTCAAACCTATCACTTACTGACAACAAAAGAACTCAAATCTTAACATAAACTACAATTTCCTACAGATTATTATCCAAAGCAAATAAGAATAGCAAAACCAAGCTATTGTATTGTAATACCTTTAAATAAAGGACTCTGTTTTTCTGTATTTTTCATTAAATGTCATGCATAAATGACACAGTTGGGATAATAATATTCTTTGGATATTTTAAGTGGTCCAAGCTGTTAATCCAAAAAGGTTGGATTCCAGTTGCCTCACAGGTCACAGTTTCAGCTCCCTCTGGACAAAGCCTGGTGTGTGGATGCCCAGAGTTACTGCAGCTGTGCATCCTGTTGGATCCTCCAAGGTTAGAGCAGTAGGCTGGCTGGACACAGACTGTGGCCCAGGTCCATGTATACTATGTATACATGACTCCCAGTGATCCCAGCAATTCCAGATACAGATAAAGTTATCTGCAGCACAGACCAGAGGTGCAAATTTTGATTGAATTACTTGCAAAGAAAGACACAGAAGCAATTAAATTCATATTTTAAGTTCAAAGACCATTAAAACCTTGTACTGCAAGGCATAGGAAACTAAAAGATTATTAAGTGAACAATTAAAACAGAGCAAAAGGAGACCTTGATTTTGACCTATTGCACATTTCAGTTTCTTTTTCAACACCAAACTGATCTGAATTGTATGAGAGACAGATGACCCACTCAGAAGTACTTTATGGAATCCACAGGATCCATAAATCAGCAGAGGAGGACTGTACCAATGTCAATGAAGTCACTGATGGTGAAGTGCTGGTGTGCTGGAACCACTGCCATCCAGTCTGCTCTGGAAGACCTATCTACCCATCTCAAATCCAGCAGTCTCTTTGACAGTTTAATAATTGTGTGCTCAATTCTCCAGGAGTCCCAACACTGTTTTCTCTCTCGATTCAAATACTCCCTTCCCTCCTAAATCAGTATTTTTTGCTTTTGCGAGTCGCATCTCTCTTTATTACTTTTGCCCACAGAACTGCCCCTTCCCAGGCTCCCTCAGAGCACACATCAGCTGCCATTGTCACCTGCAGCCATTTGCAGTTCAGTGTCATTGGAACATTTCATTAGCACACTATTTCTTCTCTGTCTTCCAGATGCTAAAGAGGCTGGACTGAACACTAATGCCTTCGGTAACTAATTCAACAAGTTCCTCATGCTCAATAGACTATTGTTTGTAATATCACAGCCTTTGCTCACAATCTGTCAGCCTAATTTCAACCCACGTAGCAATGTCATTAAACAAGACAGTAGTTTTGGTACAAAGAAGCCTAGAACTGTAGGAACAAAACACCTCCTCACTTTAAGAGATGCTTTGTAGAAAACTGATAATGCCACTGAAAAACATTTTTCGGTGTCCAAGAGAGGATATAAACTTCTCAGTGTTAATCTCACAAACAAACTGACCAGTTTTATGTACTGGCTTCACACTGCTGTAGTCATGGGAAATACATTTATTCTATATATTCCAGTACCTCAGGTAACACAGTGAAGAGCATTAGAAACCATGAAACAGGAATTAAAACATTGATTACAGCATTCCATTTAGACATTAAACCATTACAATACTTTAACATTGAAAATAAACATTTTTTTCTTAAGTGCAAAGCACTTCTAACCTGATTTTTTTAAATATCTCTATAAGGTTCCTTAAAACTTCTCTGTGTCACAGGATTCTCTGTGTGATTATGCAATACACACTCTGCTTTGCAATACCTGTGGTAAACAGTTTCTGTGTTGAAATGATGAAAAATATAAGAGAGAACCAGATAGCACCAATTTTGAGTAACAGTTTTCAGTCTTGATACAACTACTGCAAGACCCTTTGCATGCAGTTTTTATTCTGTGTACATTTCTAGTCTGGTAGTTTGTCGTAGCAGTAAGAGTCTGTCCACAACCACGTTGATTAAGTATGTTCTTTTAAAATCAAAATAAAATGTCTCACATTACTCAAACATCAGCTTTGCTTTACTTCACTTTGACTTCATGCCCATATGAACTCATCACCACTCCTTTCAATAAACTCAGAAGTTATATACATGAGATTATACAACATTTTCCAAAGCCTCGTCCCTCCATAATTTTTGATTAGCATTATATTTGGGGGTTAACATTATAAAGCATAAGATATTAATAATGTTATTTAAGGTACATGTAAGATTAAAGAACTGACTGAGTAACTGACCTGAAAGGGAAAAAAGCCCAACAACATTATGAGCAGTAAAATCTGAACTGATTGGCATTCTAAACAATTCTTGTTTACTTTTTTTTTAACAGGTTGAATGCACATCTGGTTGTCAAATGGCTTTCTGACTATATCCTAAAAGTAAAACAAACAATCTATTAGGCGAGCCAGCACTTCACAAAACATTATGGATTTTCTCTCCTATGCACTCTGAAATTAGTTGCAGGGGCTTTTTCTATTATTATTTTACTTTACAGAAATACTGGCACAGATCTTTTTAAACTTATGGGAAGATGTGAACAAATCAAATTCCCAAATGTCTATAAACTGACTTTCACTTAGCCTTGGGGTTTGTTTTTAAGACACGCTCAATTTTCAGTCACAGTTCTGTTCAATACTCTCAGCATACTGAGAAAAGAGGAGACATACTTTCCTTTAATCATTCAAGCTGAAATTCTTAATTATATTTGCTTAAATTGCTTTACAGAGTAATGTTTAGTGCAATATTCTGAAAATGCGAATAGTGAAAGGGGTCAATAGCATGTTTCAAGTTTCTTTAAAAGTCAGAAAAAAGCCCAATGATACTCTTTTATTAATCATGCAACATACACTTAGTCCTCATAAAATATTAATGCATATTGCTTCCTACATCAATAAAAAGTGTACTTTACACAAAGAAAGAAAACCTGCTTAAGAAAATGCTAGCTAAACTTACCAGACATTTTAACAATTATCATAAAAATGCTAGAAAAGAAAATACAGATATGTTAAGCAATCCTAAAATCTTCTTAAAACCACACATTGCGCTTGCCTACAGAGAATTTTAAGATGAAAAATAGACCTTGAGGGTCTTAGACAAGCCTGAGGCAATATAAAGAAAAAGGTCAAACACTCTGCTAAAAAGGACCGTTATCTTCAGAACAACAACTTATCAGCCAGCTTGCAGCCCTGCTTATTTACAGTTATTGGTCCCAGAGGAAGTGCACTTCAGCGCAGGGCGCGATTACTTTGTAATGAGTTTGCCAGAAATGGTAAAGGAAACTAATTTGTAACAATGTGCTGTTCCCTGCACATGAACTTTCTCAGACACTTTCTTTTTTTTTTTTTTTTTTTTTTTTGTCCGGCAATGAATAACTAACTTCAGCCTCCCTAATAAGCAGCGAAACCAGGAGTGCACTAAACCCGACTGAGTCGGGAGCAAAATGTGCTGAAATATCGGCGATTATCCCTCTCAGCTGTCCATTACAGTACTCGTGATGACCACCAATTCCCCCGTGGTGGATACATAGAATGCAGGTTTCAGGGGGTGGATTTGCACATGAAAATTAACACCATTTGGAAGAAAATAGCCTGCACCTGTCACAGATTAGCAACAAAAGGTCAAATGCCTCCTTTTACACCTAGAGCACTTGCATATTGTATGCCTTGCTTATAGGAGACTAATTCTAGTTTCTCAATTCAGAAAAGTGAGCACCATGGTGAACTGAGGAGAAGAAAAAGAATTAAATCTTGGCTAAAAGCTATCAATAAATCTATTGATCAAGATACATATGAATGGAAGTAGCCGAGGCAATCTCTGTCTCTAAAAGAGGTAGTTTTTCAAAAGAGAATTACACAAAGTGCTCTTCTGTTTTTGTCAATATGCTGCCAGGTTTTGAAATGCTATTTTTCATCCACACAATAAAAATCTTGACAAGTAAGCAATAGAAAATCACTAATACACTTGCAGCTGCATTTCAATCTATACAAATTCTTTAAACAAAAACAACCAAAGAACAGATTGGAATATACATCATTTTCACCAGTTGAACCTGGGATGAAGTCCAAGATAGCCAAACAGTATTAATCTATATTTCATGCAACTCAGTATTTCACAAAATAAGGTGAAATGTAGAATAGGGAATACCCACAATGGAATTCATCCTTATGGATCATAAAACACATTGAGATGATAATGCAAAGAAATTTTATCAATATGTTCTAAATGGAACAGGAATCATAGGGACTCAGATCTGTAAAAACTTCTATTGAGTAAAAGATTAGATATCTTCTGGAAGGAGTGCATCTAGGAATATCAGTTGTAAATTCCCACTTGCTTTATGGTCTTTGTCTGAGCAAAGAATTTATAAAAAATAGTTTGTTGAGAAGTCCTGGATGACTTCTAAATAGCATTTGATTTCTAAATAGGAAAAAAAAAAAATCTAATGAAATAGTGATGATCTCTGAAACCTATGACAGTTTTTGCATCATCTGCTGGACTCTTGCCCAGAACAGATGTCAGACCCAGATTCCTGAAACCTCAAAGCACATGATTTGAAAAAAAAATACACTATCATAAAAACCACATATAGAACATCTGTAGATTATGGTCTAAATTATTAAAATTGCATATATCAAGCTCTGCAATACAAAGTCATACCTACACCACCACAGTTACATCGATATTTTGCAAAAAAAAACCTCAGTACTCTTCAGCAATATAGTATTCTTTTAAAACCCTGATGTTTTAACTGAAACAGTTAAAACCATAGCAGTGGTCATGACTGTGCTTTTGGTCAAATCCAGATTACCTTTGAAAAACGGTCCAGACTATCAAATAGGCAAAGCATTTCAAAAGTACATGGCAAGACTTGATTTGTAGCCTCTTTCCTATCTTTCCTCCTCAATTAAGCGAGATGAAATTGTTATTTCCTTTATGTTTTAAGTTTTTATCAGTTGTGACATCCAAAGGACAGTAAATCAGTAGTTTTTGTGAAAAAGACTGTACTGGAACAATGACCATCTTAGCTCTCAGAAGCAGCTGGTAAAAGGCCAGGTCCCATCTCTGGAAAGAATAGACTGAGATGTACACATTAATGCACAACTTTTAGAGGCCAAGAAATTCTGACTGAGCTTTTATTGTAAGCAGACAACGTGATAAAATCTAATTGTGAATGACAGCACAGGAAAATTCTACCTTTATACTTTCCTCTTTGATCTCTGAATATAGCATTAAAATAAGTTGTATTTATTTTTTGGGTATCTAAGAGTTATGGGTCTCCACTTGTTTGTTTGTCTCTTTTAGTGTAACAATACTCATTTTAATGGTCTTGCTCCCAATGCATAACAACGAGAGGCAAATCTGATTTTCCACACCTCTTCAGGATCACAGTCCAAGTTCCACTCTTTCCAATATTTTTCCTCACAAGTGATTAAAGTAAAGTAAATTGGACCCATTTCCTCAGGGCATCCTGCCCATAGGATCTGGAAACACAGTCACTGCTTCTCAGTGGTCCCAAACAAGTGTAATGAATAAATCTTTAATTCTTTCGTATTGAGTTTAACTGCAGAAATATTAATGATGTGTGGCCTAGACTGAAACACCCACAGGAGTTTTATAAATTAAAACTTTTATCTGAATTAGAGTAGGAGGCAGAATTATCTTCCACATAGAAAATTAAGGGAATTGGAAACCTGTAAGAAAGAAGGACTGGTTGAAAAGGAGAGGGTCAAAAACCATCTTACATCTACAAGCTGAATATAAAGAAAGGGTGGGTGGGGCAGGAAATGCTGTGATTTATTTTGCTAAAAACAGTTACAAAAAGATTCTCATATTTTAGTAGTGTGGACAGTGCTGCCAATGGACAGTTTTAGGATGAGTTCTTCCTTTCAGAAAAAAATACTTTTCTTGGTCACAGATGTTTGAATGATGTCTGGGCAAGGGGGAAGAGGGAATACAGGGATTAAAATTTATTAAGCAGTAGTTCTGAGGCTCCTCCTGCAATGAGAATAGCACTACAGATTTCACAATATAAGTAATTGTAAAGCTCTAGCATGTGTTAATCCCAAAGGCCACCTACTTACATCACTTGCAACTTTCTTTTAAAGATAATCCAGAAGAGTAAACAAGGCCATTTGGAAAGACAACACAGGCAACTAGAACTGGAATATTTTCTGCCTTCTTATGTTTCTTAAGTAGAGCAGTCTTAATGGTGATCCCAGTTTACGGCACAATGGAAAACAGCAACAAGTAATCCTGAAGATTTTGTGATCATGATTGCTCAAAAACCACCATGAGCAAAACAGCACAAAAGACAAGCCACAGATATCCCAAATACTACAAATATCATTGTATATATTCTATATGTATATATATATATATATATATTGCAGGCCTACACATATATTAAGAAATTATACAATAAAATCTTGCTGGAAGAATTCGATAGTTTTGATCAAATGAGATTGATATTTAATCACTTGCAGCCAAGGAGCCTGATTTCAAAATTGCCCTTATCGATAAATACTGATGCTTTCAGTTAAAGGACCTAAAAACCCCGGTGCTGCAAAGAATAAAATGTCAATGTTCACTGTGTGGGGAAATTGCAAAGGACAGATAAAATGGAGTCAGTCTCTTGACTCCTTCTCCTGTATCTGTGAGATTCTTATAAATTACAAAAAAATCAGCAGAGCCCAAGACTGCAGGACAAATTCTCCTAAAAGTCACAAAATCATGTAAATACACAAACTGGCAGTGATAAAGTAGCAATGCATCAGCTTAGAGAGGAGTGTCAAGAGTGCTTAAAAATCAGAGGCCTGCGCCCTAAGATGGCCATTGCTCACCCACTACACCAAATCCACCAAATCCCCAGAAAAACAGATTTCTCTGCTCCCTCTTTATCAATTCCCCAAAGGCCTCCAATGACAGATGGGCAGTTATTTATCCACAGCAGTGAACCTTTGTTAAAGGAAAATCAGAATACAAAGAGGTTTTGCATTAGTGTCACGAAACTCAGCTTTCTTTAACAAAGCGTGTGCTCCCAAAATGGGTCTCTCACGGCTGTGCATGTATCACATCTTTCAAAGCAGAGCTCTTAAAGGAAAAGCATTTGGGGAAATTTCTGTTTGGAAGTCACTTAGCATATAATGGGTGCTATCCTAAATAAATAATTAATAAGTTAATAAATAAATTATAACAACGTCTGCAGCCTTAACCACGGAAGCAACCACCGAGGCAGATCAGGGAATACGAACTGCTGCACCACAGTGGGATGTACCACTACTGGTGTGTGGCAGACAGAAACATCTCTCTAAATACTCACTTTGTTAGGGCCCAGTGCTCAATGTCCAGCACTGAAATCTGTTGTTATCTTTAGCCTCTAAGGTAAAACATTCTCATATTTACCTGCTGCCGAGACATTGCAGGCGTGCAAAAACACATATGATAAATGGTGAAAAGTGTTAAAAGCTGTATATTCTTTATCCTTCAGTACATTACAGCACTCCTACTTATGTGATGCTTCCTACTCAATATATTCATCATTTTGCAAAGACCCTGAGAATTCCTGTAACGCAAAAAGCGAAAAAAGTTCTTTCATCCTCCAAGAGAGGATATTCCTGTTGATGTATTACTGCACAGTACTGCTGTAATTCTGCATTTGGCCTAGTTTGGTGCCCGAGATGGAATCACCATTTTTCCAGGGGAATCCTTCCGCAGTATAACTACAGACTGACACTTGAGTGGAAATCTCTATCAGCTGGGAGACCTATAGTTAAATTATATTCCCAAGGGCCTCTAAAAAGTCACCAGAGCTCTAAACAAATTTGAAGGGTTTTTATTAAAAAGAAAGAGTATAAATGGAAAGGCTCCAGGTATTGCCTTATAAAAGAATCTTCCTCTTTGAAATAGATCCTGAATTAGAATCTTCTTTAACTAAGAAATTACTGGCTTTATATCCATAACTGTCTTTATTTTATACCAAAAAAATCCTTGAAAAAAGGTACTGTAAGGATAGACTTCCAGTACAAATACTGAATCTGATAATATCTGCCCTATATACAGCTTTTACAGAAGAAACAGTCTTATTTGAGTTTATTATAAAACTGAATTTGATTCTCTATGCCATTATCAATTCAGTCACAAAACCAGTTTGGGTGCTAAAAATGTTATTCTCATTCAATACATTAATCCCATTATTTCATTGCCTAAAAGGGATATCTTACCATATAATCTCCATGATAAAATTTACAGATAGACTTTCCTGGAGTCTAGGTACATTTTTAGCCATTTCATCAGATCAGACTGATACACAACTTCCCTGCTCATCTCCTCCTCCTCCTCTGCAGCTCCTCATCTGACATTCTTTTGTAGAACAAGGTGATTTCTGTACTTTTCTCTTTATTATACAGCATTTTGATCCTTCTGCAGGTAATGGAACTTGTTGCTGTATTTTCACTTACACAATTTTCTGACTCCTGTGCCTTGGTATTTTCCTCTCCTCCAGACACCAGCCAGTTCTGGAAGCCCTCCTGGACTTCCAGCCTTAACAATAATTCTGAAATGCCAGTACTGTTCATATCTTAACTTTACACCATTGTACTATATACAATTATGCAGAAACAAGGAACTACACTATGATGGTTTGTTTTTATAACACTGATAAGAGTTTGTAGCAGGCCTTCCTAACTGTACCCACGTGGATGGAACCGAAAACTGCTTACCCTCATTTATCTTTGTTTAGTTAAAGCTTCAATTAGACCTTAAAAAACTATCTCATTGATGTTATTTTTTCAATCAGAAGTGATAATTTAAATATTGACATTTTAGATGGCACCAGCATGTTTTTGACTCCTGCTATGGTTACAATATTTTTTTATATCTGAATGTCTGTCTTAGTTTTGTTGTTTTTTTTTTTCATTTTGCCAAATCCAGAAGCGTTTCCTTTTATTTCAAAGTATTTCTATGTTTGTAGTAAATTAAACATTAATCTTTCTCTGCAAATGTCAAGTGATATTTAAATGTTTTTCTGGCAGATAAATGATTATTAATATTAATGCAATAAAATCACAGCTCTTTGTCCTTTCTTTGATATTTAAGAAAAAATTAAGAATGTCAAAACAGTTCTGCAAAAAGAGAATTCATTGGTCTACCATCCACTCTTCATTAGCCTGAGAGGTAAAAAATTACTGATCTTGTGAGACAATGTGTTTATAGAATCAGAAAGGGTTGAAAATGAATTACTCTATCAGTGGTAGAGTGTGTATCACTTCAATGTGAAAATGCCTTGTTAAAGTTCATTTTAATTTAAAGCCCCCTTTTGTCATTCAAAAAGCTTTAGCACAATGAAAGAATCTTTGTCACTTTCATAATTAGCCCCTCTTGCACTAAATGAGACTAAAATCTGATCAGAAGTCCATACAGGCAAGGTCATAAATCAAAGAGAAAAGCTCCACAAACAGTCCTGTAAGATGTCCAAAGGCACACACAGCTTGGAATTAAAGCACTGTAGTCAGGATCCACTCCCAGAAACACAGCACAAAAAAGCCCCAATAATATCTGTTTGACAGGCTAAATTTATCTCCATATTCTGTAGCCCTATAAACACATTTTGCTGTTTAGATACAAAAGCAATTTCAGCACCAAGGACAATCCAGGAAAGCAAACAGCTGTTAAAGTGCTACTATCGCCGTTTGCCAACCAAAGTCAAATTAATTTAACTTAATGCTCTCACTTCAAACTGTGGCAGTAAAACAAAAAAAAAAAAGCCATATATGATAATTGTCATAAAGCAGGAAGTAAAGTTGTATTAACAGAAAAAAACTCCTTAGGAAATCGAGTTTAATTTTATACAAAGAAGTGAATTCACAGCCCAGCTCCAACATAAACTGGATTTTATTCAACTTATTTTCATTTTCAGATGAAAGTGAAAAGACATTTTGAAAGATGTAATAAAATTCTCAACCTTGGACAGTTATGGAGAGAGTGACAGCACATCACTCTCTCTACTCAGGGATCATCAGAACACCAACTGATATCCAAGACATCAACATATTATTTTACTCCCCGTGTTAACACAAAATGAGGATTTCATCAGAAAATGATGCCTAAAACATGGGGAGAGAGGAGGGCAAGGAGAGGGCAAGGCAGAAAGTTGACAGAAGACTGTTATAAAGTGGCAGTAGCAATGAAAATCTGTATTCTACAATAGATATACCTTTTACAATTCAATGTATTGCGTTAACAGTAAATGCTAATCTTAAATATTAATCAGCTGAGAGTATTTTTAAAGTAGCTACATCCATACAAACAGGAATTTCTATGATAATCACATTCATATCCATAGACATTTGGATATATCTATACCTTCAAATACACTGCTATATAAATTAAAAATGTGCAACTTTCCTTTATGAGATTTTGGGGTTTAGCAGTATTTCTCTGCAGAACCAAGCTGTTAAGGTCCTGTCTCTAACCATGCAAACACCAAACCACTTTCAAAGTAATGGCTTGTTTGGAGGGTGTGGTTGGTTACATGTCTCTCCTACACTGCCAAAATTTCAGGTTACAATAATTATACAATGATCATAAGTAATTAGATTCCACATGTTTGGAGACATATAAAATTGGTCTGCTCAGCAACAGACTGGAGAGCATCAGTGTGACAAAAAGAGAGCAATGGGTTTTCTCCATCCTCAGACAGTCTCACGCTTTAGTTCACCAAAGGAAGCTTCTTCCAGTGGTTCAGGTAGTGAGAACTCAAGTGAATATCCTCTTGGACACAGCCCCCTGTGCTTGATTCACAAAAGAAACATCATTTGCCTTGTCTATCAGACAAGTAGGTATCTAAGGAGTGCAAATTGCAAATACTGTACAAGCAAAGCAAGCCTGGGAACTGTGACGAGGGCATGCAGGTGATTAGAGAAAGAAAATGGGTTTAAGATGGATGGGATGAGACTCTGAGTCAGATATATTATTGAAATTGAACTGCCTGGATCTTTCTCTTATAAGCGAGTATTCCAAAAAGCCAATAAAGCTTTCCAACAAAAAGCAGAGTTTTTTACTATATAATAAACTAGATTAATTGGCTTTTAAATAAAGAAAACTCAAAATGACTAAGTAAAAAGGAAGAAAAATCAAAAGAGATCTCCCCTGCCCACAGTGCTCCTACAAGCAGACACTGTTCTCACAATTTCTATTAGTCTCCTACTTGGACAACTTGCAACAAATTCTAGATAGCCTCCACTGGATCCCCAGGAAAATACTGTCACCTCCATGGCCAACCTTGCATCTGCTCCTTGTATATCCCCTTTGCTCTGTCATTCCCCTTCTAACAGGGCAGAAATGAAACAAATAACATCTCTTTGAGTGGGTTTAAATAGAAAACTTCATCAAATCAAACATGTAAAAGATATCCTCAAACTCCCTGTCTGGTTGTCCCTAACATCTGATTCTCACATGCTCTGTATTCAGGTGAGGACAACTCAGATGCTAAGTTGATCATCTTCCTTCATGCCAACAAAATCTCATACCTTCCCTTCTACTTTGATTTTACTTTTCACCTTCATCTGAAACACACAAAACCTGGAGGAGACTATGATTTTAAAATTCCTAGGAAATGTGACTATTATTTTAAGTCCCATTTCCTCTTACCCAAATGCTGCTGCAAGAGTGGAAAAAGCACAGCACCTCTGCCAGCTGAGTCTCAATCCAACCAACACCCTCCTGACTGTCAAAACTGGGAATTGCACCCAAGTGGGATCCCAGAGGGGAGTGGAAGGGAATAAGACAAGGAGCCAGGAAGAGGACTATGCCCATGAAACAGGGGCAAGTAAGCTCCTTCTAGCTGACAGGAAAGCCAGAGCATTTGGAAGTGTGGTTCTCAGCTTCTCCTCCTGAGCTTTTCCATCACACAGCAGGTCTGATCTCCATCCATCTGCTAACACACAGAGGTAGCCCTTGGTCTTATTGACATCAGTTTGTTCCTAATGAGGAGGCACAGATCTTAACCCTGCAGCAGGTCTCCAGCTCAGCTGCCTCCATCTTCGTTTATTCTGCATTAAGAAATATAATCATAAGACAAGAGCTGAGCAGTTATTCCCATATTACTCATGGCTATGAATAGGCTGAAGTGCAGGGTATAGTCAGAGGCACTTTTGAGTCAATAAACTATTTGCCAAACTTTGGATGGTGAGTTGAGTGGGAGGTTTGGGCTATATAAAGGCATGAGCTGTAGATATGTTCCTGTATTAACAGACAAAGTCAATCATATCGCATACTGACTTTTTCTGCTCTAGTAATATTTTGATATTCAGAACTTTCTAGCCTATCAAGATGCCCACTTAAGCTTGATTTAGCATTCTAATTAAGTGGATTAAAACTAAATTTACTTTTATTTGACTGTATCTCCGAATTTATTCTCAGTGGGTCTGGTTTTGGTAGGAACATATTTTTCCAAAAAGAAAGATGTAGATTTTCAAAACAGACAGAGTCTCATAAGTCATTTTACAAAACCAGAAAACAAACCAGTATTTTTAAAGCAATTAGTACTTAAATTAACTTACAGTGATGGTTGAGCTGCATTAACGTTTCTCACAGACATTGGTCAATTCTATAGTTCCAATGTTGCTTTTGAGTCTTCAAAAGCAGTGACATACACACACTTAGCAGTACTATTTCTATTCAAGATTAGTCTGGGTCACTAAAGAGAGGTGCCAATTTACCTCCATGTGAGAACCTAAAGAAGTATCAAATCTTTTCAATTAAAATAACAATTAAACACACTACTTTTTTCTTACGCTGTATTTTACTTCTAATAGTATACCCTCTGAGTATATATAAGAAGCTGCTGAGGTAGTCATATAATAATGAAATGTATATATATATTTACAGATAGATATAGATATAGATATAAAATAAATAATATAATAATTAAATATTCCAAATGTAGCATCCACAGTAAAGCAACATTGGATTACATTAATCAGGCAACACTGAATTTTCTCCAAATTTTCTAATCCATACACTTCGGAATTTTATTTTGTTAAAATATACTAGCCTGTATTTGCTATCACTATGAAGCCACAGAGATAAAAAAGACTAAATCACAATTATCAAATTACAATTTTCTGATTTCAGCATTCTTCCTTTCTCATATGAATCAACAATTTAACATATGTCTTCCAGTTATTATTATCAGTTAACAAAGCTTGTTACAGTACTGTCAAAGAACACAATATTGCTTTTCTCCTCATCTTGGTTAAATCAGCCAAAACTGAATAGGTTGCAAAAGATAACACTTGTTCTCCCTCCTCTTTCTTTACTCAGCTGGTTCATTCTTCATTAGTCTGACTCAGAGGAGATAACCTAGCACAATTCTTCCAACAGTATTTAAGTTTTCCTGTACTGCTGAAATAATATCAGTTATTGTTACATTATATCTGAAATAGTATCTATTATTCCTAATATCTGTTGAAGCATGGTAGACTCTAAAATAGCATCCCTACAAAGGAAAGTCCGTCTTATCCGCCGTGATTCAGGATGACACATACTTTGTTCAGTTTTAAAGAGTAATCAAAGGTGTGGGCTTAAATCCAATTAGTGTGCTTCAAAGAAGATAATGTCAAAATGCTTCAAATGGGGATTCTACTGTATAGCACTGAAGCTCTGAACTTCTGCAAGCCTTTAGATTTCTGAAACTATAAAATGAAAACAAAAGCACCTGCTAAAGCACATGGTGATCTCCCGCAGTAAAAGGCTGTAAGCATTAAGTTATTATTAACCAGGCTAATATTCTAAAGAGAAAATAAAATTAGAGGTCTTGGAAGTCATGTATTCACATCCTAAGAAGCATTGAGATGCCATAATGATTGTTGCACTTCAGACATATTGGACAGACACTTTGAATGGAACTTCTGGTAATCACTCAGAATGTTCTTCTTTTCCTGCCATCTGACCCGTTCTCTTTCCTCTGGCATTCACTCTCACTGACCCCAGACCCAGTAACAGAATATTTGCCCCATTTCCACGGGACTACTAATTCATAGAAAATTTCACACGTTTATGGTCTCACCCAAAGCCAACAGAAATTGTAATTTTGCAGAGATTTTTTCCACTGATTTCTGCCCTGGACCAGGCACTGAAGATTTGGCATCTGTCAACACAGACCCCCTGTGCTGTGGAAAATATTTGGAGCACACAGCTGAAGTTGAAGTTTTGGGTAAGAAACATTCCTTGTCCAAGAGAACATGCAGACTGATTAAGGACAAATGATAACCAAACATCAGAACCTCAATTCCTTTAAATATTACATATATATATATATGTAAAATATATACACACACACATATATAAAAAACAGGAGGAATTTTGGAAAGGCAGATTTAAGAAAACCTTTCAAGGAAGGGATACTTGTAGAGGAAACCATGTGAAAATGGGAAACCATGACTTAAATGAAAGGGACAAGACTGTTTGCTGATGGAAATGCAAATGCAAATATGAGGGAAGGAAATAAATGGATGCCTAAATCCAAATGGATAAAGAAGAGCACACAGATGGGAATAATGTAAAACAAAACAAATGCTAATGGCAGGCCAATAACATGGAGTCCTAGAGATGACGATAACAAGGTTTAATTTGATATAGCATTCAACGTACAGGCTCAAGAAGTGGGGCTCAGCACTCTCTCAACACACAAAAGAAGATACTTCAGCAGTTACATTTACACAAATGCAGAGAGGAAAGAGAACTAAGGGGCAGGATGACACAGTGATAATCAAGTAATGACAAGTGTCTGGGATGAGTGAGAATGGATCAATCCCCAAGCTACTGCAACAGAGTTCATGTCTAGGCTTCACAAACGAAGATTTGGGACAGAGGGACTGCAGAAAATACACGCAGTAATGACCAAAAGTCGAGTTGCAACTTGCTATCAGCTTTTATTTTTCAGATGAAAGCATAAATTGATTATAACATCGCTGCCCCATTCCTTGTCTTTGCTTTTAATGAGGAGCACATCTACAACCCAGCTCAGACACAAAGTATTCTGACAGCAATGTGTCTGTAACAGCACAAAACTCAAGAGTGAACTCACCAGCTCAGTATTTATCCAGTCTTGAGATGTTTTGGGCTGTGCTAACACTGCTAAGAAATCTAATCTGCCTGTGCCTACACAAGTGGCAGCCAGCCCAGCACAGGTATACCTGCAATTTTATATTCACAAGAGCACTGAAAATATGTCATTATACAATTTAAGAGTAATATGAAACATATATGTAAAGCATTATATAATTGGACCTTAACATAAGTAAATAAAAACTACAAATAAGAAGAAAGGCAGAAAAAAGAACACGAGTGTCCACAAAAAATTAGTAGTCAATCGTTTAAAAAACTCACTGTGAACACAATTTCTTAGGCTGAACACCAAAATACTGAAAGGAAAAAAGAAACCTAGATGTATTATTTTTTAACTCTAAATTTTATACTGCATTTATGAAAAAGGCTTAAAAGTTTTTCACATCTGGAATTTGACATTCATTTACAATCTCAGAAAAGGCTACTAAAAATGAATTATTCATAACATAGTACAGTAGCAATAATAAACAAACCCAATTTTTTTTTAAACAGAATAAATCACACTTCTTATGAAAAAGCTATCCTACAGTTTCAGATGAGAGAAACAGAGATGTGATTCTACCAGAAATTGTTAGAATATAATAATAACCCTTAATATATTATGGTAATTTACCTTCACATTATGTTACTGTAGTAGATCCTGGAATTCCAGTAGCTGTCTAAAGAACAGCTACTGGATAATTTATGGTTTGTTCCCAGTTTGTTTTCAGAAATACAAACACTAAATCAAAATTAGCATGCTAAAGGCTGAACCTACCAGGCTATTAGGTTACTAAACAGAATCAATAAATGCAAAATGAAGCTCTGCATGTATCCAAAACAATGTGTTTCCCACCTAATAACTTGTATCCAAATTCCTGTTAGGCTGAGCAAAATACTGTAAAATATTTTCTCCTAAAATCAGATAGTATCCATTTGCATTCAAGAATGCAAATACTTTTTGTTTATGCAGAAACACTTCTTCTGAAGTATGTTTTTCTACCAATATTCTTTCAAAAGTACAGACCACTATGGATTTCACAGTGTTTTGTCTCTTCCTACATTAGTGGCAGCTCAAACAAGCAAAGATCTTAATTTGGCTTGTTAACTTTGTAACAGCAGGCAGTTAAAATTTTAAAATTATTTATATAACAACAAGAGCAGAATCTATCTGCAGTGTATTCTAATTTCAGGGATGAAAAAATAAAGTGTTAACCTTCTAAGGGATCTCTAAGGGATCTTTGGGGATTGTCTAGTCCTAGAGCAGGGTCAGCAGAAGCTGCTCCATACTGCATCTACTCAGGTTTGGATGGAGACTCCACAGGCCCTGTGGGCAGCCTGTGACAGTCACTGACAAAATCAATCAAACATGGATACAATTTATGAGGGAAGTCTGAGGGAGCTGGGCCTGTTCACCCTCAAGAAGAGACGACTGAGAGGGGACTTCAACAATCCCATCAGTATCTGAAGGGGGGTGTCAGAGGATGGACCAGGCTCCTCTCAGTGCTGCCAAGCAAGAGGCAACAGGCAGGAACTAATGTACAGGAAGTTCCAGGCAAATATGAGGAAGAACTTCTTTACTGGGCCATGCACTGCAACAGATTCCCCAGAGAGGGTGTGGAGTCTCCCTCACTGGAGATATTCAAGAGCTGCCTGGATGCAACCCTGTGCCATGTGCTCTGGGATGACCCTGCTGGAGCAGGGAGGTGGCACCAGCTGACCCACTGTGGTCCCTTCCAACCTGATCCATTCTGGGACTCTGTGAAAGGTGTTCATGTATCTGGAGCAGAGAAGGAAGTACAAGAAATATTACTCAGCCCTCTCCTTCTGTTCCCCTATTCTTCATGGCATCACTGTTTGATCAAATCTAGGAGGCATAATACAAGATATGAAATTTCCTACACTTCATTCAGCATTTGGCTCACACGGATCTGATGCAAAGCACTCTCAACATTTCTCAGCCATTTTGCACTCACTTCACACAGCTGAAATTCCCTACAAAAGGCACTAGGCAGTCAAGAACCAGGTCTTTTGTGCTACTGTCTTCTGCAAAACGGGGATAATATTACAGGTTATTGAACTAACTGAACAAAATACCACTATTTAGTCAAGCAGAATATTTCAATGTTCTCTCAGACGAAAATAAAGCCTTTCCAATACCTTTTAGCTCCAAAATATTTACTGTTCTGATGCCACTTTCTCTTTTATTCTGAGTACAGCCATTCACTGTGCTAGTCTATAGTACCACCTGCATAAGCAGAATAAAGAACACTTTTCAATTTCTTCTAGTTCTGAAGGGTTCTGATTTAAAAAGGCAGAGGTTAAGCATATAAACAGGACAGTGAAGGCAAAGAACTACTTTGGGGAAACAGCAAGGAGAAGCCTCCCTGACAAAATAAACAGTGCCAAAATTTTTCCACTGGCACTGCTCTACACTGCATTTTCCCTGGGTTTGAGAACCCAGCAAGATGAAATTCTGGAAGGGTGGCTGTCAGCTGTTTTAAAGGCTCAAAATCAGATAAAAACCCAAGGTAAAGTTAAGGTCTGCACTGTGCCCATCAGAAGAGATTGACCTGAACCTACCAATCACTCAAGACTAACAGGATTCTCTATTTTAGGAAGCAATTATTCAAAGCAATTATTTCCTTAGTCAGTAACTGAGGCAGAGGTCACCTGTTATTCTATAGAGCAACCACAGATTTATTCAAATCCAGGGTTTTTATATGAGAAGAATTTTGCATCCCCTCATCAGCGACTTCCAATGCTGTTAAAAAAATTTTTAGGTAAAGCACAAACTCTAATCTAGAGTTTTTTCTTTACACTTTCAACTGTCCCAGGCCTCTATTGTGTCCCTGTATATACATACCTCTGTACATTCCTGAGTGATTAACTGATGTCACATTCATGTTCATATTAACATGTGCAGTTTGAAATAAACACAGCTGCATTTATGTCAATGATTTTATATTCAAATATATCTGATTATGCTGAAATAAACACAGCTGCATTTATTTCAGTGATTGTACATTCAGATAAGGATATTTGTTCAGTGTAATGTAATGTTCCTTCACACTGGCAGGGACATTGCTATTCTTTCTTGCATTTCCCTCTATCATTTTTCCAGATGGAAAATTTTGAACAGAGCCAGAAAAATGGAAACTGAAAAATTTATCTCAGAACCTGGTATATACAAAAACCTTTTTGCTTATTGTCAAAAATTACTTAACCATCTTTGTATAAAGTATCTTTGTTGTTGAGGGTTTGGTTTTGTTTTTTTTTAATTCCTTCTCTGTCCAAGAGCAAGCTCACAAAAATCCCACCAACACCTTAAACACTGATGGGAATGTAAGTACCAGGAATGTACAGTGGGAAATGTAAAGAACAGATCTACATCAGGTTGTTTCTGGACAACTGTTGATGTCAGCCCACCATCCTCAACCACTGTCCTCTTAAGAAAATTAGTTTGAATGGAAACAATAACTCTAACACTTTCCTTCCTATTATCTGATCAAACCATAGTTTTGCACGATGTTAATTTTGGCCTGCAACAATAACCTCCAATCTGTTTTTAGAAAATGATAGAATATTATCATAGCTACTAACAGTGATTAACCAGTCAACCAGATGTATCTATCAGGTGAGATCAATGTCCAGCTCAGTAACTGCCAGAAATGGATCCCTGGAGAACAGCATGGAAACAAAACAATCATTTGAAGACACTTCCCAGTATAATTCCCGATTTAGAATGCACAATTTATGAACCTTCTGAGCCAAAAATGGTGTCAGTGTTCAGCTCTCAACCGATTTTTCTTTCCTGGTCTTGTCAGTCGTTTTTTCTGTTTGAAAGCATGACACATGTCAACTTTTAGCACCCACAAGGTCCTGCAGGAAGAAGCTCCACAGCTTAATTAAACACTATGTGAGGAACCGTTCTCCTTTGTTTGCTTTCCACATGTTAACTGCTAGTTTCATTTGACAGCCCTTAGTTTTTGTACAAAGAGAACACATAGGGAACCACTGTTTCATATTCACTGACATTTTGACTAAGAATCATGATTTTATCGACCACTAATATGTTATTCCTCAGTTTTCTCTTTTCCTTACTATGGATTCCTACTCTATTTGACTGTTTCTTATCCGGAGGCCATTGAAAATTTCCTCTGCACTTACAATTATCTGATCACAGACATTTCTGTTTTCATTTCCAGTGGTTTATTCTGGTCCCTTTCAGGTCAATCAAACTGCAAATCAACACTTAAGTGTGCTTGTATACAGTTGAGGAGACACAAACATCTCCTGTCTGTGGGAGGAAAGGCTTGGTCTTGAAGAAGGGAGTAAGAGATGGTAAACTGACTGTGAAAATTATAATCAGTACAATAACTACAAATAACATCCTAATTCTTTACTCTTGCTATTACACTAATACTTCTTGCATTTTCATCAGCTCCAGAAGTCACTAATATCTATTTCCCCCAAGTTATGATACCTCACTAATGCCATATGTGTTAGCTGGTATCACCTCGACACCAAGCACTCCCCCATTTGTAAAAATGTCTTCCATATTGTATCTGTTTAGATATTTAAAAGGTTAATATTTAGTTCCATTTGCAATGCTGACCTAGCAAGAAAGAAATTAATTTGGCATTACAGCAGTAACATCAATTTCCCATGTAACTTTAGTAATGCATTTACTGGAAAGAGATTAATATCAATTCCATAAATCATTCACATGCTTTTTCCGGAGTTTGAGACATCTGAGTAATGTCATATATGTTAACTGATATCACTCTGTGCATGCTACATCCATTAATCTATGCCCAGAGTCATCATTAAAACACACAAAAAATTAAAAGCAGTCCTTTGTTCTCAGGGTTTTTGAGACTTCTAACTTGCAGCAGTCCAAAGGTATCGATACTCTGATAGAGTAACTCTGCTCTGAACTGGGAACAAATATGTTCAGAAATGGGAAACATTTGCTAAATTATCCCCACTGGTAGCAATAACCACTTAATACCTTTCTGTGAAACATGGTATAAATTACTGTCAACAAATAAGGAAATAACTAAAGTGTTTCATTAACTGGACACACCTTGATGTCACAAAAGCAGGGGGAAAACAGACATTACTGAAATAACACATCCACTTTCATTCCTTTGTTTCTGCTTTTCAGATGAGCATTCTTACAGAAGTGGAAGCCAAGAGTTCTACCTGACTTGGTGATTCCAGCCCTACATGATAGAAAATTTGGAATAACAACTAGGTTTTGCTCCAAAACACAGTTCAGTCTACTACCAAAAGATTTTTTACGCTAGAAGAAAGTAGTTTTAAACAGTTTTTGCACTTTTTTATTTCTAGTGATGTGCCATTATGATATTGGCCTGTATTGCTTTATTCCTGCTCCAGGATACCGTAGCAGTGCCACTGAAATCAAGGAAAGAAAGGTATTTCTGTCCACTTAAACATAAGCACACAGAGGATCAGACTGTTTCATAATTTTGGAAGCATATTACAGTTGTATATTAAGATGGCCCAAACTCAACTATTTCCTAGGGTGGATTTCAGTTTTCCTTTGAGCATAATGTTAACAGTATCATGTTCTGTATCATCTTAGTTTTCCTTTTTAAATCTTTCACAAACAAAAGTGGCCGCTTCAGAAAATGTTTTGCAACTCAAACTTTACAGTATTTTATTAATCACAACTAAGATTAATCTCCCCTAATTTTAGCTGTCTAAAGTTACACACCAAGTCTTAACAACTGGGACACAGGCACTCCCAAAGGGCAATCCATCCTATATTATCTGTGCCTTTGTTCAAAAGATATCTTTCATGGTAAAGCTCAATGGCCTATTTCACGCCTGTAAGTGCTTACAATGAGATCAGTGGAATTACAATCACTTACTGCAATTTTGAGTGTTGTGCAAAGTGTTTTATAAGTACATTATCCTATTTTTGAAATATAGGAAGATATTTAAAACCTTAACAAAAATGATACAAGGGTACTTCTCAGTCATATGAGATCTCTTAATACATTGTAAATCTTAACTTTTTCCAGCTGATTAATATAATTTGCAATCCATCAGCACTGAATTTTTTTATCAGGTTTCTAATGTAAAATATTTTACGAACCTGCTGTTGGAAAAGACAAACTAACGTTTGTCAACAATTTTCACTGCAAGGTGGTGGTACAGCAGTTAACAGAATAATATGAGGTTTACAGTAATTGAGATTGAATCTAAAATTTTACAAAACTTTAATTACAACCTTTTGAACATAAACCACAATACAGAAATTACCCAATCATAACATTTTTTCATAAAAAAATAAGAATTCATCCAAAGGATAGAAGATTTAATGACTCTTGGCGGAGTTCCACTTTTTGGTTGAAATGAGAATAAAAGCAGACAGCAGCTTCATTTTTAATTTCAAGAAACACAGTATTTTTTAACAGTTAAGCAGCATTATAGTTGACTAACAAGCCAAAATATATATTTTCAATGCCTTATTAAAAGCCCTTGCATTTAACAGTGTGAATGCTGAGATTTACGAACCTCTGTGAGCCAACACTGCTCCTTCAATCCTCAAAAGTAATTATAAAACAAGCAATTTGAGCCACAAGCAGCAGAAACTGTCAAGCTTGGGTGTTTTTCCCCCTCCTCACAACACATCCCAGCCTAACTCCAGCTTCCTCCTGCCTTCCCAGAGACATCCAAAAGGGCGAGGCAGAAGGCACTGGGATACACCCCGATGGATAGGCTGGAGTGACCAACCAACACCCCCCTGGTGACTGGTAACCCAGGTCACACCAAACACAAGGAGCAAGACTTGAGCTTGCCTTTCATTTTTCTGCAGTGAAGGCCCAGCTGGCAGTGCCAACACAAGCTTTTCATATGCCAGGTCTCTACATCGAGAGCCTGGGGAGGCAAAAGCCACAGGTTTTTAGAGCCCACCTGGAAATCCCCCTGGGACGGAGCCAGGAAGGCAACTTGTGGCTACACCCAGCAAACAGACTTGGCACAATGAGAAAAAAGGTGAGGTTTTTTTTTAAGGGCTGAGACATTTTTTTTTTTATGTTTTCTTTGTTCACTTTGCAAAATACGCGTAAAAAGCTTTTTGTGCATCATGTAAAATTAATTAATTAAAAGTTTGTTACCTCATGCAGAAGCAAAGCTACTGCAGATATGTAAGTTCCCAGAAAAACAACTGGCTTCCAGCACTGGAGGTATCATCTCCAAAAACATCTTGTACAGGAAAAAATGACTAAGCAAATAACAACAAGTCTTAGCCACAACACAAAATAGGCTGCTGACTAAATGGATGCCACCAGAAATCACACACAATAAGGCAACACAAGACAGTAGGGGCAGCTGCCTAAACTAAACTCTGAAGTCCTTTAGACAAAATGTCTGAAATACCAATTCACCTTGGTATGAGACGACAGATTCCCTGAAGAACAGTTTTATATCAAAATCTGGGCCTGGCTCAATCTGTAAGGACTTCTTTGTATAGTAGAAGTCAATACATCCTTTTCCCCAGAGGGAAAATTCCCATTTTGCCAGGACAGGTAGGATGAGAGGCAAACATCTGTACAGTACTGCATTGCTGCTAAATTGCAACTGTGTTAATAATTTAATGCCTTAATGAATATTAGGAAACAGAATTACAACTGACCAAATGTGTACATTTCAAATGTGACATTTATTTCCTTTAAATTTGTTCTGTGCATAGATAACTGCTTCGATTTTTCCCTGAAACTAAATCTTGTGAAAACTGACATTATCCAAAAATTATGTTGTGGTATGCAACAAATTTGAATTGTCATCAGTTTCTTTTATGCTAATGATAAATCAATGTAAAAAGTTTGGTTTGGCTGTATATATTCTTGAGCATTAAAGATAACAAGGAAGATTCCAGGCAGGACACTAGCTATGGAAACACAAATTCCTGACATACTTGCAAGTTGATAATTTTCTCTTTTCTTTACTCCTCTGTCTGTTATTAATAAGATAAAGTGTTCAGCCACCATTCTTCATTTTTATTTTACAGCGATGATTTTTTCACCAGTAATAGATTCATTAAGGGTGAGTAAAGTGCAAGCCACCAACTGGTTAGGCAGCTCTCCTTCTGAAAAGGACCTGGACAGTATAAGGGATCACAAATTTTTTATAAGTCAACAGTGCCATGCTATTGTGAAAAAGATTGTGAAAAGCAGAAGTAAATAGATGGCAAGGCACGTCATGTAATAAACTCCACATGGTATTGGCACCATCTTATCTGAGTATCATGCTCACCTTGGACCACTGCCAATCAAGAAAGGACCAAAACAGCTGGAGATAGGCCAGAGGAAATAAGGAATGATAGAAAATTTGGAAAATGTGAGCACTAAGGAACCACTGGAAAAAATAGCAGTAATTTAACCTGAGAAGGAAAAGGCCAAGGAAAGATATGATAGCAGCTTTCCATTAAGTTAAAGAAGAAAGGAATAATCTGCTTTCTGTGCCTATAGGACTGGACAAGAATTAATGCCTTTTTGGTAAGAACATTTCTACATAGAAAGCAAATGTTTCTTACACTAAGCAAATTGCAGCATTAGAATGGATTGCTGCTTTCTCAGTGAAACTCAGATACATAAACATCTGCCAGGAATGGCAAAACTAGGGTATTTTGCTTCTCAACAGAGTGGGCTAAAAAGAAATCCCAGTCCCCATTTCATTTCTATTCTTTATGATTTTTTTGAAAGCAAGACACTTCAAAACACCAAGCTGGATATTGGTTTTCAGACTGCATGAAACACAGCTCTCAGTCTCAAACAAATTCATACTTTTCAACACTTTTTAATACAATAATGATAGCCATTACCAAAATGAAACCATTAAATAGCATTTCTTCTGTATGTGATAATATTTTTCCTGATTTCTACAAGCTTAGTAATGTTTTTCTATTCTGAAGGGTATTCACTTCCATTTCTACAATATAAAATCATAGTCATTGAAAAATAGGTCTAGAAGGGAATGTTCAGTTCTATCAACCAGATCTGTCAAGAAAATAGGAATGCAGCCAAAGAAAGGAAAGCCACTTATGGAATCACATTTAACACAACTTCTATTTTAGAATCATAGAATGGTTTGGGTTGGAAGGGACCTTAAAGATCATCTCATTCCAATCCCCCTACAATGGGCAGTGACACCTTCCGCTATCCCAGGTTGCTCCAAGCCCCATCCAGCCTGGCCTTGAACACTTCCAGGGACAGGGCATCCACAGCTTCTCTGGGCACCCCGTGCCAATGTCTGCCCCCTCACTGTAAACAACTTCTTCCTTACAGGCCATCTCAGTCTTCCCTCTCTCACTTCAAAAGCACTGCTCCTCATCCTGTCCCCACAGGCCTTGCTAAAGCATCTTTATCTTTCTTACAGGCCCCCTTCCCATGCTGAGAGGCCACAACAAGGTCTCCCCAGGGCCTTCTCTCCAGGCTGAACAGCCCCAGCTCTCCCTGCCTGTCTCCACAGCACAGGTGCTCCAGCCCTCAGAGCATCCTTGTGCCCTCCTCTGACTCCTGAGGTCCATGTATTTCTTGCAGTGGGGACCCCAGAGCTGGGTGCAATGCTCCAGGTGGGACCAGTTTTATAATCTGTCCTTTGAAAAAGGCAATTTCAACAGGATATTACCATTTTAAGGTGGTACTCAAAGAGCATCAGTGCAGTCCTTACAAATGCTGCATATCGTTGTTTGGATAACAAGAGGGGATAGATTTTTACATTAATAACAATTTCATAAATTATCCAATAATCAGTTAATTTGCTTTGACCAGTAAAAGTACTCTAAGCAATTACTTGGCTGACATATAATAAAAGATAAAGTGAATTTACATATGAAGTGTACACAATATTACTCCCATTCTTGCTAATACATCATCATCACAAGAAAGTAAATGAAGGTATTCATTTCATTCATATTTGTATTTTGGAAGTGTGTGAATATGCAAAGCAACATCAGAGCCTCATCATGCTACAATGTAAATAAACAGAGTATTTCAAAAGCACCTGCCTCTATCCCATGCTATTATTGTCAGAGTATACAACATATGAATGTTACCTTTGAACTGATTAAATGTTTTCATGGAAAAATGTAATTAATTCCATTGTTCAAAAACTGGAATTAAACCATCATGCAAGGATTCACATTACTTCACAAATAATTTGATGGTTGCTACTGATCCTTTTCATTGCAGAGCAGCTTAGCACAGTAAATTTCTCAGCTTGGCCAACTGATTCATTCCATAAGCCATTTCCTGATACAAAATGCAAAATACCATATAGCTATTATGAAACAGCACCCAAAGTATTTTTAAAAACACATATTATTGTCTGAACCTCCAGAGACACACCTGAAAAAGAAGATACTCATTATTATTCACTGCATCATTTGCACTTTTTTTACATAATATAATCACAGGATTTAAATAACTCAGTTTAGTATTTATCCAGGAACTGGCAGCCAGTGTTCTACCCTGAGGGACGTAACTCTTCATAAAAAGCTCATTTTACGAGACACTGTAGCAGTTTTGGCATTACCAACACCTCTCACATAAACCATGCTAAAAACTATAGTTTATCCTGCCAAATGCCTTCTGTACATATGGTGTTTAACAGTGTTCTGTAGGTCTGAAAGCCACTAATAATAGATCTAAGCTAAAAATCTGGAAGCACACATGTATGTAACATAAAAATGTATACAATGCTACATATTCATATATATATATTTACCTACAAACCCCACATGCATATGAACATACGTGATTACAACTATTCTTTAAATTATTAGGCTAACTATAACTCTTGTAAAAAATAATTTCTCTTTCAGTTTCCTGTAGCTTCCTAAATTTTAATTCTCCTTCTATTGACATCAGAGGCAGAACTTCCATTAACCTCAGCAGGACAGAATCAGGCCACAAGAAACACAAAGAAATACATTTAAAGACAGCATCTACACATTTGTAAAATCTCCTCACTATGCAAGGATGGTCTTGGCGCTTTATGACGTTAACTGCCCTACTAAACTTCTAAATTAAATTTTAAAATAGCACATTTTAAATACATCTTAGATTAGTGGTCTATAAATACTGGATATAACAACAGAATGTATCTAGATGTGGTTAAAGATGGACCTGCTGAAACGTTCATTGTAGGTTAACAGCAAACTTCACTACCATTTGACATTTGAACAGTCTGATTTTATGTCATTGACTGAAGTGAATCAGATAACTTTGTTAAGTAGTATTTAATGTAACTCTTCCTCAGAATTAAGACACTTTACACAAAGATGAGTGATAGACTTAAAAGTGTTAATACATTGACAACTAGGTAACATAAAACAATGCTGAGAATACTTACCACTTTCAAAACAGGCATCAAATATAAGATGTCCTTTTTTAGGCTGTCCAGAATAAGCAGCTGGGAGAACAATGTACTTGCTCACGTTCCCTGCTATGATATCGTCACTTCCCAGGGCACTGCCTGCCACAGTAAAAGTGGAAAAAAAATAGTCATGAGCATAGACCAAAAAATACATATATAAAAACCAGTAGAAGGCTACTACCCCATACATTTCTACAGAGCATAAAATTTGCACCGTTTAACACATGCACCAGTAAATGAACTCTTTTCTTTTCAAAGCCTATTTAAGAATTTGGATATAATAATGGCATCATATGTTAAAGTCCCCCTAAGTAACTAACCACACAGCCTGGCTTCTTGCCCAGGTATGACCTGTGGCTGAACACTCTCTATGCAATACTCTGATATTCAGCTGGAGCCACTTCTTTTGGTGGGAGCTCTCTAGCACCTAAATCCTGCACAGATTCCCTGGAATTGAACTCCTCACCAGCTTCTTATTTTATTACAATCCTCAGAAGCATCTTCCCAGCTATCAGCATTAATGGGATCTTTTTCCTCCATCCTGCTGCCTATTTTTATGCATCTTAAATGAACTTAGAACCTTTGAGACTGTTCAATCCAACTCATACTTGAAATTTTAGAATTATTAGAAGGAAGAGACATTCACCCACGGAGGCATGTGAATATCTGAGCCTCGCTTGCTTAGGACACAAAACTCACAGAAAGAACTTAAATAAAGAAATTTTTTTAAACGTGAAGTTTATTTTATGATAAAATATATAAGGACACAAATGTTCTATACAATGGTATGATTTCTGTCAAAATATATCAGTAGCATATACATTGAAAGCTTTGTCCTTTATAGGAAAATTATACTAACAAATTGCAGTCTGCAAAAAAATTCATTTCCAAAAAGAGAAGGATGAACACTAATTATTTTTTCATTTGAGAAATGCACAAGAAAGTAAGTTAATAACTGTATATTATATTACGCATTTATAGTGAAAGAAATACATGTTAATATAATTACCTGTTCATTCCTCTGATATTGGCTCGGCATTTTCTTCACCATTAACTGTTTGGACAAATATTTTACAACAGAAAAACTATTTTCAGTGTTACAGAAAAGTAGAAGAAATGCATATGTCTTCAAGTGCAGAAGGCATGTGATGGGATAATGGGATGATAATATCTTATTTCACTCTGATAAATAGGGCTACTAAGGCTTCTAGAAATAGACTTTTGGTCTGTAGTGATTTTTTTGACATTTAAATGGGTTATGGGGGATGATAAATGTGACATAAAGCTCAATTTGTTTTATTTTTATATTGAAAACTATTTCACACAAATGTTACAAGCAATTCATATTGGCCCTGAATGATGAAAACAGCTTATTAATTAAAACTGACCTTTCCATATATAAAAGTATTCCACCTCTTGAGGCAAAACACCTTAGCTGAAGTAACAAATTATATCAATGTATTAGTGACACCACAGTTAAAGGGTCTGTCAGGCTTTCTATTATACATATTCACAGGTATATAAATCCCAGATTAAAAAATATGTATATCCAGGTCAACATTCAGCATATAAATCCCCAGTCTTCCCAGGGAAGAAATTTGAAACTCATTCTCTTTGAGAATTAGTACAACAGAACAAAGAGAATTTAGACCATTTCTTACTTTATCATAATACAAAAATGTAGACATTAAATAATGCATGCTATTATTTTTTAAGCAAAATTATTATTTGCAACCTCTAGGTTATTTGTTTTAGACTGAATAATTACCCACAGACAGCAATCTGCGGCATGTAAATTGGTTTCTTTAAATGTATAATTGCTACTTATGGTATTTTTAGCTGGATGTTTTTTAGCAGAATCCTGATACAAATTGCTTAAAGCCTGGTAACACCAGAGGCAAGCTTAGACCTGGGTGGGGCATCTGTGTATCTGCATGGCCATGATCCTGTCACTTGATAAAATTCATCCCTCTGCATCATGAGACCTGTAGTTCAGAGGAGCAGCCAGAGGAAACCCATTTCCTCAGTTTCACTCGAGTGCCACTTTGATTAAGAGCCCCCATACACCCATCGCAGTTAAGATCAGTCAGGTTGTTTGCAGTCCAACACGCAGAATCAACAAAGAAAAATTAATGGAAAACCTGCTGATTTCCACCAAGAGTGCCTGAGCTGCCAGGGACCAAAGTGAAAGAATGGGAGGCAGGGAGTCATCTGAGCAGAGCAGTTAGAAGACTGAACTCCTCCTGGTAAATATTCCCTTTTACATCTCAGCTAAAAGTAATAGGCTGCTTATAAATTGAGAAAGACAGCTGGGAAACACCACTTAAAGATGAGGAAACTAGAAAAGATTACATTCATAACACTGCCACCATAAGACAGTGTAGGAAAAGCAGGCAGAAGGCGGAAGAGAGAGCTACATCTCCCTGGCAAATTAGAAAATCTGCCAATGGAGCCTTCACATGATGCAGAAGGAAGCTGTCAAGTAACTGTGTCCCAGCAAAAAGTTTCCATCTGCTCCTCCTGACCTAACGCAGCCCTCAGGAATGAGAATAAAATCATCAAATAGCCTGTAATTCATAGTCCTTTAACAATATTAATCTCTCCTTGCCTGTTCTTTATTACGCAGCACTTTAAATATTCAGAACGTACTACTGTTATATTTCCAGTTATATTATCTTTAATCTCTAAACGTGCGAAGCTGCAGCCTTTGAACCTCACGTTATTATACAGCACAACAGCACTTTGTCCCTTCTGGCATGTTCTCCTTGGGCGATAAAGAAAAGGCCAGACCACTGCCTGAAAAAGAGCCTGCACTGCTGCATGGCTCGATCCTAAAACAAGGCTTCGCGCTGTTACTAACCTGCCCCAGAAAAAGGGGAGGGGGGCAACCCAGGTTCTTATCAGTAATTCCCTTGGGGTGGATTAGAGTGAAACGACACTGAATAATCGGTGTCTGAAAGCATATATTGGTAAGGTTTATTTTAACAATTCTGTATCAACAGGTATGCTAGCATTTTGGGTGCTGACATATAACAATGTGACATAGAGATAACCTTTGGGGGTGGGGGGGAGAAAATGCACAGGGGAGAGAAAGTCAGGATAAGAGTAAGGGAGAGTAAGGAAAAAGAAAAGCTGAGAGTGGATAAAATGTATATAGTCACCGCCCACGGGTCCAGCGATGACACTTGGCAGTTGCCGCTTCCATGTCTGTCGGTTGAAGTGTGGCCTTGATCTGCCGGGGGTGACGGAGGGAAGCCCCCACACTCCAAGAAGTTATGAGTTGTTACACCCATGGTTATTGTCACACGGGCCGTGCCTCGAGCCTCCAACCTCTCCCTGGGCCTGCGCAGCGCCTGTGTCTGTCCTGGTTCCCGCCTTTCGAGATTGGCGGGGGGGATGGGTTTGATGGGCCATCAGAGGTGTAAACTCGGCTCTTCCTGCCTTTTCAGGGCTTGACACCTTCAGCACTGCAGGGAGGGATGGGCCCAACTGCCCATCAGAGGTCAAAAGCCTGCAAAAGTCTCCTAGAATGCACAGATCATTACCCGTTTCAGTCTCTGACACTCGGCAGATGTGGCGAGTGTTGCTGGGGACACATCACCATCCTCGGGTGGAGAGAATGCCAGCCTGGCCTTCAGCCCTCCGGCCAACACAGAGGTACTGCCCTCACGAGGGGGGAGCCCTAAGCAGATTTTCCCTGACTGAAGGCAAAGATGTATGACAGAACCTGGTGGGGAAGGGAAAGAGCTCCTCAATCCGAGACAAATTGAGAGAAGAGAGCAGATTCTCCTTTGAAAGAAAAGGTTAGATAAGACAAGCAAAGGCAAAACTTAGCAAAGAAATTGTCTCAGATCGTAGGTCTTATTTTGTCAATTATTTTTCTTACAGGTTGTAAGAAACATAGCTATTTTAGTGTAATTCTTCATAGCTTAAACTCCAGGAGGCTCCAGCAAATCCCCAGGATTTACTTTTACTGAAGTATTAAACTTTGCTGGTAATTTTCTATCAGGTATAAAATCTGTAGGTGCCTGAAATCTCTGTAAGTATATAAGGTTTTAAAATATAACCCGGACAGAGTCTTCTGGTATCTGCATTCATCGCTATTGTCACTGTGGATTGTGACTATTGTCACTATTTCACAGCAAACTAGTGAAAATTAATAGAATCACTTACAGGATTCATAGGAGGAAGAGTTTGGAAGCTTACAGAGCTTCTTGCCACTCTTAAATTCAAAGGGTAAAGCCAGCATTTTTTTTTCATTTAAGCAAAGGTGAAATCAGTACTCGCTGCAATAAACATCATGCAAATTTAGGTTCCTTTTCTTTAAGAACTGTAGTTTCCAAGGGAAGGTATATATTTAGTAAGTAATAGTTACTCTTTGAATTGGGTAAACAAGGAGCTCAGCTTCCAGATGTGCCAAAGCTCAGAATCCACAGGGTTAGCAGCCAGCAGCTACCCTCATGCTACATTAGGTAGGAGAGCACAGCTACATTAAAACAGACATAGAAAAATAGAGTGAATTTGCCTGGAAAACCTGCATCATTCTTCTAATTAGACTTACTACCTAATGAAGAGAGATAATTAGAAAGGTGAGGTAACATGAAAAGATGTGGTAACTGCCAGTGAGCTTTATAGAAGTCTTTCTTTAAATATTACAAATGTCATCAAAACACTTCACATTCTGTCATGAGATCCTTATTTTAGAACAAAATTAGGATACATTTTGCTATTGAAAACATCTACAGTGTAAAGATCTAATACCTAGATTCCCATCATGCAGGGACCAAGAAAAGTTGCCAGGTATCCTAATGAAGAGCTCCATCAGCCTTGAGCAGTATTTTTAATGTAAACCCATACAAAGAAGTGAATCTGAACTTTCAATACAGTTTGCAACACACAAAAATTCATTCAGATGACCAAGAGCAACTCCTGTTAGCTCCTAAAAATAACAAGTCCCTAGATGAACACTGCTCAACTCACACTCTGGCTAAGTAGCACTTGAGGTTATGCCAGAAACAGTGTCTGCTCCACAAACCTGAAAACTGGAAACAGTGTAATTTTATCAAAATTCTTTTAAATGATAGCATTTGTATAAATATACAGTCTTAATAGCTCATTGTGGTCTCCTAATCTTTGATTTTTTTTTATAAAAAGTTTTATATCATTGTCCCTAGGCTTCAGCAACACTGATATTCAGGAAGACTCATTTCTGCTATGAGATCTGAATGCTCTATGGCCATTCTAAAAATCCTATGGGCAGTAGCAGCCAGGAACCTGGAATTCCAGCTCCACTGATTTAAAAAATGCTAAGAAAAAGAAGAAAACACAACTGTCATTTTGATCTTCACAGTCACATATTCTGAAGCAGGGCTTGGGCATGACCCTGCAAATCTAAACATACTGCAGAGTGCTGCCAATCTGAGATATACTTAATTCAGAGGCACTGTCATCTGAAAAGAAAGGGAGAAAATTACATTAAGAGTACAAATGCCAGGCTTTGAGACAATACCTGGCATGGTACCAACCACACCTGCTGCCTCACATTTGGGTACTGTGCCCGTTCTGTCACCATTACCTACTTCAAAGGTCCAGCAGAACAAGGAAAATGTTGATTATCACGAGAAATTCTCCTACAGCTTGGTCTAGTTCTAAAAAATAGTAACTTAATGTTGTTATTAGAAACCAAACTTGAGATAAAGAATCTTTAAAGTAATTGTCTCTTAATTACTTTCCTGCTATGGTTTGACCAGCAGACTGCTTGTCAGGTCTGTCTCCAAACTGTGAAATGATATTCATACTCAAGAAAACAAGCAAAATAAAGATGATCTCTAGTTTAGCAGAGATTATCAGGTAAATTCTAAGCTTTGCAAAGGTTCTGAAAGTACTCAGGAGAATTAAACTGCAAGTTTACTGCAATGGACTTGGAAAAGCTTGTGGTTGTTTGCATAATAGAAAGGAAACGTAATTTATTGTTCAGGTTTTTACTTTTATTGCACAAGTTTCTCTTTCTACAGAGGCTACCAGACAACATATCCTCTCAACCTTCCTAACAATACTCTGTAGCTAATGCACCATTAACTTTTTATGTCAGGTTAGAAGGCATAAGTAGATCTAAATATCTCATATTCCTTTAGATATAGGTACCCAAGCTGCTTTACTCTAGCAGAAGGTGGGGCAGAGATGTCTCTATCAAAGCTGAGAGTGGAAAAAGTCTTGTTCTTATATGCAAACATGTCAAAGGAAAATGATCACTAAAGATGTCTCGTGGGGGCCCTGCGGAAGGCTCAGTGGTACCACAGAGGGCACTTTGCCCAAATGCTCAAAGGTAAGTAGGGACAAAAAGGTTCATAAGGTGCTTAGCCCAAAACTAAACCATCGACTGACTTGACCTACTGGTTGGTCAAGTGTGAAAAGATGGTGAGAAATCTCCAGTGCCTGATCCATTCAAAAGGATGAGATCCAGAGAGAGATACAGCTCTCAATCCAAGGTCAATCACACTCCTGTCCAAACTCTAGTGAAGAACACTGAACTGAAGATACCTGGCAGACAGGTACTGCTCTGCACAATGTGACTCCTCACTCTCAGTGGCTGTTTTTTTCTTGTGAGTTTACAGGAGAAGAAAAAAAACTCAACTTTTGTGGACTTGCATTTGTTTCATCTTTATTTCTTTCCAATCTCTAAGCTAAAAGCATAACTTCAAGACTCCAAGCTTCAAGACTATTTACTTATTATCTCAATGTGGGCTGTCTCCAAGGATATACCTTCTTGTCAGAGGCAAACGGCAATGGAATTTTTTGTATCACTTCAGTGAAACCCAAAATGTCCAAGAAGGTATGAACAATTTTCCTAATGAAAATAACAAAGTATTTAATGCTTTGAACTCAGTAAGCAAGAAAAGAAAATTCATTAATCTTTTTACTGTACTTATAATCTCTAACCTATCCACTAAAATACTTACCAGAAATGAAAAAAAAAAAACCACCGAAAAAATAGTAGTATCAAATGCTTTAACTGCTAAGATATTTATTTTAAAACATTGTAAGAATCAGTGAATTGCATCTGATATGCTGATTTATTCTTTAACAAGTATTTGGCATCTTGATAATATCAAAGATATCACATGATGCAACAGTTGCTATAGCAGCAATACTTTAAATACAAAACAGATCAAACAAAAGCATAAAACATATAAACTGTAAACAAAAATATGGTACACAACATGCATCCCCAGCTAGAAGAGAAAAAAGCTACTGAGCTCAATTAGTCCTCAGAATTGCATCTGCAAAAAAGTAAGTTTATCAGCAAGTCCACCCTTCCTGGGAAATAAGAAAGGGCTTGGAGAATTAGGTCTGACTGTGAATGAGAGGAGATGCTGAAACACCAGTTGAAGGGTGAATTTTTTGGGGGTGTTTTCTGGTGGTGTTCCTACCATGCAAGGGGAAATTCTGTGTCTACAGATTCTGAGGCAGGAAAAGAACTGGCGAGTTAAAGCAGATGTGTCGTGTGGTACTACAGAACTTCAGCTGGGGAAATTCTCCTCCATAGCAACAGTACACAACTGATTTCCCAAAGACATGGAGTGCATGTGACCTGCAAAAAGTACCGAGTCAAAGCAGGCAGGTAAGTGCAGGCTTTGGAATTGCAGTGGAGGAAATGTCTGGTAAGGGCAAAAGCTCATATTACCCACAAAACTGGAAAAAAGGTGTTCTCATGAATTTTGATTTTTTTTGATATCTAGAGTGTTCCTAGTGTAAATTTCTTGTGGATGCACCTGTCCAAATTAAAAACCAATATCTGATTATCACTAAGTCAAGTGTTGAGGAGACCTCAATTCCTGACTCAGCCTTATGGCAGTAATGAATTTATATCCCTGGGAAAGTAGGCCTTCCACGAGGGATCCAGGGAGCACAAAATCCTGTGGGGAAACACATCAGCAGCTTTGCACAGCACCATCTTCTCCTCAAGACCTTGTGTTTTACAAGGGACTGGAAGAGAGGTAGTTCCACGCTGCTGCAGCTGCTTGGGCTCTTGTTGGGAGTGTGGGAACTGAAAACTGGGCACCCTCAGTTTATGGACAATTTCCACCCTGTGTATTACATACCATAATTCAGGCATCTTTGGGTTAAACTTGTGTTTTTCCTTGGCTCTTCCTCCCTATTTAGCTGTTGTTTAGAGGAAGGGATGTCTTCTGCCAGTCAATGTAAGCCAACAGTAGTTTGAGACACGATTAGTTTCTTCACTTCTGAGGTAAACTCTTCTTGACTACTACATATTTAAAATAATTTGGGGATTCTAGTAATACTTCTGGAATAATTTGTTCCCCAAGGTGGCTGAAATCAATTACACTATTAATTACTGCCATAATTATAATTACTCATTGAAAAAAAATACTTTTATAGCATCTTTCCCCCTACTTTCCAAAACAGTCCATTCCAGAAAGCAGTATTTTAAACCACTCAGAATTTCTTTTACCCAAGCACTGCCCACTCACATTGCTGAATTTACCCTTTATTTAAGAAAGTTTTAACATAATCTAGTATTTCATATCAAATAATTAGATCATTGCAGTGTTTTATTTTATTCACAAAAATTAGGTCCTGTAGAGAAAAAAAAAATTAAATATTGTTTCAGAATTCCTGTTTTCTAACACAAAAAATGCCAGCAAAGCCAAACTTGATCTATTAACTCTCTTGCATCAGCAATGTAACAACAGGAATTGAAGTACAGAGAACACTACTAACTAATACAGCATATTCAGCAGTTTTTTAACTAAGCAAATACTAAGTTGATACAATATTTATGGGAATATGAAATGCATACAAAGTATTTCAAATATTCAGAACACAAGCCAAAACTGCACCTTCAAGAAGGCTTACATAGAGAAAGCTCTGAGACCAAATTACTGATCATTTGTACTGCTCAGAAATAAAAAAATAAGTAGACAAACTGGTGTTGTGCCCAGTTACAAAAGATCTGTTATTCTGGAGTCCCACAGACTTTGGGTATAGGTAAGGAGTACAGAGGCAAGTTTATCTCACAGTCCTATTTCACATGGACAGCTCCCATGAAATAATGCTGCTGCCTTTGGATTTGTATAGGTTATTTGAGGAATTTTTCACTAAGCAAATGCATGATACCACCTCATCTGCATTCGAAATGCAGGAAAACGTGACAGTCACTTGACAGGTTACCCAGCACTGAAGTTTACTGAAATCACACAGTAACTTTGCTGCTTATTGCAGATGAAAACATATCAGCAGACCTGCAATGAATCCAGAGGGGCTCTCTGGAATGGATTCCTGCTGCTCTGCTCTGGTGATTCACGGGAACTGATGTTCCACTTGCTTTTGTGGAGATTGAAATTCAACACATCTTTCAGGGTGCTTATGAAACAAAAGGTAAAAGGAAAATCTTGCCAGTCTTCACTCCTGCGTGTGAGATCCACTGCTAAGTAAATAGCTCTAGGAATTAGTAAGTAAATGAAATAGAGAGGTCATTAATCTAATAATAATAATTTAAGACAACTTCTGTCTCCTCCCGCTCCCTTTTCTTTGCTTGATTTTTGCTGCAATGAAATTATGAAATCAGACAGTTTACCATACTGAGAGATCAGGGACACATACTTATATTAGAAAACATGTATCAGAATGTATAAGTTTTAATCTGTACCCTTAATATATACTTATCCTAAAAGAGAAGCAATCACAAAAATCCTTTACTATACACATATATACATCAAATTCAATGCCAAACATTTGCAGGAGGAGAGCCCTGTATTTGATACTAAAGTTCACATCCTGCATTTTAGAGCCTGTGACAAATGAAATTGAAGTCATTACTACTATTATTTTGGTAGAGCAGTTTTCCAAACCACTTCAACATACAAATAGTAAAATTACTTCAAAAAACATATGTAAAAATCTAAGGTTGACAAATACAGCACTTCTTAAGTCACAGCCTTGGCCTCTGTGGCAAAGTTAAGAAAATGAATTGTGGGGACAATGTCACAAGGAAGCTGGGATATGGGACACATTGATGTGTGCCTATAACCAACTCTCAATTAATTGTAAATTGGTTTACCTCTCTTATAGATTAATTGCAGACACAGCTTGAGCCTAGAAGAACTTATTATCTCAGGTACAATGCAATCTAAACATGGCAATTGTGCATCAAGGCTCTGCATGCCAAGTACTTTGGGGGATTACTTGAGAAATCTAAGCTGGTTTCTGTAGAATCACATTGCTCTGGAAAAGGGCAGCACAATCAATCCTCCAGGAACAAGAGTGATGTAGCACCATGTGCACACCCAGCTGGGTCTGCCGGAGCTGGATCCAGCAGCACCGCTGGGAACAGAAGCAGCACAGCTGGATCTGTGACATCAGGAAATATTTGTACCAAACTCCTCTCCACAGCCTCCAGCAGCTCATACATCTGGGGGTTGCTGCTTTCTGTTACCAGGGCACCCCAGGTCTTTATTGAAAAAAAAAACTAGACGAAAAAGGTAACAATTACTATAGTCATTTCCCTCTGTGACTTCTGTCCCTAAACATGTGTTGCTGGAGGAAAGAGGGACAGGAGGAAGGAAAACTTCCCAGTGTAGACAAGCTGTCCATTTCTTCTGTGGAAGCTGACAGCTCCTGTGTGAGGTGTCCCACCTGGAAAGCAGGCTGGTGCTGCAGATCCAAGTGTCCCAGTCCTGTTAGTGGCCCCATGTGGAGATCAAGCTGATTCCATCGTAATAGGGGAAGCTGAGCATTAAATCTATAAAGCTCAAGTTCCAAACCTGAAAATGCTATATAGGCCATATAAATGCATTCTGAGGTTAATCTGGGGTTTTTTTGTATGAGACTTCTGCCTACTAAAAACAGTGACAGCCACACTAAAGAAACCTCCAGAAACTTGTTTTACAAATTTCAGTATAAAACCTATTAAAATTCTCAATATGTCTCACTTTACTTTTTACAAATTCAAAAACCTCCTCTCACAAGTGCTAATAATTAATAGGGTGCTTTGAACTCCACTGAAAGAAAAAACGTTGGGAGGCTTGAGGTAAGTAACTTTTCAAAGCTTTGATTATTCGTCAAAGAAAAAACTGTTTGAAATATGGCTGGGAAATGGTAAACCATTCAGAAATGGCAGCTGGAACACCCAACACACTCCTGTTTCTTTCTTTTTCAGAAATTATATCTTCTGGCTGTATTAAGCCTTCATTAGTATTTCTCAGGTCTCCTTATATGGTAAATTATATAATAGAAATATGATCAAAGCTCTAAGTACCAAAAATATATTAGCAGCTCTTCTTCGACAGATTTTTCTAGTGGGGATTGTTTCTACCAGATAACTGAAAAAAGTTGGAAATTAGTTGAATATCAGCCTACTGGCAACGGAGTCTAATGATTATTATAATATTTTTCTGCAGCAAGGAGAGTTCATTTCTATATAGAACTTGAACAAATATTTCAACTTAAGCACTGAAGTAGTTCATGGTCTTACAAACTGCCTCAAATTTACTAACAAACCTTTCTCTAATGTCCCCTGGACTTCCAACTGCTCAGACCGAAATGTACTGATGCTGTCGGTAAGTTCTGGCAAATGTCTTTGTTGAACAAAAGACATTTTAGATTTGCTTACAAACCCATCCTGCAGCACTTTAGAAACAACTGCAAACAGCTCTTTCTGGCGTATGAACATCTGCAAGGCTGGGCCCAGTCCCCACACAGTTTTCCACTGATGTTGGAAACCTCCTCATGTTGATAGGAGGAGACAGTGGGCAGATCCCTTTCAGCAGGAGGACTGCAATGTCTTCTCCCAAACACTGGAATTCAACTATGCCTATTACAGAATGAGCTCTATTGTTTATACATACTTGAAAATTCAGAAATCGGGACAATTCAACTGAAGAAATTATGTTGGCCTGGAGGATCAGAAGTAACACTGATCTACAGTGTTATTTTAAAGACCAAGATTAAATAATATTGTTCAAGTAATTAGCTGGTTTCTCCTATTTTTAATTTCCTCGTGATAAATCCAGTGAATCAGAAGTTCCAGTTATCAAAAAAGTCTATAAAGACAAAAAAATTAGGTTCTTATTTAGTTCAGCTTTTTATTTAACAGTTAAGGCTACCCTAAAAGAAAGCAGTATGTTCTTGATACTAGAATGTTTTCATGTCATATGTGATTAAATATTTTTAAAAGAATAACAATCCTTTTTCAAAAGAATAATCAAAAACTGTCTTTAAAACGGTCCAGCTCAGCACCATCATATTAAAATCCATTAGAAAACACTGCAGAACTTACACAGCTGTTCTATCAGCCTCTCCACTTGCAGATCTCTGAAATAATGATCTCAACACTAAGTGTTTTAGATACACTAATTACTACCCAAGCTTGGAGTGGGGCTTCAGCATTCAACATTGGTTTGCAGCTTTCCTCCCTGAGCCAGGTCACAGCCCAGCTGTGAACACTTTGAAAATTCTAACCACTCCTAATATGAAATGTGACTTCACATCACTCTGCAAGGTACCCATCATGACATGTAAATAAACATAAAAAAACTACACATTCAGCTGGAAACCTGTTTATTCCAATAACAAGGATCTTTGGTCTAAAAACACATATTTATGTCCTGTCCAGTACTGTGAGTAAATGCCTTTTTTCGCTTTCACTATGATTTCAGTCAAGATGACTCAATGAAATATCAGAAATACTAATATCCACAAAATGACTACCAACTGTGGAATAACACATATTAGAACTGTCAATCCAGACTAATGTGCAGTTGCCTCAGATAGAAAACTATTACAGAACTCAGAGATAACCTGCACCCTTTGATCATTCAGGCCTCTAGAAGCAAGTCCTCTGAAGGTAATTCAGATGCCTAGAACAGGAATCTGGGGAGAATGAGATAATTAGTGAAATTCTAATTTTTAAAATACTTTCATCTGGTTCACGGGTCAAAAAATTTTGCAAATACAGGCATTCTGTACTCACTTTGACCTAATCCTAAAGCTTCCTTAGTGAAGCTAATAATGTCCTGTTCACTACAGAATTGGAAAAATAATACTGAACTGGTTTTGAAGACACTTAACCAAACTGGCTTTTTTGCTGTGTCCTGTATCTTCCAAAGGTTTAAGATGCCGAGGTCAGCTAAGCAGAACGACTGGAAGTAAAACCAAGAAGCTCCTGAAAGTAACTAACTAGACTTAATGACTCTCATTCTCTTGCATTTTTGAAGATTTAAGTTGCTTCTAAGTTGGATTCCCAGCTTGAGACATGAAGAGCCTGGAAACCCAAAGAGGAAAGCATACAAATTCAGGGTTTACTGCAAAAAAGCTGATTTGAGCTGCTTCAAGAAAGCAGGTAGGACTATGGAGCCAATTACAATAGGAAAATGATTGATTAATCCAGAGAAAAGTGAGCTGATTCGCAGCACTCTAATCAAACATCAGAACATAGAAACTATTTTAATGGATTACACCAGATGTCTGCCTAGTCCAGCAAGGAGAGCAGCAGAATATGAACTCTGTAGTAGACAGGTGTGAGGTAATCTACCTTCCCTATTCAGTCCCATTTTACTTGAAATACACAGCTTGGCTTTAACCAAGATACAGAAAATAATGCTGAGCCTGACAGTATTATAAAAGCTGATGGCTAAATTGATTTATATGGTTTGAACAAGGTTTAGTCCTTCTGTAGTGGATTCATTCTTCTTGCACTTGTGCAAAATGCAGGTTCCAGAGCTAGATTCATCTCCTAAAGACTGGTCTAGATCTGGCATATGGTGAAGACACACTAAGCAGTCAGGAAGCATCAAGCACAAGAATGTTCCCCAGTTTTGTTATGTGTTCAGTAACAGTGTCAGTGTCACCTGGCACTAAGGGGACAAAAAAGGTTTTCTGGGGGATTTCCCAAGGAAAGAATCTGCCTGTCACTTTAGTGTCAGCTGACAGTCAGAAAAAAAACCAAACCACCCCACCTTTTTTTTTCCTCCCAGCCTACTTTCCATGTCCTTCCTTAAAAATGGGCCAAGATCACAAGCTTGCTTCCCTTTCTCTGAAAGTTTTGGGTCTTTTTCATGTCTTTGTGGTTCTTCACATTTTTAATTCCTTGTCTGGTTTTTCCAAAACAGAAGGACCTTCAAATTAAACTTGCAAAATGGCCAGACAAACATTGCAAAACTTAAGCAGACCATGTATCAGAACATGCAACTAAACACGATTTCAGCACCACATTTACGAGAAAATCACTCATTAGTCAGCTGCAACAGTTACAAGTAGAAAAAGTTCTGGGCAATGTTAAAAATAAAAATATTGTAAGGCTGCAGATTCAAATAATACATCAGAGAACACAATGTAAGAGTAAGTTAATCTGGAAACAGTATGAAAGTTACATTACATATTAAAGTTATGACAAGGGCACAGGCAACAGTAACAGGCAGCAAAGGTGACACAGTCAAATGGCCACTTGGAAATTTGTTCCCGGATTCACAGCTCAGGCAGAGCTGATCAGCTGTGTTTAGTAGTGTTGCACAACACAGGGGATGCAAATAATCACCTGACTCATGGACAAGTTCAATGTACAATAAACTTCACAGTGTGGTTTCAGGGCTTCATAAACAGCATGGCTGAACACAGGGAACTCAGGAACCACATGGCCAAACCATTTAGATGTAGACTCTGTAGTATTGTTTCCCAGAACACAACAGCATTTCACATACTTATCACTTTTTTCACCTCAAGTGGCCCAAAAATCCAAAATCAGTTCTGTAGATAATACATATTCATTTGGAGCCACTTCTGAGGCTGAAAAGCAGCAGCACAGCCACTAACACAGCAGGCTGGGAAAATGAACTTCTGGTCCAGGAACCCAGATCATTTATGTGTGGTGCTGTGGGATATTAAATATTCAGCAAAACTGTTATCTTTGTTTCATCTTCAAAATGTTAATATCTCTAATTTTCATAATATATTTTGGGGGCTTTTATTTTCATGTGGGTTGGAAAAGACCTTAACTGTGTTTTGTTAGAACAGGAAAGACCCCCGTACCTAGAAGGTCCTTATCATTTATTAGGAAACACAAAACTTCAGTGTCACAGACAAACTTATCTTCACATACACAGTTAAAACCACTGTTAATACATTCCGAGTGGGAAGAACAACACTTGCCACCTTCCTTAAAGAAATCCTCAATAACAAGAGTAAGGCCTGGGAGCTGTCAGGGGTGCTGGTCGCTGCCCCTCTGCAACCTCCGGCTACTTTACACCTCCCGGACAGGTCAAGCAGCATCTGGAGGTCAAACCCCGAGCTATCAGCCTTGTGCTGCACTTTCAGTTCCGGACCTGTGTCTTGACGAATTTTTTTTTTTCATCCTAATTAAAGCAGGCGGTTGTTTCTTGTGTGAGGGGAGCTCCTCTGCACCACCAGTTTGCTCTGCTCTTCGCCACCGCCACCTTCGCCCCTTCGCGGGAGGATGGAGCAGAGTGCGGGAGGATGGAGCAGGGTACAGGCTGCCCCACCATCATTCTCCGCCCAGCCAGGGCTCAGCCCCGCAGCGCCGGCCGGGTGAGCCGGGCTCTGGCCCTCGCACCTTCCAGCCCACAGCGGGTCAGTCCCCCTCAGGCAGGGCTGGAGCGCCGGGGGCTCTTCCCTCTCTCCCTGCTTGAAAGAGCTTTCCCCGTGACCACCTCTTCCCCGGGAAGACGCTCCTCACCCCCCCATGGGAAGGGGTCTTGCCCTTCGCCACAGCTCCCCGGGCAGGAGCCTCTGCGGCGGCCCCTTCGTCACCTCAGTGCCCTCGGCCAGAGGCTCTCCCCTCCCTCTCCCCTGAGAGAAGGGCTCCGTCTCCGCATTCAGTTGCGAGCCAGGCCCCCTCTACCGCCAGAAGCCCCTGGAGAAGGGGGGCTCCCCCTCTCCCCCCGCCCAGGCGACTGCGACTGGCACTGACCCGTCTCTGCCGTCCTGCTCCTCTCCGCCATATTTGTTGTCATCCCGCCACCCCCCCCACGCCGCCCGGCCGTCGCCATGGCAACGCGCGTCACCGCCACCGGGGGAGCCCCGCGCGCCCCCCGCCATGGCGGCGCGGGCTGACGGCCGCCCCCGGGGACAGAGCCCGCTCGGGAGAGCCGCCCCCGGGACAGTCTTCCCCGGGACAGCCTTCCCAGGGACAGCGTGCCACGGCAGCAATGTCCGCTCCCGCCCTCGCCCAGCTCGGCGGCCGCCGCGGTGCTGGAGGGCGGGGCGTGACGAGAGCACCGCCAGCTGCCCGCCTCTCACGCAGCGCCGGCTCCCCGCCCGCACGGCCGAGCCCGCCCCTCTTCGCCTCCCGTGACCGCTGTTTACCGGCACTGCTCGTCTGGGGAGGGGAAGGCTCGTTATTCGCTCCCCGGTGGCTGTTGCCTCCTCGGCAATTACCGTCACAGCGCCCCGGGGGACGGGGCAGTGCCGGGTACGGAGGCCCTGCCGGGGTGGCCCCGCCCGCGGGGAGTCGGGGTGGCCCTGAGGTGCTCACAGGGCACCGAGGAGGAGAGAGAGGCTCGTTACCAGAGTCACAGAATCACTTAATTCCAGCCACCATGTCAACTAAACCATAGGACTCAGTGCCACGTCCAGTCTTGCCTCCTGGGATGGTCACTCTGCCACCTCCCTGGGCAGCCCATTCCAGCGTCTAATCACTCTTTCTGTGAAGAAATTCTTCCTAGTGTCCAATGTCCTCATGTTACGCAGGTGCATGTCCCCTTCCACATAGATCAGGGGCGCAGAGGGCAGAGAGGTTTCTGTCACCCCAGGGGTGGGGAGCACATCCTCCTGCTCCGATTCCAGCCTCATGTACTGAAGCGCAGCACAGGCAGAGATGGCAAATTCATGTGTGTGTGACTGCCCCACCCTGCCCCGAAACTCAGCAGGTGAGTCTGGTCATGTGGCAGTTATGTCAACTTCTATTTTAATTTTTTTTTTTAATTTCTTAAGGCAGCCCAGTGGGGAGTTTCATTATGCGTGCAAGTGTCGCCCGTCTGTCTCCTTGCCCCAGACCCAGCAGGTGAGCCTGACCATATGGCAAATGCAGTGACGGGGACGGGAGGGCTTCTGTGTGCGAGCGTTAGCGGGCCCGCTGGGTGACACTCACCATGTGGCAAACACGGCCATGAAGACTTTGGTGCAGAGGGGCTAATTACGTGCGTGAGTCCCAAGGGACCCGGCAGGCTGGGTGTGCTCATGCGTGTCTCGCTAATGCACGGCTCAGGCGGAAGCTCCATTGTACATCCCCAACGCTGCCAACGCTGAGCTCTCGGAGGCGAGGCTGGCCATGGGACAAGCACAGTGTTACGAGCACGAGCATCAAGCCTAGAATCCCGTGTATGTGCATACACAGGCAGACATGGGGTTCCAATGCACACCAAACTGGGGGGCTGCTAGAACCGTGAACCAGGGAGTGCACGTGCAGTGCTAAGCAATGGAAATGGGCAGGACTGTGTTCATGGTTATGTACAAAGGTGTTTGCCTCCTTAGATCTGGCAAATTAATGGAACCACTTCCTAGTAACCAATGACTAGTCAGTGAAAGATTCCAAGCTTAAAAATCAAGGCAGGTAAAATTGTATCTTTCTTCATTTAAGTTCTGTTCTTTAAACATCACTTTACCTTTTTTGTCTTCCTATCTAGTATATGCCTCTTCTGCTCCAGTTCAACTCCTCTTGACAAGACTCACATGGATAATACCTGCAGGTTCCACACGCTTAGATTTTTCTGTAGGGTCAGTTGCTTCCTTTCTCCCTGGAAAAGAGAAAGCCTGCTCCTTTTGCAGCCCTGTTCATTCTTCTTTCAGTTCATAGTTCTCTGGTTATTTTTGCAGCACCTATTTTTGTGGTTTCCCTTCCTTTACTGTTTCCTTTCTTTTTCAGTGACATTTAGGCCTCTCTCCTTTATCTACTGCTCTTCACTCTCAGTATCTTACTCTAGTATTATATAAGCTAATTAATTTAATGTTACTTTAGCCACATTCCTGTGCCTTGATGAAATACCTGTCTGAAGGGGTGTACCAAGGGGGCTTGTGACAGGGTTAGAAGATGCACCCTTGCACAGAAGAATAGCAGAGTGTAGGTCTGTTCTTTGCTTAGCAAAGCCATCTAGATCCAAGCTCTGAAAAAAATATTTTCTAGACTTTTCCCTCTGCAGTCTTTATAAACTATAGGTGGTCACTCGCATACTAAAAAGGTTGATGTGTCTCGCTGCTGACAGTGAGCTACACTAAGTGCACACACCCCCACAGACACATTCTCTCCCATACACTCTTCCTCCAGGCCAGCAGATCACCCAGGCCCTGTGCTCTTCCTTGTTTGTTGCTGGACAAATGATCCTGGGACATCCCTCCTCAGAACATGCCACAAATACTCTAATCTTTCTCTTCTTTCTTTTAGGTTCCCTGATAGCCATGTCCCATCCCAGCCCTCCTTCAAACAATTTCTCATATTACTTACCTTTTCATTCCTTTATCTGATATTTCCTTTTTTCTTTTCTTTTTTCCTTTTTAGATCTTAAAGAGTTCTGTCCAAGTTTGCAGCTCTAGTCTGGTTTCTTATGTCCCCATGTCCCCTTATTCCCTTTGTTCTACTTGCTATTCCAGCTTTAGTGTCCCCTCATCCATATTTCATTCCTATCTATTAATACTCATATAGCATTTTTCATCTGTAAATTTCTAAGAATTCAGTGCCTGTGGAGAGACCTTCCATATCAGTGCTTCTTTATTCACATTTCTCTGAGACTCGCTTCTATGGTGACCACAAATACTAATCCAAAGGTCTTTTGCATCTAATTGCCCGTCAATTAACTCAACTCAAATACCTGCAAGAAGGTCTATTGAAATAAAGACATTTGGGGGAAAGAACTTTCTCCAGTCAAATTATCTCTTCTGAGTTAACACACTTGAAAAACCTAGAAATGCCACACTCATTTTTTTTAGTCTGAGTTTAATGCTATGTTATAGTCACCTCACCAAGCAGAAGTGCTGTTAAATATAGATGATATGCAGTCTTTCCAAAAACAGTAAGATAATTTGACAAGAGAGAACTGGAAAGTTCATATAGAAAGTTCTTTTGGAAATAGAAAGATAACCGAATGGTGTAACTTGAATCAGGGCTGAAGAACGAGGGAACTGGTTTTTAGGAGAAGCAGTTGCTTATTTTTATTTGCACATTTTTAGAGCACCTGAGAACATGTTGAGGTGCTCGTTAGTACAAAGACATCTGTGGCCCTTGCCCTTCCAAAGCAAACAATCTGATTTTGGACATCACAAACCAACCAAGAACAACAGAACACTGCTGCAAACCACCGCTGCCCCGGTTATCCTCACATTCGCTGTTTCAGCCCTATTCCTTGTTCCAGCGGGTCCCCCGCCTCCTTCCGCATCTTGGCAAGCAAAAACTGCTCCACTTCTGTGGCTCTTTGCAGCTTATTCCCACCCCATCATCTTTTAATAGCCTATGGAAAAACCAACGGCTTCCCCCCACACATTTCATTCAGTAATAACTCTCTACTTGTTACATTTTCAAACCGGCACCTTCATGCTTTCCCTCGCTGCTGCTTCTCACTCCCACTCACCTAATTTTCCTCCTTCAAATCCCTCCCTAAAAATCTCCTATGCTGTGCTGTCTACTGAAGGAATGGTAATGAATCGTCAGCTGTGTGCCAAGATGACTGTCTGTCATGGAGACTGTTCTTGTCTTACTCTCATGTGTCGGGCTCCACTGCCTGGGTGGGACTGACAGCGACTCGAGGCAGGGCCGCTCCTTTTTGCTGTGTTGTGGGTCCTGGAACAGACCCTTAAAACTCATTGTATAAACAAACAAAAATAAACTGAGGCGATGGAAATAAAAATGGAAATGCCGGCCAAAACCAGGAAGATTAGACAATATTTCAGTTATGATTCATCAGCTTAGGTAAATTTACATAAAAATTAATGTGACTGACAACTCCATTACAAATATTGAGAAAGAAATTATTTTTATAAATACGGATTTGTCCCATTTTTCTATTTATTTATAATCTCTAAGGACTTAAGGAGTATGTTTTACTTTTTTATTCTATGCTTGCATTTGAAACATTAGATATTCCATTGTTTGTTTATCTTTCATTTGCAGCCTGGAAGACTGTGGCGATTAAAGAACAGAAGAAAGCATAACAGTGAAAGAGCAAAGACTTGAAAGGAAAAAAGATTTCTGATCACTTTTGTTTTAACATGAGGATAATTCAAATATGTTGAAGATCGAATGATTCCTGTTACACATTCAATACTTCTGATTCAGCTAGAGGTGGCTGCTGTCAATACATGTCTGTCAAAACCCCAAAGATCTTCCAAGAAAATCAATAAAAATCCAATTTTACAATCTTGATATTTTCAGAGTGTTTAAAAAATTGGCAAAAACCCACCCTTTTTTATACATTACAAAAAAAGACAGTAAGGTACATTATTGATCTTTCACAAATCATTTTTAAGTGACTGTTAAGGCTGGATGTGAATGAGAAGATGGAGCATTAGCACACGTTTTCCATGCCTTTCACACACCACACACACAGTGCATGGTGTGGGTCTTCAAAGTGGGGATTTAAAAATTCAGGTGTAATTGTGTAGAAATCATATAATTACTTTTTTTTTGGTATCACTTTCCCTGTGTAGAAAAAGGTTGTGCAAGCATTCAAGTGTATATTCTATTGGTGCTTCAACTGTGACTCCTGTCAAAGAAAAGACCATGACAATGGTTCTGCTACAGAAAGGCCATCGATGATAGCCGTGCAAGCAGAGCAGGTACATTCCAAATTAAAAATAAGAAAACTAAAAAGAAGAAGAAGAAAAAAAAAGAGAGAGAGAGAGAGAAAATCAAAAGTCTGGTCAGAGTTTTTAGCCAGGATGTTATGGTCTGGTGGACTCAGACAGAAAATTAAATCTGATAAAGCAAGAAAAAGCCAAAATGAAAAACCAAAGCCCAGACTGAGGTAGCAAAATTGAGGTGAATTTTCAACCATGCACACATAGTGGAGGAATGCTATAATCTTATTATTGTAACCTTGATCCACTCGTTCCCCCAGCATTTATTGCTCTCATTAGTTATGTAATATCTAAAAGCACACTGTAATTTTTTTGTGTCAGGACAGTATCTTTAATGTATTCTGAACATGCCTAGTATAACTACAGAGATTTATACAAAAATAATATTACCTCTTGAGGGTTTTTTCTGTGTTATTTCTAAGCATAGGAAAAATTAAAATGCAGCAAGTCTGAAAAGGTCAAACTGTATCTCCCCTCATTCTGTGCATGATTTCAGAAATAATCTAAAAGTTATGCTGAGATAAGTGACATGAAACCAGAGACACCGTCATCACAAAACTTGGATCAATTTTTGCCCACGCAGGCAAAGCATCATCTCATTTCACACCTGAAAATATTTTTTTTTAATTTTACATTTTATAGATATTTTGAACTGTTTGTTCCTAGCGGTTTGTCCTCGCAGATGTGCATCAATATTGTGTAATTACAGAGAGAAACCGTCAGCCCGAAGGAACCCAGCCTGTAAATGACAGCCGTGCCGAATGGGAGGTGAACAACCTGTGACTCCGGGATTTGGAATGCTACTTGGCTTTTCCACTCTTCCACAAGCTTTTCTGAGCTTGTAAAAGCAAGGGATTGCCAATGTGCAGGGCTTTCTCACACACACCCCCTTGCTCTTCCACTGCCCCTCTAAGCCAGGCAGAGCTGAGGAGTGTTTGCTTGCCAGCGAGCACAACTAGGAAAGGAAAGGAAGGTCAGTGGCAGCCACCCGGGCACAGAATGGAAAAAGAACTGTTATCCAAGGGCACAGGTAAACCCTTGCTATTACAAACTGAGACTTCAAAATTCTTTTCAGGAAATAACCTTCATTTTTAAGTTCCCATCAGAAAGGTGCACACACATATGTGATAAAAGTGCACTTTACCTGGGAAAGGTGAAGGGCTAAGTCAGTTCTCCTGGGATTTGAGCATGTGGATCAAAACAGTTTAGAATTTCAAACGTGAAGTATAATGCTAAGCTAGAATTCTCTGCCACTCAGAGGCAGGGAGAAGGGACCCAAAGAATTCTTCTACGCTGGAACCCTCCAATTCCCTGGAATCCCTCAGTGGGGAAAGCACTTTCCAGTGGTTTCTAATTGTGTAGCTGCTAAATATGCTCTTTACAGGTGTTCCCTTCATGATCCTGATCCACTCCTAGTGGCAGAGATTACTACACCTATACTTAGAAATTAAAATATATGCTTGTGTAATGTTTTAATATCTTCATTGGAAAATGTTTAATATCTAAGTATTAGTTTTTCATTAATATTTCCAATATTATTATGGACTCGGTCCTGTGTTTATATATATACAGACACATTTTATGCATTGCATTTTAATAATCTATAAACTACAGTTCTCTGCTATCTTTTAATCCTTTTCAGCATTTACTCTGATAAAATTCTTTTAACACAGACAATGAACATCTGGACAGATGAGAGAGGTACAATCAGAACTTAATTTCAGATTAACTGAACAATTGTTTGCTGTCTTGAAGCTGGTTATTTGGCCCTCAACTGAAATTTAATTCTTTATAGGAGAGGATTCATAATTAATTTAGGAACCATGTTAAATTCCAAACTTTTAAAATAAATTCATGATTTGTTATTAGTTACAATTTCTCAAGGTACCAGTGGCACAGAAAAAGGAGCAGCAAATCACTGAGAGACAATCAGTACATGTAGCAGCTGGGAGAGAGGAGGTAAACTGAAATGGCAGGAATTTACTTTAGACTGCAATAAGCTTATGTTAGCTAACACATGGCAACTAATACACGATGAAATCCCAGTGCAGAAAGGCCATTTTTAGTTATCACATTTGTTAGCAGATCATGGTAAACAGTTGGCTCACCCTAATATGCACTTGTCTTCCCTGGCATTTTTTTCTCACACTAAGTGGCAAGGAACTCCCTTTTGCTCCTATTATATACAAGTCCTACGAGTGCTCAGATAGGAGTGGAGTAGATCTATGCAATGTCAGCCACATGGATGAAAAATGATGGGTTTATTCCTTTCAGGAATCCAAGAAATGAGCTCAGAGGCTGCAGGTAGATTGCCTTGGTTGAGTTCACTGCACTTGGTGGCTTAGGACTGTCAGCCTTGGTTCACCTTTAGCCTTTCAGTTTTGCACTGCACTTGTGCAGGAACATTCCTGGCTTGCCAGTTATTCCATAAATCCTGCAGTGCCACCAAAACAAGTCCTTTTAGTGCAAATGTTATTGACATTTCCCTTTAATAATGGCAGTGCAATAAGGAAAACTCAAGCCCATAGCAGCACTCCATCAGCTTAGAAAAGGGATAATAACATTAGGGCTATTTTCTGTGGAATCCAGGGTATAGAGTAAAGCAAAATATGGGACCTACCAAAGCCAACCACCTTCCCTCAAGAGTACAAGAAAGGATATTGTTTGGTGAATCTAGTCCTAAATACTGTCTGCTAGGGCAAAATAAGGAGAACTCGAGAGAAAAAGGACAATCTGATGATGGTCAAAAATATGATCAGGGGATAGTGCTCCACGTGTAAACTTCACCCTGACCATCATGAGATGGGCAGAGACCGGGCTTTAGAGGCATGAGAGCAGCATTACGCCAAGACCACATTCACAGTAACATTTTAAAATCACTATCTCATGTGTCTGAAGACAGGAAACACACGGCATCTTTTCTTTAATTTCTCTATTTTGTCCAAGTAATACCAAAGTCCAGATACTCCTGAACACCATGATTACCAAAAATTGTTTCCCTTGATATAATAGCAATGCTGAGAAGTGAATATTCAGTAAGATATAATCACACACAATTATCTGTCCCTAAACTTTAATTTAAGAGTCTGTAGAAAAAATTACATGAACTTTTTAAAGTTTGTGTTCATAACATCATCTTCTGCATTCTAAAGCCTCAGTGACCCTCACAGCCTGCAAACTTTCTGCCACTCCCTGCAAGAGTGGCCCTACAGATGAAAAAAAATTCTTTAAATTAATATCTTACAGAAATGAATGGGTATATATTGGATCAGAATCTGCAGAAATAATTTAATGTAATTACTAACTAATCCATTTTGAAATCAAGGACAATTTAAAAATTAAGACACTAATATGAAATTAGAGTCACTTGAAGTTTGGATGAAGGAAGTACACAGTAAAAAATGTAGTTACATATCATTCTTATCTTCTAAATGAAGATATTCGGTGAAGCACAGATGGGCTACTGTATTCCTAATCCTCTGACCCATAAGGATTGGCAGTGAGACAGTGTTCCCACTAATACATCTCCCACTCCTTACTTTTTCACGTGGCATTGAAATACTACATTTAGGAACTCGTTGACTCACTTAGGATGGCGGGTGCTGTACCAGAGAAAGGAAGCTGATTTCCTTTTCATATTATAAGCACACACAAAAGTGCTGGAAACTTAGGAATCAGCTCTTAGAAGAAGCACCTGGAATAGAAAAGCTCTTAAAATCTTAACTGCCAGAAAGTAATGGACCATTATACAGGAGAAGGGAAGCTCAAGTATACTGAGGGTCTGACTGAGGAGTGGGCACAGCACTGTCCAGGACAGCTATCCTTGACCATTCCCAAAACTGCCAAAATTGTGATGGAGGGCAGAGCTGCTCACAAACCAGGCACAGGATCTGCAACTTGACAGTGTCTATAGAGGAGGGCTTCCAAGTAAATTCCCCCTTTGCTGAAAATTCTGGGCTGGAAACTGCAGATTTGGACACTAGAGCAGTGACCCCATCAGCCACCTGAAGTTATAGCATCCTGATGGGGTCATATGTCACTTAGCAATCACTTGAGAATCCCACTATAGAAAAAGGAATGGATTTGGATTCCCAGCTCTCAAGGTTACCCATCAGAACCTTCTTCCCATACAGTAAGCAAGAACTTTTAAAGGGAGCTGCTGCCACCAGCCAGTGAACCTAAAAGGGACAGAAATGTGGGTAAAGTGTCCCAGTGTAGTGATCCACTCTGACAGAGATCCACACAAGAGGCAGGATTAAAGCAAACAGAAGAAGAGATGCTGTTTAATTAGGACCTTCATAGAGAAACATCTGGTATAATTGGTTAAGGGGAAGTCTTCATTCAGGCAACATTTATTGGTATATAAACAACGTCCAATTGTAAACACTAATTAAACAGCAGGACTAAGGTAACAGAGTTTTGCCTGCCTGACTAGGACATAAGGTTTATAATCCATGCTGTTATGGGACAACAGCAAGAACAAATAATTGTGGATTCAATAAGTCAATTATGCCCTTCTTTTTGTAATAACATACTCCAGAGGTCAAGAGAATACTTTCAGTAACATAGCCAGTTTTCAAAAGCCATTGAAGCTTGATAGCTATTCAGTATTTGTTAGGAAAGTGGCAGCAGCAGGACAAGCCTGATGGATATTCCCCCTATATGGTGGTACGTTGTTTGCCCATCACTGCGATGCTCCAGGCACTCCCATGTCCTTTGGTTTCACTGAACAAATTCTCTTGACTTTGAGCCATCTCCTCTATAGTAGATTCCTAGGAATTCATATCATTAACCATATATTATTTCAAAATGTTCTTTTAAAGCAAGCTTACTTACAAGTAATAGTGATACTTATTTTATATATATTAGATATATATAGTTGAACTAATGCAAATTTAATGACAGGTACACACGCATCCATGTAGCTATAAATTCAATGACAAATCCATCTTGCAGATCTTTTTCAGAAGATCCTTTTGCAATGGTTGCAGCCTGGCTTTACCTAACCCCTCCGGACTGCCTCCAGGTTCATCACAGGAAAGCCTCCACCTTCTGCAGCGTCTCCAGAATCATTTCTACTTGGCAGAACAATCCCTTCAAAGACAGCTTCTGTAACAAAGAAAATTCCACTTTATTAACTTCCTTCTTGCTTATCTTCTTTGTACTGGTGGAATAACATACCTCTGCAAATTGGAAGGAAAATGAGAGGTTTAGAGGCCAGTCATGTAGAATCATGAGTATCTCAAGTTGGGAGGTACCCCTAAGGATCATGGAGTCCAACTCCCTGCTCCTTGCATGACTACCTGACACTAATCCATGTGACCAAGAGTGTCATCTGCTGTGATGAGAGAGGGATGTTTTCCCCTGAATGCCATTCTAGGCACTAACATGATCTGTGAGGATGAAGAAGCACCATTTGTCACATACAACGAACAACTAAAATAGAGACGCTCCCCAGAAGTTCTCTTCCAAACCAGTGACGCCCACAAGAGCTTTCTGTCTTTCATGTGAACACTCTGAAGACATTTTCTTTATTTAATTGTTTTCATAACACAGTGTAGGCTACAGTGCATTTGCTGCACTTTGCAGATGTGGCCATCAAACAACCTGAATTCTGTGAGAAGACTGCAGGCCAAGCAGTGATAGACAAACGCACTGAAATCTTCAGCTGGTTTATAGCATTTTAAAGTGCACATAATTTTCTCACAAACTAAATACCCACAGCAAGTGGAAAAACTGACTTTAAAAACTTGTAATTTTTTTTTAAATTCATAGCCTCTAGCAATATATTTAAATGAGCAGTAGGTACAAAACTATACTCAAAACCTTAAATGTTTTCACAATAATTTTTACTTTTAATAATTTAATTTATTGCATTTTAGATTTGAAAGTAGCAAGGACAATTTCAAACAAAAACTTCAAAACCAAGATACAACCAAAGACTTTTTCAGGATGAAAGAACACATGTAAGGAGGATCAAGACCCTACAGTGAGATCAGCTATTAGCTAATTAAATATGTGACTAAAATTCATCATTTTAAATAGCAGCCGTATTGATGGTGAGCAATCTGGTAAGCAAACAAATGATGGTGGATTTTTTTTGTATCTTCAGAGAGAAACATTTATCTTAATAAGATTCACTGTGCCATAATACACATGGAATAAGTCAATGTCTGCTAATTAAAGGACATCGTCAACCTGATTTTCTAAGCAGCTAATTAAAATATGTAGCATCTAATACAGCCCTTCTTGCAAAATATGCTGTTGAAAACATACACCCCTGTAAAAGTTACTTGTTTTTCTATTCCCTCATGTTTGCCTTTTTAATTGGTTTTTCAAGAAAGGAGGATCTGCTGAGCTGAGGTTCTATTTCTGTATCACGTTCCATTGATGAACACCCTGTACTTACGCAGGAGCCCAACGATTTGTAGGTCTAAAAGGCTGTACAAGAAAACAATGACACTAATCCTAAGGGTTTGCTGTTGTTGCTTTTTTAAGGGATGACAAGATTTTTTGGGGGGATTTAGATGTTACTTGAAACGGTAAAATTTTCAAAAAGAAATGTCATTTTTATAATGATGAGGAATCTTTAACCTTCCATTTTATAGATTACATTAGTTTCTCAGAATTATCAGGCTTCTCTCTGATGCTGTAAGTAGCTTTTTCAACAGAAAGAAGTTGTTGTAGATCTGTCAGCAAGGCTCTGGGAGTAGGAGGATGTTTGGATTTCCGGCATATTGCAACGCAGTTCTTGGCCACCAGCAAAGCTATGTGTGTGAATCTCATTTTATATCCGTTGTTTGCAATACCACAGATTTTAAGAGACATTTGAAATAAGTCTCCGTACTCCTAATCACAAATCATTCCCCAAGAGAAGCTGAGAAGGCAAAATACATACCTTACAGGCCTCATGGCATGGCAGACTGTGGATAAAATGATGCTGTCATGGAAATAAAATAAAATCAGTCGTGTCTTGAACAATTAAGTCTGTATTCAAAGTTCTTAGCTCAAATCAGTTTATTATTTGATGTTTTTCTTTCCGGATTCTGACTGAACAATATCTTCTATTACATACTTTTTGCATTAAAACATTATTAGCCAGCTAATCTTACTAGTCAATTTTTTATTCTATTTTAAAATGTGTATTTTTGTAGTGCAAAAATCTGAGACAGTAGATCACAAATTCTGTGACTGCTAATTATTTTCAAACCTGGAAGTATACAGAGCTCATCTTCAATTTGAATTTGCATTATTTTTTTTCTCTAAAGATCACCCGAGTCACCACTCCCACCATTTCCCCTTCTTTTCTATCCTCGACCAGCACAAAGAAAACATCATTTTCCCAGCCAAGGCATATGCAACATCCTTCAGAATGCGTCAGAGCAGATCCTTCATCAGCCAGAGGAATCACTGTGTTAACAATATGAAGTCTTTCTTGCCCCAGGCAGCACAGAACAAGCTCGGGTTTATCTCACGTTTTTAATTGTCCAGCAAAGAGGTGATTTTGTCAACACATCTTTCCTTTTCACGCACCTGTGCCCTTCTGTAGGCAAGCACCCAACTCCTCCCAAATTGGAATGAAAGCTCAGTGACCGACCAGAGGCTTCTGCAGTCTCTGCCTGGGACAATGACTTGAAACCAATCCCCTCCCTTGCAAATAATTCCAGAATGAAATGTACCTGAGAGTTGCGTTGACAATGACTTGGGAGGGCAAAACACATTTTAGTCTTCTACAATTCTCTGTATTCTGCAGTGCTAACAGGAGTTAAAACCTGGTTTAGTCATTAAAGTAATCAGATATGAATCAAAGAAACCTCAGGAGATGCTGTTGTTGAAAAAGCAGATATTATTTTCACACAAACAAGCATTTTCCTCATCCTAACTTCATCTTAATGGGTATATATCTTTAATAAACAAACCCATTATTTTGAATTGTATCAAGAAATTTTCATCTGTAATACTGCTCAAACAAAAAAATACTAAAATGCTAAAAGCATTTTGGTTTTTTTAATACGCATCTAGCATGTTTATTGCCATAATGCAATACTGAAAATGCCAAAAAAGTGAATCAGTGATCTATAATTTTAAAATGCCAGTGATTTCCCAGCTGTCACTGATCTTGGAAAATTTCCCCAGTAGCATGTGGAAATCAATAACTGTTTACAGACTTTTTAGTTCCAGTTTGTAGGGAGTGTATCACTATGGACTATGTCAAATCTCTTAGCTGTGAAGTGAAAGGCTGATTTCACACTTCAATCTCTCCAAAAGCCCATAATGCTAAAGAAAGGCAAGAATGATGATCCATGGAACCACTGCTTGTCCTCTGGGACAGTAACGGAGCAAGTCTGCAGGAGCCATGCCTGAAGAAGAAAGAAAGGCGATGAGAAGCAGTATCCAGCATGGATTCTCCAAGGTTTGCCACACTTGAGCAAGTCTAACAACCTTCTGAGATGAAATGGCGAGACATGCAGACAAAGGCAGAGCCGTAGATGTTGCCTACCTTGACTTCAGGAGGGCTTTCAGCACGGTCTCCCACAGCACACTTGTATCCAAATTGGAATGTTATAGTGTGGATGGTTTTCAAAACTTGATTGCATCAAGCCCTAAACCAACTGATGTGATTTCGGTGTTGACCCTGATTTAAGCAGGAATTTGCCCTAGAAAATCTCCTAAGGTCCCTTCCAGTTGAATTGATTCCATGAGTCCCAGTAAGAGTCTTTTCAAAGTCAGACTTTGCCATCCATCCTATCCATAGGGTTGTCCTTATACATGGGTAGTTCTGGGTTGATATAGAAAATAAGTAAATTAACAAGTCCTTCTTATCCTTGTAGCTCAGCAGCAGGTTTAAGATCAATATCTTGTGCATGCTGATCCCAAATTCCATGGCAACCTTAATGTATCCCATTACCAGAAAATACCCTTCACTCACTATTTTTCTCTCCTTGTACACATACTTATATGAAAGGGGATAAAGAATCTGGCTCACAGAACCTTTCTCCTCTGAATCCAGATCATTTTCTATTTGATATTTTTTCAAAAAAGGTACTGAAAAATAATTTTATTTTTTTATGTCTCCTTAAAGCTTATTTATCAACGTTTTTAGTTATGGTAGATCAATTTTTTTCTATGCTCATCCATTCTCAGTCTTTTACTTTGTCTAATTTTTCATCAGCTGAACCTTTTCCTTGCATAACAGAAATATGAGCTACGGTTTCACAGACATTGCTGTGTCCACAACTCTGAACATTAGTTGGGTAAGATGCAAATTGGTAACAAGGCATAGTGTATCCCAACATTGTAAAGAAATTGAATTTTGAACTGTTCCCCTGAAAACCAAAATTTAATTACATTACTCTATTTAGTGAAGTCAGACATACTGGAACTAGTGTCCCTTACCACCTTAGGTTTCATCTCCTCATGGTTACACTCACAGTGCAAACTCCCTGGTTGGCAAATAAGACATTGCAGGCAATCCTCAAAATGAACAATAACACTGCAGCGCAGTCATTTGTTACAGGACTGCACATTGTAAATGGGACAGTATTTAGCAAATAGTAGAATTGTATACTGGAAATGAACCATATATTTTCCCTCTAATTTCTTTAGTAAGAGTGGTTAAACACATTAAATTGTGCAGTTTCACATCCTAGGTCTTATTTTCAGCATTATGAAAGACTGAAAGTATTTAAACCTTCTCTGTATCATGAAGACAAAATCCAAACTGTAAGGAAAACTTACAAACATACAAAATTATGGCCACTGGAATTCTCCAAATTTGTGCAATTAAAGCAGCATAAAAAGCAGCATAAAATGGAATTTCTAAGATATTATAAATATACAAAATGATTAAGCAACTACAGCATGCATTGGTGGCTTTGCCACGAACTGAAGCCAAAGACCAACTTCTTTTAATCCCATGAGAAATCCAACACTGTTCCTGAGGTGCAGTACTGTGTATATCAACAGAGGAAGCAGTTTAAACCTATTCAAACCTGAAAAACATCCTAAAAGTCCAGAAAGGTAATAGACAAACAATGTATTCTTCTTCATTGTTGTTTTTACTCCTGGCTGTGCAAATTAGAAGTAGAAAGTTGGGATAGCAGTGAAAGACTCACCAAAATACATTTCAAAAAGAAAAAAATATTTAAATTGGTATAAAAAAAAATCAATAATGTTATACTGAGAGTGGAAGGCAGAGGGAATATGAAGTCATGTGGCTCTGAGGCCTGATCTTTTAAGCTGCTCCTAATTAAATGCAGCTTTCTCTTACTGGATGTTAAGAGCTTTCCAGGTTACTGCCCATATTAAATGAAAATTAGATACTTATGTGTATGAATGTTGCAAAGTTGACTGAAAAGAGATAATGTGTGAAGACTGTGTCAAAAAATAATATTGCTGATTCATTCTAATGTGCTCAGACATTCCTGAACTCGGATCGCCCATCAGTACCTCATAGTATGGGTCGTAATCCTCAGCAGATAAACGCTTAATCCAAGATAAATCGTAATAAATCCAAATGAGATTAGGCCTTAACCAAAATATCCACCGAGTGGTGCTGGATAAAAAAACATGTTTGAGTGACTGTGATGCATCAGTGGGAGTCACTGACTGAATTCTGTAGAACTGCAGAGAAAGTGCAATAATAGTTAAAAGCAAAGCAGCACTGCACTGATCAGCACCACTCGGGGGCTGGTGTTGAGTGTTCACCAGCCTCCCTTCTTAACAATATTCTTCTGATCTGTGAGCCTTCATGGTTTACATCAGTGTTCTGTCAAAGTCACCTACTTTCTGAAACAAATGTTTTATTTATCCCCCTCCTTCCCACTCCTACTATTCTGAATCCGAATAAAACCTGCAGGAGCCTTAAGGCTAAATCATTCAGCAGGATCCACTGGCATTTTCATCCCCTCTGTGTTCGGTACCTTATGATATCAGGATGACACGTTAAGTATTTACAGTAAAGGACATCTTTTCATAGTATTTCAAAAAATCAAAAAGCCACATTCACTAAATTCACAGTGTTGTGACTGACTAAATGCATTATGGTTAGAGCTGGACAACAATATAAGAAAAACTGCTGCTAAAATCTCAGATTGCTATGAAAGTCTAGACTCTTTACCTGGAAGAAATTTCACCCACCTTTACTTATGACACAAATATAACCTCTCAACCTGCCAGCTGTAAACAAAAAGCTGCTGCCTTGAAGCAGAAACATTTCAGCTACATTGTAATGGGGTTTTTTTTCTGTAATAATAAAACCTACAAGAAATTCTATTCTAAAAAAATTGTGTTGCCTTACATTCAGCAATTTAGAGAAAAAAATCAGTACAAGAAATCACTGCTTAATAAATTGTAACCTGAATTAAATTACAGTTTGTGAATGAAGCTGCCCATGTAAGTGTGAGTTCCATTAGCATTACTGAGCATACCTGGAGTCGTGATCCGGGGACAGTGGCTTCATGGGAGTTTTTGACTGTGGGAAGAATTAAAGTTTGTATCTGATGTCCTGAAAGCCTTTGATGTGTTTATAGCTTTTATAGGTCACTTGAAAAGATAAGCTTTGTAATGGCTTTCTACACTTACCCTGGAAAAGCACTTACACACTCTTTCCATTGCTTAAAATACAGAACTATTTACTTCTGACAACATTTGCTATTTGTTCTAAACACCGTGGTGTGCATTACCCAGGTATTGATTCAAAATGCATCTTCTGAATGGGCAATTTCATCAGCGAGCTCTGACAGCACAGCGAAGCCACCAGATGTTGTCACTGTCTGACTTTAGCTGGTCCCGCTGTTTCATCATCAGGCAATGAGAGCACAGCCCTGCCTCAGGTGTTTATGGGTTTAGCAGCGACCTGGGAAAGCCTCTTCTCACTGGCAACTCCCCCTCCATTCAGCCCAGGTTTCCAAACTGCAGCACATCGGATTGTTGGTTGTTGGGATTAGACAAAGAAACGGGGCGGAGTGTGGGAGGAGTAACCTGACAGAGATGCTCAGGTAGAGACAGATGCACACAAACCAGCACAGGTGATCTGCAGTGCATGTGTACAATGAGCACTCACATCCTCTGAGCTGAGACTTCACATCACTGTCATTGCCTACAACATAGGACTTGTTTATCTGACGGAGAAATGTAAGTTCTTATTTTAGAAGGAGTTTTTGTTGTTGGTTCTGCCATGTGACTAAGAAATGAAGTAACACGAAAATGAACTAAATCTTTTACTTTGTGTAGTACATCTCTAAATTGTGCATTAGCAGCAATGAGTTGTAAGAAACATTCACAGTTCCTCATATTTGAGGAGGTCTACCTAGAATTCTCTTTTCAGAATAACTATATTGGGCTTTACACTTCTCAAGGGTACAGAAGACTTTCTTATAACTATTTTTAGTTATATTTTTAAAGAGCAGTTAGGAATATCATCTGAAACTTGTATCATCAAGCAAATGCCACAGAGTGATCATTAGCTGTACAACAGTGCAGACCTTTCGCTATGTCTGTGGAGAAATATTTGCACTGTAACCAGATCCAGTAGGAACTATAAAACGGTAGATGCGAGTTTTTGAAGTATTAAGTAGAATTTTTATTTTTTTCCCCCCAAAGACCTAAAAAATCTAGGCAAATAACTAAAATATTGAATACTGCAGACTTGGTATGCAGCAAATAAAAAAAAAGCTATGTAAGAGATGTCATTTTCTTTAGGTACAGAACTCAAAGTGAACTGCTTTTAGAAAAGCTGTTGTCTAACGGAGTGATACCTTATCATTTAATGGACCGATGCCCTTTTCCTGACTGTTGTTTGCAGCTGGACTCCTCAGTTTTTAAGAATATCAATACCTCTTCAAAAGAAAGTTGTGGAGGCTTTAAGTCAGGAAGGATTTCCATCATTCTGTCAAAATAAACAGAAGGGAGAGATCCAGTGCACCTGCAAGTACAGCAACACTACTTTGGGTTGGAGAGAAGTATTCTGAGACCAGTACCCTGTTTAGAGCCAGATGATTTTTAATGGAAGAATATGAGTGCACTGAGAAAGTCAAATTTGTTTACAGGGGAAAAAAAAGAATCTTACTTTTGCTTTGTCTGGATTTCTGACAATGACATTTCGTATCTCCTCTTATTAGAATAATTTATGTATTTTAGGGGATGCCTGCACAGAGCAGATGACGGGTCCCTTCCCTATGTGCTAGTGTGTCTCTAAAACAAGAGGATTTGGACCAAACTAATAGACAGATGAAGCCAAACAAACAAATTGCTGCTATGCTAATTTCTGAAACAGATGGCTCTGATCCAGCATTTGCTGGGAAATGCAATCCCTTGTCAATCTAACACAGAATCATGTATGTCTCTCTGTCATCCTGTATGTATAGCATATAGGAAGAAATCTGGCTCAGGATACTCCACCCACAGCTAAATTTATACACAAAGAACTGAAAATCAAAGTGCATAAACAAGTACAAATTCTGCCATCCGTACTGGAAGCAGAGATTGGACCTTGTTTTGAAGTTCCAGGTACAGATCTTCAAAAGGCCTGAGTTGTTCAGTCTTTCCTCACTTTGTGTTAGAAATACCCTTGAAATTAATGCTAGTTGTATACATGGCTTGCAGCACTAGAGCAAACCAGGCAGGCCATCCTATAAACTTCTAATTTTCCATACTCAAGGTATTTTATTTAAATGCTTGAATGTTTGTTACTTTCAACCAAGCTCCCTGAAAAAAAAAGTCAGTAAAAATGTAAATAATTTTGCGCCCATGTTCCCGGCCAAGCCACAGCTGAGCTCTGGCCTAACTGAGCTCCCTCGGTGTCTGTCTTCACTGTTGGTGCATCTGCAGCCAAATTTAGCCTAATGCTAAGAATGACCTACACAGCAAGGAAACAAACTGTTTGAAAAAATATAGGACAAAGCTTATGTCTAAGGGAAAGCTTCCCACAACGTTCTATTTGTGGCACACGATCATACATTTGTGTCACATCATCTTATCCTTTCCTTGAGCACCGACTGAAAAAAAAAAAAAGAGGCTTTTTAACCTACTCAAAATCCTCCTTCGTACATCTTTACGGGAGAGGGTCACGGACAAGGGGAAGCACCTCCCAGTTTCTGCTCCAGCAGCGGGAGGCACCTGTGAGGGAGCGCAGCTGTGGGGACCCCCTGGGTACGTTACCGAGCTGCTCCCCCGACCCACACAGGTGCCCTCTCCCGCACCCCGCACAGATGCTGCCGGCCCCGCTGGCCATAAGAACCCTCCCGGACCCACCTCCCGCGGCCACTCGAGCTCCAAGATGGCGGCGGCGCCGCCTCACGCCGCCCCGTAAGCGCCGCGCGGGAGACCCCGTAGCCGCCGCCGTCGCCGTCGCCGCCGCCACGTGCTCGGCGCGCGCGGGCCCGTTCGTCGTGGCGCCCCCCCGGCGGAGGATGCGCGCGCGGGACGCGGTGAGGGACCGACACCCCCCGGAGCGGGGCCGGGCCCGGGGGCGGCACGGGGGGGGGGGGGGCACGGCCGCGGGCAGAGCGGCGGGCGGGCGGCGCGGGTGCCTTTTCCCGCGTTCCGCCTCTTCCCCGTCGGTCAGCGCTGCCGCGGCGCGGAGGTGAAGGTGGCGGGCTGGGGGAACACAGACACGCATACACCCACCCGCGCGTCCCCTGCTTCGGGCGGAGAATCCGCGCTCGGGGCGTCGAGCCCCGCCGAGAGCGGAAGCCGGGGCTCGCCGGGAGCCGGGCCGCGCGCGGAGCGGTTCGGGCGATGCGTTCCTTTTTTTTTTTTTTTTTTAATAAGAAAAAAAGTGCTTTTGCGTGGTGGTTCCTAAACTAGCGTTTTTAGACGGAAAACGTGTCCACCGGAGCTTTGCGGGGTGGTGGCGGCCGGGGGCGTATCGCGCGTACGAGACCCGTGCGGGACCGGCGAGATCCGCCGGGGCCGAGACCCTGCGGGTGCCTTGTCCTCCTTCCTGTGCCCCCGCCAGGGCATCTCCTCCTCTCCCGACCTGTGCCCCCGCCAGGGCATCTCCTCCTCTCCCTACCTCTACAGCTTCCAGGCTCAACCCAGTTTACAGTGATTAGCACAGTTAAGGTGTTTTTAATTAAAGTCTTTACCCATGACTTGTGTAGTTTTAATTGCCTAATACTTAACTCTGGAAGTTGGTGCTGGTTTTGTGCTGGTAGCTTTTTTTTCCTGCAGCGGACTGATGGTGTGAGGTATTCCCGCATATAAAAAGGTTAGCTTGGATGTAGTTGAGACTTCTGTTCATTTATTGTTCCATATTAAAAACTCTATTTCCAAAGTAAGTTCTGTCAGTGAACACGTGTGTTAATAAGTTTTCCTAAATGTTTTCCTTGAGTTCTTTTCAAGTGTGGTGGCAGGCCTTGAATAAAGCTGACACTGGTTGTGGAGGCCTTAAGACAGTAAGGCTGCCTTTGGTGATAAATCATCTTTTAAATTTCACCAAAGCAAGAGTAGGACATAATCGTGTATTATTACTTTTTCAATTTGTTTATTCGTTCTTAAGCAGGTCTCCCACTGACTTGTTTGGAAGGCCATTGTACACAATGGCACCCTCATTGCCATTTAAGACTTTTATTGTCTCTCTGTATTAATAGAAAGCCACTTACTACTACTTAACAGGTACGTTTGAGGCTTATTTTTGTGCCAGCACTTGGCCTTCTCTTGTAAAAAGGGCCAGGGAGAGCACTTGAGAATTGTTTTAATAAAAACAAAGCAGTAGTTCCCCCTTTTTTTAAATTAAAAGTTCCAGAACAATTTTGGAAACTTTAAACATGAAAGTTCTAGTGGTTGAGAAGCAGAACCTGCAACACGTTCAAAGCAAAAATGAAATTGATAGTCTAATTTTACTATCCACACTGAGTGACATCTGAAATAGTAAGGAAGCCTAAATGATGAAAAGTAAATTAGATTTTTAAATTAGGTAATGTTTGAAGATGTTAGAGTATTACTACATTTATTTCCTTGTTAATATTCTGAGATGTTTTAGGAAAAAGTAAGGAAAGATAAATCATACCAAAATAATTTAAATGACACTTAAAAAAAATCAATTACAATGTGAGGCTTATTGCTATGCAGAAGAAGAAACCCTTGCACAGAAATAAGCCTTTTACTTAATTCCACCTATCGAACAGAAAAATACAGACTAGGGAGAAAGTGCTTGTCTACCTTTGGCAATAGAGGAGCCTGGGAGTAGTCTGAGGAAATGGAGATTCCCATCTATGAGATACCTGGCACAGGCATGTATGTTTTTATCTCAGTTTTAAAGGGGGTTTGAAACTTTTTTTAGCCGTATAGAGGAAGGACTCTTTATTTTTGTCTCAGTGCAAAGAAGGAAACGCCTCAAACTTAAAAGTTTAGTGACTTCCAAGGAAGATATGTGCTATGGTGTTAGTAAAGACAAGGTTGCTTTACTAGTTCAGAATGCCCTGGTTTTGTGGAGAGGGAAAAAGGGGACACCCTACAGCCATAATAGTCTGAAAGCTACAGTTAGGACAGCAATTGCCTGGAACTTTAAATGTGGAGTGAGGGAAGATACTGTGGTGAGCAGCCAGCTCTTCCTGGGCACTTTAAGGGTTACTTGTGGTGCACCAGAGCAGAACTTTAAGAGGCCATCAATTTCTGTTAGATGTAAGAGTATTTTAAAAAGTAGAATTTTGCTTCCGTGTTGCTGCAGAAACAACTTTCTGGAAGGTGGATCCTGCTCAGTCTGATAAGCAGAAAGAGTTAACATGTATCTCAATAGAGTGGTGGGTATAGTGCCAACACTGTAGGGGAGAGGTAGAAGTCGTTAATTGCAAATCATTTTGGTGTTTGCATTCTGGGATTGTGGATGGGAATTCCCTTTTTTACCCATTTTTATTTTGCCTGGGTGTACTTGGGATTTTTACAGCTGGGAGTCAGCAACTTTTTATTAATTTTCTAGAAATAGATATGTAGCAAATAACTTCTTAAATAACTCCAGATTGTGTCAGCATTTTTCTTTACTTGTTTCTATCAGCATTAACTAAGTGTTACTGTTCAAATCAGCATGGTAACAGTTTTGAAGAATGGCAAAAGTAATGAGAATGGATGTATTTTCATGAAAGGGTAGTATATAAGAGGAAAGAAGTAAAACCTTAATATTGCCAGTTAGATTCCTATTATCTGTAACGGTTTTTTGGCCTTAAGGGAAGTTGATACCTAACAGTAAAATCTGTGTGAAGCAGCATCATGTTCTTATGCTGGTCTGGCTGCCTGGATAAAAGAAAAACATGTGGAGTGTAGCATTATTGATGTGGCAATTGTATCAGGATTCATTTGTGGTAACTGTGGATTTTTTTCTGGATGAATAGGGGGAGTAGAATAATTATAATTCTGGCCCTGCAAGAATTATACTGACCTAGGCAGAAAAGAGTGTGTCTCAAAACTAATGACAAAATATGCCAGACATACAAAGTGTAATCTCTAGGGTATTTTCTTCACTTTTGCTTAGTTTTTAAAGAAATTGGATGGAAAAATCCTGCATTCGAACAACAGAGGAGTGCAGACAAGATGCAGAATTAAAGAGCAAGCTGAAAAATCATGACTAAACTCAATAACAGTGACAAAATAATTGTGGTCACTTCTAATTAGCCTGTTTATTTCACGGTACCAATTCAGATTTTTCTAAGAAAGTATATACGCTGGTGTTTTTTTAATTAGCTCTCCTTGATTTTTCTTACATATCTTAATTAAAAGTTTGGTTGTAGTTGTTAATTATGATGTACTTGTTTAGCCTTTTGTTTAGTCTTTGTTCTGTTTATGAATGCTGCCTTCGAACAGCATTGCTCTTACTCAAACATCTTGCATGATAGTTTTCCTTGGGGGTTACAGAAATGATAATCAGCCTTATGCTTGCTCTGTTTCCAGGTGCCAGTAAGAGACTCTTTGGAAACCATAGCTCAACAAACAGACATTTCGTGTTCTACTGTGACCTAGTCCAGTTTGTCAGGGATTGAATTTGAAAGTATTAAATTGCTTATCACTGGCCCAGTCTGCTAGGGAGATTGTCATGTTTCTGGTTTGGTTGGACTTCAACTTTTTGGTTTCAGGGACTTTTTTTCGGTTTTTTTCTTTTATGTGAAAAGGGGGTTATGGCAGAGAATCCAAAGGTGTGTTGTACTTCTTGCAGTCTTTTATAATTGGTCAGGTTTTTTCTCCCCAAACTGTTTGCAGCAAGTGTAGCATAGGGGCACGGAAAACTCTTAACCTCTTGCAAAAAGAAATAACATGTCAAATATTACAGTATATTACTGGATTCAGAAAGCAATTGACTTGTGAACCAGGCTTGGTGAACCATTTTATTCACAATGTCTTTTCATTACTTATTCAGATAATTGATGCAGTGTTTGAAGTCCCTGAAGTGCACAGAAGCATCTGCATTTTCATTGACATAGTAAACTATTTCTAAAAAAAAAGTACTTCAGTATCCCCACAATAGACAAAATATGCAGCCTTTGTTTCCATAATGATTTAAAGTTAATGCATGGGAGATTGCGTTTGGGATTTCCATAAATTAAGGGTTGTTCTCACCTTTCAACAGTTGGGTTTTTAGTACTGAAAAACAAGTGTGGTTTCTGTGTGGGTTTTGTGTAACTTCAGTAAAAATAAGTATTCTAGTGCTTCCCCCACGATTATAAAAACTAATAATAATAAATGGTGGTATTTGTAAAACTGCTGATACTTCTGCAGTCTAAGAATACATTGAACAGATGCTTCCTGTTGCCCTCCACTTCAGTGTGTTTACTAGTGCTTCGTGCAGCCTAGGTCATATTCTTGTTTTCTGTGTTTCTAAGTGCTCCTATAGCCTCTTCCCTCTGAATGCAGTCAGCTGCTCCCTGATTTGGTTTACATGCTCTTAGTGTCTCCCTCGGGTTCTCTCCATTCACCCGTCTTTCACAACAGGCTCTGCAAGCTTTGTTAATCAGCTCATCCATTTGCATTAGAAGGTGGGTTTTTTTCCAGCACAAGAAAAATTGTTTTCACCCCTCACTGCTTGCTGTCATTCCTTAGTTTGGAGCTTTCTAGTTTATTATCAAATTTATCACTTGCTGTTCTTGGAGGTAGAGCTACACTTTTCTGCTGGTTTTTTTTTTTTTTTTTGTATGCGTGTCCCTCGATGTTATCTGGCCCCTTGCCTGCCTTTATAAAAAAAAAAGCTTACTTTTTCTTCTTGATTGATTTCTTCCACTTGGCTCCTTTCATTTTCTTCACTGACTAGTAGTTTTGTCACTTCTGGGATTTCATGCACTATTTCCAACACAGTTGACTTTATTTGAACCATTGTCCTCCATACTTCCATGCAATGTATAGCTAAAGAGTCTTTGTATAGTTAAAGTCTTTGCACCTTTCTTGCTGTTAGTTTGTCTTCACTTGTTTTTTAGGTCTTTTTCAGTTAGGCACCGTGGTTTGCTGTAAGGTAAATATCTGTGTGCCAATGGTTTCTTATGGGTAATACATAAACACTGGGTTTCCTGACCCTCCCAACAAGCATGTTCACTGCATATCCTTTTGTATTTAATTTCTCTTATAAATGCATAGTTCCAGATTGCTTTTCATGAGTGTTTTTATAGCTGAATTGATGCCTTTTGACGTCCTTGCCAGTTTCTTTAGTTGCAGTAGCCCATGTAAAGCCTCCTTTTGCCAAGCTGTTGCTTATTGCTTATGCAGAACTCCAGGTTCTCTAAGGTACATGGATGTTGTTTAATAGAAATACTTTTACTGGAGGAGCTTTCTAGGTCAGAAGAGAGGCCTGACACCCCTGGGGCAAAGAAAGCTTGCCCATCTCCTCTGTACATTCCCGCGAAAATTTCAAAACCTCATCTTCATGGAAGGATTTACCCACCAGATGCAGGATCCTAACGCCTATCCTCTGCTCTAGACCTGTCTGTAGGTTATAGATTTATCTCATCTCCTTGTGCCTGCCAGTTTATGGAAATAGTAATACCCACGAAATCTGCTTTGTCTTGCCAAGAAGTGTGTGAGGAGCTGCTGGTGGCTGCATGTGGGTTCTCTGGGTTTGCAGAAGGGTGGCTGCTGCACTGCTAAGGGACATGTGCAAGCAGGGTTTGTTGCTTCAGTTCAAGTTGAGCTGTAGAGCTGTATTGAGCACCTGTGGCTTTGCCAGAGAGGTTTATTACTGGTTCTGTATCCAAGATTATGAAGTGTCATTTGCAGAAGTCAAGATATTAATATGATATGATACAAAGCTGGTCTGATACTGACTCCTGTTTCCAGGTCTGTCACTTGCCAACAATTTTAATTTTTGCTCCTCGTTCAAGTAGCTGTGGTTTTGAATAACTTTGTTTGGTTTTGTTTCTGTTTTCCTGAGAGAAGTCCTTATGCTCTCCTGCTTGTCTGTTGGTCACGTATTCCCTGGTTAACAGCTTTCTAACCCACTGGCAAGTCTTGAATGGATGGCAGAAAGGTGGAAATATCAAAGATGCTAAACTACTGCAGGCTTTGCAAAATCAAACATCTGAAAAAAACCTTTAATTTGATCCCTTCCCTTAGATGGAAGGGAATTGCGCAGCAGCAAAACTGAATGCTGAAACCTTAGAAAGAAGTGTTGTTTCCACAGGACAAGGTTCCCACTAGCAGCCTTGATGTGTGGGAGATTATTTCTCCCATGCCATGATGAGAAGAGATAAAGCGCTTTGTATACACTTACTGGCATTCTAGGTAGCATTTCAAAATCCAGACAATTTACTTTCAGTTGAATTGAGATGCCTTTTGCCTGTTGGTGTTTGCAATACCAGCCTTTCTGTTAATGTACTTGTTGCTGAATTTCACTGCTCTAAAGAAAACATCAGCTTTAATTATGTCTTAGAGTCATTCAAATCCCTCTCAGAGTTTCCTCTCACTTGGGGCTCCACACTGTGGTTTGTACTTGGCTCACTGGAGCTCTTCTCGGGCTCTCATGTAAGCAGAGAGCACGCAATAGCATTGGGTCTGCTCTCTGCATCTGTACTCTGACGTGGCAGCAGTCAGAGTAAATTAATAAACACAATAGATGAATGCAGTTAAGGAATCAAAGATGAAAAGAGATTGATAGAGAAGAAAAAATGGCACTTCCTGAAGTAAATAGCACAGTAAGCAGATTGTTTTGGATGGTTTGTTTTGCTTTTTTTCCATCTTGAGAAGGGAGCATGTTTGTTGGCCAGAAAAGCAGGTTTTGGAAGAATGGTGTGCCTAGAAAGAGAGGCCTAATCCTGAACGTGCTTAAAGATGTCTTGGACATGACTGCACGTTTCACTCAGTGCTGGGATGTATCCTTACTGTCTTGTAGTCCGTCTGACCTGCCTGAATCTGTTGTGTAGGTTGCTCCTGTAGCAGTCAGCTAAGGGATCTTAGGGACCTGCATAGGGCCTGTGTGCAGGTAGGAGGAATGTCCAGGAATGTGCCCCAGGCAGTGTTGCAGCCTGTCTTAGCACATGTGTGCTACAGAGGATGGAATAACAAGTAACAAATAGAGTATATTTGCAATGTAATTCCATGTCATGCTGGGCACTTTCGAGTCCATCAAATAATTTACACTGGCTGTGTTGGGAGGTTTTATTCTTTCACATGATCTGTGAAGCCCCTCATTCCCCAGTAAGTCAGAGTCCTGTGATATCTAAACAGGACTTACCATATCTTAACAGGACATCCAGATTTCCCACTTGACCAGTGGGACCTTAGGAGGAAGAGAAGTTGCCACTTCACATTTGCCACAGCTGGCAAAGTGACTGGAGAGGTGAGAAACTTCCTTTCCAGCCCAGCTATCTTCCTCTGGCAGCAGTGAAGACAGAAACCAATGCCAAATTTCCCTCCTCTTGTCCTCTGCTGGTATGTGGGGGAAGATATTAAGGTCAGCCCCAGGCTCCGTGTGCTGTGACAGCGTAGGTTGTTCCCTTTACACAGATGGTCTGGCTAATGAGTACATTGCTGAGCAGAGTTCTGAATCAGGGTTATTAACACCCAGAACTAACTACCCTTTATGGAACCACGTAGTTAAATCATCTGTAATACTAGGATGCTCCATGTGGTACAGAGACACACTTTCCAGATTTGTGTGCCTCTCAGTGCATCTAACCAGTCTTGCACTACAAATGTCTGACTGACAAAAATCCCAGCCCTATACTTGAGAGATGGATTGCTGGAGATTACAGCTGGAGCTATGCACCCCATTGTCTTTCTCCATTCGCTTTCTTAGAAACTCAAAAGCCGGAGTTTTCCTCTCTGTGCCCCAGCCCTGAGCTCAAATGGAGCACCTGGACCAGGGTGGTGGTGGAGGCTGCAGGTGGGACTCATCAGGGCACTCAGCCCTGGGAGCACACCTGGCCGTGGCCAGGGCTTCCTCCTTGCTTGACTCCATGAATCTCATGCTGCTCCTTGCAGGTCACTCTACTGGAAACCTGTTTGAAATTTTGCCAGGTTGTGTTGCTTTTCGTAGTGTCTAACAACACGTTTGGGATCCTCTTGTGGTGTGGGAATGTCATCGGCTGATGTGCTTTTTTTCCTCCTTCCTGTTAAACCTGTCAGCTCTGATGCTCAGCAGTTGCCCTTTCACAGAATGGTGAGGCTGAGCTTGTGGACAGGATGGGAAAATGCTGAGGAAGAAATTTGGTACACCACAACATCTGGCCTGTTCATCTTAATCTGAATCTTACAAAAGCAGTCTCTTGTGTAGGAATTGAGTTGTTGTTTTTTGTTTTTTTTTCCTGTATTCTTAAATAGCGGAATAAAGTAAAGTCTCCATTAAGCTTGATTGCAGTGTTTTTTAAAGTGATTTCGATCTGGGTCTTGTGGAAGCATTTGGAGCAAGATTTTACTGTATACACTTACATGTTGTTTTTTTCCCCACATTCATTTTTAGTATCTGGTCTTATTTTGGTTTGTGTAGTTGATGTGACTGCATCTGTGAGATGTTTGTGGTTTTTTTTTTCCTTCATTCATTGCTTAAAAGCTTATGAAATGTGCAATAGCATCTAGTTCTGACAGATTATTTTTTTTAATAAATTACTGTTATGATCCTAATGATACAGAAGAAAGGTTGGCTCTGCTTTCCACATGGAACAGCAAGTGATGAAATTTCAGGGAGTTCATTAGTGGAGGAAATCCTGTATCTGTCAGCAGCATGTGCAGAGCTGCAGTTTTTCTCATGGCAGTGTTCATAGTCTGGGGCTGTGGGCGCAGGCCATGTGCATGGGAGGCTCTTGATGATGATGACTGGAGTCTTGAACATATTAAGGCCTGACTGATGCCAGTGGAGAAAGAAAACAAAACTCTGTGTGTGTGAAGTAATCTTGAGTTGCTGAGGAGTGTTATCTCTGCTGGTAGGAGTTTCCTAAGCATCAAAATATTTGTGCCTGTATGGCGGTTGAGAAGTGACAAAGGCGGGAATAGATAAATCCATGTCATCATCCTCCAGCCTGGGATAGCCTCCTAACCAACTGAAGAGGGTGACTTCCTGAACAGATGATGGCACCTAAATAATTGGCCTCATTCTCAATGTTGACAGTCTTCCCCTTACCAGTGAGGTCAGTGCGAGTAATTGGTTAATGGCTTCATTGTGTCTTAAATTTAAATGGTGCCATTAACCTAAAAGGTCAGGAGCTGAAATGTCCACTACCAAACCACAGAATTTTATGACGTGCACCTATTCTGTCCTGATATTTTGATGGAAAGCAAAAGGTTCTGGAAATAGTCTAGGGGAAAAAATCAGTACAGACATGCTGTAGGGGTTTTTGCAGTTTGTTGCCAGCAGCTGAAATTCTCTTTGTAAAATGTTCCACAGCATCACTGATACCTACTACAGCAGAATAAAATCTAATCCTTTATTTGACATTTTAAAAAAAATAAATATATTCTTTTTCTCACTAGGTGTAGGTTGGTTATCTGTGCTCTCCTGGAACATTTTAAGTGAATTTTTTTACTTGAGAAATGCTCCTGTAGGCATTGGGGCTATGGAAAATGTTAAAAATAGAGGGTTGCTCCATATATTAGGTGAGTTTAAAGTTCCTTCATTGTACGATGTCAGAAGAACAATTAAGTTTTATCTGAGCAGAGCAGGGTGTCCCTAGATGCAGGTTAGAGCGCATCCAGTGATACTATTAAAAGAAAGATCATTTGTTGTTGCATTGGGGAATCCTTAGAAAACATCAGGAAAACTGCCTGGAAGAATATAAATGCATTCAAGCAATGGAGTGAAATATTCTTAAACTACACAGTGATGGCCTATAGCTGGATAGGTTTTGAGTAGCTGTTTTGATGTGATTTGTTGCTTTTCCCAACAGTCATAAATTGGACATACTAGAACCCTTTTTTTCTTAAGCCTTAGCTGTTTGGAGGTCCAGAATCAAAGCTTCTGTTATGTGTGAGCATCTATCCAAGAGTTCATGAAATAAAGCTTGCTGGGTTTTTTCTTTTGGTAAGTTGCCTTACGTGCTTCCAGAGATGTTAGGCTTTTTCCATGTACAGACCAACATAGTCTTGCAGGATTTGCTTTGTGTAGCTGTTATGGTGCACTGTGTTGGCATTGTCTGGGTCTGTGATCTGGGTCCTGGGTGGTCTGAAACTTGCCTTGCTTGAATTGCTGTTCACTTAAGTCCTTACTTGTACTTCTGACCAGTTATGCTCGGTTCTACCAAGGATTGCAAAGAGATCCCCAGGGTTGCTGGAGTTTGGGTAAATGTGCAGCTAGGTGGGTATCAACTGGAGCCACCTGCCTTCATCACCTGGTAAACCCATAGTGAGATTGGTCTGACTCCTTAGTGCACAGCCAGTGAAGTCAAGAGCATGATTTATCAGAGCTTTGTAGTGCAGGACAGATGGATTGTGCCTTGGAAGTGACCATTGCCCATAGCTGCTTGTACAAGGGGGGTTGGAGAGCCTTGCTCCTAGATGGTGTGTGACCTTAGGTGAGACAAACTGATCTGCAGGTAGAGGCCATCCTCTCACAGCTCTGCTCCATGGACTGGAGAAAACAAAAGCAGCCTGGTTGCTGCCTCACCTCTTTTACCTTCCTGTTGAATTAAAAGTCAGTCTGAAGTAGTGAAGAAAACATATCACCTGTGACTGTGGAAGAGGTGATTGAGTGCAGAAGTGAAGTCACTCTTGGTTGCCAACCTGCCACCTTCTCCAGCTGGGCTGCACAGATCCCTTGAAGCCCAAGCACCAAATATGTATTGCTAAGTAATTGTAACCAAAGTTATTTATTAAGAAATTTAGCCCTAAACAATTTTTTATAGCTACTAGCATATTTTTAATGCTTTTTTTTTTTTAAAAAAAGTACTAAAAATACCCATTGTTCATCTGCCCTACTTCAAAGGAAGCTAAAAATCATCTGCTAAGGTATGTCTGACACTTGGCAAAGAGGAGTTTAAAGAAAACTATAAATGCACATAATCTGTGAAAATTGGGTAGGAATCCTGATCCCAAGACACGAGCCCCGTGAACTGTAGAGGGCAAGAAGAGGAGCCACAGCTGATTTTTTTTTTTTTTTGGTTACCTTTCTTTAGTCCCTTTCTTTTTGTCTGTCAGTATGAGCAGTTGAGTGTCAGCATTGGTCCTTTCTTAAATACTGCATTAGCTCTGGTTCTTATACCTGCTACCATTTATTTTACCTTTGTTTTCCTTATTGTTAAAAAAAATTGTCATTTCTGTAATCTAAATTATACACTAAAGACTTGTGCCATCCATGTTCATAAGGGAGCTGTTTATCCCTGAGTTTTGGATACCTTGTTCAGGCAACGTACTTAATCCTTATTTGTTGAGGGGTAAAATAAAACAGATGTACACAGGAAGCTTCTGGTAAGTCTTGGCACTTGTGCATAGAGGTGTAAGCTTTGCAGCATGAGGTAAGCTTGGTTTGTGTACCAAAGCCATTTTAAACTTTATTTTCTCCTTTCGAGCATCCTTGGTTTGGGAATAGGTTGCATGAAAGGGTTGACCCAGATGTGATTGTGAGATTTATTTTTTTTTTTATGTTTAAAATTGTAATACTTATTTACATTCTGCCTACTGTTACTAAATACTATATGTAAGTGCCAGCTGTTCTAACAAGAAGTAATTGGGACAATTAATAGCTCTTGACACTTTTTATTCTCTTTATTCTCTTTTGTCTCTTCCCTGGTTCTGCATCCTTCCTGTGTAATTGCAACTTGCAGGAGATATAACCCCTCTGCACGCTGCTCACGGGTCTCCTTTGATTCCTCCTGTACCTCTCTTCTGATCCAGCCACCTTGCACTCTTCCCCAGATCTTTCTGATCACTGTCTCAAATCTTAGAAACATCAGCACATTAATCCCCTTTCAGGTTTTTATCTTTGTTCTTCTTATTGATATTATTTGGCCTGAGTACAAGGTATATTGCACACTGTATTACGGATGGGTTTAAAGCAAATCCATCAACTGTTCTAAAATTAGGCAATGCTGGTTGAAAGACCCTGTTCACATTTTTTATGAGGGTTTTTGTGCTTATACATAGACACATTAAAAATGGCTGAACTCATGTAAATCTCCCTGGTAAGTCTGGAGTTCTTCAGTGTCTAGGTCCTTTCATTATTTACAAGTAAATACATTTTAAAAATGCAGTCATAAATCTTTGAAAACATCTTCATTTGTGCTCAGCTGAAACTTTGCTAACTTTATTATACAAAATAGACAGCAATGTAGAAATGTTTTTACTCTCCCTGTAGGTAGGATTGAATCCTACTTGTAGTGATAGGAAAGCAAGCTGTAGGATTTAGGATGTCTGTTGAATACAAGTTTTAATGTCTCTGAATTTAAAAGGAAGAAAACAATCAGGGGACTGAAAGCACTGGAATCTATATTCCTTAGCCAAAAGTAAAAGAACTGGGAAAGGGGAGAAAGGATTACTGGCATTATTGCTGTGTTAACATGTTTACCTACAATAAATGCTGCCTTTTGCTTTTCAGTCTTGCAGCCCTGACAGTGGGTTCTTTAAAATGTATTGAAAATTGGCCAGGCAAGACATACTGTGACTGAGTGGATGCTCTGTGTTGCAAAGCATTAGTTAGGAGCTGGGAGAGGAGTGTAGAGCCAAGGACATGCTGGGAAGGTGCTGAATCATCTTCTCCAAATCCTTCTTGCACTGTAGCGGAGATGCTGGCCCACTTCCCTGGTTGGCCTGTACCCTCACAGTCCCAGAAAACCTTTGTTGAGGTTATTCACTGGCACCCATGCACACCTAAATCTCTGTGTGTGCCCTGCTTTCAGTTCTGAAATTGAGGATGTGGTTCCTATCACTGAGACTTCTCTTGCCATCAGAGCTATTTACATCTATTCATTTTGTTACCTCTGTGCTCTGGTGTGCCCTGGAGAGTTTTGTTCCAGTCTCCCAGCGTTCAAACATAAGTATCCACAGTGGGATTTGCAAATACACACATCTTTGGAAAATTGGCGTGTGATACTTAGAGCAGCTATGCAGCATCCAAATTACACATCTCATAAGGCATGAAAAAGAAAGTGGGCAAGCAACATTAAATAGCATATTTGTGCAAAAGCAGCTGAAGTGTGATTTCTGTGGGAACTGTGACTACTTGCCAAAGCTTTGTGCCTCTAAATTCCTCATTTAGGGTGGTAAGTATATAGGAAGGGTTTCTGTCTTGTTCTGCATCTAATGTCTAGCTCTTTAAGGAGCTAGATCTCTAACTACCCTGGATTTTTTTTTTCTTTCTTTTCTGGGCACAGATCAAAAAGGTGATAGTTTTTCCAGGTAGGTCTGTGGCATATTTCATCTCCCCAGCATCAAGAGGAGTCTCATTGCACCACACAGTACGTTGCATCAGCAGCAGAGCTTGTGCAGCTTGTCAGTGGGTTCCACAGCAGGGACAGAACAGCAGGCAGGGACAGGTTCCTGTGTTTCTGGAGGATCATCAGATAAAAACTCCAAACCATGTCAGTCACCTTTTTCTCATACTGTTTTCTCAGAAATGGTATATTTCTTTTCTGTGGCTAGTGTTCAGTTATCATGACTTACATATTTTGCAGTGAAACCTTAAAAATTGGATTCTTCCTCAAATATATGAATTCACTACCCTTTAAGAGCAGTTGCCTGAAGAACATTCTCAGTGTCGTGCAATGTTACAGTCTCAATCACCTCCTCCTGCTTGATTTCCACAGGGCAGTTGGTGGTAGGGTGTTTTATTTTGCTTGATTGTGTTTTAAATTACTCAGCAGCTAAACAAATTATGTATATATATACAGTTGATTGTAAGCTGTTCAAGTAACAGTGGAAAAAAGCCTTGCTGTATAGGTAAATAACCTGTTTAGCTATTGTTTTTCCCTCTACCCCCCAGTCTATCCCATCCCCTGTAGACATGAACAGCAAAGAGCAGTCTGCTTCACTGAGTTGTTTTGGGTTTTGTTTTTTGTTGTTTTGTTTGTTTGTTTGTTTCTGTTCTTTCCTGAAGTCTGGCTTTGGTTTAGGTGCCATGAACAATTCAGCATTGGCTTTTCCACCTGAGTTTGTGACTTTCAGCATCACTGAATTGCATGTTTAGCTTTTCAGTTTCTTGTAATTTCATGGATGGTTTTAAAATAATTTTTCTTCTCTCTGTGTACATTTATAAGGGGTTTGCACCCCTTCGCGTTCCCTTTTCTTCTGTTGCTCTTTTTCAGTTAGTCATACAGCTAATTTGCATGGGGTTATAGGTGATGGAGAACATTTTAAATCATTATGAGAACTGCTGATGGACTGTGTGAGCTCAGTGTTGTCAAAGATAGTGTTGATGTGGTATCATGAACTGGAGGCTGTTTCCGCAGAGGTTCTTGAATTACTGCATAAGACAAACCCGGGTGCTTGCATTGTGTAATGTCCTTTCCCAGCCCGTTATCTTTATTAAATCATTTTGTACTTAAGATCCATCTCTTGCTCTCATGTTCATCTCCTTGGTTCCTCAAACACCTGCACCCTCCCATCTGTCAAAACAACAAAATACTCTTTGATCAGAATTAAGTATTAACTTCATGATAGCAATGTCTTGGAAAAGAGTAACACTATTCTAGGGACAAATGTTCTCCAGAAGAGCAGAAAATGAGGTGATGGAAAATGCCAGGTTGTGGTTCGCAGGCAGCAGCATTTAAATGGTTTGTTATAATCATATTAGGATAGAATTAAATTGAATTCTTTATTTTGTACTGCCGTGGAACAGGACTGTTACTGATCATTTTCTCCTCCCTCTTGCTTTGATTAGTGTGAAAACTCGAGCAGCAAAAATTACAGGAGTTCTGTAGCAGTGCACTGAGAAAGTGGTGTGAGGAGATCTGAGTTGGAGTGTTGTGTCTTTGCACACGAGAGCTCTGGTGCTTCCCTAATAGACTGAAAATGAGACCACTGCTGCTTTATAAGAGGTCTGTTCCAGCCACATTGCTCTACAGCTTGGCAGATGGTGGCATGTGAATGGTTTCATATTGATTGGATGGATTTGCCTCAGGGTAAGAGGAGTGTGGGTCCTTAAAGATGCACTTCTAGATTATTTTTTTCTTTTTATTTGAAAAAAAAAAAAACAGCAAAAATATGTATTTGTAAAACACTTCTTTCTACATCAGAGGAGTGTGTGGTAATCAAAGCACTGAAGTTACCTGGAAATAAAAAGTCCTTAAATAGATTATCACAAAGACCGAAAAGCCAAGAATACTTATTTACTAAATGATTACGTTTTTACATTAGAAGAAAGTGACACTTTTAATTAGTGTTCAAGGCATATGGTGAATGAGAAAATAAGCTTATTTCATGCAAACAGAAATCGATGCAAATAACCTTTCTCATATAAAAAGGGATGACTTGAAACTCAATACATATTCAAGAAGGTTAAGTCATTACTGCATCACTTTAATATTAGTTAAAGGCCAGCAAAGAAAATCACTACTCTGCATATAGTTACTCAACATGGATTGCAATAAATGAAAGAAATAGGTAATGGCACTTTGTAGGTGGTAAAGTCCTTGTCCATCTAATGCATTTATTCTTTAACCTCAGTAAATAACCTTTTGGAATCTGCCTTAGCACAGGTAGTTGCCAGAGATGCCTTATATCTCCAGCAGTCCATCCCAGCTGGTAAAGACATTTTGTGATGCTCTTTGTTTATTGTTCTCACACCTCTGCTTTGCGCTTTCAGTCTTGTAAATGTTGTTTGTAAATCCTTCGGCATGAAACGACTTTTCAAATGTGTTTGTACAGCACCTCACGTGAAGATCCCAATCTCATTCAAGCCTCTGGGTGTTGCTGTAGAGCGTTGAGTGAATTCATATTTTTTATAGTAATGGAAGTATTTCTTGAGGTATTTGACCTTAAATGGAGTGGGGGGAAGTACTTAATTAGCTTGCAGACATGATGGAATAGGGACAGTTTGATACCTTGGGAGACTTAGGTGCTGTTGAAAGCTGGATCCTTTCCACGTATTTTGGTCTTGTGCTCTGATGTGTGCAACAGTGGCTCCATAAATAAATTTAAACCAGAATAAGTCATGCCAGTATCTTATCAAGTTGTCTCCGATTTGCTTGAAGGTACAGTTCATATTTTCTAACAAACTGTACCCTCGTGTGAATTATTTACATGCTGAATTTTGTGTTTCCATGAAAGAACATTATTGTGCTTGAACTTAATGCTGATGTTGTTTCTTCTGCAGTATAGACCACTTCTTTGGGTGTACTTTCCCTTTTAATTGCACTTCGCTCTCAGAACTGATTGGATTTTATCACTTAGTTCATTTTTGCTGAATGAAAAGCTCCTGTATAAATTAAGGTCTCTTTAAAAAAAAAAAAATCTGTGTTAAAAGTTAAGTGATGTTAGTGGGTTGTGTGTGGGCTCGCTTCTGGGGAGGAAAGGGCGTTAAACAGTGACAATTTTTTTTTTCCTCCTGCTTGGTAAGTGTAGGGGGCATTTAGACTGTATATCACAACCAGCAGCTATTCCAAGAAAAATCTTTAAGATGGTTACTTGAATTTGTGTACACTGCCCACCTGGTGGTTATGGAGTGAACTGTTACTTTAAAGAATAGTTTAAACAACAGCCATGTTTGGGGCAGGCTAATCTTGCAAAGAGAGCAGTACATATAACAGGAGTCTACAGTGTGATAAGGGGAAAATTCAGCTCACTGACTAGATGTTTTAATGTGCGAACTCTAGGGAAATAACATATTGACTATTCTGTTGTGCGCAAGAAAATTGAAGAACCCTTTGCAGACAGAGGGCTTGCAAAGGATTCTTTCTGTTTCTCTTAACCAAAATCTGTGGCAAGATGTTTGAAATCAGCAGGACGCTTAATGCTGCTTTGTTAAATAATGAGGTAATATTTTGTCACTTTTTCTGGGCAGCATCTGATTTTTTTTCTCCTTTTTCATGTGTTTGTGAATGCTCCAGTTTAATCTTATGAAAGTAGGAGATTTTTTTTTAAAAAAATCATTCTTCAATTTATTATTTTTTTCCTTTTGATGCTTTTGGAGAATTGGGTTGTCTTTTATTTGCGGTTTCAATCGGCTGCTGTTGCCTAGGACATTATGCCACGTAAGGCTTCTAAACTGCACAGAGTAGGTAGTTATTAACGCTGAATTGGCTTCTGGTATAGTCCATCTGGGCTCTGTATGAGAGAGCTTGCTAGCGGCTACTGATGCTAAGATACCCGCAACCTTTGGGATGTATGCGTGGTGGAGAGGGGCTCAGTGATATGAGATCACTTCTTTTAAGGGAAACTGTCATTAATGAGTCAAGAAACTGCTCATTTATGGTAAGGAGAGGGAGGGGGGGGCTGGGAAACAACCCTGTGATTTCATTTTGATATTGGATTAGCTGTTTAAGACAAGTTTCTTTTTGTGGGGATGGAAGATTGCACTAAAAATATGCTTTGCTCAGGGGCTTGCTGGCTGATGCTGGAGAGACTGTGTAGAGAATCTGATGCTTTACAAATGTCACCACCGTGATGCGGTGGTCAGTCCCTTACCCTGAAAGATAAATGGTACTATTGGAAACACGAGAATAAGGTTGACTTTTTCAACAATAGGATTCTGCCTTTGTCTTTACAGAGAGAGGCCTCTGAGGATGTTTGAGCATTTGTTTTAGTGTTTCTCGGAAAGGCTGCGCGTGTGGGGTGCTTTTTGGGGAAGTGGTCAGTGTGCACAGTACCTGGATTTATAGACGGATAAGATAGCTAATTTTTTAGAGGAGCAGCGTGCGATTATTGTTTCAGAAAAATGGCTGAATCTTTTGATATGCATAACGAATTTATAGTAACAAAGTAGGCTGAAGTTGAAAAGACTTAAAAATAATTTCTGGATGCCTTCTTTGGTGTTATTAACCCCTGAAGAGACCTTAAGTAAAAAATTTGCATTACAAATCTAACTTTAATATTTGATGTATATTTGCACGAGAATGTATGGTAATATACTAGCTGTGTAGCATTTTGATGCCTGTGCTCAGTCTGTAGGTCATCTAATTTGAGTTGGGAAACGTATCTTACGGGCTAGTTTAATCTATACTAGTTTTTACCAAGCTACAAATGTGCTCAGAAGGATCCGTGGTGAGAGAAATCCTCTGCAGCCTTTTACATTGTTCATGTTTTAATTGAATTCAGTGCTCATTCCACAAATAGATTGTGTGATGTTTTTTAAATGTGATTTTTCTCCTTGCTTGGTCTGTGTATAGCTAGATTTTATGAGCTTTACTATATTTCATATGTTTTATTGGTGTGTTTAGTCTCTGTGTGTTTGAGCGTGTCTATGGTTTAAAGAAATTTAAAATGTAGTGAATGTCAATTCAGAGCTTAGCAGTTTGGAAAGCATATTTATACTTTAAAAAAAAAAAGGAACTTTTGGAACAATGATGATTTGATTACATATTTTGAAAGTGGTTGTGGTGATTTGTAGTCAGGTTTTCTTTCTCTAGGAAAGAGCTAAGTGAGCTTATAATGTGGCCCATCCCAGCTTTCTCAGTTTTCAGCTCTTACGTTTAGTATCATTGCAAGCGTTTTTAAATTTTTTTTAAAAAAACGTATTTAGTTGATGAAATGAATGTGTGGGTGGTAAAATGAAATGATCCTGCATATGTTAATAAAGTAATAACTCGGTTGCTTTGGTTGAGATGAACATAAATTCAAGGTCTGTTGCAATTACAGGGTGCCATGCCTTGTTACTTTGGACTAAACATGCTTTAGGAAAATAACTCTCGAGGAGGAGAAAGAAATGAATGCTTCCTAACTTGAGAATTTTTAATAAACTTGCTGTGGTCAGAAACGGGTGAAATATTGCTGTTTGGAAGTGAAGTTTTGTTAGTTTGTCAGTGGCAGCAAGCGGAGGATTAATGAGTGTGCATTGTTAAGTTAAGCACGTTTCTCTAAGGCTGGGGGAAAAAAAAAATTCTTTTAAATGCCCCAAGTTCGCCGTCATTTTATTTCCTGTAGAGCTGAAGAATAACGAAGTGAGGTGGCAAAATAATTCTGAAATACTATTATCGTTCTGGGGGAGCACCCTGATAAATAGGTGTTTGTTGTGCCTTAGACAGCGTCAAGTGGCAGCACCATCAAATCCACTCCTTTAAAAATACATATTTTTAAAAACCTCGCTGGGCGGAAGGAAGGGAGAGATGGGTTGATTATTAAAATCAATAGTACCTGAAAATAAATGCAGCTTTAAATGCACGTCAAAGTGCTTTTGTTGTGCCTTTAAGCCTAGAGGCAGATCATTAAATATGCATTTCTCCGGAAAGCAACTGTCGAAAAAGATAAGGTGGTTAAAATACGCCGGACCTGGGAGCGGGGCGCGCAGGAGGTAAGGAGATGTAGGCACTGGAGCATGGCCGAGGTACGGCACCAGGGGTGGGGAGAGGGGGAATAACACACACACACACACCAAAAAAAAAAAAAAAAAAAAAAAAATTAAAAAAAAAAAATAAAAAATACGGAGCTGCGTGTTGTTTCTTCAACCAGGGGCCTTAATTACTAGACACAAGCAGCAGTTCAGAAATCTGGTCTCTGTTGTTGTAGAGGTCACCGCATCATTAACATTGTCAATCTGGCAGCGGCTAATTTCAATAGCACCTGATGTCGCAACGCCTCCCCCCCCCCCCTCCCTTCCCTCGCCACCCCTCGCCACCCTCCCCTCACGGCGCGGGCCAATCAGCGCGCGGCGCCGCTGACAGATGGCCCCATAAATGGCGGTAAAGGGGCGCCGCCGGCCGCCAGTCGCAGCAGGGCCCGCGCCGCTCCGCGCGCTCCGCTCCGCGCGTCCCGCCCCGCGCCGCTCCGCGCTCCGCCCGCCGCCGGCGCCGCCGCCCCGCCGCTGCACCACACTGAGACCGCGACAACACAGACCTAACCTTTATCACCATCATTATTATTATTTATTATTATTATTATTATTATTAATTCTCGCCGCACAAACGTCTTAGCCACTGTGCTGCTTTTTTTTTTTTTTCCCTTTTTTTTTTTTTGGTTTTGTTGTTTTGGTGGTTTCTTTTTTATTTTTTTTATTTTTTGTGGATCTCTTTAATAACAACAGCAACAAAAAAAATTTCGAAAGAAATAATAATAATAATAAAAAAAATTAATCTCCCTGAAAAACCTTTATAGCAAGCAAAAAAAAAAAAAAAAAGACAAACCAAAACCAAACCGTTTAGAAGAGTTGAAGCCTTTCAAGACACCCAATATTTGCCATTAAGAATGGTTATGGTAGGTATTAGTAGATTTAAAATCTGATTGTAGCGGGTTTATATAGAGGTAGATGTAGAAGCTAACATACAGATTTTCCCCGAATCTGCATCATTCTCAGTCTGTGTTTTCCCATGAATTTAGTTTTCTTCTACTGATCTGTTTGTACATGATCTCTCCCTTTCCCCCCCTCCCTTTCTCTCTCCCCCTCTCTCTCGCTCTCTCTCTTTCATATTTAATGTCTGCGTATCCTTTAATAAAGGATGTACTTTGTCATTTTAAGGTAATTGCGATTTCTCTCAGAATAAAGAAAAAAGCTCATTTCTAATGCAAGGCTGGTATGTGGCTAACTGAAATGCAAAAGGAAGAAGAGGCTTTTTTTTTAAGGGGGGGGAGTTAATTTCCACATTGACATTTTGGAGATACAAATGCAGAGCAAAATCCTGGGGGGGGGGGTGGTGGTGGAGTGGTTAAAAAAAAAAAAAAGCCTTGAGATTGGTAATTTTCTTTTTGGTGGACTGCGCAATAGGTATGGTAATTTTAAAAGAGGGTGATTTATATGAGCTTCAGTAAATGCTGCATATTGTATTTCAAAGAGTTTCCTGTCGTGACCTCATAAAAAGAGGAGGAGGCTTGTATGTGTTGCAGTGCCTAGTATATGTCGATTTTGTTGCATCGTTGGGCAGCAGCGCTGTAAGAAGGAATGTCAGCTTTTACATAACGCTCTTTTTGCTTTTGACTCTGTGAGGGGCTGTAAGGGTCCATCTTTGTGATCACAGATGGAGTGGAATGGCTTGAAAATGGTAAGTGAACGGGGAGAGCCTGCTCGTGGGGTTTTGTCTCGTTTCTCGTGTGCCTCGCGAATTTCTTTTGTTCAGGGCGGCGGACCGTGAGTCATAAAACAAAATTAGAGAACCTCGTTTGGTTTTTTTGGTTTTTTGGGGTTTTTTTTATTTATTTTCTTTTTATTGTGGGATATGTCTGCCTGTGTGTGTGTGTGTGCGTGTGCATATGTATCTGTACATCCATTTAATGTCTCTAACTGCGATGGCACTTCACAGCGTTTCCATTGAACGTTGCGTTTCAGTTGAGCGCGGATGGTCTCCGCTGACAGTCACGGTGTCATGGTACCGCGTGTGCCTGGCGGATCGGGCGGCCGATGATGCCTTTTAATCTCCGTTCCTATTACACCAGCCTTAAATACAAACCTAATAATCGCCTCCGAAATTCAGGTATCGCGTTTCCCATGGAGCCGGTGCTGTCGAGGATGGATGGGTGGATGGATGGATGGATGGATGGATGGATGGAAGGAAGGGTGTGTTTTTTTTGTGTCGGGGTGGGGGCTGGGGGGGTGGCGGTGGGGGGGGAAGAGCCGTGTTGTTTTGTGCTTTTTTAAAATGCCGGGAGAAGTCAAAGCCATTTATGTGAAAAATAGTATTTCTATTTTTAGACCGTATTCTCCTGGCGGAGGAGCCCGGACGTGCTCGTCTCGTCCCCTCTTTTGTGCTTTTCCTTACAGATTGTGCAAAATGGCATGATCAGACACACACAACTGCGGGGACCGGGGCTGGGGCCGCCCGCACAATACCCGGCCCTCCTGCCAGCCCCGGGATGGGGGGGCGGCGGGGACCCCCCTTCCCCCTTAATTTAACGTTTTGCAGACTTTTTGCCGCGGATATTTATTATAACCGGGGAAACAAAGCGACGGTCTTTTCCCATTCTTACAGGATTGTCTTTGTCTAGCTGCTTGTTTTGATGGGTGTAAAACAAATAAGATTAGACTGAGCAGCCGAACTGAAAGCGATAGCTGGGAGGAAAAGCCAATGAAAGGTTGCCGGGGAAACGAGCATAGGGGAAGCTGAGTGGGGGAGCAGGTGGCAATCATGTGGGAATACTGCAAACAGTGTAAAAAAAAAAATCTAAAAAAAAAAAAGAAGCAGGGGCTACCTCGATTATCTCTGCTGTTCTTTGTGGCAGTCACAACTTTAATTATTCTTTATAAATAGGTGTTAATTACATTTCTGGCTCAGGCTTACAGTGATTTCTAGAAATCTGGTTTTAAGCATCTGTTCTTTCTCCTCTGCAAAAGAGGGTTATCTTTCTTTTTTTTTTTTTCCTTCCCCCTCCCTGCTGTGAAATTGTACGTGCAAAAAATTGCAAGGAATCCTGTGAGGCAGTATAAAAAAAAAAATGTAAATTATATTGAATGAAGTTGACAGAGGTATAATAGTGAACTCCCACAGCTGATAGCTTCTGCAAATCATTTCTTAGAATTTTCCAGCAAATGTCCCTATGAGAACAGTAGGTAGAATGAATTTACCCTAAGCAGTGATTTTGTGTTAAGTGATATTGGTATTTTTACAAAATCAGATGGTTATATGGCAGAATAATCAGTTCAGGGGAGTTCACCATATCTTAGGGTTTGTGTGCTGAGTGGAATTTACGGAAATAACGATATTATTCTTTTCTTCGTCTCCGGCCCCACCTTTAGCCACGGTCTTATTATATATTTGCTGGAGCAATATCCACTTCCAGTGTCAGGCTCCTTGTTGGCAACTCTACTTTTTAAACCACAGTTGAATATTTTGCTTGTTGTGATGGTCTCTTAATTGTAGTGGCAAACAATAATGGGAAATAGCTGGTGGTGCTAGAAGTGTTGAAAAAGCGTAGTAGACTAGTAAGTGATAGACGGTAGCGTAAAAGATATAAAAATGTGGTCGCCCAGAAAATGCTTATCTATCACACATCAGGAGGCATAAGAGAAGCAAAGCAAGAATATAGAACGTGTCCTTTTTTCTGTCTTTGGATTTTCAGATATTTTTACTTTATTCCTTTCTCAGGTGCAGGGTTGCTTTGAATGCAAATTCAAGTAGGAATGGTAGTGCTTAGTTTAAATATGAATAAAAAATGTAATTCCCCCTAATAACTTGCTTTGTTTTAAGTATTGCTTCTGCTGCAGTCCTTTCTGTGAAAAAGTGATTGAACAGCCCTCTGAAAACTACACTGCTTTACAATGTAGAGGGGAGAAAAAAATCTTGAGGGTGTGTGTGCGTGTGTAAAATTCCGTATTTTACAGTCTGTGCATGTGCAGAGATGCATTCTGACATGCATTGTAGTTGTATGTGAGAGTAAAATAATTTTTCTTCTGTCCAAAACAGAGATACTGTGTTCTAAATCTGTTAACTTAGTCATGACAATAAATAAGGGTGCCTTTTATTATACACAGCTGCATTGTTTGTTTTAAGAGTCATCAGCTAGTAGTTACATTTTCATTTTCTGTTCAATTTGGTGTTTCTACAAAGATTTAAAAATAATGTAATCCTTGTTTTATGGTGCACGTGTTCCTGCTCCGATCTTCCTCTTCTCTTTGTTTTAAGATTATATTAATGAATACAGCCTGCATGTACATAGTGACATTTTCTTTCTGTGTGTAAAAGATGGCATTGTAAATCATCCTATAGAAAAATAGCTATTAAGTTAGTGAAACAGAATTAAAATTGCTACTAATATTAAAAGATTGAAATGTAAACCCTCTTTCTGTTAAGACAACAAGGTAGAGAAAAATGTGGTTGTCTTTAGACGTAACATTTTTTTTTTTTTGGTAATTATCTTGGTGAATTACTGGTCAGAAAGGAGGAAATCTTGCAATTGGATATTGATGCAATGTGAATACCAGCCATCAGTTTAAAATCCTGTCCCCATGTACTCTACTTATCAAGTTCTCCTGTTAGATACAGGGATGCCTTTCCACTGGTGACTGGCTTGGTTGCCTTCTTTGCTTTCTTGCTCTTTATTAATTTTACCTTTTTGAGCTCTCTCAAACTGAGCCCGAGCTGTTGTGACAAAGGATGGTTACAATGAACTGGAAGGGGTATACTTAAAAATCCCATTTGAATGGGTTTGGAATAGTCTTCATCATCTTTATTTGGTCCTGTTAAATATTGTGACTCTAATGAAAAAATCCAGTTGCATTAATCTTACTTATATTTAACGCGTTAATTTTTTTTAAATACCTTCTAGGTTACAGGGAATTTTTTCTCCTCAACCTTCCTACTTGGTATGCTGGGAGTGTACTAATTAAATGCAGGTTATTTTCTGTGTGTAATTGTCATACTGTTGGTACATAACCTAGAGCCACTCCACACCCCGAGGTTTTTCGAAAGAAATAAGGTATGATTGCGTCCCATGTTCTAGCAGGGGAATTTGTTGTCTTCTGTGGGAACTTGCACTTTGAAAATAATTTCAGCAAACACCTCAGGCAAGAAATGGGCAGTGGCAGAGAATATTAGAGGAAGAGAGATGCAGATAACTTGACAAATCCACTTGTCTGTTTTGGCAATCTGTGTCCACTAGACACCTCATTTACGTGGCTGGACACATTAAAATGTACATTTGTTTGTCTGTGGGACAGCTAACTGGATACACTCTGATGCACTGGCAAATACTGCAATGCAGTATTTTTTTCAATGTCATTGGGGTTTTGGGGGAGAAGTGGGCGCAGACAGGCTTTTTGCAAGTGAGGTGATGTTAAAAGCCATGGTACCTCTGTAAGGGATAGGCCAGATTTTGCAAAATTTCTTTACGTGTGATGGAAAGTCACCCCTCCCCCTTGCACTCCTCTCCCTCTTAGTCTTTCTCTTTTTCTTTCCAAGTAGGATGGAGGGAAGAGATGGGTAGACATGTATTTGTGTGTGTGTGTGTGTGTTCATGCATTTGTATCTTCCCTTCTCACTTGAATGGGTGTTAAGGAAAATGCTGGGATTTGGATGAGAAGGGAAAGAGCATTTGTGTAATGTAATGCTTTCCAGTTGTTTCTGTAAATGTCCAGTTACCAGCAGTGTAGGACTTAAAGCAACTTTAAAAGCAAGGGACATTTTTAATTTTCTAAAGAATTTGGAAAGAGGATGGTAACACTCCAATTCAACAAGTACAATAGATTCAATACTAATAAAAATATTAAAGGGTACATGTACCTTGCCTTACCTTTTAAGTATGTTTAACCATTTGAGTTAATGTAAAGTGAAGATGTTGGAGAAAGAGATATTCAGAGACCGCTTGCTTGCTTTTTCCCCTCAAATGATCAATCTTTACTTTCTAAAATACTGGAATATTTTAGGTGCAGGGGGCTTTTGTAGGTCACTAGCTTTACAGCAAGAAGAAGAAAGGAGAGAGAAAAGGTCTCAATGTGTCAGAGGCAGTAATTGTCTAAAATTAGCCATCTAGAAAAGGCAGGAAAGGCTTGGAGGAAAGAAGGAGGCACTAATATGTGAAACAGCACTGTGCTAGTCGGGGAGATAATGAGTGATAAATCTGAACTGGTGCAGTGGTGTGATGCCCATTAATTTCTCAGAACCTTGACTTTGCAGGTTTGTTACTCTGTTGTTCACACCTTTAATTATAACTAGTTTTGGATGATAGCTTGGGGCACTGAAGACGAGACCTTTTGTTTGTTGTTTACCGATTTAAGTATTCAGAGAGTTTGCAACAGCATTGGAACATCAGTGTTAGAAATTAAATACTTTCAGATGAGATTATAATAAGACTGCAAGTAGTTCTTGCAACTACCTAACATTGCTTTATTTGTAGCATTTTCATTGCTTGCAAAAATTCATTAGAAATCAGCTCAGCGGTATTTGGTTTATTTTTTTTATTTTCTGTCACTATAATCTGTTTTCCCTAATGGTTTTGGAGCTCCTGATGCATTATTGCTTCTTTAGGGCCCCAAAAATTAGGGAGGAAGCTGAGAGTCCATCTTACCTATTGTTCTACCCTTGACGATGTCTTACATGAGGACTTTCACCTCAGTGGCTAAGAAAATCTGTACAAGTCAGGAAATGCTGAGAACCAGTCAGGAATCGATAATTAAATGGGAAGGACAGAACATTTAAGAAAAGAATTAATTAAAACAAAGGATAACTAAACCTTTGTGTGTCCTCTCTGAAGATGGTACAGTTGCACAGTAAAATACAAACCTGGCTTTGACAATATTTAGAGGCGTGATGTATATAAAGTGCTGTAGTACGCCTTTGTTGCTAAGGCACGCGCAGTTGCGTCAGCAGTGCTGTTGTGATGGGAAATTATTTGTCCTTGAATTCTGAGGGGGGAAAAAGCATTCTTTATTTTAATATTTTAAAATTAAACTTCTTTAATTGCTATCAAAATTCTTATACGTTACTGTTGGTATTTTTCCCCAGTCCGGAGACGTGCGCCGGTATTTTTCGGGATCGGGGCGGGTAGTATATGTGGTGGCTTTGGAACGTTGGGAACTCTTGGAGGTAAAGGCGATGTGATAATGTATGTTTGTCTCAAAACAGACACAAATGACTATGGGAGGTGACTCTCACTTGCGGTGCTTCGAGAAGGTTCCACGCATAAATGCGTCTGTCCACGTAAGTGACTTTCGGTGTTGGCAGAGGGCAGCAATGCCCCTGGAGCCTCTCCAGTAGCACAAGTCCTTCAGGTCCAGCCACTCTGCTGCATGCCTGGGTGTGTTCACCGAGCCGTGGAAGGAAAACCAAACCTCTTCCTCTGGTTTTCGCTTCCCAAGGGATGTTTGGTTGAGAACGTCCCATCTGACCCTCCATGTAGAGACCAAAAAGATTTCTGCTGGAGCAGGTAACTGCACTGTGCTTGGGCCCTACCTGTTGGCTTGTAATTGCATGTGCGCTTGTTTGGAGTAGCTGACTTGTCTTCCTGAGCACTGAGAAGTATTTTCTCCCAGGTTGAGTGCTGTTGAAGAGCTTTTGTAGGGACGTAAGGGATGAAGGAAACTTGTCCTTCTTCCTTTTCCTCCCCTTAAGAAGCTCTCATTGCATTCTGGAAAACTAGCAAAGACAGAAATACTTACAATTAATAATTTAAGGTAGATCTGTCTCCTCTTGTAAGGTTATGTCTAATTGCCCAGCAAGGATGTGGAATTTCAGGAACTGACTCTGCTCGCTGACTCTTCTGCTGCAGGTCAGGGCAGTTGCCAGAAGTCTGAGTTCCTCTGCTGCCATTAAAAGCAAAACTGATATTTGTGACTTTGAGAATTATTGTTGCTAGACTGAACTTCGTTGAAAGGTTTGACATTTGTTTAACACATGGATTAATTTAGACCTTTGATGTCTATGATGTGTTTAAGTCAACCTCTTTATAGTTGTTCTGGTTTGAGAGGGTCATAAAAAAACATGGGCAAAATACTAACAAACCTTTTTAACGAGTTGAGTGCTAATCTGGGGAGGAGGCCGTGCCTTTTCTCAGTCCTCTTCAGCTGACATGTAGACTCCCGTAGTCATCAGCAGTCTGATTTTAGATAATATATAAAATTCATGACTCAATGGCATGAAATATCCCATGTTGAAGTCACTACCCCGTGGTGAAGTGTTAAGGCTTTTTGCTTTTGAGATCAGAGGTATTTGGGAGTATTTGGCTTTTTTACCTGCTTGAAAGGTTTAAAAAATGTGACTGTTAATTGCAATACTTGTATTAATCTTCTGTTGGTCCTCCTCGATCTTTGAATGGTGGTCAGTGACTTTGCTTAACTATGTGCAGAAGAATTTGTTGGGCGAAGATTATTTCTGTAGAGCAGAAGGTACAGTCACGACACTGTAGAAGTAATAATGCACATAAATAAATGCTTCTTAAGTAAAAATAGTTCTAATATCATTCCTCGTATATCTTTGTTCCAAATGAAGTTACTGGCAGTAGATGAGTAGGGGGAAGTTGATTTTTAGCAGAAAGCGTGAATGCTGGAAATTCTTCCTAATATGTGTGTGCCAGCTATACTGTGACAATGTTGCTGTCGATTCCCTTCCTGTGAGAGCAGCTGTTCAGGGAATTAAACTCTTTGCTTGATGCAGAGAGTCCTGAAAAATTCAATGTGCAGCTACGGTGGTGGCTGTGGCCATTTTTAGTGTGCCCGTTGATGGGAACTAACTCCATGATCTAGCACAGTAGCATATTGTTCTTTAGACTAACTGGGCCAGGACAAAATTATCATTCTGTATTTCGTGTGCTCTGTGAGAGATTCCGGAGAGCACTTCAGAATTTGACATTGTGTTTGATAATTTATAGAGCACAGTTTATATTTAACTGTAGACACGCTAATCCAGGGGAAAAGAGTAGTATATTTTTAGAATCCTCTTTTTATTGTCTGTGCTTGTCATCACCCAGCTACTGAAAGAAGCGTTAACAAATGTAGATGCTCACTGGGATAGACATTTGTTGAGTTTAATTTTCATTATTAGTCTTTGCTAAATGCAAAAGTGAATGTTATTTGTGTGATAGTCTTTGTGCTGATGGAGGAGCTTTGCAGCCACACGTAGCTGTTGTGGCCGCTGGAGGAGCCACGTTCTCCTCCAACATTTCAGTGCCAGGCTGGACCAGGACACCTGGGCTGAATGACTCTGGTCAGGGGTGCTTAGGTGATGTACTAGTTTTAATAATGACAGTGTCATTTCTGTTTGAGGTGAAACACATGGGTGGAGTGGATCCAGCTCTAAGTTTAAAGAGTCTGCCTGAGGCTGCTGAGCGTTGTTAAGGAAAGCCTGGGCAGTAGAAAGGACAGTAGCTTGGTTGGTTTGACTTTAATACTCAGGCTGTTCTTATGTGTTTAAGCTCTTAAGACATTTCTGCCTGCTAATCTGTTAATGCTGCCGTACTCCCAGCTGCCTTTTGACATCTAAGCAGAATGTACTGTGTGGGGTTTGAGTCAGGGCAGCTGGGGTGGCCTGGGTACCTCCCTGTCACCAAGCACCTGTACCTGAGCAGGGGCTGAGCTCGGCAGGGCTCCTGTTGGATGCTTGAGCAGAATCGTGTTTTAAACATGAGTTGATCTATGAGGTCTGCTCACCTTTTTAAGAGGAGTTTTGATATATTTTGAATTTCTTTGTGTTCAGGGGACGTTTGTTTATTTGCATAAGAATTTGGTGAATTTGAATTATCTCATTTGGAAGTTTTAGGAGGCGTCTTAGTAATTGGAATAAGGAGGGTGTTTGGTTTGGCCTGTGGCACGTTTCTCTTCCTTAGTACAGAGATTGTTTGTCTAGGATAAACCATTATGATCTGTGTTAGCCTGACCTGTGACAGGTATGTGCACATGTACTTGATATTTTGTCCTCTCTTGACGAATAATACATTATTAGTCTATGGGTAGTAGGTCTTTGGGATTAGCATAGATGCTTTCATGCCTGAGATTGATTGTTTGAATTTAAGTATTACTGAGATATTTATCCCATACAGTATATTAAAACTTACTCTTATTTGAGCCGTTTTGTAGCTATTTGTTAGACCATCAGAGTAAACAGCTGCCTTTTCCTACTAGAAAGTAATTTCTGATTATTTTTCCACCAGAAATTTGTCAAGTCCTCAACTGCTGTTACCTGTTCATTACCTTTAAGATGGTGATGGCCGTATTCCTTCCAGTAATTCATTGTAACTTTGTCTATTGTAGGTATGTTACAGAAGCAAGAAGGTCTATATTTTGTGAGAAGTGTGTTTCCATAAGCAATATTAGTGTGGTACGGGGCTGTAGACTAACAGGGGAATGGTAGAAAAGATGTAAATTTATTTCTTATTACTAATACGGCTAAGTTTTAAGAGAAATGCACTGTTGGTTTGCAGCAAGCAAACATTTCTAATGATAGAGATAGGACTTAGCTGAACATCACAGTTTCTATTTTGGGGTCTATCTCGCTGAGACCTGCAAGCAGCAGTATCCATAGAGATGCTGTTGCCAGCAGTCGAGATGTACACATGTTGATTAGTGTTTCCTAATTGCGTTTACCAGTGTGTCTTCATTAAGGTCCTGTTGAGGACAGAGCCTTAAAACGTCTTGAATGGGGCATGTGTTTTGCAAAGCCATCCATTCCTGCCTAATGTAAGCCTGTCTTTGCATGAAAAATACATGGGCAACATTTTCACAAGAGCTTATGGCTTAGGAGCTGAAATCCTATTGCAGTGAACATTAATGAATCTTAAATCGCTTAAGGGCTTCTGAAAATTGTAGCTTTTTGTTTCTAGAACTTCAGTAGAAATAACAGCAGTGGGGGGTTGGATGTTCCTAGGCTTCACGGAGAGCCTGTGCTGTCCTTGCTTTGCTTTGCCTTCTGGTAAGTAGATGTTTTTAGGTTTTGCTATGGCTTGTAATACAGCGTTCACTGTCTAAACTCTCGGGGTTGCAAATGATTCTAGATTATTTTCTTAAAGGGAAAAAACATAAAGTGGAATTGTGACAGGTCTACAGCAGCTGAAGACTTGCAGCTGTCTGCTTCTTACATGAAGATGTACGTACCCGTGGGAATCTGTGCGTCAGTACACGGTGCAACATGCATATTCCCAAGTCAGTAATATAATTCAGTTACAGATTAGCAATATATAACTCAGTAATATAGTCAGTAAACCACACAAGTAAGTAGTGATTAGGAAACAAAACAGAGCTAAAAATAAAATGCAGAAAGTAACCAGAAATATAAAAATACTTTCTCAATTTCCTTTGCTTTCATTTCAGTGTATTTTTAGGCTGTATGTCCTTCAGACTGAGGATCTGTCTTAAATGTTGATCTCTGCCATGCTCTTGTCTTGTCTAGTATCTAGGCTTTTGAGACCCTCTTCAATCTTTCAGGGTTTGCCTCATGTACTTAATGCTTTTGGTGTATCTTTTATCACCCTGTTAGCACAGACTTTAAATACGGTTTTTTTAGTCACCATCTCTTTTTCAAGAGGGACAGTGCAGTCACTGGGAGACCTCTTGCCTCTGATATCTCTCTAATAAACTGAAGTCTGTGGAGAAAGAGGATGTTTTCATCAAATTTTGGCTTGGAGCGTCAATCAAAGAAAGATCTTTTTGCTGAGACTGTTTTTTCAGACTCCTTTAGCCTTTGTATGTATCTTGAGAGAACAAGTAGTAGCCTTGGTGAAAAGCCAGGAGGGAATAAGAAGCAATCCAGAATCATGAAATGAATAAAATAAAACCCTTGTAAAAGTTTAGGTACAGACTTGCCTGGTATGAATTTGGCAGAAGTAGAAGAGTGATTGAAGAGGAAATAAATGTTCCTACAGAACTTAGAGCCTGACCACGTTGCCTTTATTCCAGTTCAAAAGCAGTACAGACCTCTGCGCAGAGGCGGCTGGTGACCCCCAGAGATGCAGGTGGGCAGGAGCCTTTGATGACTGTGTCCCAATACAGAAGTAGGACACTTCCCTGTCACCAGCCTTTGTTGTGGCCTGTGGATGCAAGGGCTTGTAAGGGTTTTTAACCTGAGTTATTTGGGTAACCTGTCTAACAGACAGGACACATCTATTTTTCTCTCCGGGTGTTTTTGATGATGGCTTTCTCCAGAACTCTGCTCCAGAGCAGTGTTTGAATGCTGTGAAATCAAGGCTGTGTTCTCCCATATCTTCCTATGGTAAATCATGTTTGATGGCAGAAATGATAACAAGCACATTCTGATAAAACCATTCTAAATAAAGAAGTGGGTAGCTGGCTGGCATTCTGGAAGTCAGTTTGTGGTAGTGAAAAAATGACCTTGACACAGGGGCAGCAGCAAACTTCTATGTCCATCACCTATTCTAGTTTTCCTCACCATTTCACTAGTGCTGTTGCTGTAGACTTTGATAAGGTATTTGGAGTACACCTAAGAACAGAGCCAAACACCTCTGAGGTTTCCAACAGGCATAGTTTCTCCACAGTCTTTGCAAGAGGTGAGGAACCTGGAAACAGCGGTGGAAAGGGAAGCCCAGTAGAAATTCATAAAGAACCTCAAAGTCTCTGAGTTCAGGTAGTACATAAGACAGAGTTACAACTATATTCTGCTTCCAGAAGAGCAGAATTGTTGTCCTTACAGATGTGCTGTGCAGTGCTTTGCCGTGCTTCCCAGAAGTCAATGTGCATGGAATCATTGTCCACGCATCTGCTCTCCAGTCCTGTGTGTTTCCTCTGTGCCTCACGGAGTGCAGAGCTGTATGTATAATTGTAGTTCTCCTCCTCCAGTTTCTTGCCCCCAGAGCAGCTGTAGGAAGAGTAAAAAGCCGTACGAAGTGTGTGATATGGTGCCTTTGTTCCTACCTGTGTGGTTATTGAATGTGTAGTTCCACGAGGGGTTTCCTCTACTGCTCAGTTAGTAGTTACTGATGTTGAAATAGTTGTGGCTTATTTTGGTGTCTCCCTTTTCTCCCCACTCATTCCCTTTTTGTCCTTGAAATCAAATGCAAAACTGTAGAGTCTGTACTTCATGGGAGCAGAAGACATTTATCTGAAACTCTCTCAAAGAAAATGTGATTTGGTGCATCATTACACCAGTTTGCTTTTTGAGAAAGTTGTTAGGAGTTCTGTAGAGGACCTTATCACTGGGCCAGGTTTGAGGGCATGGTGGTGTGTTATGGAGCTGTCACAGCTTACCGTGTAACTTCCAACAGTTTACCTAGATACTTTTGCTCTGGTTTGATTTTTCACTTCTGCAGAACATGGAATAAAAGTAACAGATTTTGCCTTTCTGGTTTTTGTAACAGTGTTGGTACAGCAGCAGTCCCTGCCCTTACTACCCATTTGTACAGCACAACTTGGTGCTGCTATCGTTTCTATCCTTCAGGCACTGCTGTGATAACAAGTAATATTGCCAATAAACTTTGCATTTGTTTCACTGCAGACTGGGGACAGAATATCTTGGTTTAGCATATTCACACAAAAGCCTATAATGGACTGGCTCAAGATAAACTTAGCTATTAAAGAAAATAATTTCCTCCTTTATTTGAACTGAAGCTTGCCTCTTAAAATGAGTGCATTTGTTGTCTTCTCCATTTGGATCATTTGTGTGCTCTATGCAATTATTGTGGCACCCATAAATGTGAATTTGCTGAAAATGTTTGAATGCCATTTCAACCTGAGTGCAGCACACTCAAAGCAAGTAAAACAACTGTATCTGTGCCGTGAGAGCCACAGACTGCTAGTTTTCTGAGTTGATATTTTCAGCGGTATCTATATTTAAAATATTAAATAAGACTTCTACTTGAAGGAAGGTAAAGATGGAGCATGAGTGGTGAACATGTCAAAATATGGAGTGTTAGATAATGATTTGTTTCTGGAATATTGGATTTCCCTCCAGGCAGATTTACCCAAAAGCTTCGTTTTCCTCCTTTATTTCATGTTCATGATGTATTTATTAGGTAAATAATAGCAAAGTCTAGTTGTGCAGTACATAAGCGTTAATAAAAATGTAGTTGACAGTGAAATTTGACAGTTGTGTTACAGTTAAGAAAATCTGTACTGGAGCTGCACACAGAGCATCATTTGCCTCTCCTAAGGTCACCTTAGAAAGAAGCCCAACGTGAGGTCTGCAGGAGGTTCAGGTGCACCTACTTCTTGCTCTGGCTGGAGTTGTGGTTTTGAACCAGTGAAGACTTAAAATCACTGTCCTTTTCCTTTAACACCCCTAAGGGAAGGTGGTATGATGTCTTCTAAACATTTTATGATCCAGTGTCTCGTTCTACAAAAACGTGCTAAATCCTCATGGAGTGAGTCTCAGGGAGTGCATCTGAAGGTGGGGTGGGGAGTGCAGTGGCTGGTCCAGGGCTGAGTGACCTCGTCTTGGATGTTCTGATGTATTTTCGGCTCCATTCCCACGGATCAACCTGGCTCTGGCATGGCTGTTCGTGGCTCAGCAGATGGGAAGGCTGTGGATGGGTTGGTCAGGCAGCTCCTGTAAATGGGGGTTTTCTAACCTGCAGAAAAGTTCTAGAGGAGCAGAGGCTTGTACTGTGCTGACTTCAATTCAAAAGAGCAGATTTGGTGGGAGTTAAAGCGTGTTTCTCATTGTAGAAGGAAAACCTTTGTGAATCTGTGTTTATTTTCTTTGAGAGGTTTTGTTTGTTTCTTCTTTTGTCATCGTTTTTCAGGAGATGGCTGTGGGACCTCTGCCATGGCACCATTTGTTTTCACTTGTAAAAGCAAACAACTTGCAATGCTAATTAAAGAGCTTTTTTAGATAAAGTAAGAGCTTTGCATTATTTATCTAAACTCTTTTTTATGGGAAAATGTTCTGAGTTTGTTCATTAATGAACACTTAGAAATAATATAAAATTAGACCTCATGAATTCTTCATGAGGTGTAATTTGCCATGATCATTTTTCTTGGCATTTAGGTGCTGTGAACAGTTCATTATTCATAGCTAACTTTTTTGACTTCTGAGTCCTCAAAATGGATATGTCTGCATGAATTTTCTGGGTTTTAAAGTTTTTTCCCGATTTTGATTTTAGGAGAAGATTGTTTGTGGTATGTTTAAAAACACTTCTCTTTAGTGCCTATAAATAACACTTATTCTTAAGATCCTTAATTGTGACTTTTTTTTTTATACATACCAAATCAATTTCTGTTTATTGTGGAATATGGGCAGTGGAGTACACATAATTCAGATGGCAAGAATGGGTGCTGATTATTTGCTGAACACCAACTCCGTTCAGTGTATGTATGTGGCAGTCTCAGTTCAACATTCAGACCTTCTTTTAGACTGCTGAGAACAAATTTGGTAAATAAAAAAAATGTTTATTTACATTTATCGAGCCATTGGCTATTGCTTCTGCATGCAGTAGGGAGATAAGGCTGTCTTAGTCTGTGGGTAGTTTTCTAAATGATTCATTAACTGTGCTTTGTAATGGTAGATGGATGTCACACATTTACTGTAATAACTGAAGATTAGTGTCAGTTACTCTGGCTTGTAATAGTTTGTAATTGTAATAGTTGTGTTTATGCACACAGGTATTGTTTGCATTATTGTTGGAGCTAATATTTCAGCAGGAGTAAATTGAAATTGAATTAATTGAAAAAAAAACAACGAAGATATGATAGAAGTATTTCTGAAACATTAGTAATGTGGGAGTTGCTCTAATGGATATTTGTGGCTGATACTCTGTGGGAGGGGTTATACCAAGCCTTTTGGTAAGCAGTGTTTTGCAAAACACTGGCAAAGCTTATGTTGTCTTCCCCAAAGCATTTCTTTGTGAAATCTGTCAAACTAAAATACCTCTTGCTTTGCTGATAACATTACCATAGTGAGAAAAGTAGTGCACCAGGAAGTCATCATTTTTAAAAGCAGCAGTCTGAAAAACATGCAGAATTTGAAATAGGGGTTGCCTTTAACTTAAAAATTGCAGTCTTCAAATTCTGTCACAGATAGTATTTTTCAGTGTTACAGAGTATTCAAATTATTGGTGGCTAAATGATCAAATGTCTATTAGCAGTAACTGCAGTTTATTCTTCAGAGATACGGTTACCCTGTATATAGAATATTGTATTGCAGTACTGGGAGTCTGACAAGTTATTGCCAAAAAAAAAAAATTAAAAAAAAAGGCATCTTTGTACCAGTAGCATGTGAATGTCATCAGACATGACATTTGCACTGTAATATTTCAAGACCAGTAGTAGCTGCCTAAATTGGGTCAGAGAAGGTCTACAAAAAGAGGTGTTGCTCAGAGCACAGAGGTATTGCTAATTTTACATGGGTATAGAGCTTTAATACTAATCTTCAAGATAATAATAATCTTCAGTATATTTTGTTTTTAAAAAATTAGGGTAGGGGTTAAGTCACTGTTAAATTTTCCACATTTGTTTTACCTGTATCTGAATAAGCCCTTGATGAGTTAGACAGAGTTACAGCCTCCTTTAATATTTTGATAGAATTGGACTACTGCCCAATACTTTCCTATATTTAAAGAAGTTATTACCAGTAATTAAAACCTAGTAAGTTAACTACCTGTCCCAGAAACGGGAGTATCAATTTCAAAAATGTTCGTGTTGTGATGCAGGTATTGAATTAAAAATGTAAATCTTAGTGTTGTGGATAGAAGAAAAGAAAACCATACAGGGAATGTCATGTTGAAATCTATTTGAATAAATAATGTTACTCTTATGTAATGTGCTGACTGATGTGGAATCAACAGCTACTTAATATTAAAAACAGTCATCGACAATAAATGTCCCAGTGCATGCACACTGAACTCTGCACAGGGTTTGAGCACCAGACATGCCGGGGAGAGGACTGAATGTTTGGAAAGGAGAGCTAGGACTTACCTTTTTGTTAACATTAATAATTTAAGTGTTTACCCGTCACGAGAATCAGTATGTACAGCTAAAGTAAGTATTATTCCTTTGTGCCCGTAAGAACTTTGAATGCAAGCCGTGGTATGTAACTGCTTTTGCACAGAAATCCATTCTAAATGGAGACTTAAAATTATGCAGTAAAAAAAAAAATAAATCTGAAATTTGTTATTAGAAATGCTTTTAATAATTTTTCAAGGTTTCTCTGTATCCATTGTTTCTTTTTTAATATAGCAAGTCCATTTTCAGTAACCTATGACTTGGCAATAATTTAAAGGGCAAATAAGTGCCTCGGTTTTCCTTTGTACTGTTAAAAAATCAGGAAAACTTAATTGGAGTTGAGAGTAACTAGGAAGAAAACCTGGCACCTGGTGCAAAATTAGTTTATGCCAAGATACTTTGAAGTATATGAGGAAATGTACTTGTTCAAGAACAGATTTTTACCGAGCAGCTTACTCTTAATGTTCTAAATGTGTTAAATGTCTGAGTTGAATTCTGTTCCTTTGCTTGGTGTGGAAGGTATGCATGCTGAAAACGAACTAAAAAGCATTGCAAAATGCCTAAGTAGGACACCAGGCAGTTTCGAATTTTGTTTTCTTTCACATATTTTTTAAAAGATCCAGTGTTATTGTCTACTGTGGGGAACTATAGATAGCTTTTGTGTCTGTTGCTAATAATAGATGATGTACCTTCCTCGGTGTGTTGTGCTGAAGTCCTGCTTCTGCTGTAACTGAAACCCATGGTGTGGTATTCCTGCTGGCTTCAGAAGGGCAGGATCAGTCCCCAAAAGTGCAGTTTATCTTGTGGGTTATGTTGGGAAGAATATGGTCCAGTGATGTAAAGGCACATGGAAAGCTGCGGTTAACCATGTCAGCTGCTTCGCTCATCTTCTGACTACGTGTTAGCATCAGAAGTGGAATTTTTTCCCCCAATTTTAATCAAGTTGATGCAGATCCAGCCTATATGAGCAGGCTGTGCTGAGCTGAGGTGCATTAGCCTTGGGGTGTGAACCCCAGCCCCGCAGCAAAGCTTAGAGCCGGTGTCTGCTGTGGGGTCACGGAGGTGCAGAGATCAAAGGATGATCTTCCAGCTGGAATCCCCAGCTGGAATCCCCAGCTAAACAGATTTGGCAGCGTCTGAAGCATTTAGTAGTATGTGTGAGTAAATACATGTATGAAATTGGATTGAAGAAGGGATGTATGGCCGATAGGTGAAAGGGGAAATCTTGAAGGAAGAGCGTGGGGCTGGCACAGCTTGGCCGAGGATGTCAGCAGCGCTTGGTGCCACGTGGCTGGTAAAATTGGCAGGGGGACTCTGGTTTGGATGTGCCCATGTCTTTCAAGAAGTGACTATTTTTGTGCAGTTTATTTTCCAAATGATTCTGCTGTATGGTTTAAGGCATTTCTGTTAAGCACAATGTGACAAGGCTTCTTTTTATTTAAAAGCTGTTAAACCAAGTAGCTATTCCTGGGCTTGATAATAAAAAATAATGGTAATTCAAAACTTATTTCCATTGATAAAAAAGAGGGTTATTTCCTAAATGAGATATTAAACTAACACTGAAGCATTTCAATTAAAAAAAAAAGACATGACCAGAATATAACCTATTTAGACTCTGAGCCACCCTCGTGCTGTTAATTTTAGAATATACACCCTTTTTTTGGTGTGTGTGTGTGTATGTCTCCATCCTCCTGAATTACAGGCCTAATTTGTCACAACATGTACCTCCCTGGATTTAAAAAAGAAAGCAAATTAAGTCTTGAGTAATTATAATAATTACAGGATCAGAAGAATACCAGGTTCAGAGTGTGATGCTTTAGCCCTCTGTTCTCCTGTGTTTATCCCTGTCCCTGGGCAGTGGAATCTCCTGCCTGGGGCAGCAGTTTGGATCCCTGTCTCAGTCATTGATGGAAGGAGACTGAGCCTGTCACAGGGTTATCTTCGATATGAGATACCAGTGAAGCTGCACATCACAAACTTCACAGTAGGCAGCAAAAGCCACCATTTGCTTTAATTTATCTATATTTGAGACTAAGATGATGTCCTTCCTTTGTCAGCAGTGGCAACAGTAAAGACAGGCTGGAAGCCACGGTAAAGCAAATAAGATAGAAAAAGCTTGAAGTACCCAGGTTTTTCTGCTTCCTTTGTCTGCTTGTGCAGTATTTGGATGAAAACTTGTGTTCTGCAGATAAACATGCAGGCAGCTTTGCTCACGTGATGGGTGGCACTGGTGACAATGGGACTACTGTCCTGCAACGCACTTTGCTAAGCTGGGTTCTTATTTATCGTTTTTTGGAAAGGTCTGTTTGAGTTCCTTCTGTGAAAATTTGAGTTTCACATTTCAAGATAGATGTGCTTGTTATAATTCCAGCCTGCACCTGTGCCTGATAAGCCCTTCTCTGATTAAACCTTTTTGATTTCAGTAAATATCTGAAGACCTTTGTATCTCTGAAGATTGCAAATCTAGGGCTTTATTATTTAAAGAGGTGTCAGTTCGTTAGTGGAAAATATAGATGGAGAATATAGGTCATCACTGGAACCAGTAAGTGGTATATCTTGGGACACTGAGTTTATTAATTGAAGGCAGTCTGAATGATGACACGGTGCAGATTGACTGTGCCTGGTTAATGTTGTTGTCATTGCACTCTGTGATACAGTTATTAAATAGGTAAAATATTTTACCTTTTCATATAAAGCCATACACTTAGTTCATCTGATTTAATGGAACTATAATTTTAATTATGATTATTACCTTAAATTATAATTAAATTTATGTGGTTTAAATTTACATTTGTGAAAATGGCTGCGTGATGAAAGCAGAAATCAGCTTCGCATTAACAAAAAAAGAAGGTTTTTTAACTGCATCTTAGTATATGCTCACAGCCAAAGACTAGCATGACCTACTTTGCAACAATAACAGAGGAATCAAGCCGCGTTTTTTTGTTGAAGTATCTAAATTGGCCACAAATGCTACCTACTCATTCGTTTGTGAGTATCTTTAAAAATAGCTATTGTATCTATGAAACTTAAAGGTGGTTTTTTTTCCCCTTTCTCTTTTTTTTTTTTTTTTTTTTTTTTGCTGTAGATAATTAGCACCATGGAGCCTCAGGTGTCGAATGGCCCTACTTCCAATACAACCAATGGACCCTCCAGCAACAGTAGAAACTGCCCTTCCCCCATGCAGACAGGGGCTGCTACAGATGACAGCAAAACCAACCTCATAGTCAACTATTTACCCCAGAACATGACCCAGGAGGAGTTCAGGAGTCTCTTTGGGAGCATTGGTGAAATCGAATCCTGCAAGCTCGTGAGAGACAAAATCACAGGTAAGCGCTTCCTGCTGTAGATTTTACCTGCACCGGGGTCAGTTTACGTTTGGGGACAGCAAAACCTTAGTGCTTGTGTTGCAAGTGCTTAGCACAGGGGATGCTGCAGATACAGTGGTAAACTTCTTCAAATGGCAAGCCTTTAGTTTTCAGTGCTGCACACGGGATCCAGAACAGCTGAGAAGCCCCTCACCTTTCAGCTTCTGTACAGATCTGAGGGGAAGTCTGAACATTGCCAACCTGGATGGGTGTAACACTGTGCAACTGCTTGCAGGAGAGCTCAGATGAAGGCTTTACCTTCCTGATCGTTCTCATTTTTATTTAACATTGACTTGTAGTCAGAATAGCTCGAGCCAACTGACTCTTCCTAATTCTGACTCTCTTATTGGAGCTTCACTTATACCTTCATTAAATTTTTGCTTGTTGAAGAACACTGTAACCTAAGATCATTCTGCATGCCCATCACAGCTTCTTGACCATGATGTTCTGAACAGCAGTGAACTGTAGTTGGGACACACTGCTCTGAATTTCGTTTGGGCATTTGTAGATACTGATTAATGAACGGTTTCCCAAATACATTTTAATGTGCTGTGATCATTTTTTTGTGTGGAATGGCACCCGTTGGTAGGTGCTTTCAGAACAAAAGCCTCCCCACTACAGATGCTGCCTCAAGGAGCAGAGATGTCTGCACTGTCACTAGGGGAGGTGTGGATGGGTGCAGATGCACCTTGGCTGCTCCGTATCCTTGCTGCTGCAGCTGGGAATTTCCTGGTGCACAAGATGATGGGATGAACCATCAGCTTTTATTGCTTGCTTTTATAGGTTCGTTTTATAGGCTGTGTGTCTACTCACACCGTAGGTGGGGAGCAGCTGAAATTTCACTGCTGTTCAGTGCATCACCAGCACTGTTATGTTTAGCACAGAGCAGCAGCCTTGGGAATGAAAGGGTTCCAGAAAAGGAGGCAGCTCCTCTCAGGTGCACTCCTGGTAACTTGGGTGTGTGCTCTGTGGAAAGAGGCACCGTGGAAAGATGAGGAATTAAAATGCAAATCTTCATACCTACTTCTACAACATCCTGGCAGCCGTTGTATTGGCAGCGTTAGGATGATCTGCTTAGTGCTTTTCAACATGCAGTGCTTTTTTATTTATTTCCTGACGTACAGCAATGCTCTACTTGAACACAAGGCACATAACAAATGGCAGTAGCTGCAGGGCAGCTCAAGTCCTCACAAGTGTAGTCCAGCAGAGCTTTCTTTAGCACATTGACTATGATGTATCTATTGCAATTTATCTTGTGATTTGGCCACAGCTTTGGGCATTTTAAAAGGAAGAAGATTGAAAAATAGAATTTACTTATTTATTTTTTTACTGTTTTTCTACATACTGTTGTTTCTCTTCTATCTGAGAAATATAATTGCAGTTTAGTTCAGTTATTTCAGACAGAAGTGAATACCTAACCTTCATCTGCAGGAGTCCAGTGTGCCTAGCTTGGATTTTGATCATGGCAGGTCTTGTGTTTCATGAGTACCATATCCCTCAAATTCATGATTATTTCCTAGCAATAGAATTTCAAGACTTCAGATATTCACTGTTGTTTTCGTAGGGAATTGGCTGTCTTTGGGTGGAGAGCCATTACTTCATCAGCTAGGAACAGTATTCGTTTTGTTTCATTCCATCTCCAGGCTTTTGTCTCTTTTTGTATTTGAAGATGTGAGAATTTTGCTATATGGTCATCTGACATATTCTTGGGTAGTCTTTTTGCCTGTGCTCTCTTTCAGTGCAAAGTCCATAAGTCTTCGATCACTAAAATATTTTAAAGGAACCGTTCTTTAAAAAAACCTTACGCAGAGACCTCAAGGACATCACCCCTACATGTTGTTTCAAGAAATGATACAAGTACTAAAGAACCCAATTTGCAAAAAAAAAAAAAAAAAAAAAAAAAGTCCTCCAAATTATTTGTGCTGTATTTGAAAACAGAATTTCATCTGCTAGGGTTTCAGGCCTGTTTTCAAGGCATTGTGCAACATTACTAAATTTGAGGATGCATGTTCATTGCTCAGATTGAATTCAAAGTTAGTAAATCAAATGCAGTTCTCTGCCAGAAGCAGTTCATGTTTTAAAGGTTCTTAGAACATGGAGAGTAACAAAATGGAAATGCACTGAGGTCATACCCAGCTCATCTTTCCAGATATTCACTATATCTGTTCTTCATTATGCTCCTGGTTGGGTTTTTTTGGGGACAGGAAGGGTGAAGTATGCCAGTAGGCTGTAACAGGGATGACTGGCGGCTTTTCAGGGGTTCTTTGCTTTTTCCTTGTTAAAAATCGATGTGGGTATTTTTTTTAACAGTGAAAACTGTATTGCAAAAAACACCAGTAAATTCTGAAGCTATTGCTGAAATGGTGAAGATTTGAAACAGTGTAGCTTTTATCTGCTTTTGGATTTTTTATAGTTTTTGTTGACATTTTGGCCTCTTTTTTAATAAATCTTATCTGAGCAAGTTCTGTTTTGTTATGCCTCTAAACAAGTGGTGTTCTGTTAAAAATCTGTTTTGTCTTCATATATATGAAGCTTGCCTCCTTGCCGAGCTAAAATATCAGGTAAATAAAAGAAGAAAAAGTTAGCTGTAGGGGGAGGTTGCTTCAAGAAAAATAGAAAAGGTCATAAACTGAATCATGATTGAATAGTTATCCTGGCAAAACCATGGTAGAAAATCTCAAATGTATTTCTCAGGCTAGGTAGGATTGAATTGGTTCATGTAAAAGGTTCCATTTCCCCTGTGAAGGAGCTGCACAGATTTTTGTGGAATAATGTTAAGTCTTCCAGAATGTTTTTGGTTTTTTTCGAGGAGTTCAAAGGTGTAAAGCAAGTCTGTTAAACTCACAGGATCTCTGATAGAATTCATGACCTGAACTCTTATTAAAAATGGGTTAAACAATATATGTCAGGAATAGTCACCTGCTCAGTCTTCTTGCAGTCTTAGAACAGTAGTAGGAGTTTTTAATAAAATTGGTTTGTGATGTTACCCCCTCGCTTTGGAAAGACACATGTTTAAACAAGCATATTCCTTCACTAAAAAACTATGCTAATTTGGTAGTACACCGTACTGAGTTGAATAGGAATGACAGCTTCAAAGACAGCCTTTAATTTGGTATTCAAAACCAAAATCGTAAACTTCGGTTTTGTTTGGTAGCTTCTCAGAACAGGCAGGATATACAGAAGCATTTTTTAAAGATGCTGATGACTTGAGAGAGGAGATGGAAGTCAGGCATACATTTTAATTATGGGGGAGGGGTTGCAATAGCAAAAGTAGGGGGTTTTTTTGCACTGCAGAGATTTTAAGGGAATGAGACAAGGAAAAAACAGACTGAAGATAGTTGCCTTCATTTGGCAGGGTGTTTAATAAAAGCAGAACTTGTGGTTGTAAAGTGTGCTTATTAAATTCTTCATTTACACTACGTAATTAATTCTAGCATTTTAAATTAACAGTGAAACTGGTCCCTGCTGTACCATTTTATAGCTACAGCATATTTCGTCCAACAACCCAGTTGTTCAGGTTTAATCAGCTGCGCTCAAAAAATGAGAAGGAACCTGAGTTCAAAAAAAAAAACAAAAACAAAACAACCAACTAAGTAGCATAAACATTTCAGAGCAGTGCTAGATTAAGGGAGGTGACTTGATGTAGGAAAACCACGGCTTCAGATGGATGTGGGGCTCAGCACTAACCAGTGATGCTAAGCTAAACAGTGTTGCAGATGCTCTTATTTCTTATTTTGTGTTAAGAAAAGCAGTGACAAATATCTTCATGACTTGAAGGAGAGGGCTTGAACTCATGAGAATATTCAGAGAAGAAATGCTGAACTTGTTTTGTCCTGTGTTTGAAAACAAAAGACCCAGTCAGCGTAGTGTCCGTCAGACACTGTAGTTGCTGCTGGCCAAGTGAGTTGTCCTTGTTGACATAGTTTGTGTGTGGGAGAAGGGGGTGTTTGTTATTAATTATTTAATTGATTTGGTAGCCTTAGCTGAGCTTTCGAGACTTATATTTTTATTCCTCTGTAACTTACCCAGGAGTTTATATCTCTGAATATTCAGATTATCAGTATCTAAAAATCTTCGGTCCTCAAATAATCTTTCCTGTCTTCAAATGATCCAGGAACACTGTAAAGCAGAATATTTATTGATATAAGATTTCTCTTCATCCTTTAAATTATGATTGAATATGCATAATGCTGCTGTGTGGTACAACTTGATATTCTTTGCACGTATAATCAGGAATGTCATTGCTCCTCTGCCCAAAATGCAACTCTGGGTTTTTTAATTTTTTTTTCTTAAATCATTCCTTTTGAATTTGCAGTTCCTTTAAGACTAAGCACAAAGACTGAAGTACTTCACTTTAATTTAAGGTATTTTTAATAGGACTGATGCATTAAAACTGTGTTCAAAAATAATCATGGCGTTGTAAGCATAATATAGATACTGATGATCCTAGTGAAAATCCAGGACAGACAAGCTGTTGACTCAAAATGTAACATCTTTGTGTTGCTGCATGTTAGGAGAGAAGGAAATATTGACTCCTTTACCTATAGTCTTCTCTAGAAGTTATGGATTGTCCACTCCTTGCTCTTTGGATGTTCAAACACATGATCCAAGAACTGAAAGCCAGTAAAATGGCGGAGTCAGAAATAACACAGCATTGACAGTGTAGGAAAGTATTTTTCCTGTGAGCAGTGTTCAGTGCTCAGTCCTCCATACAAACCAGTAAATTCCTGACCTGGGAAGAGTATTCCACCTGTGCTCTCAGCAAACCACCATGAACCCCTTCTGATGCAGAAGTATGTCCGCACTGTGTTAAGTTGCTATTGTGTGCCCTCTATAAAAATTTTTTCCCTACTTCCCTGTAAAACAAGCAGCTCACCAGCACATACTGGAAAGGTGCTGCTGTAAAAAAGCCAAGACCCAGATTTTATTTAACCGACTGTGTTTCTATCTAGAACATGCTGTTCAGAGCTGCATGTTTGGAGTTTCCTGAAATTTAGGGCTTAATTAAGGAGCCTGAATTTCAGCAGCATCTGGAACTGGTAACTGCTTTGAAAGCAGTGGATGGAGAAGGTCTGTATCCTGAGGAGCAGAAGCCATTAATTGCACACTGTGGTGATGTCCCTGGGAGGCAGGAGGGAAGGCAGGCAGGCGTGACCATGTTCCCCACCAGTACCACTCTCCAGGAGGGAAGCTCTTGGATTTGATGGCAAGTGTACAGTAGGAGGAAAACACTCCTTAAGCTTTCCTTGGTAAGCAGACATCTTCTAGTATTGACCCAGTGTTTGCAGTAGGCAGCAGCTAAGTTTTATGTATTTAATGGGAGGCTTTGATGCCTTATAGAGTAGATGACCGAGGTCACAGTGACCATCTTGGGATCGAGGGAGGACTTTGAAAGCCCATCATAACGTAAAGACACAAAGCAAAAATGGGATTAATGGCTAAATTTAATTATGGGGAAGAGGCCTTTTGCTAATAGAGTTCATGACAGTAGGTAACCATTGCATGGTTAAGTCTGCATTTGAAACGCTTAGGCTGGAAATTGCAGAGATATTAGTGAAATTGTCCTGCTTTGTCAAGGGGAGAAAAGATTTATTTTTATTCAAGGGAAATAGTTCACAGCTATTTATGTTTAGAAACTGCAGATAGAACACGTATTCACTGAAAAATTCAAATACAAAGGCTAACAGTGTTTTTTGTATCTTTTCTCTAAGAGTTTTGCAGAAGGGCATGCCAAAAGTGTGTCCTATGGGAAGAAAAAATGACCCATATGCAGATAAATATAGCTTACAGTGAAACCCAGCATTAAGTTACCTGATCCTTAAATGACTGAAAGTCTAATCTGAGCATAAACTACTTCTGTATTTTATGTCCAGTTCACTGATTGTGCTTTGAAAGTGCCTTCCATTTTGAGATATTACTGGTTCCAGCGGTTTTCCCCACTTAAAATACATTAAACAGATAGGATTATAGAATGTGGGGATTATGTTAGATAAGACTTATAAACTCTTTAGAAAGTATGTAAACACTCATGCCTCATGGCATAAGCCCACCTAATAACAGGGTTTAGTAGAAAAATACCTTGTAGAGGTAGTTTATTCCCTTGTTGACTTGGAAGGGTTTTTTAGTAATTCTCTGTAAAGCAGTAGTAACTAGTCACTGATCTGTGATCATTTATTTGGCACAGATCTTGCTGCCCTGGACTGAGTGGTAGCAGCAGTTTCATTGCTCTAGTAAAAGAGGAGAATTAATACAATCCTTCAGAACAGGAAAAAAACTCAAACTAATACTGTGGTGTTCACGATATATAGAGGAATATATAATTCTGGTACTTGGCTTGATTGCATTTAAAGGCTGTATTTAGTAGTGCCCCTCAAATTGGCTGTATAGGGAATCTCTGTAACAAGCTGTGGAGTTTTTGCATTTGACTTCCTTGAAAGCAAAAGACTTGGTATTTGCTGAAATAGGAAAAATATTTATGCAGCGGAGTACTCTGCTAGAGTTCTTTTGTCTGAAAAATAATACCAAATTAAGTGAATTGCCTTAGGTTTTTCAGGAAGTGACTGTAGATTGGCCTTACAGTACTTTAGTAAGTACAGGAGATTGGTATGGGAGTTATTTCTTTGTGTTGAGTGCATAGTCAAAATGTAGTGAGGAAAGAGTGGTTAGACAAGAGTGTAGCATAACTGCAGCTGAAAGTGAAGTATCCAGAGAAGCAGAAATCTAAAATAATGAGGTTTAGAGCTGAAAAGAAAATTCTTTCTCTGAAACAGCTGGAATACAGAGTAGGCTTTAAATTTTGGTTATAATCTTTGTCTGGTACTTCTAATTGCAAGTGGAGAATAATATATTAGAAGAGATGGAAAAACAGACATGTTCCAGGATCTCTTAAACCTAAAATGTAAAATTATTTTTAAAAGACTAAATATATAACTCTGAATGTTATTAAAGACCTTTGATAAATTGATCTTAATTTCGTAGCCTAGTTATTTTTATAGCTTATTTCCTGAAGTGTATTCTGCTCTTGAGCAGAGATAAACTGAATTTCCATGTTGTATATCCTATTTTAAGGGATGCAGATTCAAGACAATCCCCAAATATTGATTATTTAAATGAACATTTGCATTAAGTATCTGAACTTAGCACTGTGGGGGAGGGAACACAGAAATGGTAGCGAGTGTCTTAGTGCTGGATTTCTGAAATGGTTTTGTGTGGTTTGATGTCTGTGCTAAACGCTGAGGAAAATGGTCAAATTAGCATCCATCATTTTTGTTATCGCTTCTCTGCAGTCGCCTGGTGCCTACTCTGTGCTGATGAACAAAAGAATTTTGATTTCTTGATTATTGGGGAAAAAAAGCAATTGAAATGAGCATTGGGGCAAATAGGCAGAAAGGAAGTAGGCATGACCCTTGTGCTGTGAAAGAGCTTTCTAATTAACTTCACCAGTTGCAATCCTGAGCTGCTTCTGAAGTGTATTAAATGCCTTTAGTGCATATTTAGTGTATTCTTCAGTTTTTACTGCTTGGTTTGAGTAAATAACATCACCTTCCCATCGAGTGTAGTGCAGAAGGATTAACATGGTTTTCCTCAACAGCACAAGCACACCTACCACTCTGAAATCATGACTTCCAAATACAGGGTTATTTATGAGTCTTTTCAGTGTGTCTGCTCACTTTCTGCTCTGAGACCTTTCTTTCCATCCTTTGTATCACCTGCATTGAGTATAACTGTGTACTGGGGAACAGCTGGGTGAAATGGCTCTGGCAGAACCCGCTATTCCATGGCAGTCCACCCTTACCTTCCAGTGTTGTCTGGCCTTTTTCACAGTGTCCTCCTTCTGCCCTCCCCTCTAGAAACCCAGACCCTGTGCTTCAGCACTTGTGCACAGCTCCTTGTAACCCTTTTTCTTTTCTTTCCTTTTAGCCCAAGGAGAAAGGGGAGGAACAGCATGAGAGAGTGCGAGGAAAGTTCTGGGAGACTGGCAGCCATGCCCACTAGCAGTGCACTATCTTCCAGCCAAGGCAGGGTCTTTTGGGGCACCATTAGACAGCCCTCCTAGGTACCTTTCAGAGCTTTGACTTTCCCAACATTCATCCATTTCCTGCTGCTTAAGAAGTTCTGCCCTTCAGCCACACCGGTGAGCAGCATGTCCATGCCGTGGCTGTCACCTCTGCCTGCCTCCCCAGTACTCTTACTACACAACTTGTCCAAGAATAGAAGTGACCTGTGTAAAACCAGTTTAAATGGTTTTGAAAGTGATCCGCCTCCTGCTCTCCCTTCTCACGAGGCTGCTTTGCACCAGAGCTGCATTAGGAGTTTCTTCTTGGCTTTTAGATTGTGTTTAGTAAACTTGTGACCAGGATTACCTGACCTGCCTGCAGTAGCTGATTTGCAGAATCAGTGAGTCAGGAAGTCCTTGCCCCTTGTCTGAGTTTGATCCATCATCACTTGACTTTCTAGCCAGTTTGTTTTCTCTACAACCAGAAGAATTCTGCCGAGATCTTCACCTTGACTTCTGGGAATGGTCAGCCTGAGACCTTCAGAGCAGTATTGGGATCTGCTGTCCATGGGAGTGTGTACATCCTCAGCACTCCTGCATTTCCTCTCTGTTTTCTGCTACCTCAGTTTAAGTGAAGTTCCTAAACTGATCCACTAGTTCTTCAGGTTCCATCCATTCAGACCCCATCCTTCAGACCTTCTTTGCTTTTGGAATTATCTGTCACTTGAGCAAGGACCCATTTTACACGATCAAGCCAACCTGCTTCTGTCTCTTTGTCAAGTGAGATGCCATCTGCAGAGGGCTAGATTCCTTATGGGATATCTGCTGCTTGGAGGTCTTGCCTGGCCTTAAATACTTTCCTTCTCTTTTGCCTCCAGAAAATTTCAAAGGCTCAATCCCTATGCTTGGAAACAGGTTATTGTCTTAAATTGGCTTATGATTAAGAGGTGTTAGTTTCTAATTATGTTATTATGCACAAAGATATTTGTGGGGGTTTTCTGCACCTGCACGCACTTAACACTGCTCACCGCTTACTCTTTTCTCCCACTTAAAGCACAGTTTCTCTTGCTTGCCTGGATTGGGAGTCCAGCGGCCTTTGTATGCAGCTCACTGGCAATTGTGTGCTTACAGTCAGCACAGATAACCATCTCGGGAATCTGGGCTGTTGGAAGTTGCTCTGATGCACAGCCTTTGCCAACAAATCTCTGGATTTCAGCAGTATTCTCTTCATACCCTGTGCTTCATTCCTGGAATGGTCATCGATACGGTACTGCAGCCTCTGACTTTTTAAACCATGTGTGGTACAGCCTGAGTTTTGTTTGGGCCCTTCCTCATCTCTGCATGTCTGTTAAGACTGGTTTTGCACAGTTGCCACATTTCCCATGTCTGTGATGCCACAATTTTGTGGTTCCTCTCGTGTGTGAGGTTTCTTATTTTAAGAAGAGAACGAGGGGATGAAAGCATCATGGCCCTGGAGTCCAAGTCCATTTCTTTGGCTTTGCTCACTGGCTGGGCTTTGGCTGACTTACTGCTGGGGGTTATTGGATGTAGGTGCTTTTCCCCATCCTTCTTGGACAGTCACTGATCCTACAGATGTTCCTGCTTGTCCCTGCTAGGAATTTCAGTGCAAGTTACTGACTTGCAGGTGCTGCTGGAGACAGGATACTGGACCAGACAGACCTCTGCTCCAACCTAGTACTGTTGTTCTTATGACTCTCAGCATCTGTTTAAGCAGTGGAATATATCAACTTGAGGGGAAAAAACCCTGAACACTTATTTTTATTCACAAGAGTCCCAACTGCCTTTTTTTTTTTGTTCAGTTAGATAGTTTTTAAGGGGTGTTGCAAAAGCAGATGGACAAAAAGCTGCGTCATACTCACCTGCAAGCAAGCAAATGGCAGTATTGCCAGTGTGATTAATTGTTGCTGTACTAGAGGGGCTGCTGTTCCTGCAGTACAAGGTCTAATCTCCCTGCTGCCCTATTCAGATAATGATGCTCACAGAGATTTTAAAGCACCTTAAATTAGCTATCAACAGGCTTCCTTCCTCTTGCTGCAGCATTCTAGGACCCACAAAATGAGGCTGCCTTCCTCTTCCCAAGGATTCTGTTGGCTGGATGGAGGGGGTGTTTTGACTTTCCCTGCTGTGAGGACCGTAGGTAGGGCATGAGAAGATAGGACATGTAGCAGGGAAGAAGTATTCTCCAGCAGTTCCTTTTTTAGACTCCTCTGTTCTCCTACTTGCTGTATCTGTGTCATTTCTATTTACCAGTGCATCTCTTTTCCCAATTCTTTTTCTTTAAATATTTTCCTGCTCTGGAAGCCTCTTTGTCTTAAACAAAAAAACCCCCACCATCTCCAAACATGAACAGCTTGGGAGCTTGACTGATAACATATTTTTCCCTTATGCTTTCTTCTGCATTGGAATCGCTGCTCAGTTACCTTGATGTTGTTTGTTGGTAGGATTGTGGCACTGATGTGCTCCAGGTTAGGTATGTTAGGTTCCACCTATGTGTTTAGTATTGTGAAAAGCCTTTTACTAGAGTTATGCATCATAGAACCTGCACTGGTTTTGGTGGTGGTCAGCCAACAAGAATGGCTTGTACTCATGACATCAACCCGTGGTACCTCCAGTGCCATTCATGCGGATAATGTCATAGCAGAAGGTGTTAGCAGATGAAATCTGCCACCTTTAAAAGGAAAAGATTTTCAGTCTAGAGAAAATTCGTCAAGGAACATATTCATGCTGATATTTCTCTCAACAAAATTATCAAGAATTTGAAGTGATAGAACTATCTATGTGCTCACAACACAGTCATAATATTTTCTCCTTAAAGCAGTTTTCCCTTTCGTTACTGTTATCTGCAAGTACTTAAAAGGAATATTATAAACATTTGAAACATCCTTAAATTCCTGCTCTTGTTTTAAAATTCTTGAAAGTTCTGTCTTAAAGGTGAAACAAATTTGTGAAGTAGGCTCCCTGCAGTTTATGTACTGGTGGATAGCAAAATTTTTATAGGTAGCACATTTTGCAATACAACAAAGTGGCTTTACCTTTCTCAGCATCTTTCCAGATGCTGTGTAAAGTAATCTACGTAAATCTAACTATTCCAGATTAACCTTCTTAGCTGTCAGGTTGCAGCTTTTATTTATGTTTCTGCTGATCAGATTAAAAATGCTGCAGTCACGGGTTGTGTTGTTAATATTGAATTTTGTATTCCGGTCTGTAACAAATTACTTTCCTCTGTGCATTGGCAAAACTGGTTAGTAGAGCTCAGAGTTTAATTAGTGGGCTGTTGATGAGACAGAACAGGTATTCCAAGTCATTGTTCTGAATTACTGTGAAATTTGTTGGTATTGTGGTGGCTTTTGTTATTTCTTGTTTGACAGAGGCTGAGGTACAAAACCTTAACTGTTGCTGAATTAAGTCATTTAATGACAAAATTACCAGGGCTTTTTGAATTTGCAGTCAGACAGGTTTCAGGTATTGCTACTGCAGTATATTGTTATGTCCTACTTAATATTCTTGTTTTGCAAAACAAACTCTTGTTTTTCTTCAGTTTTATGTTTCTCTGCCATTTCCTTTAGACTGGAAGCATTACTGCCACTATTTCCACATGAAATTATTCCAGGTTTGAGGATGCGCTGGCCTTTCATGTCTTGGCTGTGTTTTTCCTTTCCCAGTTCCTCTGCTTGCATAGTTTTTCTCATTGAGAGAGCATCTTCTTGACCTTTTAGTAAAGATCTCTCACCTACAGACCAAGTTGTGGGTTGCTTTGAGCCACAATTGACTTTTCACTGTACTGATGCAGTTCTCTGACCCTTTGTAAAGTGGGGATCTTGGTCAGTGCACAGGCTCTGTCCTGGTTCTGCCTTTCTTCTCCCATCTCACCACCACTCATTACCATCATCTTCTAGAATAGTGGGGTTTCTCATACACTTTGGCTCTGGGTGCCTAGTGTTGCTCTTTTTTTATAGAAGTTTGGTACATTTGCACTGAAACTGTGTGTATGGTACAGTATGGGCTCACTTTGATCCGAATTTACTGTCCTTTCGATTGAAGCCTGACCAGGGGAAAAAAATCACCCTTTCCTTTGGTTTGCCTTCAGTTTCTACTCCATTGTTCAGTGTTAAGTTTTCATTGCCTTCCCCTTTCATCTAAATTTCAGAAGTGGCAGCATTTGGGATGGTATGCAGGAGGGAAGATACATCTGCTGTAATGAAGCATGTACCTCTTCTGTGACCTGCTGGTTCATGCTGTTGGAGTGCCTTTTCTCTTTGGTTTCAGATCATGTAATTTTTTTTACCCTCTTTTAATTTCATCTTATGAGTAACAGTGTTAAGTAGCACACTTCTAATATTTCATCTTCAGTCACAGTCTTTATACATTTGAAGTATCTATATGCTTTTAGTCACAGTTTAACCAAAGGATACCGTATTTATTCTTTTACCACTGAACACTTTTAAGCTGGCATCTTAAGTCACTCTTGAGCCTTAGGTCTTGCTTTAAAAACCTGGTGGTTGCCAAAATTTACCTTCAGTTTTTTGCCTTTCTTGTGTCCAGTACATACATTTCCTGTTCAAGTTGAGCGCAGTCTTTACCGTTCTTTATTTACTGCTGGTCCAACGATGCTGTATCCTTTCTCCATGATGTGACATCCCCTATTTGGGATGAGAAAGGTTTCCTACAACGTATTTAATTCCTGTTGCAGATTTCTTTCCTCACTGCTGCTTACCATTTTTATGTGCTGATATCTTTCAATTTTTTTTCTGGTTCTGTTTGGTTTCACTTTTTCTTACTGAATCTTGTTTCAGCTTAGCCTGTTTGTTTCTGAAGTCTGCATTCTTGTGTCTAATTCGTCTTTTCAGCATTGAATTTACTGTTCAGGATAGACAAGTCATGGCTGTTTCTTGTCCATTCATGCCTGTCCCCAGAACACTGGATTTTTATAGTACAGTCCCTGTTCTGTTCTGGGACAAAGCGGGGAGGAGTGCAGCCTTGCTCTTCTCAGAACAGCTGCTAATTCAGAGGCTGTGTGCTCCTTGAAGGAAGGGGGAGGAGAAGATGAAAAGAAGGGAAGCAAGAGATGTCAACCGAGGGGAGCAAAATCCAAATATTTGTTCAGAAATGGAACTCACTTGTCTCCTGCATGTCAGGAGCAGTAGCTTTTGAAAACATACTTAATCAGTTGCTTGCAGTAGTATGAACACACCCGTGCTGAAAATCCATTTTTACATTTAAAGAAACTTGATAAAAGCAGGAAAACAAAAAAGAAAAAGGAGGATAATATATTCTGCAGCATGAAATGTGTGTGTTGTTTCCAAGATATCTCCAACCCAGCACAACTTGCAGTGGGCCAATGATAAGGTTCCAGCCTTGGAGTAGAGAGATGCAGTTTTAGTTCCCTGTTTTAGCAACTGTGTTACTCTGTCCAAGTTCACCCTGGAAATTGTGATGCCTTTCAGTTTCTCTTCTCCACAGTAGGAATAAAAGTGCTTTCCTCAGTGGTGTTTGTGAGGAAAGGTGCGTTTCAGAGATAAAATGCTTCCACGCTACGGTAATGGGAACAGCAGAAGACTCCAGCCAAGTCAGCAACATCTGTCTCAAACTGCCACTTAAGCTTTGCATGCAGATTAGTCCATGTCCTCCAGCACAGCAGTCACACAGCTGACTTGGTTGAACTCTCTAGTGTGCAGGTAAGAGCAAAGCCTTGTTTCAGGTGAGATGCAGAACGCCTGCAATGACAGAAGCCTTTAGGAGACTGTAAGGCACTGTTTTCAAGAGCAGAGGTGTCTTCCGTTGTTGGTATGGTCAAGTTTAAAATTGAGCAATTGCATGTTTTTGAAAGTCCTCCTGAAATTTCTGTGGGAGTAGGGTTTTCAGAAGGGTCTGGTGGTGCTGGGCAGCATCAGGCTGTCAAAGCATGCCTCATCTTGGTCTGTTTTCTGCGTGGATATTGAGGCTATTCTAGAGTGAGAATCGTTACTGTGTCTAATTTTGAGGGATGGCAGCTACTGTCAATTAGTATTTCATTTACATGAGAACTGCTACTACCTGAGCATCTCTGAAAATCAAGACATTAAATTACACTGTCTTGCATTAAGAGATTTGTTAAAGCTACAGAAGAGGACAAAACTCATGTAATCTCCTCTGGCACTGCCTGGCAAAATCAGGCTTTCTAACTCGACAAGGTGCTGGTTGAATGATGTTGCTTTTTGCTGTGGGTAGCTTGCAGGTAGGCTTTTGGGAGTCTTGCTTTGTTTTTGAGGTCACCGTGTTCAGGTCCTTAGTGGTTGTCTTCCCAAGCAAGATGTGGAGGTTTAGGGGTCACAGTTACCTCAGTAGCAGGAATCACTTGACTGCTTTAGCTATGTTAATAGGATTTGTTTCACATTTCAACAACACTTCTCTTTATTCCCCTTTTATTTTTCTAGGCTTGTTGTCATGGTATCTGGCACTTTCCATTCAAATATTAAAATTGAGTGAGCGGTGTCTGTATGTCTGCTTCATTTTCCCTCTCTTATCCTGTCCCTGAGGGAAAGTTTTCCGTGGGATGTAGCACACTGTTTGCAAGGGCTTCCTTTGGGGGATTTTTTAATCGTGTAGCAGCATCTCTGTTGGAGAAGGCCTGGTGTGAAGAAGCCCCTTCCACTTGGACTGGAGTTTATTAAATCCTGTGTGCGTAGAGCTCCCCTGGGACCTCATTGTGCAACTCGTGTCTCCCCTCGAGCTCCCCAAAAAAGGCCTGTCTCCTGCATGAATGAGCTTTTATCTCTGGCATTTCCAGGATTAAGGCAGCAATAGGAATTTTTTCCCTGCAGATACCTTATGGGGAGCACCTGGCTTTTTTGTTATTTGGGTATCAGAGCTCTGATGCCGTGGGAGAGAGTTTGCTTGAGGGATCTTGTCCTGTCTGAGGAGCTCTGTGTCATTATGTAGCCTTTGCAGGTGCTGTAGCTATGGAACAGAGGGGGATTTTCCTTGAGCTTTGGGTTTAGTTTTGCTTTTTTACTTGTTATGAAACTACAAGCATGTTTCTTAGGAGGGGATCTGTTATAAGGGCATCCCATCGAGTCTGGAATCTGGCTTTACTCTCCAGTGGTATCTTAAGAAGAAGGATCTACTGAACTCAGAATTTGCAGATGGCTATTTTTAACCCAAGAATAAGTCATGCTGCTTAATTGTAGGTGCACTGTAGCATCACAGTATGTCTGGGGCTCTAGGTTGGATTGCATTTAAATACAGCTGACTTTTCCTGATGTACAAGTAGGATGTTCTCAAAAGAACTGGTAAGGGCACCTGAAGTACAGTAGTTTGGTGGAAGGTTCCCAAACAAAACTTATACTCTTGCACCTTTCTGCAAGAGGTAAAAAAACCAAGCAATTTACTACTCATACTTGTCTTGGTTTTCCTTGGAGAAAGACTATGCATTTCTCCCTAAATTCTTGTAAAAGCAAAAGTGTAATAGGAGAAGAATGCTTTCTTGCATGGACAATATGTATTGAATAAATCCTAGTCTGTACAAATGTAAAGAGACTGTATTGTAAATAAGCTATAGACTAAATGGGTGCTGTGATAAAGAGCTGCACTAAGCACAGAACAAGTTACCCTTCATAGTTGGATTGCAGTGAATTGTGACAGTGACAGCCTTAGCTTAATTGTTTGGTCTTAGGAGCACCCCATGCAGGAGATGCTTCCCTCTTGGTTTGCTTCTCTGAGACTGCAGTGTGCATTGCTGGGGTGACAGGAGGTGCTTCTCCTTGATACAGGGGTGGAGGATGAATGAGACTGACATTACTGATGTAAAAAGCATCAGACAAGGAGCAGGGTTTGAACTGGTCTCATGATCATATCTCATTTTGCCTTGATCTGAATCTGCTCTCCATAGCTTACCTCCTTTTTTTAGGTGAACAGCTCTATTTGTTGATGACTGTTGTAGAAATAACAACAGCAAAAATACAGCAGTCAATTCACTTGACCCTCTTGGTACATTTTGAATGTGTCTTCTCAAGGGTATTTATGTAACCTTCTCCGAAAGCCCCTACTTCATACAGCTTTTCATATGAGTTGTAGTCATTCTTTGTCTTCCCAGGAATGTGTTTAAAGCACTTCTGACGAGGTTTGGAGCCTCACAGGGTGGTGCTGTGAAATGGGCCTGCCAGCTGGGTCAGGGCTTGCCTTGGCTGTCACTACGTTTCTTTGATTATTCTTGTTTACAAGACAAAAAGCGTGGTGAGTCCTTCTCTTGCCAGTCGCTCTCCCAGCCAGCCGTAGGTGCTGTGTATTAGGAACATCTCCAGTTTGAGAAACATTGGGTAAGGTGGAAGAATATGTGCAGGTCTGCTTGGAAGAGCCACAGGTGGACAGCAAGTTGCACTCGGCTTTTTCTATAGAGAAAAACTCACCCTGCTACCAGTTTCTTCCCTAAATTTCAGTGGGGTTGTAACAGGCAAAAATGGTGCTGGGGGGTTTGGAGAATTCACGGTGAGCATTATTTGTCTTCTGGTCCCAAACCCAGAGTGACTGAAGGCTGTTACTGTCTGACGGCTTCTGCCTGGCTAATGCGAGATGAGCTGTCAGACGTGCCCTACTTCTGAAGGGAGGGATTGTGTCAGAAAAGCATCGGAGCTCGCGTTTGTGTTATGGCTGTCAGGCGGGCAGCTTTAATTAGGTTTTACATTTGGGCAGGGGACAACAAAAACCACAATTTAAGGCAGCTTGGATTGCTGCTGTCCCATTCTGCGCTTGTTTTCATGAGTGACTGTAGTGGCCATAGTCCTTCAATGTGATGTTCAGTGCCACAGTAACTTATTTCCAAATATAAAGGATATTTTTAAACATTTCTTGAACCTGTCTGGTCACAGGTGAGCACTTAAAAGTTGTACTCTTCTATAAGTTGTTATTAAAACAGTTTCCTGCAGTAGGAAAGCTTCAGACTTTCTGAGAAGGGAGTTTGCTTCTGCTTTGCTTGTGGCAATGATTGTTCTTTATACAGTTCCTACTGCAAACAGCAGGAACAGTGTTATTTGTAGAGCTTCAGAGTAGAAGAGATTGTAGAGCACTTAATACATCATGCCAAAACCTTCCTGGATTAATTTCTGCTTGAGCAAGAAAAGCATAGCTTTCAAAAAAAAAAAACTTCCAGAATTTCCAGTGGTAGGAGAACTGACAAAATGGTTGGTTGGTACTTAAATTCATTTTACCTTCAATATCAAAAACAGAGCAAATGACTTGCCCAGGAAACAGCATTTGCTGTATTGTTTCTAGTCTGGTTTCACCTGCCAAACAATGGGACTTGGAATATATAACTCCATGGACAGACATTGTTAAGAAAAAAAAAATGAATGTGTACTTGAAGTGAACACTAATATAGTACTGTTAAGTTTCAACTTTAACTTTTTTGGTCAGGTGGGCAGATTGACCCCCATATCTAAGTTGAAAGAGTTTTTTCTAGTGCTGTAGTCAACTCTAATGGCACCATCACCAAGGCATCTGCGTCTTGCTTGAAGCACATACAGCGGGGCTGGACACTGCTCTTGGCCAGCAAAGCACACAGTCAGATCAGAATCGGTGGTTTTTCTTTCCCTTTTTGATTGTGTGTGGGTTTTGTGCCAAGAAGAATTGTTTTTACCCTTTTATCAACATGGCAGGCTTGATGTGGCCTCTGTCAATCTTTCATTCCAGCATTTCTAAAGTACACCACAGTTAACTTTGTTTGTCAGAAAGTAATCTTTGTGCTACCTCAATGTATGTATTTGTGGTCTACTGAGGAGCTTAAATTGCTTTGCACCTTCACTCTGTCCTGTTCTTTCTTATCTTCTTGTCCTGTCTTTCTGCAGTTGATCTTCATGAGCAGGGAGTTTGGGTTTTTTCCACTTACCGGTGGAAATGAACAATTTAAGGGCCAAGGTCTGTTTCCTGAGGTAGACCTGTAGGAAAAAATCTTTCTGGTGATTTCCTGTTCACAATTCCCAGTTAGAGATCTGTTGACTTTTTTAATCTACTTAATGTGTGCCATGTTAATTTTGTTTTAGTCAATTAATAAGCAGTACCAAATCAAGTGCTTTAGAGAAGACCAAGTACATCAATGCCATTAAATCAACATTCTTAAAATTTATAGGTCAAACTTGTAATCTCATCAAGAAGGTTGTCAGTTTAGTTTGACGGAATCTATTTTCCAGAGACCTAATTTGATTGACATTGGTTTTATTACCCCTTATAATTTTTTATTATAAGAGTCCAGTATTGAATATTCTGTAATTTTTGCCTTGCTCAGCGTTAGACCGATGGACCTGTAATTACTTGGGTCATCCAGTCCTTTCTTTTTGAATTTCAGTGCAAAATTGTCTTTCCTCCGGGCTCCTGGAATTTGTTAATCACAAGAGAGCCTTTGGCCCCTTTTTTTGGAGTCTCATCTATGCATGTAATCCAGATCATCTCATTTAAACATACATAATTTTAGGACCTCCTGTTTAGGATCCACCTGAGTTTCTGTTTAGTACTTCATGTAACTTCTTCAGATGTACATAACGTCTGTTGTCTCTGTACTGTTACTGTTAGTATCTGCTGATGAGTCAGGATGAGCATTCAGGGATCTTTTTTCTGTAATCTAAAAAAAAAATTCTTTTGTTATTCTGATCTTTACTAGCCAGAGATTTTGTTGTTGTTGTTGTTGTTTGTTTCTTATGATATTTCTGTTCTAACTTATATTTGTTTCTGTGTATTTTCCCTTTATCTCCTATTTTAAATATGGAATTGGCCTAAGCAGACTGGCTTACAAAGGAGTAAGGGAAGGTACAGGTCTCTGGCACTGTCTTTTTCACAGTTGCAGGTTTTGGGATGTGTGGATAAATGTTACAGGGTAAACAGAACATGGAAAAAATCGTTCTCGTGGCTTGTTTGAATCTTGATGATTTTCATCTCTGAAAATGAAACTTCTTAAAGTGCAAGATATGTACATTATCAACTTGGACTTGGCTTCAGCTGGTTTGTTGTGTGGTGTTGGTTGTTGTTTTTTTTTTTATAACTGTCAAGTCCTTGGTAATCTCTAACCCTGTTACTGCTTAGACCTATTCCTTACCAGATCATAGGAGGTCCAGTATACATTCTCTGCAGCTAGATAAAACATTCAGAAGGAGCAGTGGTAATAGCAATGTAACAAGGTGTTGTTTTAGGATCATCTAGAAATATCTCTTGCCTGACCTACTGAATCACAGCATGCGATGAACTATTGGATTCCAAATCACAGAAAATATTTACTATTTACGGTGCTGTTCCTGGGAAGTGTAGCATGGGAATGAACTACAGTGTCTGTGTGGGATCCCACTGAGAGGTCCAGCTGCTTGCTTTGTGCTGCCAGATTGTGTCCAAAGAAGTGTTACCCTTTTGGAGTACATGCAATAAGAGTACAGGATGGAGAAAATAGGGAAGTTCATACTGGTTACTGTATTCTGGAACAAATACTTTCTGGTTTTTTTACCAGTAACAATTTTTCGTTCTTTCATATCTAGAGTCTGTGTTTTGTCTGACATAAGGTGTATTGCTCTTTAGAGGAATTTGAAAATAATATTTTTAGCTGCATGTATAAATTTTTTTCTTCGCTTCTTAGCTGTAAATGTTTAGCACACTGAAACTTTATGATGTTTGCTACAGTCATAAAGCTTTTCACAAATTAGCTTTGTCTGAGTTTATTTTCTTTTTAGTTTTTTGAGACTGGGATGTGTCTGTCTTCATGTACACCATAGTGTTTGGGAGAGATGGTTGAAAATACAAAGTAACCTGAAGTGGAAAGCTCTTAATGAAAGATTTCCTCCCTTGAGCTTCACTGATACAGTGAGGCATATGGCAGAAAGCAGCAGCAGGAATTTGCTGGTGGAAACAACTGCACGGAGATCTCAGTGGGCTGCAAAGGGTACAGGGTTTGAGTTTTTAAGATAAAAGGGGGTTTTATTGAATTAGCAGAAATTCAGTGCTTAAAATGCTGAGTAGATCCATCCTTTTTTGTGAGAATATTATTTAGCCAATATAGCAATTAGTGTGTTGGATATGATTTCATAACCAATAGCTTCTGAATAACAGGCCTTAAATCCTGTTACAATTTTCATGTATCTCATGGCATTCAGGGGTATATACACCAGCAAGAAGAAATCATGTTTCTGCAGACCTATTATTCTAAGGAAAATGCTATGACAGTATAATAGTTTTCTTTAAGCCAGGTTCTGCAGTCCTGCATGCAGACAAGACAACTTTATTAGTGTTGGTATTCATTATCCTTCACCTTGGAGAAAATATATTTGTTTCCAGTTGGTAGGGAGAAGCAGAGATGATATCTAAATAACTTGAGTGTTACCGGAGAACTCAGAGCAAGGTAGTAAATGGTCTGTGGAATTGCTGTATCATTCTTTTCATGTATTGCCATTATTTCCCTTCCCTGCTGCTAGTGCTGTCTGCGGGTTTGCTATCCGTGGTGGCTTCCTTGCACAAGTAAGAAGTGAGAATGTTTGTATGAGACATAGGTAAAGGCCACTCTCTAGATTGTAGTGGTCAGACCATGTGCCTTGAGAATAACAGTGGCTGGACATGGAAGCCCATGGTCAGACTGCCTGACATAAATTCCAGGGCCTTACATTAGCTACTCCTGCTCTGTGTATCTCTGAAGGTCCATAGAGGATCAACAGGAAAAGAAAAGACAAAGGCAGGTTATCAAAGTTCTGATCCTTGAGTCTCCCTAAAGCATAAAAAGAGGTTTATCTCCTAGAGGATGGCTTCCTTCTGGCCCAGGACTGTCTAGGATTAAATGCATTAAAGATTTGATGTGCTCAGAGGCACAGGAGTTGGGACAGTATAAAATATCTCAGATAGGCAAGAAGAGGAGGAAGGCATGGCAAGGAAAGTATCTTTACAATGTTTCTGTTCTGGGTTTTGTGCTCAGACAGGCTTCAGTTTATTCTTGGTGAATGTCATGTAACTTGGATAAGAATATTTTTATTGAGACTGTTTAGCTCTTCAGGAAGACTAAATATGTTTTTATACTTATTTTCTGAAGTTAAATTGATTGGAGGGAATTGCTCCCTGGATGTACTGTAGGTTAAAACAGCCATTTTTTTTTTATCCTTATGCCTGTATGTGGGCATTTCAGGCATGAACTGCAGTGTTTCCATGGATTTTTAAAGTCTTCCATCGCAGAGTTAGCAGCTTTTAGGGCTTTGATCTGATTTCGTAAGACAGAAGCGCTCCCTGTATTTGTGTTACAGCAAACACTGTATTTTGGGTGGCGTCTGACTTTGAGAAACACACAGATGCTTTTTTGTAGTCCAAGAGACAAAGAAACAAAGCTTTGTGCTGGGAGGCAGGATCTGTGCCTCCAGGGGACATCAAGGCACTTGGTGTGCAGCTGCCTTCCCAACCTCGCCTTTCTCCTGATGAGCAGGAGCTGGGTCGCTGCTTGCTGCTCCCGTGGATAGAAATCTCCACAAATGCCGTTCTCCTTGGGAGGGATTTTCACATGTTTCCATTCTCATTGCCTGTGAGCAGAAGAATTTCAGTCCCCTGCACATCAGCGCCAAAGGACAGCTTGCTTTTTGGCTTGCTGTGCTCCAGATACACTGAAGGGTGTATGAGAAGGAGCGTGGTTGGAATACAGGACTGCTAGCCTGCCTGCTTGGGCTCACTGATTCTTGAAATGTGATTATCTGTATATGTTTCTAAGTGCATGTGCCTTAACAAAAAAAAAAAAATTAAGAATTGCTCTGGTTTTCAAACATAAAAAATAAGTTCAGTAGGAGGCTCAAAGGAAGGGATCTGGAAGCGTCTGTCTGTCATGTTGTATTAATAGAACTGATGCTGCAAAGCTGCTACTTGGGAATCAGGAAAAGATCCCTGTGGAGCAGGTTCAGCCCTCTGCAGACCTGTAGTTTTATCCATGTGTGCACAATACCTGTAGTGCTGACAGCGCGGCCCCTCCAGCTCCCTGTCACTTATCCCGGTTATTAACCAGGTCTCTTTGCACTGCAAACACAAACACAGATCTCGCTGGTAAAACAGAAGCTGTTGAAATGATTTTGGCTGCTAAAGCGGGCTCCTGCCATCCCATGCGCAGCAGCAGTTGTACTGTTTGGGTTTGCTGTCATCTCTAATACTCGGAGGGGAGCTTTAATGTGGTCCCTTGCCCTGCTGCAATTTGGGCTGTCCTTTCTCCTCCTATTTGCTGGCTGCTCACTGAGCAGTAAACGAGACATAAAGGTGGTTATCTGTTCCTCAGTCAGCCCCTTCAAGGTTAATGTAAAAATGCTGTTTCCTGATTTTAAACACTTACAAACTTGTTTATAAACAGTAGCAAAATTGTGTGTGTGTGTTTATGATTTTTAAGAAGTGCCTTCCTTACTGACAGGTCAACCAGTTACATTTATTAGGAACACAAAACTATTACACAATTCTGTTGCTGTCAAGCCTCATATGTGCTCTTCAGTAAATTCCTGTGGAAGGCAGGGTGGGGGGGGTTGCTGCTTCTCATTCTTAAAGTAGGATCTTCAGAGCAGCAATTTAAAGTTATGTTGGCTTCCACTGTATTCAGGAGATATCAAAATGGTGAAGAACAGCATAGAGACCGTAAGGGAAACCAGGGATGAAATGAACAGTGTAAGAAAAACGTGTTTCTACTCTTGGAATCATGTTCCTGTGCTGAAAAATACTGAGTTCTTTTTTTCTTTCTTTCCTGCCTTTCAACAGGGCAGAGTTTAGGGTATGGATTCGTTAACTACATTGATCCAAAGGATGCAGAGAAAGCCATTAACACTTTAAATGGACTCAGACTCCAGACCAAAACCATAAAGGTAAGACAATATAAAATGCCTTTTGCTCAATTCAGGAAGTGGGAGGAAGTAGTTGAAACAGTTTCTGGCAATTTCGTCACTATTTTACTCTCTGTTGGAAGGGCACTAACGAGCTCCTCCTCAGAACAAGGGAGGACAGGCAGAAGATAAAATCTCTCTTCTCGGACATTGCTGCTATTGTTAAAGGGAGGGGAAAGTAACAGGAAGCTCCTTAAAGCATGACAGTGAGGCTAAAATGTAGAATAAAGCATCCAGAGCGATACCCTTTTCCGTAAACAGGTGAAGTACGTGACAGTGTATTCATAAGTTACATGTTTTCTTATGTTTTAATGGGAAATACCTTGACATGGAGCTGTTCTAGTGATGCTCCTGTCATTGTCAGGTGTTAAAAGTATGTTTCTCTCAAGTTAGAATATGTTATTCTCAAAAAAAAAGGGTTTTTTTCCGCAGTTTCTACATCCTTAATTTGATTTATTCTTTGAAAAACTGGAGGCTTCCCACTAAGGTCTCTTATTTCATTGTTGTAATAGACCATTAGTTATTCAATGACCTTCTTTAGTGGTCTCACAAGAAAAGCAAGCTTCTACACTGTCACGGTTTTTGCTGCATGGCTGATAAAGCTATTCTGAAACAGCTTACAGAAAATTTCTACATCCCAAATTCTGACAAATAATACAGCTTAAGGGATGTGAATCAACAAACTGAAGGGGCACAAGCAACAGATCAGATTCAAATTATCTGAAACTACTTTGATCATATTTGAATGCTGGCTTTTGGTTTGCACCATTTTCTTAATTTTTCTTCTGTACTTAATTTGTATTTCAAAGCCAAAAATTTATGTTTAAGGAAGGTAAAACTAGAATTTTTTACTTCAGTGAATATCGGTTCAAGTAGTGTCAGTGATTTCAGATCTTGTAGTCAATACTTTATTTGTGCATACCCATTCTCACTAAAAGATTGGACAAAATTATATTCCCCAAAGCAAAAATATTTGTTGGATTCCACTGTATCTCTGTGGATTGCTTCAAGCAGGTTTTTCCCTGGTCTGTTTGATCAGTGAAGAGCAGAAGTCCCGGGCTGAGAGTTATGAAAGGGGTCGAGTAACTTCACGGGCTACATAGGAAAAGCTACTTCCAAACCTCCCCTAGACCATCCAGGTTCCATCCAGCAGATGTGTGTGGGCCATATATCCAAATGCTCACAGCATGGTTTTGTAGAGTTAAATAGAAAACCTTTGAGGAATATGTAAGGCAAGGCAGCAAAATCTACCATCTTATCAACTGCTGCAGGTGGAACTGCAGGCTTGCACTCAGCAGTTTCTGCTTACAGTGAAAAGTTGCTCTCAAAATTGCTTTTAAAGGCACATTATCAGGAAAAATGTTTTGAAAATACTTTATTAAAAACTCAGTGGAACTTGAAAAATCTAGATCGGTTTTTAATGCAGCACATGTAGTTTTGAACATTATTTAGCCTTAGCAAAGGTGCTACATTTCTTTTCCTAATTACCTATGTTGCTTTCCTCTGTTTATTTTGTGAACCAGAGCAATGCTATTGCATGCATAATATTCCAAGGTTACACAAGCTACAAAAAGGCCTCCAAAAACTCCAACCCACACCAATTATTATTATTATTATTATTATACGTTTCTCGCATGCAAAATCAGGCCCATTATACTTTCCTTAGTAAGATTTTGATCTGAGAACTTCCCATGCAAAAAGTTCTGTGTAATGTTGTTTTTTTATTTATTTTTTTTTAATTCAGTATAAATTTTAGAAATGCATTGGTTTGTTTGGTTTGGGGTTTTTGTGTTTATTAGTGGCTAATACTTTTATCGAATACAGGACATCTTGTTGAGCTCTTGAAAGCTGTTAAAATTGAATAAGCAGCAACAGGGTTGATCTAACCTATGTGTACAGGAGCTACATAAGTTTCTCAATGACTGGGAAGATGTGTAGGCTTTTTTTTTTTTTAAATAAAATTGATTTTATGCAGTTTCCTAAAATCTATTCCATAGCCGAGGTTTGGCCTCAAGGATGTCTAATCGGCAGTTTCCAACTCCCATTTTTCATTGCAGAATTGCATGTGATTACCTCACTTTATCCCCTTTTTTTTTTGTGTTTTTAATTATGGTTTGCTTCTAGAAATCCTAATAGTTTAGGTTTGCTTTCCTGATATTGTGATGGGGAAGGTTTCCCAGTGTTCATGCTGAGTGGTAAATCATGTGTGTTCACTGCTGCCAGCAGCACCTGTGTCACTGGAGACATCCCTGGTTTCCACCTTGCAAGGTGATGAGAAACTGTATTCAGCCCTGCTGAAGCCTCCTCGCTTGCATCTCACTGTCTAGCATCTCACTGTCATTCATTATGAAGTTGAAGTATTTTAGCTTGTGGAATTACTGTATTTGATTATCAGACTCGATTACTTCAGCCATAGATACCCTTTACAGTTACTAAAAATGCACTGTTGGTGTGTTAAAAAAGGCTCTCTTGAAAGAACATCTAGAAAGGAATTTGGTGGCATATAGTTTTGTAGGCCAGAAAATATTTAATAGTAGAATAACATCAAGCTGGAAAAGAACTAAACATTTTTCTGCTTTCTTCGTGAATGCGGTTGGGTTTTATGCCCCAGAATCAATCTGTAGATGTCCTGTTGGTCCATGGGCTGAACCTTGGCCTCTGCCCGTGTATGTTGGTTAGCTGCAGCCCTGCAGGTGGCATTTCTCTGGCTGCCTTTTGGAAGCTGTTTTGATGGAAAGACAGTTGAAACGAATAATCTGTGAACGCCTTTTTACACTGGCAAATCACTTCTGCTTGCCAAGGTCACCGTGGTCCTGCTGGTTGTGTCCCATCTCTTTGCTCAGTCATGGGCTCTGCTGTTCCTTACACCTACACTGAACATGAGCTGGCTCTTGGGGGTTACATTTGCCCTCATTTTTTGACCCCATAAGGCTTAATTCCTGCTTAAAAATAATATATACTTTCTGCATGTGGCCCCAAATGCTGTCGTTTTCACTTCTGTAACATTTTTGTGGCAGCTTAATGTTCTCTCTCTCCTGATGCCTTGCAAAACAGCCATGCAGTCACAGGAGGAACTGGCTTTATAGCAGGATCAGCAGAACAGCCAGGCACAGTCGGCTCTGATGTGTGGACTAAAATAACTGAAAAAATGTTCTTTTTATTCTTTCATTGTTATGATAAATAATCCCTTTTCCCCGTAGCAGCTAAAATATTTATGTGCATTTTATTTAAGTCAATGATGCCCTTTCAAGTCAAAGTTGAGAGGTGACAATTTACAGAATATCTGTTTGGGGAAAGCACTGGAGGAAGTGTTATGTGTTTGGTAATAGGTTATACACGTTATGTTCCTCCTCAGCTTATCATAGTGCATATTTTATTTACGCCATTTTGTAGCAGCATCATTCTCTTGTGAAGGAAGAAAGCTTCACTTTATTTTTACAGCTAAAGCTTGACATAATTCTACAAAACAGCTTAGAATAAGGGAAGATACAGTGTGTGTTGAAATAAATATATATTCCAGAAATTGAATCTATTTTTAGAAATTAAATTTGCCCATCCATAAAAGCATATGAAAGGTCACTGCTGCTGTTGAAGATTGCCTGGCAATTCAGTTGCATCAAATATCAGAAGGAAAATAAGATGTGTGATGCATGGGGTTACAGATTGTTTAAACTGCTGCTTTGCTCCGGAAAAAGGACAACGTCTGAAAGGATACGAAAAAAGTGTTTTACAATTTACTTGGGGATTCAGGTGACCTGACTTCAATGGAACAAGGGCAGAACAGTTTTGAAAAGAAGTTTGAAATCTAAAGAGAGCCAGTGACCCCCTGAAGTACAGTCCTGTGTCCCCTCTCCTTCCTTTTCTCTGTTGCCTGACAAATAGGTTTGCTTCTTCCCTCACTTGCAGGAGCAGGTACATGATGTGATGCTGCTGGAGCAAAGGGAGATGTCTCCTCTGAGGGGACGAGGAATCTGGGTTCTCTGAGCCCTTGATAACCTCCAGTTTTTAAATCCATCAAATCTATCAGATGATGAAATACCAGGCAGTTCAGATCACTCCTCTGTGGTCAAGGGCCTTTTCTAGTTATATTAATTTTCAGTTAAATGAATAAATACCGTGGAATTTTATTTGTTTTACTCTCCCGTTTTGATCAATAGGTCTGGGTGGTCCTGGTTTAAAATACAGTGAATAAGGCTGTGGGAGAAAGTAATCCTGCGTTTTCTGAAAATAAGGTAGTAACATTACTGCTCAAAGATCTTCCTGTTTATCTTGGTTTCTCTGGCATTTTTCAAAATGCCAACTATTTCCACGAAACTCAGGCTCTAAATCTGTCCATGTTAATTCTTGTAATTGTCCACAAAACTACAAACCATCCTGTCACTGTAGGGAACCAAATAACAGCAGCCTCAGACTTCTCCGTCCTACAAAGTCATTTGTCAAAAAGATTGCCTTCCAGCCGTGCTCAGCAGAGAAGGAGGTGTGGGAAGCACAGGGCAGGGGAGGAGGAGGCTGCAGCAGGGAGCAATGGGGAAGAGCTGCATCTTCTGCACCCCATCCTGAAGTGCTTGGGAGGTATGGGGAGAGTTAAACACAACAGTTTGGGTTGCAGCCAGGAAATGCTGGATTACTGGTAATGATGGTAGCAAAGCTCTGGTGTTGGGTGCTCTTGGTGCAGTACTCTGCCAAAAACCCTGCGTTTTCCAACTGTGTTCTTCCATAGCCTAACCAGGGGCCACCTGCTATCAAACCTGCCAGACACTACTTGCAGCCTCTTGTCCCAGTGAAGAAATGGGATGCTGTGAAAGGCCAGGTGATAAGGAGAGGGTGTACAGAGAAATCTGGGCAAGGCACAGAGGGGGCTTAGATGCTCTGCAAGGAAAAGAGGGTAGATGAGGGGTTTGGAAGATAGTGGGAGTAGCTGAGCATATTGGACTGCGGCAGGGAGGGATTTGCATTTTAAAGTGTCCAGTCGCATTGTGCCCCCTTTTTTTAACTTCCCTGAAAATTTATGTTACAGAGACTTGCAAGCTGCAGATTTGGGACATAGCTGTTCCATGGTTCCTTTTAAAATTAGGGTAATGGCTCGTTCTGTTTTAGGGTAGCTCAGACTTAGTCAGAGGGATCATCTGCAGTGGCTGCTGCACACCAGGACAAAGCCTTGGACAAGGAACTTTAAAAGGTGCTGCAGACCTGGAAAGCCTCAACTAAGTTTACTCTGGTTTTGCTCTTTAGGAGCCTCTGTTTGGGTAACCATTTGGACTTGGTAGTGCTTATTAACAAATCCTCTTCCACCTTTGTGTCCATAATGATGATGCTGCTTGAAGGACCTTTCAGTGCTGCATTTGAAGGTTCAGCTTTGGCTCTGCTGCTTTGAGCAGGCACCAGTCTTTACCTCTTAATTTTGTGCACCTTCTCTTAATCGCAATCTGTGTTTTAACTGCTTCAGTTTCACCAGTCAGTCCTTTTCATTCCACTGAGCCAGAGCAATTATTTCTCTTAGCCTTGCTCTTGATACAGCGAGAGTACTTCTAGGTTATTATCAATGGATGTCTTTCCTGAACTGATGGGGTAGACCATTGTACCTGCAATCATAATTAATCCTGGTAAAATGGCATTGAATTGCTCAACAGTAAAGTGCATCGTCACTGCCCTGCATCCGCCAGCCAAGGGCTTAGGGAAGAGAAAGGACAAAGCAGTGCAAGCGTCGGATGTGAAAGTATTCCAGCCTCTGGACCAGAGGGCTTTTGGGTGTGCTTGTTCTGACAGAGTACGTAGCTTTTGCAGGAGAGTTTCTCAAATCTGGTTTTGCACAAAATTAGGACACGAGTGAGGGTCTGGAAGTGGCTGTGGGGAAATGTGTCTTTCTGCCATAGCCTCTTTACTTGCGTTAAGCAGATTTTACTTCTGTATGTGCATGAAACAAGTGAGATTGTGCTTATTTACATGTGTGAAACTCTCTGAGCAGTTATGTTAAAGCACTTCCAGTGTGTACCAGTGGGATAAGGGGCAGCAAGTGAGGAAAGAGTTGTCCCCATTCTGCATTGGACCTCAGGCAGAAGAAAGCCAAGTGACTCACCTCAAAACTCACACAAGAAATCCTGTATCTCGACCCGTGTCACAGAAAGACACCAAGCAAAGTCTCAGAATTAAGGTCCTTGAGAAACCTGGTATCTTTGAATGTTATTCAGATTTTCTTGGAAGCTGCCCAAGGAGTCGTTTAACAACAACTGCACCTTACCTGCTTGTGGCCAGAGAGGTGTCCCAGGGATTGCAGGTACCACAAACAGGTGGTTTGGTGGCCTGTGGGTGCCTGTGCTGCCATGATTCAAGGCTCCTGGTTAGTCTCATGATCCCCAGGTGAATGATGGCAGAGCCAGACACACATCTCCAGAGATGTTTTGTTGATGCAAAACATCCACACAGGTTGGTGTTTGCAAGACGGGAGCTGCTTGGTTACTGCTTAGATGTTGTGTCCAGGGCAGGGTGGCTCTGCTGGCAGAGTACATCGTTCCAGAAAGGACAACGCGCTTCCCCTTTGGAGCAGACTGGAGTTAAATTTTGCAAGGAGGCATCTAGAAATGGACTTGATGTTGGAGACATCCAGGATTAGCATGTGAGCTGAAGGCTTCTCCTGTGGTGAGCAGCAGTGAAGTGGTTAAATGTCTGTGTTTCAGTGGCTGCTGTTACATGTTCTGTAGGACAAATGGGATGCGTTCATGCCTCTGGGTGCCTTTGCTGTGGGCTCTGGCTTGGAAAGGCCAGACAGCTTCAATTTACGTTCTGAGGAGTCTTGAGGTTAGAAATTCTTCAAAAAGTTTTCTGTGTGGGGAAAATGGTAGGAAATCAATAGGGAAGATAATTACTTGAACTTGGAGATATTTTCTGTGCAACTGAACAAAAATGTGCTTTACCGTGGAAGATATGAAATGCTGGACCTTCTGACACTGCAGTAGTGTTTTGAGACAGTGGTGCAGACTCTGGAGATGGCTGTTTGTACTGAAGAGAAACCCTTACACAGGCTAATGCTCAATGTCAGATGAGAAATGTCCTAGTAAATGTTTTTCACAGTTAGTATATATGTATTTATAGAAACTAACATCTGAGGCCAGCAAGCTGTAAAACGAATTGTACAATATTTTATTATCTTCCTTGCAAATTTTACCAGAGAACTCCTAAATGATCTTATGCAGTGAAATACAACACCGTCCTTCGACCTTCAACCGTCACACAAGCGGACAAACATTTTAATGCTGAGAAATGCTTGGGTCAAACAGCAGTTTGGTGTTCTCCAGCTCATTATTTGAATTCTTTGTGGTGGCTAGGCTTCCATATTCTTTTCCACACGCTGTTTCATTACAGGGTGCTAACACTGCCGTGAGCAAAAGAAAAAAAAAAAAGAAATCATTCTTAAGTGTGAATATAAAGAATTAATGCAGTATCCTCACACAGTGCTTTGCAGCTTTCAGTGATAAAATGGGAGCTGGTTTTCGCTCCCATTTTAACTCGCGCGGCATAAGGAGCTTCTGGTGTGATGGAGGGTCAGGGTGGGCGATTTCTTCCTTTGATAACTCACACATGGGAAGACATCCCGTCCTCAGCACTAACTGAATAATAGCTTGAAAGCAGGATGGCACACTCTAACCGATCGATTGGTCATTGGCTGACCTGAGAGGGAAGATGAAAAAGATTCAAAAGCAGATAAATAATTGACATTACTAGCCTTGAGTCCATTCAGCTCACAACCTTTTCTCCTTGATATTAAAGACGGCTGAGTTGCTTTTGGCAGCTTCTTTCTTTGGCTCAGGCTCCCCCGCAGCCTGAATGTTTGATTGCGGGAGGAAATAAAAACTAGACCTGAGCAGCGATAGGTGTTCACATGGGGGGCTTGGGAGTGCCTGTAGCCTCTCCTTCCCCTGCCTGTCTGCAAGGCCCATGAGAGTAGAAGTATATATATATATATGTATATAAAATGTCAGGCACTTATGCTCTGGGAAGTGGTGGGTTTTTTACATATCCCAACACTTTTCATCCTCCCTGTAATGTGGCATTTGGTTAATGAATGTGCCAGAGTGAGAAACCCAAAGGAAACCCCTGGCTGTTTTCCCAGGAACTTTTAATAATTTTGCTGTTCTCAGTTTTGAGGAATAGGTAAGGTCCCTACCCCTGCTCCAGGGAGGCTCTTATGTATTTTTTAAACTGTTATTCCTAAAGTAGGTTAAACTGTAGGTATCTGAACTCTTACAGTACCCTCTCAAGGTAAGGCATTTACAGAGTGGGGAGGGAGAGTCTGCTTTTCCAAATGCCCCAACATGGGATATAAGTGAGAAGCAACCAACACGAGATCACTGAACCAAGCTGTAGGCATGGCTGTCCCTGGTGTTCCCAAAGACCTGGCTTGAGCTTTGTTACATAAAAGCCAAGCAGTGCTGTGTGTGTTCTGGTCCTGGCATGTCAAAGGGCTGTTCAGAACAGCAATTAAGTGATGGAAATGCTGCACCCCATCAGGAGCTCATGGGCTGTGAGGTCCTGAATCGCTGAGGCACAAAATAGTTTCCACCTCAATATCCTTCTTCTTTCAGCACTGAAGGTTTCTCTGTTCCTTATGTCTACTTGTGCCTTTGTGCTGTGTGCCTGCCTGAGCTTGCCTCTGTTGATGCAAATGTTTTATTGAACCTCTTTTTCATATTTCTTTCCCTAAATTTTTCCACCTCCTCTCTCTAGCCTCCTCTGTAAATGTTAGATTTAAAAGGTTATGTACAAACATGTAAGTTATAAAGAAATCACCAAAAAAACCCCTTAAAATCTAGAATCTTTGGAGTTTGTCTGCTATTATGCAGAGAAGATTGTGGAAGCAAATATTAGTCATTAACATAATTTTCTGTGTTGAGTCAACATCTATTTTTAGGTGTGGAGCACATAAAGACAACTCTTTGACACATAAAACACATAGACATCCATTTGACATGATCTGTGTTGAGGCTGAGCCTCAGGAACGGGGAAGACAATTGCTGAATGTGTTGTATTCATGATGGGAACCCCCTTCTTCCTTCCAAGACACATTTTAAGACATAATGCAGGAGTGTACTGATCTGTTTATATTGAAAGAAATCAAAATGAAGTGCAGCATACTCAGGTTTGGTTCCAGTGCTGTTTGAGATGTGCTGCAAAGTAATTCATGATCTGTGCTGAATACCTGCCATTAGACTTCATCCAGGAAGTGTTTTTATGATGTTAAATGTGTGTGTTCTAAATGTATATATTATTTTAAAAGTGCAGAAGGCTTTTTATGCACATATTATAATTATAAATCTGATTCATAGGTAGAAGAGCAGTTAAGAGTCTTGATTTAGTAATTTTCCAGCAGCATACATGCAGTGCCACAGCTAGGTTTACTTGTTTGCTTGGTTATAATATTTTATGGTCTGATTCTGGGCTTATAGTACAAGGGAACTTCTTATGATAAATTGCAGATACGACAATGAGTGTCAGTATACAGCTCCCTGAGCAGATGTTCATTTAGTCTAATTTCACCAGTACTTTACTGTTCATCCAGAACAGATCTTGCCAGCTCAGGATGCAAACACAAAGAGAGAGAGCACAAAAGATCACTCTGCAAATAACCTGATCTGTTTCAGACACTTGGAGGGGAAAAAGAAAAACATTACTGGAACTTCAGAGTTCGAGGTTGGCTCCAGCAAATCATCCATACACCCACACCAGTGGGGGTAAATTTACAAAGCCCTGCGTGGGAAGTTGCACATTTATCTACCTCTGAACAATAGTTATTTTATGATTGCACTTAGAGATCCCCTGTGTCTGTTTTTAAGGTCTCTGTAGTTCTTCCTTTGTTCTTCCAACCTCTCCTGGCTTTGTTGGTTTTGCAGAGCAGGTAATGTCTGAACTCAGGGGTTGCAGCTTGTGAAGGAACAGGAAATTATCTGTCTAAAATGCAGAGGGTGGCTCTAGCTCACTAACACGACTTTCCTTCTCTCCATAGGTGTCATATGCCCGTCCAAGTTCAGCATCCATCAGAGATGCAAACTTGTATGTCAGCGGCCTTCCGAAAACCATGACCCAGAAAGAATTAGAGCAGTTATTCTCACAATATGGGCGCATCATCACCTCACGGATTCTGGTTGATCAAGTCACAGGTTAAAAGAAAACTTTTCTTGATATGTGCACGTTTTTTTGGGAATGGCAAAATTGTAAATGCTTCCTTGCTGCTGGGTTTTAGGACGGTATGCCTTTAGTGTAAAATGCAGTATCCGGTTCTTTACAAACATAACCAGGGGTATACAGTTGCTGCCTCTTTAATGAGGGAATCTCATAGTGCAGAACATTTTTTACTTAAAGTCATTGTTAAATATGATAGGGGCTGACTTTGGAGATTACAGATTAGGAAGAGGATTTTTTCTTTACAGGACTTTCCTTAACTTGGAAACTATGTATTCTGTGAAGTCAAAACCACCATTCAGTTTGTGTGTTACCTGGATGAGGCTGTTCCTGCAAATACTCATCTCTTCACATGTTTTTACTTCCCAGGGGTTTCTCGAGGTGTGGGATTTATCCGTTTTGATAAGAGAATAGAGGCAGAAGAAGCCATAAAGGGACTAAATGGCCAGAAGCCTAGTGGTGCTACAGAACCAATTACTGTGAAGTTTGCCAATAACCCCAGCCAGAAAACAAGCCAGGCACTCCTTTCACAGCTGTATCAGTCTCCCAACAGACGCTACCCTGGACCACTTCACCACCAGGCTCAGAGATTCAGGTAATTACCTGGAAAAGAACTGAAGTTCCACCAGCGACGACAATGTGGGGCAGGTGCTGTGCAGGAAAATGTGCTTTAGTTGCGTAGGCTGACCTGATTTTCTTTGTAAAATTAAATATTCTTTCCTGGAGAATGAGGAGGAAAAACTGCTGACAGCAGTAGTCATGTTGTATTTACTAAAACAGCTGAAGTACTGTACAATCAGATCTCATGAAGGCTCCCAGAAAAATGGAGGGCAGAATAGAGTTACACGGATAATCAAATGAGCAGTGACTGTCCTGTTCTTTCTCTCGTTTTTGGTAATGCTTTTATTTTCTGCTGTATTACTACAGTTTTGATGCAGCTTAGACTTTGATGTTAATGACAGTGGATTGGTAGCAGGAAAAAAGCTGAGTCTGTTCCAGTCAGAAGCAGTATCATTAAATTTATTAGCCTGAGATATCTGCTCTTAGTATAAAGAGACCTTGTATTAGTCTTCGGTGTGATTCTTCAGATGCTTTTGGGGATGTTTTACGCTTTGCATCCGGAATATACTGTTTCCATCTGATGCATAAGCCAGAGTTAGCAATACATGATGTTCCCATTACTTTTATACTTAATAGTTTTCAGGCAACCTAGCTTTCAAATAAAAAGAAAACTTGAACATATTTGCATAACTGAGTTGCACACTGGCTTTAGAGAATTATTCAAAAGTAATTTTAGTTTGTCAGTGATGAAAAGTGCTAATGAATTAAAGATCATAAAAAGTCAGTCATTGGATACATTAAATTTACGCTTGTTTTTGTGTCTTTGGCACGCAGCTGTGTCCATTGAGGTTATCACTGAATCATTCCATGGACAGAAGGACTTTATTGTGCTGCCATGGAAAGCAGATGATTATATTCTGCAAAATTTGGTGGTCATTTAGATTGACATATCATGAAGGATTAATACTAAATATATATAATAAAAAGGGGACAGCGTATTATGTAAAAGCAATTAGAGTTAAGAATTTTTCCAGTTCCAGCAATTTTGGACTCAACATTTTATTTCCAAGTTAACTGTAGATGTAAGGTAAGCAGTTGAATTACTTGCAAAAATTTCATACTAATACTGTTTAAAAAAAAAGACAAACCCTAAGGGGATTTTTTTTTTTTTTTTTTTTTTTTAAAACTGTGGAGATTAAGTTTTTCTCTAAGACGGTAGACAAGTTAAAAAAGGCTTTTAAATGCTGTGGCGGAAATTTAAGCACAACCTCAGACTTAACAAAGCAGGCCGGGAGTTGTTAGGCTCCTTAGATGTGTGGGAAACTTGTTGAACGTTTCTTCTTTGAAAATGGAACGCTATTAATAATAGTTCCATTGAGCGATCTTGCCATCTGTGAGACATTAACCCAAAGACCCTCCTTCTCTTTTCAGGCTGGACAATTTGCTTAATATGGCCTATGGCGTAAAGAGGTAATTAGAATTCCACAGATTGCCAGATGTCCATGTTGGCACAGATTGGTGCTACAATTTATTTTTTTTTAATTCACTAACTTTATTTTTTTTATTCCTTCTTTTCTTCCACCAGCATGTCAAATTCTTTTTAAGTTTGGACTTCAGTTGGTTTTGTTACTTTAAAGGCCTCATGCCCAAGTTCTGTGGGGCTTTTCAACCTTTTTTTTTTTTTTTATTTACAGGTGGGCTTCTCAAATGGTTTAGGTGCAACAGCTACAAGCATTCAAACTGCAGTTGCTTTGCAAAATGATGCTTTTTCCAGAATCAAAACTATTGAGATTTTAACAAATCTCTGATCTGATAATTGAAAACTTAAGTCAAAACCAGAATTAGGCTGCTGTTGTCTCAATCTCACAGTCAAGAGCACCTTTGTCCCGCATCTGGCATCATGTTTGACTTGAAAACACAGCTGTGTTGCACCTCAATCAGCCCGAAGTTTCTTTTGTTACAGGTTTAATACTTTGAATTTTTTTTTTTTCAGTCCTTGAAATTTTATTATTTTTTTTGTTTAAAATAGCTGTGTGTTTGTACGTGCACGCATGTGTGAAAGCTCGGCCGATTTGTGAACATTTATGCTGTTTCATGAGTATGTTTGATCTGATAGCTAAAATGAGTTGTGTTGTTAGTGTTTCTTCTAATGGCACAAATCAACGCGAGCGACCCTTACAGCAAAATCAAGGTGTAGTTTTATTCCTGATGTTACCGTAAGATGTCCAGCAATCCCCCACAATTAAGATGAGAAAACACTGCTTAATCACCTGAAATGGTCTACTCACCACACTTGAAAATTATTTGAGCTTTTATTTGAAGCTCATCCTGTAAAAAAGGTATGGTAAGTATATCTTTACACTAGCTAGTAGTAGACAGCAACGTGGGTTTTAACTCCTGCCACGGTGGCCATTGTACAGATCTCAAAGCTTGAGAGTACTTATAAAAGCAATAGTCAAAACAGAGCACCACTGCTGGTGTTCATTTGTGCATTTGTTACATCTGCAGTATCCTTAGTGGGGATGGGGATATGGTGAGTCAGAACTTACCACCTGATTTTATCACACATCGCTTCTCCTGTGTTCCCCCATCTCCTTTGTTCCTTGATACATTGTCAAAAACATGGTATAACTCTTGGCCTCGGGTGTCTGTCAGGTATAAGTCATATCAGAAGGATGGGTTTGTTCTGGGAGGTTTCCCTGGGTTTTTGCTGCTGCTGCTTCCCTGGAATTGCACTGGCAATGGCATTTTGCACTGATGTGTGGTGCAGGACATACAGGGCTTAGACTGAACCAGTGAGGATTTGCATTTTGATTTCATGTGACTGCAGAGGGAAAAAGCAAGTTACCTGCCTTCATAGGTTGTGTATCTACTTTCTTAACATTCAGTCTACAATGTTAGTCTGAAATCACGGCAGTGCTTAAGTCATTCTGTAGGCATCTTAAATTAGTTCTTATCTCCTCTCAGCAAACCTTGGCAACTTGTACCTGCACTAGCAAACCTTGAATTTATAGGTCTAGGATCGCAAAAAGTACTGTATTGATAATTTCTGAAACAGGAGATTGGCCCTTTCTTTCCCTGTGCTAACTGAGTGGTACTGATGGAAAATGAGATGTGCTGATGTGGAAAAAAGGTTTTATTGAGGCTAATTTCAGATCGCTTGCTAGTAGCAAAGCTACTTATGCAATAGGTGATCTTGTATTTGTGTCAATACACTTGCACCAGTTTTGTACGTGTTTTGTTGGCTTTACAGCAGCTGCTGTGCTCATGGTACGTAAATAGTTGAAAGCTGCATAGCTCCTAAAGGTTTCCAGGGAAAAGCCGCTGTCCATGAACTATAGGAAACTTTAACCCTTTACATCAGTGCAGCATTTCTTAAAAATGCAAAGCCTTATAACATACTGTGACATGCAGAGCTTTGCATTGTGCAGATTTTACAACACCCTTACTTACAGGCTAGTGCATCCCTTAGTGTTGTACTTGATGTTAAATTTAAACCTTTCAGAAAAGCAGCATTTGCTGGCTTGGGTATGTTCCTGGCACAGTCGGCACTGACCAGCAATGGACCTAAGTCCCATCTTCCAAATCTCAAAATGAGTTGAAACTGTTGGCTTGTACAATCCCTGGCTGCCTTATTTATGGTCCCACCTGCGGTGGAAGGAGCAGCATGCACTGGCCTTGTCCAGCCATCTTTCCATGCTGAACCATTATGATAATGTTACTGGTTTCAGTATGTGGGAGAGAAACTGAAAGATGTTGAGATGAGGATTTGCAAAAGTGAAGTTGAGTTGGAAAATTGCCACATATTTTTAATAAACTGTCTGCAAACCTTCCCGAGGATCGGATGCTGTGAGCATTTGTGAGCTGCTCATTTACAGCGTAGCTACACCCCAGTGATGATCCTCAGCTTAAGACACTTGGAATATATATCTTTTTTTCTGCTAAATATACATAGAAAGTGCCATCAGGAGTTAACAGAACGGTGAGCAGCCATCAAGTGTGTAGTTTCTTTTATGGTTATTTAATATACACTGCATAATATCATGCAGATTGCTAAATGTGTGTGGAAATTATTACAAGTATAAAAAGTTTTGGAGAGCACAAGAGCTCACTCAGCAACAGAGTCCCTCCTTTCCCTCCTTCTGCTCCCTCAGTCATCACTCAGAAAATCCTGAGGAATTATTATTCTGTTCTGGTATTAAAACTCGTCATATTGAAGGTACATGTGAAACTGGGTTTTTATTAAGACGTTTCCTCTGTGCAGTTGTTATTTTAAAACATATCCCAAAGTGTAGCTTCAGAAAGCATGTCATTTTTTTTTCACAGTGATGAAAGGAAAATTATGTTGATCCTGAGGGCTGATACTGCTTAACATCTTCATTAATAACCTGAGTCATGGGCTGCGATGCACCCTCCTCGCATTAGCGGGTGACACTAAATTGGTGAGGGAGCAGGGGCAGTCACTGTGCTCCTGGCCACAGCTGCCACTGGGGAGACCTTGAAAAGCTGGAGGAATGTGGTGGAAATTGGGAAAGGCAAATGTAGAGTTTAGCCCCTGACTGCTGCCTTCAGCTGCCTACAAAAGGGGCATTAGAAAGAAGACAAGGCCGAGCTTTTCTTGGAGGTCAACTATGAGAGGACAGGAGTCAGCAGTGACAAGTTGCAGCAGGGGAAATTCAACTTGAGGATAAGGGAAAATCATTCCCAGTGAGGATGGAGCCCTGGAGCAGGGGCTGCAGGAGCAGAGTTCCTGTCTGTGGAGACTTGCTAAACTTCCCTCTGCAGAGCCATGAGTAGATCTCGTTTGAGAAGTTTGCCTCTCTTGGAGCAGGAGGCTGATCAGATGATCTCCATGGATCCTGCCCAGCCTTTGTTATTCCGTGGAGGTTCTCTGTTCCTAAACAATACCACCCGGCTTTAGCTGCTCAATTTGGATGTTCAAGTTGAAGAACATGAGTCCCAAAGGACAATGAGGGAGGAAAGTTAGGGTGCTGTATTGCATTCTAGGAGCTTGTCAGTCCACATTGACTATTTTGAAGAACTCAAGAGCTTGTTACGGACACAAAGCCTCGCATTGTGAAGGTATCAGTTGATCTGCTCATTAATTGTATTTATGTTCTACTTACTCTACAATTGCTGCATAAACCTTCTGCAACAAAAATTGCTGCCTATGTGGCCAGCTTTAGGACTTTTTTATTACCTGGATTTTTTCCCAGTGTATGTCAATTATGGACCATGTTAGGAGGAGAAACAAATTCTGCCACTTAGAGACGTCTCTCTAATAGTATTTTTAGCTGAAGAGGCTACTGTTATAGCTGAATCCTGACAAAGGCATTTCATATTAATCTTTAAAAATAGGTCTTGAAGTTTGCTTGGGGTTTTTCACTGCAAACTAGTAGGAGGTAAAGCATTAAATCTCCCTTGTCCTGAAACTTATTTAGGTGATGGAAATAAGCGGCAAATTCCTACAGGCCTTTTTAAATGAACTCTTGTTTATCGCAGCATGTGCAGGCCCTCTTTGACTCAGATTGTCCTTAAGCATTTCTTTTATGAGGACTTTGTACACATCTAAGCAGGGCTTATCCTTGGAGGGAGATGCATTTATGCCCGGATTTGGTGTGTTTGTTCAGTACAGCTTCCCTCCACTTCAGTAGGAGTTAGAGAGCAAGAGTGGCTCTGTGGTCATCTTCCAGGGACAGGATCCAGAACCTTCATTAACATCAGCTTATTTATTTTAAAGTCTTGGACCCGTGTAGCTCGTGCTAAGAGATATATTTAGAATAGACCCCTCTTTTTACTCGGTAGGTTTTCTCCGATCACAATTGATGGTATGACGAGCCTTGTCGGAATGAATATCCCTGGTCACACTGGGACTGGATGGTGCATCTTCGTCTACAACTTGTCTCCCGACTCAGATGAGAGCGTGCTGTGGCAGTTGTTTGGTCCCTTTGGAGCAGTCAATAATGTCAAGGTGATCCGTGATTTCAACACCAACAAGTGCAAGGGATTTGGCTTTGTCACCATGACCAACTACGACGAAGCTGCCATGGCGATTGCCAGCCTTAATGGATACCGTTTAGGAGACAGAGTATTGCAAGTTTCCTTTAAAACCAATAAAACCCACAAATCCTGAATTTCATATCCTTACTTACTAAAATATATATATATAAATATATATACGAACAAAACAAAACAAAAAAAAAAAACTCTTCAAGGCTTATATTCAACCATGGACTTTATAAGCCAGTGTTGCCTAAGTATTAAAACATTGGATATCCTGTGAGGAACAGGAAAGGATTTTATAATGCTTAGAAAAAAAAAAAAAACCTTTGATGCATTGAATGTTCTTTCATAGCTGTCGTTGTTGAATATAATATACATAGATAACAATGTGCAGGGATTTTTACCCGGCCAGCTAGTTTTACTACCTTCCTTGAAGGTGGGTCTTTTTAAGATGACCATTCACTCATTTGAAAAAATAATAAAACAAAAAACAATTTTTACGAACTAATGGGATTAAAAGCGAGAAAAAAAAAGATTTTTGTTTTCTTTTCAGTTTTTTCAAAACATTGATTGAATCAGATTGGTAAACCCCCCACGCAAATTAAAGAGGAACAATAAAAATTGCAAAAAAGAAGAACATAATTTTGCAACTTTTTTTATTTTTCCTTTTTTCTTTTGTATCATGTGAACTAAACAGTCTTCTGTTAGGGAATGGGGTAACGGGGGATACCTGATGACATAACAATTTAAATAACATTAACAATGTTGCCAAAGAGGTGGTCTCTTTGCTGAAAATGGGTTTCAAGAAAAATCTATTTTTATAAAATATAAAGAATTTTTACAAGAGAATCTGGATTTGAGAAAAAATATTTTGACTGGCTAATTTAGGGGAAATTGACAACTTTGTCATGTTCATACTGCACTGGTAACTTTTTAGAGATCAAGATGTGTGTTTTAAACTGGATTAGTAGATTGTTTTTTGAAGGATGGGCTACAAACAGATGATCTTCGTATCTTTTCATAGCATGTAATAAAAATATTAAATACAGTACGGGAGAGTGTTCTTCCCAGGCACGCAGTTACCCACAGTCAAAACCCAAAAGCAAGGAGATGAGTTGCAAGACGGTTTTTCTTTAAGTCATCAGTATGGGATATCAGCAGAACAAAAGTTAAAAAAATTAATTTTTTGATCAAAAACTTCCTTGGTTTGAGCAGTAGGTGCTACAAAATTATTTACATATCTTAGTATCATAGTTAAATGTAATGTGTTTAGAAAAAAATACATTTGCTTTAAATTTGTTAAGAATTTTCAAATTCACTTTATAGCCCAAGCTAATATAATTGGGCTGTGTTGGCACATTTGGAACACTGTTTATGTTGCTTGAAACACTTATTTATTTAATTGCCGATGTGATGCATATGGCCAAAATCAAATATAGCTAGTTTGGCTAGTCTACTTATTTGTTTACTTAAACTATGGGAAGAAGCATATTATTGTGTCATTTTGTTGTGTGTGTATGTGTATATATAATATAAATATATATATATATAAAGTTATTTTTTCTTTTGGTTAATTTATTATAAGTTGTAACACTTTGCTAGTTTTGTTTGTATATGTCTTAAAATGTTTTCTTATGATACTTAAGTGACAGAGGTATCAAGGTAACTTGTGTAGAAATATTGTTTGATATATTGTCATGTTTGTTGTGAATATTTTTTCTTACTGCACAGTAGAAAAGAAAACAACTGGGTCTTTATTTTAATGTAATTCAGATTGGGGAAAACAGAGCTAAGGGAACAAAATGACTGAGGGGGTGCTCTCCCATGTCCAGTGCACTGATCATTTTAGTATGTTTGTGCTTTGTACGGTTATATATTTAAAACAAAAAAGGGTCATGCTCTTCCCTGAGTACTAGAAACAGTTACTCGCTATGCATAATCTAGTTGATAGTTAAATTTGCTATTGCTTTTCTTGTCTTGTTATATAAAATCTTTTCAATACAAGTTTAGTCTTAATGGTAATAAAACGTTATGGTTATTTATAACTTGTGCTTATTTTGTGCATTTTTTCCATGCTATACCCACTAACTGCATGTAGACTAAGTATTGTTTTTTCACACTGAAGAGGCAAACTTTTGTAGTAGACAAATAACTAAAAAGCAAAGGCTGCATCATAATTTTATCAGTTTTTTACTTTAACAATGTTAGATTTTAGTTTAAAGGAACACTCATTCAATGTTCAGGGAAACCTTTATACATCATCTGCTATGAATGAGCGCAGTTTGCTGGGAAAGTTTTGATGCATTTGCTAAGCATTAGTGGGGAAGGCATGTCAGAATCTTTTCTCTACGATGTGTTTTACTATCTGAATAATAATAATAATTTAAAAAATCTTTCTTAGGACCAGGCAGTTGTATACTTTAGTTATAATGAATGACTTCATGTTAACCTTGCTAGTTTAGATCATTTCTGAGGGAAAGTATTGTAAATGTTTTTTTCATAACCTTGTTGTGTTTGAATTATTTGTACTTTAATTGTCCAGACAATAAATGAAAGTGTGTAGAATGGCTATGGACTTTCCACCTTTTTAACCGTGTTCAGATGTTTTAGTATTCCCAGCCACACCTCAGACGAGGTAGATGTTAGTCTCTGATGCCAGAAGCAAGGTCTTCAAGAGAGAAATGTACTAGTCAAACCAGATTGAGCATATTCACTATTTGTTTTTCCTTCTGAAGGCTAGAAAGAATCGGCCATTTAATTTAAGATGTCGAACACCAAATACCAAGCTGTAACTTTCGTTTATTTGAATGTGGAAGATGCTGAAGGGTTTCTACTATATACAGTATTTTTACACAATGAAAATATTAACTCAGTCAATATCAACACTTTAAAACGTAGCAAGCAAATTTCAGTGATAAGTTTTTAAGCCATCATTTAGTTTGACTTTTCTATGAATATGCTATGAATGTCATGCAATATGAAAGTGTACATATTGTCTGATGTACAACAGTATATATGATCACATTCCAAATTTGATTCTTTTCACCATGTGTTATAACTAGAGTTGATACTTCTTTCAGTTGACTTGTTTGAATCTCATTAATACAAATATTCACTTCATGTTTATGTTCTGTAACATTCACTAATTGAGAATATGTACCTTGTAAAACTGCAGCATTGAATTTCGTAACTGAGATTAGGAAACTATCAGAGGGCTGGATGGACTGTGTGGTTCTTCAGCTCCTTCACCTATTAATAAACTCGTGTTTTTGTGAGATTAAGTTACCATGTTGGTTATAATAATTACTTCCAGGCCACAGAGTGAGTTTATTCTTAAATTTACAGCTTGCTTAATTCATCCTTAAATCCACCTGACCACTCCATAGTAAAATGCAGAAGCGATTTATTTGCTCTGTTTAAAGACTTGGCTGTAAAAAACATCATCCTTCCATCTACCTATATATGTATATACACCCATTTTGATGATATACATATATCCATACACTTTACAACATAGTGTAACCTGCACCAGCCCATTTTAAAAAACCTGCACTTTCCATAGTAAATAGTGTTGGTTACAAAATAACACTATAGCATTTGTTAGGCTTGCCGTCTAATTTTTCTGCAATCCTTTCTTCTGTCCACTTTACACTGTCGGAAAAGTAGTGAGACAAAAAAATCAACAGTATAGTCTAGATGTTCTTAAGACAATGCAGCTGTACTATGGGCATGTTGCAGTTGACTTCAGAGAGGAGGCCAGTTTTGATGCATATTATTTCCCTGCTTCCAGTTAAAGGTTGTCTGCTGGTCTTCACATCCCGTTCACGTCGGGTACCTGTTTCTCCATTCTGTACAGCTCACATTGGTGAGCTTGTATGAGCTCTATCTCAGCTCCCATCCACGAGTAACAGGGACTCTGACACATTTAAGCATCTGGGAGGGAGAGTTCAGTCCCCCTTTTGAGAGTATCACAAATATACACTGGATAAAAGCGGTCACAGACAGGCCTGTGGTTCCCTATGCTGATCCTGTGGGAGCATTTTTAGAAAGTCTTACTGAAACACAATTTCTGCCCAGCTGGGATCAGAACCGCATTTCACTAACACTCATTCAAAGTAATCAAGTTTTATATTTCTTTCTTGAAAGGGTAATCACTCTTCCTGCAATTAGTGAGCCTGCTGCATCAATGGAAAATCACCTGGGGGAGGGTGTTTTAAGTGCATTCACTTTATGTTCCACTTCAGCTTACCTTGGCCACAGAGCTGGGCTGGGAATGCAGGGAAAGGGGAGCGTGTGCTGGAAATGATGGCTGGCAGATTGCAGACAGCAGTGAGCTACCCTTAAGTTCACGGTGGGGGCAGTCAGCTTTCCTAGTGAACCGAACCTGTAGCAGCCACGCACACACGTACTCTGGTGCTGCTAATGGTTTCCATTGGGAGGGGTGGGCAGGGGGGCCTGGATGCACTGCATCAGGCAGAGGCTGCTGCCTGGGCACTTGGGTCAGCCTCAGGATGAAGGGGAGAAGGCACGTCCAGGGGTGTCCCAGGAAGTCTCCATCACCAGAAGCCAGGCAAGGCTGTTAACATGCACATCCCACTTACATGACTACAGATAGATGAGGTAAAGCCAGGTCAGCATGTGATGACAGTAAAGATTTGCTCCCTGCCCTGGAGATCTTGCAGACCGGGCTCACTGCACAGAAGTAATTCGTTGTGCATACAGAGCAAAATGAAAGGAGATCAAATCCAGCGTAACTTTGCGAAAGCTCTGACATCTCAGACTAATCCAGTATCTCTCTTCTAAAAATAACTGACTTCTTAAACCCAGGAGATGTGATGGAGCCAATCCAGCCGAGCCTCAGTAATTCATGAGGGGGCAAATCACCTGGGCACAAACAGGAACTGCTGCAGGAAGGAAACACAAAGCAACACTCACTCACAAAGACACGAATGCTTCTCCTGTGGGGTGCATTGCTGCAGTGCAACCCCTGGCCTCACAGTCAGGAGACTGCTTTCATCCCAAGTGCATTGGGGGGTACCTTCAACACCCAGTGAATGTGTATGCTGGTGCAACAAGCATTTCTGAGACCTTTCCCAGAAACACAGTATGCTGCTCTGATGCGCTCGAGAAATTCTGGTGTGATCACGTGCAGTGAAGTACCAAAGTGATCAGGAAAACAGAAACTTACTGGGCAAAGAGAGTCACTGAGCTTGAACTATTTCTACTCCCATAAACCCAAGGCCTGTGTTTTAAAAAGCCTGTTCCTGTAAATCTACTGGAGCTGAGCATTAGAAAGGGCTGTAGGAAGAAATGTGCCCAAAAGGATGGGTCCATACAAAGGCACCCTAATTTGATTCACCCACAACTGAAGACAAGAAATCAGACTGGTTCTTTTTGATGACCACATTAGCAATTTTCTGAAACACTCTTTCCACTCACGGTAGAAATAACTGGGAAGATGGATACAACACACAATAGCTGGTTTTTCAGACCAGGTTTGAAGTTTTGTTTACCACACCCCCAAGGTATCACTGATATTTTTAAACTCCAGTCCACCATACTTTAAAATATTTCATCTTAAATTTAATTCAGATTTTAAATGTTACAGAGATGCGAATTATTTCTTGCACAGTAGCAAAAAAATAAAGTCGTAAAACCTCTGTTCATTCTACAATAAACATCCATTCTCAAATTCGTGAGGTTTGATGCTGCCAGCAAGCAAGACCCAACTACTGCTACTTACAGGCAAACAATCCAAAACAGGTTCATATTCCCTCTCCCAGACAGAAAGCAAACCAGTGTGCTAAGTGGAGCATTGCTCTGCCAACAAGTCCAGAAGTCCCCAACATTGCACATTGCTTTGGGGTGGATGGGAGGACTTGGTCACCAAAATAAGTGTCTTGTCCCCAAACCCTCCTGCCACCAGCCTCATGATGCTGGCAGCCCCCTCACCCAACCCTCTTCCCTAGTGTGACATCCTCACTCTGTCAGCTGGGTGAGCCATGCAGTGATCCTTGGGGTGAGCCCAACCTCCCTCCAGCGTCTGAAGGATGAGCAGGACGGGTTTTATTTAGTTCTCTGTTAATACTCCCTATGGCACAAATCCCCCATGTTGGGGACCCTCCCTCCGGGCCGTGGTCTTGCCCAGCCCATGGGCAAACAGCACCCACTGCATCAGTCCCTTACTTCAGGTAAGGAACCAGGTTTCCTAAATTCCACTCCTGATTAGCCAGCCCCTGTGTCACAGCAGCCCTTTGGCCACCACTCGGCAGGAGGAGCAGGTGAACAGTCACCTCTGGCCTTATTTTATCCATCGTGACTGCCTGCTTAACACCACATCCATTCAGGCCCTGGGTTCTCCCCTTTCCAAGGACACCAGTGTGGACCCTGTCCTGGACAAAGCCCCACTTTGGGTGCCACACGAGGCTGCTGGAGCGGTCAGTGACAGGCTGATGAGTCTGGCAGTGCCTGACCTGCTGAAATGCTCCCCTCAGCCTCACATTTTCCCTTTCTCCTCCAAGACCCAGGCCGGAACCTGGATGGCTGGGGCACAGGTCATAAAGACATTATCATTAGAGGAAACAAAACCAAAAATCCCCTGAACTTTGCAAATGAACATAAGCAATGCCATTGAAAAAGCAATCATTTACAAATAAATCCCTGCTAAGGAAAGAAACCTCCACAAAGGAAAAGGGGCTTAATTCAGAGGCCTTGGCTGTGCTGTGGATCGCTGAGCATGGCTGAACTGCCCCAGAAACCTTCTCATGGCAACATCGAGGCAACCTGACCCCAAGGCCCAAAATACTTAATTTTATGTAGGAACTTTTAAACTCACGAGGTCATTAGCTCTTCAGTCTGCACATCAGGACTGACTGTAGAGTTGCCACTATCCATTTGTTTTAGAGCAGCACTTAGACTTTTCTTCCCTTTCATTTTGTTGGAATTGCACGGGTCCCAACAAAATGATATGCAAGAATTAGCTTTTTACGAACAATACAATTCTGATTTTAAATCAGCACATGAGACAATTAATTTTGTAGGATAAGGAATCTGTTGCAAATATACAGCAGTACACCCACACATCACCATCTGCTGTGGAGAATTAAATGTACAACTCACAAATTAAATCCTGCAAAGTTGGTGCAAAAAGGTCCTTGCTTGAATTTAAACAAGGCTGTGGAAACCTGCAAACACATTGCAAAAGATCATGAAAACAATAACAAATTTGTCCATCTGCGAGTCAGTTTTAGCAGGGTTGGAGTTTTTTTTTGTTTTTTATATTGGTGCATTCGCAATAATTGTTGCAGCTTGCAATGCAAATTGTGTTAACTGTACTTGAGCTCTCCTGGCCAGGAAAAGTCACTCATGGAGGTGCTCCCTACAGGCTCCATAACTTTTTGCCACATCTTCTGTGCTTACGAGGGGGAGAAAAAAAAAAACAACACAAATTCCCTTTCTATCATACTCAGTTTAGCCTCAATTTTTAAAAAATTGGCAAATCTGGCAATTGTTGTGGATATTTTATTATTAGATTTATTAACAAACACTGTTCCACTGAAGTGAGGAAAAATAAATATCAACAACTACTGCTGCCATGAAAAAACTGACAAACACAAATATCAGCATCCCTTTGACTCCCCTGAAGCCAAGCCTTCATTCTCTAATTTTGCCTCTGATATTTTTCTAACATGCTAATTTGAAACCTGCTCTTAATTTTACACCTGGCAGAGCCACCTGATACTAAGTCACGTCTCCTGATCTTCTGCACTGAGGAGATGGCTACAGAACCTTCATAGCCAAGTAAGGCAGTGAAGCCAGACCCAAACAAGCCAGTAGAACATGTGGTTACATATGAGGAGGCTGGAGCATCCTGAAAGCCAAACTCTTTGTAACCCAGCCTTTTCCATGGTTGGCTTTGACCCCCGGGACAGCTGAGACTCCTGGGTGCTCTCTGAGAGCCACAGGCTGGAAATGAACCTGGGACCTGCTCCTCACACTCTCACCAGTTGTGTGCCTCAAAAAAGTTGCCCTTCTCTTTCCCTTCTCTTTGTTTTTTTTAATAGGATGCCAGGAAAACGTGCTGACACTTTCTCTTGTTACTACTTCATTTTATTAGTGAAAGAGCTATAAACACACTGTCTCAAAGCACACACTTAGGCTAGTAAGCCCATCAGCATCTGGAATTCTACCTGCACATCCCCGAAACTATGAGGGCATGTAGGAAATACAAGATACAGCATTCCTCTGCCACAGACAAAAATTGCTCTGGGCTGGTGTTCTTAGAGATTTTAGCAGGGTTGTTTGTTTCTTTTTGAAAATGCAAACAGTTCCTAAACCCTTTCTGAGATGCCTGTGCTGTTTTAATATGCACTTATCCTCTCACACACCTGGGAAGTGCTCTCGGTACACACACCCCGAGTATAATTTATGCTGAGGGGCCTGTTACATGTTTAACTCAGATAAAGTGTATCCGTAATTAAAAAATGCAGCATCAGAGGTACGACGTGCATGTAAATTTGCGGGAAGGATTCTATCAACGGAACGAACGCCGCTGAAGACTATTTAAAACCACAGCCTAATCAGAAAACTAGGCATCTATATGTATTTATATCAATATCACAAACCCCTTTGACATCCTCAGCACTGCTAGCACTCTGCCTAGAAGCCGACTTATCGCAGCTGCCTTGGGCACGCTGGCATGCATAAAAAATCAAGTGACTTGATTAATCAGTCAAAGTTGCTGAATCATGGGCTTGCAGCCCTGCCTGGGTAGCCTTGGCTATCGACAGGAAACCGTCAGCCTGGGATTGAGATTAATTCCTATCAGCTGGTCCCCAGACCTGTGTGGCCCTTTGCCAGCATTTTTACGAGAAGGAGAATCTTAAAAATTTCAGACCTGAAAAACAGCTGTGTCAAAGGGGTGGCAGCGTGTGTGTCAGAAGAGACTCCAATGGTAAGTGTCAAAAGGGAAGAAGACCTTAGAAGAAGAGGCAGGAAAGCTGTGAGCAAGAAAATCCTGACTCCACTTGGAAGCTGCCTCCAACAAACAGAGCCAGAGGCTGCCTGGCTGCATCCAGCAGCAGCTGCAGGTTGATCCCAACCTGAGCAAACCCCATCTGAAATTCAGCAGCCTCACCAAGGGAAGAGTAGAAAGAAATGAAGAACATGTGATATGGGTGGGGATGGAAAGCAAAAGTAGCCAGGCTGTAGCACCAGTGCAGCCATACCAGGAAAATGGGGACACTTTTGGGTCTCTGGGGCATGAACTACCTTGCCATGAGTTTTCAGAAGTCAGAGAGGCTGGGAAAAAAAGTGCTTTCTCTTAACACGTAAAGAGCAATTTGTCCAGAAAAAAAAGATAAATGCCTAGGGGATATGTTTTATTTGATACTCCCTGTGAAGGTTCCTTGCATGACTCACCCTGCCCAGTGTCCAGCAATCTTCACCTCCTCTCAGGAGGGCTGGATGCTTTGGGAGAAGGAGCTTCCTTCCTTTGCCCACCTGTGTCTGGAAAAAAACCAGCCTTGAAAACAATTCACTGAGCCCTTCAGGGACCATGTGCAGCAGCCCAGCTCTCTGGCCATGTGCCCTAGATGGAAATGGTGCTTTTTGTCATACGGTTCAAACCTTCCCATCCAAAGATGTTATCCTTGGTTGGATCTTCAGGTGAGACAAACAGCCACTGCTCCTCTGAAGGGCCCTGACCCAGCTAGGAAACCAAGAAACTTTTGTTTAAAGAAACAAATGAACAAACAAAATCATACGAGTCCCTGGTGAGAGGGGATGCAGAGCCCATAGATGCTGCCTTCTCCAGCTCCTTTCTTCCACCTGCCCACACTGCCCAGAAGATTGAGGCTGCAGTGGAGGACAAAGGCCTTAAGGGGACCAGTTCAGGCACGAGACTGTTCCTCAGTTGCTGATGCCTCCTTGCCCAGCAGACCACAACAGAGAGAACCATGGTGACACATTTGCCAAATCTTTCCTGCCAGGCCGCTGGTAGAGGCTTTTGCTTTGCTTTTTCAGAGCGTGAGCTAAGTGCCCTTGAATGAGAATCTAGAATAAAAGGAAAAGGAGGGCGAGCAGCCTTTGTGCCAAACCTCTTACACTTCCTCCAAGTGTGACTCTGCTGCACTTGTGTATAATCATATTAACATATATTAGAGGAGTTGTGTGCCAGTAATGGAAGAGATTGTGAAACTACAGTATCTTATCTATTAAAATAGCCAGAGTAATAATATCATGTCAGCTAAATTAAAAAGAAGACACTGTTCAGGTTGATCACTGCCTAAACCCAGTCTGTCTTTGGCTACACACATATATGTTTCAATATGAACTGACTGTGTGTGTATTTGCAATATTAAAAGATAAAATATTGTTCTTTGCCATGTTATAAACTAAGTTTGTGCAATGGAACAGATTTTTAAAGCTAAGTTAAAACCTCTTGAGAGTAAGGGGTTTATAATGGAAATGCTGACAGACTCTTAACTATAGCACTGGGATCTCTCTTGCTATTATGACCAGATAAACCAACAAGGTAATTCAATGTAGTGTTCCAGCTCCGAGACACTAACACACTCCTTCTGGTCCCAGGTGCTGAGGGAAAGTTAAATATAAAACTTAATGAAACTGCAGTGACTGACTACAGGGCTGGATGGTTGCCCCTGCACCATGGAAAGGGGAATTTCTCTCCCGGGAGGGTGTCTGAAAGGCAGGCAGTGACCGGCTGGTTCAAGTGTGAGCTCTGGCTGGAGCCTTCTGAAGTTCTCAGAAGTCAAATGACTTTTGAAAGTCAGAAAGCTGTGAGAATCAAACCCAGTCCCTGCACACACTGCACACAAGAAATAACTAGAAATGCAGAGCAGGGTCAACACCCCCACCACATCTCCACATAACAGATGCTGAGGGCAGGATTTGTGCTCACAGGAGTTGGGGGGCATAGACCTGCCCTCTCTCCCTGCAAAATTGCCCTGGAAGTCTTCAGTTTAGCAACTGAAGTTCTGGGGAATCCAACTCCACTCACAAAGCAACAGCTGGAGAGAAGCTGAGGAGTGGAGGGGTGTTCAGTCCTTGCTCTGTTTCCAGAGCCTTTCCTCTGGCCTCAGAGGTGGGGTTGTGCTAAGCTGGCACAGCAGTTCTCCAGCTTGTATCCAAATAGATGGCAAAGCTGCCAGCAGCAGGAGTGCAGTTCATGCCATGCTTTAACACCCAGAAAACTTTGCTACTCCTTTTTGTGCCACTTATAAAATTACTGACACTACTAGAAGGTGCACACACTGCCTCTACCTACACATAAAATCTTGAGCAAACTTCCCGAGGTTGGTGGGCTGGTAGCACTGCCTTCTGTCAAGACCGTCTGACATTTCCAATTACAAGACTCTATTTTCAGCTGCTTATAACTGTCATATTTTGACCAGTAACTTGTCATTTTCCATCCTGGGCATCTGCCGCGGGCTGAATTTTTTTGGAAAGCTTCAGCCAAAACAATATAGCTATTCCCAAGGGCAAGGCCAGGGAACAATGCACTGTTTTGTAATGGTAAAAAAGAAAAAGAACTGACATCCTCTTCTTTAAGATGCACCACGATTCCTCATGGTTTGGATAGGGGAGTAGAAATTTAGTCAACTTGTGACCTTTGTATTAAGGATGTGCCTTTTTGTTACTGCTGTGAAAATCTATGCAAGTGTGGCCAAGTGAAAGCACTTGGAAAAAATCCAATCTGACTTTCTCAGCAAAGACTTTTTTTTTGGTGAAAATCCTAAAAACTCTGAGGATCCTGCCCTGCTGGGCTCGTCTTGCTGTTTGGCTTGTCCAGAAGGGAGTAGCCCCATCCCAAAGGCAAATAGATGGAGAGAGAAAAGACAGAACTGGAACAAGGAGGAAATAGTGGGGAACAGGCAGAGTGATTTTCACCCACCAGAGCTGCTGTCTTTCCATGACTGGGGACAGGATCCAGAATCCTGAGTCTTGCCATCAGGAGGCTGCCAGGGAGTGCTGTGAGATCCCACCGTGCCCGGTCGGAAGTGGCAGGTTTTACAGCTCCGAGCTCGGCGTGGCTTTTCCTGGGTTCACAGCCCACCAGCAGGAGTTGCAGCTGGAAGTGCTCCACTCTCTGGAAATGAGATGCCAAAATGAACAGCATACTTTTAGCAACTCCATGCAAAACGCTGGGTTAAACGACCTTCCCAGGCCCACAGAGCAGGCTTTTGGCAGAGCCCAGGTCTGCAGGGCACCGTTCAGGTGGCTGATCTGGGACAGCATCCTGTGCCCAGCTGCATTCCCACAGCCCTCTCAACCTCCACAGCATATGAAGCGGGGACTTGTAGAAAACAGCATCCCTGACTCACCTGTGCTCTCAAACCCACCCTGAGCACCACCCAGTCCTGGACCCAGGGTGTCAGAGGGAACGTGTGACACTAAAACCACGCGTGATTCGCATGCTCAAGTGGTGCAGGTGGCTTCTGTTAGTTGGTTCCCTGTGTTTTGCATGTAGGAATACAATCATTCCTTATGTCCTTTGAATATGGAAATCCAGGAGAGAGAAAATGGAAGGTGTTTTCCTTCTCGAAAGTTGCCTTTGACTGGTGCATCCTGCCTCTACAGAAAGCTGATGTTTACTACTGCGATACATTTATTTTGAAACTCAGTTCATCTGCTGTAAGAAATTACTCAGACCATTAATTTTGGAAGCCAATGCTGAGAGATCACGAATGTTAAGAATTCTAATTATGTTGGGTCTGGAAAATTTAATGAATAAAAGAGACTTTTCATAAGCATCTTGAGCCATAATATTTTAATGCTATTGGCATTAATTAAAATATCTAGAATTTTTAAAGGAACCCTGTCTTTATCCCTTTAAATATTTTACTTCTACCGTTAGAAAAGAAGCAGAATTTTGCTAAAGCCACAAAAAACATGTTCTTTGTGGCTGATCATCTCATTTATAATCGTGTCATGGCGGGAACAACCTTTTGCTGAAATTTTGTTTATGCTTCAAAAATTTTCTCCTAATAACTTTTTCCCCCTTCCCCCCTTCCCAAGCACTAGCAGGTCTGGATTTGTCTTCTGTGCAGGGCTGGGAAGATAAAAGTCCAGATGATTTGGCGTTGTACAAGGGACTGAACTCTCAGTGTCTGATTAATGATACTATCCATCTCAGAAGGTAGTGATTCCCTCCTTTAGAGCTTAGGGGGAAAAATAGCCTAACCTTTGAATTCATATTTCATCATCTTCCGCTGGCATTTGTGGCTTTCCACAGGACACAGGGCTGCAGCTCTCAGGCAGTCCCAGGGCTCAGTGGCAGCAATGCTGCTTTCCTCCTCACACCAACCAGTACAGAAAATGCTTTGGGAAAGAGGGGGGCACCTGCCCTTCTGCATCTGCTTTGCAGGCAAGGTGGGTTCCCACAGGTTCAGTGCCACATCCTGTATGCTTGGCAAAAATACCTGGCTTTTCTAGGGAACACCCTTGCACTGTGGGATGGGCAGATCATGACTGCCAAGGTCTCTGCTGCTTGAGCTGTGAATGCAGAGGCCAGAGGCAGCTCTGGCATGGCTCTGAGGTCTCAGGAAGTGGGCTCATTCCCTGACTTGAGCACTCAGATGAGCTCAGAAAGATAAAAGGGTTTTGTTGTCTCTGATCTTAAGCTCACGGGTTTTTATTTGGGTTTTTCTAAGTATCTAAATATAAAGTCACTTGCTAGTCAATAATAGTACGGCCTTACCTTATTTGATGGCGTTCTCACATTTTAAGAGTTTCTAATTAAAGGAGGGACACGGGAACTGCCACATGCTGCTCAGCCATTGAGAAAATGGAGCCAGCGGATTTTCCAGGCACCAAACATGCCAAGAACTGCCTTGGATGGAACCAGCATTGTGCCATAGCCTGGGCAAGGCAGGGTCAGGTGAATGGAACACCAGGAACAGCAAAGAATCTGCCATGCCCTCAGAGGCACTTAAACAGGCATTTTCTCTTGAAAAGACCACAACTGTAGCCACCTGAAAAGTGAAAACAGCATTTTGCAGCGGATCAGGGCAGGCAGAGTTTCCCCAAGAAGAGCAAATAGCAGAAAGAGGAGGTTGAGCTTTATTTCTGCCAAATTGGGCACAGCCTTCTCTGTCTCAGAGGTGCTTGGCACAAAACAAAGCCGCTGCTGTTGGGACGCTGCACACCAGTGCATCGTAGCAAAGAGGCAGGTCACTGCTTGCTGGCAGTATTTTCTCCTCCAGTGCAAATATGCTGATTCAGCAGGCTACCAAGCTTGCTTCTGCTTATTTCTGTGTGCTGGGCACAGCCAGGTGTCACACAGGTGAGGCTGCACATAAGACATACAGGAGGCCCAGAGGGCTTTTATCTATTTTCTCCATGTGGCTGAGAGAGCGCTCAAAGGCACCTGCTGATTTTGTATGTTCGGTGCCGCAGAGAGGAAAATCGATGTGGGAACTACAGATGGCTTCAGTGTTACAGGGTAGTCCAAGCTGCTTTTTGATGGAAACAGAACTGATTCACTCTTAACAACTTAACTTTACTGACCATTATATTTTGTTTCATTATTCAAAGGCAAACACTGAAGAAGCATGTTGTGAACACAGTTCTTTCAGATGGAAGGAGGTGAGAACCATTTGTGTAGCATTTCAGACACTTGTTTTAGTGACTTCACATGGTTTCAGGAAGCTTTTCTTCTAATACTGAGCTGCCTTTAGCAGGTCTTTTTTTTTCCTATGCCTTGGGATCCAGGATCATTTCCGTGTTTATTCTGCACTCCAGTGCTATCAGCCATCCTCAAGTGTTTGTCTCATCACTTTCGAGACTGCATCCCTACCCAGGAAAACAGTGAGGGACCAACTTTCTGCTCTCTGCAGGTTTTTCTCCCAATAAGCTGGAAAATAATGTTTGTTTGGCTCATATTCTTAGCTAGCTGTGGACTCCCCACTGATACCCCCTGCCCTGTCAATTGCTGACTAATCGTGCCTGCAGTAAAAGTAATCCAAACTGGGGAGTTATTCAGCAGCAGCAGAAGGACCCATTAAAACAGATTATGCTCTCTGCTCTGTTTCTGTCCTTATCCTGAGGGATCACCCTGCCTAGGCACTGCCCCAGGGCACACAGACCCAGGGCTCTGCAAAGTCACCCTGGATGTCCCCTCAGCCGGGCTGCAAGGCTCATCTCAAGGGGCCAGGCAAAATGCAGGCCAGCGGGGTCTGTGCCCCAAGGGACCTGCCTGCGAGGTGATGTTAACAGGCAGGCTGTCCAGGAATGCTTCCAGGAAGGAAGCTGTCCAGGAAGCTGCTATGATGGTTTTTTATCTTTCTTATCCTTGATACACAGGCAGCAAAGTAGGTCTGTATTTGGTTTGACTGAGCCTTCCTCTGAGGCTTCAAGGGGAGCAAACCCCTACAGCATTCAGGCCCTAGAGAGAAAAAAATAATGCACAGTGGTGATGTCCTGGAGTTAATTCAGCTTTGAAACTCAGTGGCTGCTTGGCATCAGGAAAGACCCTGGCCTGGGGAGAGGAGCAGTGTTTCTGCAGGCCATCTAGTCTTTGGTATGTCATAGAATCAGAGAATGGTTTAGGTTGGAAGGGACCTTAAAAATCATATCATTCCAACTTCCCTGCAATGGGCAGGGACACCTTCCAGTAGACCAGGTTCCTCAAAGCCCCCATCCAACCTGCCCTTCAACTTCCAGGGATGGGGCATCCACAACTTCTCTGGGCAGCCTGTTCCAGTGCCTCACCACCCTCACAGTGAAGAACTTCTTCCTAATATCTAATCTAAACTTACTGTCTTTCAGTTTAAAGCCATACCCCGTTGCCCTATCAAAATAAACCCTTATAAAAAGCCTCTCTCCATATTTACATCCTTTTCCCTTAGAGCAGCTTGGTTACAAGGCCTTTATGTCTGTCACTGTGGGTTTTGTTGCTGCTTTGAAGACCCCATCTCCAGCTCAGCACCTTGCTCCTAATACTGGCTTTTTGGAGGTCCTATGCCTCTGTCTCTCCACCAGCTGTGCCAGATGTGGACTCCATGGCAAGGTCTGCTGCTCCAGCTGCTTTTTCTCTGATCCTGTGCCTGCCGTTTCACCCCTCGAGGTGCCCATCCCTTTCCAAGTTGCCTCTACTCTTCCATTCAGTGCCTCAGTATGCCCACGTGTGTCTCTGGAAGTCATTTTTCTCGGGCACAGTGAGCCAGTCTGACTGCAAGGATCATCATCCTCCTTCCAACCTGCTGTACAGAATAACTTACACAATCCTGTTGCACCCATGAGCTTAATTCAGCCGCCTCCAGCTGAGCTGTGGCCGCTGCCAACAACACACGAGCTGCTCTGAGGGGTGTCAGAGAGGGCCTGTAGCTGGAGGGTGAGGGACACCAATAAAATGGAGTAACCTCAACTGGGCAGTGAATCAGCCACCCCTTCTCCTCTGGAAAGTACTGTACATGGTTAATGCCACATGGCTGGACCTTCCTGGGCTTCCTCTCCCCACTTTGTTTAATTGTGTGACATTAAAGCTACCCCTAAGCCAGGAGGACAGGCCGTATGCAGAATGTACCTACTTACCTTGCAGGTTTTTAAACTGACTGAATTCAAATAGGTTATGTAAAGCAGCACAATCTACACAATTTAAATTGGCCTGACTTCTGAAAGCTGCAGGTTCCAGGACCAGAAAGAAAGCCTGCAGCTAGGCTGAGTATCCAAGGGAGGTCCTCTTGGCGTACAAAGATCAAGCACAATCTGAAATTCAAACATACCTTTACGCCTAGTTTTTATCTTATTTCAGTTTCACGCAAAATAATGTTGCCCTAGAAATGAAATTTCCCCGTGTGTCTGCCACAGCTCTACAATGCCCATTTAGTGGAGCAGCAAAGCAAAGCACCAGGTACTTGACAGCTCTTTTTGTGTCACTCGCAACATGCCTTCTAATTCTAGAGAGCTACTGCCATGTACTCCAACAGGGTTTCTTTGCTTTCCTGAAGCAGTTACATGACTTAAGAGTTTGGTCATCTTTTCTGCTAATCAGAATTGTATATAGGAACAGGACACAGGTAGAAAGCCATGCATATTAAAATCTAGCTTGCTCAGGACACCAGTAATATGATCTATGCAGCTCTGCAAAAGGAATTTTTATTATTTTCCCATCTTAACACGGTAGCATTAATATTTCATTACTAGATTTCACTATGATTTTGGTCCTGTTACTGTCTCAACCAATTTATTGCTTGAGAAGATTATTTTTAATCTTCAGCAGTAACTGAGAATATACCCTCAGAAAACCTTTCCCAATGTGGAATTTCTTTGCTATTTCATTATAATTGAGGTGATGCTGTATCCAACAGCTCTTTATGAGAACAAAATATATACATCAATTTTAAGAGAGGAGGGAGGCTTATCAGTTTCTAGCTCAAAAGTCTGTGTTCTCCACTTGTCTTAATTTGTAATTACAGAGTTTCAGGCATTAAGAATGGGGAGAATGAGCTAAAAAGATGTGATCTGATACAGAAAGGCTGGGTTTAGCACTGAGCACTCAGTCCAACTGGCTTCTGCAGTACTACAGCACTGGTGCTCCAGCAGTTTCCCTTTGAAAAATGAAGATGTTTATTTGGGCTCTGATTCAAATAAGGTTGAGGGTATGAAAGCACAGGCAGCTTTAGGCCAAATTTGTTCCTCTCTAGGCTTGTGATTTAGGGCCCTGTATCTCAGAGCCAGTCCTGGCAGCCAGAGAATAAGAAAGGGCCAAAGACTTCACGGAGAGTCTGATCTTAACCTCATCTCCCACCAGCCTCAAGACAGCAGAACAGGGTTTAGCACCCAGGGTGTGCACTAACTATAAGAGTTAAAAACAAATCTCAAAAAAAGGTCTCTCAGAATCTGCTTCACAGTTACAAAATGTTTCTCAGTGTCAAACACAAGCAATTAGTGTTATTTATTCATCCCCTTACCAATGTGAAAAACATCTCAGTCCCCAGTTCCAATTCCCTCCAGCCAGGTACTGCCGGTGATATTGCATCTCCCCTTAATTCCAGCCTGACGGATGTAGGACAGGATGTGCCATTTTTGTCCCTTATCCTACCCTGGGGAGTCTGCTCTCTTTGCTTTGTGGACAACTTCCTTGTCCTCTCTAAGCGCAGGGTTATTTTCCCAACTGTTTTGAGGATATATAAGATAGGACAGAGGTGCTGGCAGTTCTCTACCAACCACTGACATGAAGCATAACTGGCCCTTCACCAGCTGGGAAACCAGGCTATTCCCAAAGGTACAGAGAGAGGCACAGGGATGCTGACCCAGCCCCACAACAAGCAGATGATTTGCCCATTTGTCCCCTTGGATACAAAGTCAAAATATTCCCCTGTATGTTATCACACCTCCTGAGGGACTCTTCCTTCCTCAGCTGCCCAAACCCTTCCCTAAATTCTATCTGGAGCAATACTGTTATGTACCACCCTTCCTATCTGCTGAAACACCCATGCAGGGGTCCCCCTGGGCTGCCTTGTACCTCTCCAGAGCGTATCCCAAGTAGCTCAATCCAAAGAAAACCATGGATCTGGCACACTGCCCCTCGGTGTGCAGCCTGGCACAGCGTTAAGCTTCACAGGCACTTTCTCATGATGCAAACCTGACATGACTCATTGCAACGATGAGTCTACAGTGGTCTCTCTGTACAATACCTTCTCCTCCTCCTCCTCTCCCAACTGTGTGTGAGTCTAAAGGATGGCCTCATTTCTCCCCCTTAATCAGTTTATCAAGAAAACATCTGCACTCCCCCTCCATCATGTCCCCAACCCAAGGACAGCCTGAAAGGATCACTGAGGTACAAACCACCAAACCAGCCCAAAGTCCCAGTGCAGTCTATCTGGTGACAGTCACACATCAGCAGCTCTCCAGCAGACTTCAGTACATCTCAGGTACTGCACTTTGAGGGCTTTTACTGTTCAAGCGCTTGTTCTGAAACCCCTTCTGGGGTAATCATAGCTCTTCTAATTTGGGGAGTTAAAACCAATTCAAAGCAGAACCAAAGGACACAAATTTTTCACTCTGATATTTCATGTGTCTCAAACCTCTCCCAGCCTGCATGAGTGCATCAGTATTTGTGAAATTTGGGGAGAAACCAGGTGGGCTCATACTTATCCCTTTAACAGACTCCAGAAATGATGCTAATCCAAATCAAATGGTCTGTCTTTGACACAGCATCAAAAACCTCATAAAAGCCCTCCTAGATTCTAAACATTGGGTACATTCTTCACAGGGAAAATGAGCAGCAGGGCAGATTTTCCATTGAAAACATTTTCTCCTGTGATTCTTCCTGATCTGAGAATTGTAACAAGTGCATGGAAATTACAAGTTGCTATAAAAATTACAGAGACTAAAACTACCGTTTTATCCTGCATTAGAACAATTTTAACATTGTTAGAGGAATACATCTATGCAATTTTAAAATTATTTGAGTCATGACAGAAAGACTCACAACTGCAATATTTATCTTTCAGATTCATCTTAGGATGTTCCTGAAGACTTGTGAGATGTCACATTATATAGCATTTTGTGGGGACTGGAGAAAGTCACTTTGACAAGCAACGCGTGTAAATTGGAGCCATTGATTATGGAGGATTTAATTTTATCTGTTCTGTATTCATGGTACAATAAAGAAAAAGACTTCAGTGGTCACTGTAGGACTGCAACAACTTCTAGAGAAATGCAATTTATAGTTGCATATTTTTAACAGCGAGCTTTGGCATACATTTGATTAAATTCTGCTTTCCAGTGCACTTAATGAGAATTCTAATTCTCTAGAGATTTCTATAGGCATGCCAGGTAAAGAGGAGTCTATCAAGTCAGAGCTGTGGTTGTTAGTACAAGGAGCTGGTTCCTTTGAAGAGAAATAAAATTCATAAGCATGCATGCATATATTTTAATATTGCCAAGATACATATTGGCAGAGCAAAAAATAGTAAGAAGATTTATTACCCACTCTATTTCCCAGTGTATACAAATGCAAGTGATACTTGTGAGGTATAACATCTTTCAGGCATGTGTTTGAACTGAGTGGCTAGAGCAAAGCTTATTTATTTTGCGTTCTCAGAAAATTTGAGGTTGATTTGGTCTCTAAATTTCAACAAGTTATCCCATTGATTTCTCTGCCTGATGAGCAAGGCATAAGACTTCTAAGGGATGCAATGTCAACTCCTGACTGAGGGCCATCCACTGCTCTAAATAAACAGGGCTAAAACATTGAATAACTTTTTCTTACCTGCATCTTTCTGGTATCTCTCTGCTTCAGCTCTCAGATTACGATCACTTTTATAAGGACTATCTCACTACCACAACCATCTTCTTAAATCAGCTTGGAAAAGAAGTTCTCCCTTCCTGGTAGGAATAGTGGGGGTGTCCAGACAGGACACCTCCTCCCTATATAAGTCTGTAGCCCCAACCTCACATCAGGTAAATTCTATAAGAGATAGTTTAGTTTTGGCAAGTGTTTTGTCCTTGGCTGCAGAGCTGGGAGAAGGACAAACTTTGTCACCACATAACCTGTTAGGGGAAACTCCTTGGAGCTGATAAAATCCATCCCTAATACTGCCAAAGGTGGAGCACATGGTGAATGAGGGTATGAAGGCACAGATCAGTCCTGGAAGAAGTCCTGAACTACCTTCCATTCACACTGAGCACAGTGGCAAGTTTCTCTTGTTCCAGGCTGCCTTCTTCTAGCCTGGATATTGGGAAGTGTGAGTGAAACCCTAGACACAATCATCTCAGTGGCAAAACCCCATTCATAGGGGTTAAACCAGGATTTCTTCCATGCAAGTATAGGTGTATCTCTCAGGTTTGTAAAAAATATGACAGTTTTTCATCTCCAAACTGATTCTGGTTTCTGAGAACTGCCGAGTTTATTGATTACTGGGGTTTTGAGTAATTTTTGACTGTGAAAATATTAACAAGAATATCTAGTCATATAATGTTTTTAATCTGCAGATTTCAAATTAACTAAAGAGTTTAGTAAGTTTTTACTCACCTTTCTGATGGGGACCCAGAGGCATGCAGGAGAGATTTGCTGTTCAAGATAGCAGAAGGGGACGCTGCCAAGGCAGACAGAGCACAGAGTTTGAAGCTGTACCCAAAACCACATTCATCAGGTCACAGTATTATTCTCCAGGTGAGTATACTTTTCTCGCTGTCATTACCATTAGCCCTGGAATTAAACTAGAATCAGTCTCCCTAAAGAATGTAAAAAAACCATTAAAAGCCTTAGTTTTTACCATTTCAGTTGTCACTATCTGAACCAGTGGGTTTTTTTAATACTGACCCATGCTCAATTCTAATTCTTACACTGGAATTAAAAACAAAACACGTTAAAAAAAACCACAACCAAACCCAAAGAACATGAAAAGAACAAATTAAATGTAACTTGTGCTTATGCTGATTTTCAAAAATAGGTTAATAAACATTGCTTAGATGAAAGGAGCCTCAAGCGTTAAAGAAAGAAATCAGAAGGTCTCACTTAAGTGATTTTTTGGCAGGAATCAAATTAACGAATATGATATGGATTGCTGACAAGGTGCTTGATCATTCTCTGCAGTGAGGATTTTTTTTGTGTATATATTTATTTATATAGATAGATATATATGCATGAGCTTGTGTTTGAGTTGATTCCATTAACACTTCATTTGATAATGATAAATAGCATTTTTACTGAAAAGGAAAATATCGAGAAGTCCTGATTTGCGAGAGCAAGTTAAAACGTATGACATTATTATGTCCTACTGCATTTTCTTCTCCTTTAAAAAACACAAGCCCTCAATGCTAGTATAAAAGAATGCAAACATTTTATTTAGCCCATAGACAATTTTCCTCTAATTCAATCTGCAATAACACAAAGTATTTTTTTTTGTAAGAGGGTGGAGGATAAAATAAAAAAAAAAAAAAAGGAGACATAAAAGAGACTTAATTAGATCATAGAACTCTTTCTTAAGCAGTATAGCATCTTAATTTCTGGTAAATTCAAGCAGCATCCATCTGGGGGTTGATTCTGTCAGTCTGTATCTATGTCTGTCTGCCTTTATCCATCTCTCTAGGCATCCATCGCAGTGGCTTCAGAGCGGAGCTGCAGAATCCAGCCCCTGTTTGACAGTGATTGGCTCTGACACTGACAAGCACTTACACCCCTTTCTCTGGCTCTTTTTGTTCGGCCTTAGATACACGTGTTGTCTGGCAAAAGTTAAAAATAAAGCATTTAGGGCTACGCTGTGGTCAGTTCTCATGTGCCTCCGCAGTGCGAGGGGGAGGAAGGGGAGGGTGGAGGCGGCCGCGTCTCAGCGTTCTGCACCACTCGCATCAAGGTCAGCCAGAACTGCTGCGAGAGCAAAGCCGGTGCCACCCAGAGCACGTGGTGTGCTATAAAAGATGTTTTCCTCTTAGAAGTAATCACCTGAAGGTCCGGAGGGCCTAAGAGATGCTCAGGCTTTGCCCCCACCGATTCAGGCAGCGGATTTAGCTGGCCACACCCCGATGCAACCAGCTCCTGAGCCTCAGGGCTCTTTGAAAATTTTCCATCAAAACTTTCATGAGAAGTATCTGATTTCCTTGAAAATGTCAGCATGTTTTTATTTTATTCTGCTAGGCAAATTAAATATGGAAAATGGAAAAGATATTAGCAGAAATCCAGAAACCCTAATGGCTGGGGGAGGGGACAGTATTCATTTTGTCAATGAGAAGCTTGTATTTTCAGCTGAACATCTTGGATTAAGACAGTGATGGCCTGACCAGCAAAAGAATAAGTGGAGAAACCCAGCTCTTATTTATGACCAGCTCTATTTCAGATATTTATGCAGTAAACTGACTGCTTCCCCCTACCTCACCCCTCACCAGAGAGGTGGGTACAGGCAAAACATTTCCCCCTCCACAGTTTCCTAAGGCTGGAGAATCTCTTTGCTACCCCTGTCTGCCAAAGCTGCAGAAGTGTCATAACCTTGCTCTGGATCAGTGGTGCTGGGGGCTCACTTGAGGAGACTTCAGGGTTAAAAGCTAAATTGGACTTATATGAATGTGGGACCAGAATGGATGAGGAGTCTGGGACAGAGTGCACTGATTGCAGAGCCCAGTGTGCTGCTACAGCAGGCAAACATGCTGCTGAAGCCCTCAGACATGTACCCACCCCCATCACAGAAATAGTTACAGGGGTTCTCCCCACTGCTGCTGTGGAAGGCTTTTCCAAAAACTCATATCTTTCATTAGAAAACCTCTTCTAAAATACAGGGTAACTTACTGATGATTAGTTTACAGTTACTTATGTAACAATATTGTCGAAGCTTAAAAAAATCCTCTTCATTCCTATCATGTTTATGGATGATTTTTTGCAGGCTTTAGTATTCTAAGGCACAATCCCTACTCCCCCAATGATCTATTCACCTCTCTCTGCTCCTGCTCTAGGTTGAATTCCTTTCAAACAGAAGTGGCTACAATTGGTCACTACATTCCTGAAGAAGTCTTACTAAAGGCTTCTAAAGGGCATTCATTTTTTCCTAGCTCGACTGCAAATGCTTCTTTTGATATAGTGCCAAATGTATGTCCCATTCTTCTGTATCAGTCCAACCGACAAGCCTTACCTTATATTAGAAATTGTCATTAGTTCCCAGCTACCTGACCTTGCTACTTGAACTGTTCAATGTAATCCCATTTATATCTCCCCAGTCCCTGAGGATATTCTGTTTTTCTGTATGCTGTCAGCCTCCTTGCTATTGACAAACCCTCCCACCTCCAGCCATCAGCACATTTCTCTAGTAGGTTCTTTTTGTGCCTGGTTGATTAATGAAAATATTAAATGATATTGGTCCCCAGACTGTGCCTTCAGAAATTCCACTTTTAGCTCCCTCTAACCTGGCATTTCCTCTTTCAGCATCATCTGTTATTATCTCCTATAGCCAGTTTCTCTTTATTTTACAATCCTGGGCCTAATCTTCATCATTCCCAATCATGTCATGGCTCTGTGTCAGACGTTTCTCTCCCAGTGTATATATATCACATCTATGGCCGTTATCTTTGTCTAAAAAGATCAGGATAATCTAAAGATTATCAAGTTAATCTCGTAAATCTGCTTTTGGTAAACCTATTCTGTGTGTTATCCTACTTCTTCCATTTGCTATGCTCTCTGTTACTCCGCTTTCTAAAAGCACTCTAATGCCTTGTGTACTACTGATGCCACATTAATATGCCTATGTTTAACTAGATCACAGGTTTTTTCACATCTTCAATACAGGAATCATGTTGAAATTTCTCATACCACCCCTACTTTAACTTAGTCCTAAATACCCTTCAAGCAGAAGTGCAGTTTCAAATGCCAATTCCTTCAGACTACGGTGAGGGAGATCTCAGAAACCGCTCCTTGAATTTTACTTCTGCCTCAAAGACATCATTTTCATCCTCCCAAACTCGCTCCCATAAAGCCAGTTTTCTGCCACCCAAGTACAGAACCATTGTCAAGATTGAACACCGAGTCACAAGCCAACCTCACTGCTATTTTCCTTGCTGTCATCTAATTTCGATGGCTGAAAAACCCTACTGTTTGTTTTAATTTCTTTTGCAGCTTCTGGGTAGACTAATTCTCATTTTACCTCTGTGATTTTGGATCTTACATCCTGTTGATCGCTGTTTCCATTCCTGGGAGAGTTTACCATTTTGAAATTTCAGAATTTCCTTTCAGTGAAAATACCTGCAATGGAGCAACATCAGAAGAACATTCATTCTGAAGCATTGCCAAAATTCGTTATTATCCTTTTTACAGTGTAACACAATTTCTTTATTTTATTGACTTCAATAGTGTCTTATATTTGAAAAGCATTGCTTCACAGATTCAGAACAGCAGATTCACTGAAGCTGAACATGAATGTCTGATCAGAAAGCAAACTTCTACTCCTGTGAGCAGTTGGTATCAGGGTTCTGTATGGACCACCCGCTATGCATATTGATTTGGCTGAAATGTAACCATGCAAAGTGTAGCTGCAGCTGGAAATGTCCCCAGTCAAAACAAAGCTCCTGGATTTAATCTTCCTCTGACTCTATATCAAGTTTGCAAGTCAAAAGAGGGTTTCTCTAAAGTCACCTTTGAAAGCTCACTTTCAGATCCGCAGTCAAACCCTGCCTTTATTTCCTCCTCCCTAATCACCAGCACCAGGCTGCATGATTAGCAAGTGAATGACAATTCAGGACCCACTGCAAAGCCCAAAGTGCAGGCTCATTTGATGATCAGGCCTTTTAATTCAAACTGAAGAAGGGATATGGCAATCCATCCACTTCTCCACGGTAATTTTGGCTTTGTAGGGCTCTGAGCTTAAAACTGTATTGTGGAGTCTAATGGGGACTGTTGACAGCAAAAAACAACTCTCTAGAATACACATTTGTCAAACTTTTGAGTTAAACACCAGGCTCCACATTTGCAGAGCCCTCTCTCTGAACATAGGCATCCCTAGCAAGGTGCAGAGTTCTGGAGCTTTACAGGTTTTGGCAGTGGAAATGCCTATGCAATGCCCAAAGAACCATCCTGTTGTTCCCACCATACAGTTCAGCCTCCAAAGCAATCCTATGAATTCACAGCTTATTTCTATCAAATCAAAAACTAGAACAAAACATTTCAAGTGGTCTGGGCCACAGATCTTGTTTCATAAAGAAATAGATGTATTTCAAATATATCTGTTTGTCATATCAATTCTGTCTATTCCTAATATTTGGTATATTAGGTAGACTTTGGGATACTGTACTATTTGCCACTCATTCTTCTGGATTATATATGAAAAAGCCACACTATTGCATCTGTACTAGAAGGCAGATTGTCTTAAGCCTATGCTCAAATGCAAGTCTACCACTGAACTGTACGATGCTAAGCCCACAATTAAAAGCTGTGACAAGGCAGGGTCTAGACCTCCAAAATTCCATGTAAAAGGTGAGATCTTGCCTACACAGCAAAATTGACATGGCTGTTGTGCTTGGTGCTGTTAGAGGCTTTGTTGAACAGCTATCAAGGTTATCTCCCACAGTAGCTTCTATAGGAGTGTCAGAATAAAGTCACATTTGGGTATAATTCAATTATTTTGGTCTCTTACTCTCATATTCATATTGCTATAGTATACTGAAATGCCTGTACAGTTCAACTTCTTGCACACAGATGAGCCTTGATTGTAACTGTTAATCCCTTATGGAAGACAAGTGTCACACCCAGGTTTCATATATAGGAATTGAAACATACAGGTTCAATGACTTCTCTAATGACAGCTCTGAGATACAGCTGACAAGTCAAAACTGAATTCACCATTTCAGCCTCATGCACATGCTCAGCTCACTTCAATATGAGATATTTCTGTAACACCTTTTAAAACTAACCAAAGTCCTACCCTGCTTGGCAAATCAGATTATAGTTTCTCTGTGCAATAGGAATTAATTATTAAAAATGGCTTCAATCTTAATTTTAAGCATCTCTTTATTAGTACGTAACTATATCCTGGGCTTGGTACCACTGAAAAGGCTATTCTTGTCTTAACATCTAGAAAAGATTATTAATGTTCTATATCTGTGGTTCTGTGGTATTGATTTGCTGCCCCAGTTAACAGGAATATGTTGCTAAGGTAAGTAATGTATTTCTACCCCTTTCTTTATTGAATTGTCCTCTAAGTGAAGAAATCTGGCTCCCCTATACTGAGAATTATCTTGTTTCCATTAATAAGATGGCAAAAAATAATATAGTATCACGTGCTTTCACATTCCAAGTAAACATTTCCATTTTGTTCACTGGCACACAAAGTAGAATATTTATTCAGATAACCACAAGGCCACATATAATAAATGGATAATATTTAAAAAATACAAAATAGTGCTTGGATAATGTGACTTTAAGCAGTAACTTCTTCCCATCATGAATTTTGCTTTGATACTTGTCTTAAGCTTCATTTAGAATTCCCAGCCCTTCATTATTAAATTATAACCTACAAACTATTAAAATTTACCAATTAGAACTGACAGATTTATTTTTTTTTTTTTCAAAGCGAAGAGTTAAGTGTCGATTTATTGCAAAAAATATTCGCATCCCTACCCTTCGAGCACAACCAGCATCTGCCCGGCTCACTCGCAGTAGCTGCTGGATTTACCAGCCCACGCTCCCCCATGACTGCGGGTTCTGGGAGGTGTCAGGGTAATGCACTTGTCAAAAAGACAAATGCAACTTGAGGATGTATCCAGGAAGGTATTTCCAAATGCAAAGACTTTACGCCGCCGCGCAAGGAACTTGTGTCGCCTCTTTGAGACAGTCTGGATAATTGGGCTCTTCGGAATCACGAGCAAAAATTTCCAGCGGGTGCAAAGAAGGACAACTGAGACAAGGAGGGATGAGGGGTGAAAGCAATAAAAAGAGGGATGAACAGTTTAACGTGGAAAAAAACCAGGAGAGAAAAACATTCTCTGCTACAGGGGCTTGCCGGCGCTGAAGCAAAAACTAAAAATGGGATAAATTTAGGCTAAAGTAGAGGATTTCTAATCATAAGAGCAAAGATGCTCTAGAACAGGCTCCCATAACAGTAGTGCAGCAAAAGAAAGTCCAACTGCCTGCAAGATGGAACTCAATATAAATGTAAAGGATTATGTGATTTGAGCACCAGTAACAACTGGGGGTTTGACTTCCTGCTTGTTTCCATTGTGAATTAACAATGCAACAATCAGACTTTTACTTGAAGCATATTATCAATAACAATGTGTAATTTTATGTGGCTTGTGTATTGTTGGAGCTGAGGTCCTCTTCCAGACTCCCCAAAGGAAATGCAACTAGTACAAAGGCAACTAAGAAACTGATAAATTTGAAAATGTGATTGAAGTGGAATGTGTTAAAAAGGAAGGAGGTAGAAAGTGACTGGATCATAGTTCAGTCCAGGTCCAAGCTAGAGCAGGTCCAAACTTGTCTGGGAATGCAAAGGATGTCCAACCACAGCAAAGCAAAATTCTGAGATAGCTCCTAATTGAAGAGATCAAAGAAAACTATCTTCACACGTAATCAAGAAGAAAGACAGAGATCTTCCAGAGGAACTATCACAGAACTGGGCTGAGAAGGAGGGAGGTCCCTGGTCACAAAACACCCCTCTGCAGGTGAAGCCCACTACTGAAGTCAGGTACCTGAGAGGGAGAAGGTCACTTCTGCAGCTGTTTCCACGCAGGAGATAGACGTTTCCTCTTGTTTCAGGCTGGCATTACAGTCCACCATGGAACCCAACAACTACAGTCAGAACAACCCTCTAGGTCAGCCAAATCCTGGCAAAATTGCCAGCTATAAGTTTGTTGGTAATTAATTATTTTGAGAAAAGCCATTAAGACAAAAGAAAATCCATATATAAAATGTACTTCTTATGCAAGACATGGATTTTGTAACTAAAAGTAACATTCCTTATACTTCACAAAATGTGCACAGAGGTAATAAATCCAGTATTAAATAATAATTTCACTATGCCTTTGGCTATACAATGATTTCAACTGGCTTTCTTTTCCACATTATAACCAGTCACTGATATGTGTTCTTTAGATCCATAATGATGGCAGGGAGTTAAATTTAGGAAATATAAGGAGTAGTTCTTCACGATACTTCTTTTGACCAGAAGACTGTAAGGAAACTTATCTTACTTTTCACTGTGACAGTGTTTTCCTATCATTTCATTCAAATTATCATTCATGTACAGTATTTATTTTTAATTTAAAATTAAAACGCTGAATAATTAAGTACCACAGAGAATACTAATGTGTGGAACAAAGTGGGACAAATAGACTCTGTCTACAAGATTTCTATGATCCTCTCTCCATTAACATAAGGATGAGTTCTACTGGGTATTTACATATTAGATTTGGCAAGCAATAATACAATGAGAAATAATTTCTGCATTAATATTTTTTCTTTCAAATAAGACAAGTTCCTGAACTTGTCAAACATAAATGCAAAATTATGAAAAACAATCCTAACCAAAAACTCTTGTTATTAAAATGCATGGCGACTAATTATTGATCTGATGCTATTCTGCATAAAGAAGACATGCTTGAACGAGCAGAAATATTTTAAAATCATTAATATACATGTGTTTATTTTACTGCGCCCAAATTGGAAGTGGTAGATTATTCTTATTGTCTAACGAATTAGGAAGTGTGACAATACTGCTGTACAGCGCTGATGTATGATATCTTTCTCCTTATACTTATTAATTTCTGTCAAATTAAAACTAAAACACCACTGGAAACCTTGAACAGCCACAGTATGAAAATCAAATGTGAACTGCTATTAGAAAAGCCGTAGTACCTTAGATTGCTCCAGGCAAACACAGAGATACAATACTAAACACTGTCTTTGTATAAGAAAGGAACGGAAAAAATCTCTTATGGGACGTGCTGCCAGTTGAAGCTGAAGCCCTGTCAAAACTGCAGTTCTTCTGTGGGAACATGGTGAAATCGAAAATCTTTGTGCAGCTGGGGTTTCTCTTCCCTTCAGTTTTCCACTTAAAACAAAAACCTAAGTGAAATTCAGTTCACTGCAGATTTGCCAATGCATCATTTCACTCTAAGGACAGATTAATAATTTCTGAACTTATTTCAACTGAATTTCATGGCCAAGATATCCAGTAATTTTACACCTCCCTACAATGACCTTTATACTGTACTTATTTTACAAAATATCACTGGTAACATTTTTTCCATTCCAACAAGCTTCAGGATACATATATCTTGATATTACTTTGGAATTACTATGGTGTGGAGTGCTCTGTAAATAATCAATGACATGTAGCTCGTTCACCGTAAAATTCTGAGGAGCATAGCACTGAAGACTGTTCATCTTTAATGCATTTTGTACAAGTCAAAGTTAACCTTTATGGAAGGTACAAGCTCATTTCGATGAATTCCTAAATCAGCCCTACTAATCTAACTCTGGGTAATCACAAATATATAATGTAACAATAGCAACGTACCTGCTGCACAGTGTGACTTCCCCACAGAAAGTGCTGTGACAGAACAACTCATTTCCATAGCCTGAACACCCCTGAAGTTCATAGGTACTCTCTCTAAAAGCAGGTTCTGACACCCTTGGCACATTTCCTTTCAGTTATTCACGGAGGCAAAGAGGCAAATGCTGTTGTCACAGCTGAAAATTTTTATAAGTTTATATCCCACTGCCAGAACATACAAAGCACCCAAATGGTATGTGATGTACCCAGAGGCATCAAGTACTTAAGCAAATTCCCCAGAGCCTTCTCTTCCAGAGAATATTAACACATTGATACATTCCCTGCATATGGATATCCTATCTGAAAGTGCAGTATTACATTACTGGAAAAAGATTCTAACGTTCAGGCTCCTGTACATCCCTGATTTTAGGAAGAACTGGTTACCACCCAGGAGTAGTTGTTGCACTGCACTGCCTGGGACAATTTGGAAAGTTAGGACCATAGTTCTTCTAGAAGGTAAAACATACTCTTAGTTATGTTGATGATCCAGGGGCCAGCTACCACTGTCTCCACGGGCCCTTGACTTCCAAGCCTTCCCTCTGCCAGCACACAGTGCTGCTCTGGAGGACAGGAGTGATGAGTGCCCTACAGAAAACATACAGCTCATGTCATTCATTAACTCCTGGTTTGACACCTCTTTTGGCAAGGTATTTATAGCCCTAGATCTGGTTCCTCTTTGCAAATCAGGCCTTTTACCCTGTGCTGTGCCCTGTTCCTGCTCTGTCAGTGCTGGGTGTGTGATATTGCACCACTGTGATCCACTGCTCCTCACCAAGTTTTCTGTTGCCAAAGGCTCTCCTGGCAGGGGCAAATTGCTGTTGAATTGCACTCCCTGTTCTTCTGCTGAGGTGTTTTATTGCTTTTGTAGATATTGATCTGCTTTTGGAGTTGTTGGAACCAAACATCTCTTTCCATGAAAATATCCAAGAGAAGAATTTCTTCAGGAATTATAAACTCCAAAACTTTCCTCTGACAAACCTCCCGTAAGCCACGGTTTTCAGAAGTAGAGGAATGATTCATATGGAACAGGCTACCAATAAAGACTGGAACAAGCAATAGTTCCTCACTATAACATGCTATGAAAAGGGATATTCAGAGTTCTAAACCAATATCTTTACAGCCAGGAGCCTCTAGGCTATCTCTGGGACCAGTATCTCCCATCTGCTCTCTGACAGGAAAGCTCTATTAGAGTTGAGGGGTGACAGGCAGTACAGTGATTTTCTTATTTTGGTGAAGTCACTTTGCCATGTCAAACATAAAATCAGATTTCCCTGAAAACTACTCACTAGATCTGAGCACAGTTTTCTAACTTTCAGTTTAACAGGAGGCTCAATGTGATAGGAAACACCAACCACCCTGAAGGGAATTGATTCATTTCATTTATCCAACAAGGCTATACTAAGATTTTCCCCCTGTTTACTCAATAGAATATACTTTTGGTTTGCCAAATACAGTTCAGCCAAACTACATCAAAACTCTGTTACAAATGCAAAGTAATCAACAAAAGAGGGCTGATACAAACACATCACTCCAGCCCACAGGATTTGGATAAACAGTTGTCCAAACTCTTTGTTTCTCTTCTCCCCTGTACAGTTATTCTTTCACCTTTATTTCCTGCCACTGCCAGATGAGAAAAGCAAGCATTTTATTGTGTTGTGGTAGCACATAAGAGCTCATTTCATAAATGGACCCCACTGTGTTATGTTACATAAACCTCACAGTAACATAACACCATTTCTACAAATGAGCACAGTTAAAATTTTAACAATTGGTCTCACATTGATCTACTCCTTCGTCTCAACCTTTCCCATCGCTGAAGATTGACTAGGATATAAACATGCAAAAGCAGAAAAAAAGATTTTTAATAGGTCAGATCTCTATGAACTGGAGCAGCTTGGAGGAGGTCAATAGAGCTGTACTGATTTACAGCAGCTGGATATGCATCTGCCGTGGCATCCTGGCCCCATACGTATATTTGAGAAGGAAAATTACTACCAAATAAAAAAATCAGCAATACTTTTATAATGTTTAACATGAATCCCTAATAGCAGCAGCTCAATAAATGTTTTGAGCTTCCACTGTAAGAACATAATGAATTGTGAAAATTGTGGTGTTCTTTTGATGTTCTAAGTTGAGAGCTCTTAGTGAATCAACTTTATAATGAATTCTTTCAGATACTGATGAAAATGGTTCACTTACTAGGGAACTTAGCTTGATTTTGAAATTAATGTGGTAATTTAAAACTACTTTGGTAAAAAAGGTTTAATGACAGCTGAAACCTGAAAAGTATAAAAGATGGAGGTTCAATGAATAAAGCATTTGCTCCTTCTGCTCTCCAGGTTTAGCTGATGGCTAACGTGAGTGCTGTTTTCTGGGACGATTTGTTATTATCACACAGCAAATTGGTCAAGTTCAGCTCCTCATATGGTGGACAGACACTACATAAAAACTCCCAAATAAACACTGGCTGCATTGAAACCGGTGGCAGAGCTCCATTATTTCCCATGGTCTCAGCTTGCTTCCAATCTTCATAATAAGTATAATGACAAAAACTGCGCAACAGAAATGGTGGTAAACTCTGAACCACCAAATCTCTGTCATCTTACACCCCACAGTCACACAGAACTGCAGTATTCACACTTGATGTCTAAAATTATCAGCATTAAGGACATATTCCTGATACAATGTAAGAGATGAGGACAAGCAAAGGATTATTTTCAGAGGTCTGGATTTGGTCATCAGTGAAAAACTGTTCACATGACCACCAACAATCTAATCTTATTTTCTCGACGCATTAGGAAATGATTCATTATCTAATCTTATTTACATCATGGGCATCCAAGTCATTTTCCTACTCTCTTTTTTAATCCTTAAATCCCAGCTAAATGGATTATGCCAGTACAATTTGTGTTTGGAAATCCTACCTCTGATTGCCTTCTGGGCAAAAATAAATACCATCATATGTATTCAGTCTAAACACTGGAATCAAGTCCTCATCTGGGGTAAATTAGCAGAGCTTGGACAGATGTATAGTGAGTTGCACCCGTTTTTATTTGTTTACAGCTATTGAAATATTGGCTACTACTGTAGGTAGAGAGAAATTCAGGACTCCTCAGATATTTTCCCTACCACCTGAATGTGGCTAAGCATCATATTGCAACAATTTGTCCATAACTATTAAACGTCTATAACTATTATACATCTAGAATTATTATAACATCTATTAAACATCTATAACTATTAAAAATGCATTAAAAAGTAGCTCTCAATGACACTCTGTTGGTACCCAGGTTGAAATAAAAGCAGTATGTGCAGTCTGAACAGCAGAAAGGAGTAGAAGAAGACCCTAGATGAATAGTACAAAACTTTATATGTTTTCTACTTTTTTAAGTGACAAAATCAGCCAAACAGTATGGAACATTTCAAGTCAAAAGGCATATTTTTTTCCTGAAAATCTTAGTAGTGGTTATGTTCTCATAGGACACAGAATCTTTTACAGAAAACAATGTCTAGTTACAATATAAATCATCTGGGAATTCTGGCCCATGCTTTTAGCCCTTGTAAACCCTCTTTTTAACTTTCTGGCTGCACTTGTTTACAAGGATTCATGAGAAATCTGGAAGCCACATTTTTCTGTGCAGGAGGCAAACTAGTTTAATGATGTGTGGCTGCTCCAGAAATCACCTCTGTCCTTCCCTCCAGCATATTTAAACCCAGGCAGGGCTAATGACCAAATCTCAGGTCATTAGCAACTTCAGTCTGGTTGCTGCATAAAAGCATTGCCCTTGCTTCCGGTAAAACAGGATTAAAATGGGCTTGTCATTTGAGCCCTTTATTTTGTTATATGGTCTCTATGACCGTGGTATCCAGTGCACTCAGCATTTACAGAGAACCTGTCATCAGTGAGAAACTGAGGCAAAGATAAATTACATGACTTGCCCTGAAACTGAACTCAATTGAACTCAAACTGAACTCAAATTTCCTAAGTCCCAACCTGACAACTACTGGAATCATCTGTCACTAAAATAATAAGAAATTTAGAAGAAAATGGTATGCTCTACCCGTCCTCCTCTGTATTTATTTAGTATGATGTTTGATTCTGTTGTTTTACTCTGGATTAGCATCTTACACATTTTTAAGAACAAAGTCTCTTGATTTATGATAAGGTTCATAATTTTAAATCTGCCTAATTATAAGGTTGCATGAAATCCTAGGAAGATTATATGACGAAATCTTTGAGGAAAAAAAAATAAGTCTTGGCTTTGTCCAGAAAATACGATAATTTATATTTACCTGAACAGAAATTTTGTCCAAATTACTCATGAATTAGGAGGGTTGTTGGTTAGTTTGTTATTGAAGTATTTTTTTTTTGTGGTGTTTTTGGAAAAATATGAGCTTATGCCTCTGAGAAAATCAGAACCAGCAATTTAGTTAGGATTTTTAACATTCCCTATATCCCTACTCTGCTATCCTCAGACTGTCCCTTTTAATAATTTTCTCTACATTTATTAAATAATACAAATGACACTAAAATAGGGGTGATTGTTGAAACTCTGAAGGATTTAGTTGTTTGTAGAAAAGCTTTGATAGCACTAATGGAAATTTGAAGGGCATAAAGGAAACAATAAATATAAATCAGAAGAGAAACACACAAATTCTGATGAAATCATCCAGATTTTCAAGAAAAATTCACTGATTAGTGCCAATGTGCTCATTTCCTATTGCAATGTCCTCTTTTTTCCTCTTCACAGAAAAGTAGTGTGTACACAGTTAATAATGTTGATATTAACAGAGATGCACTAAACTAAAAACAGATTAATTGGGAAAGAAGTAGTTAACCTGAAGAGAAAGAAGCTCTGGGTGTATTTGACTGATCCAGCTCAGGCACTCTCAGTTCCAAAGGCAGCAGCAGTGAAGAAGGTTAGTTAGATGCTAGTATACATTAAGAAAGAGGTATATCTGTAACAAAGCCAATAAAATTACATTTTTACTATGTAGGACCCTGTGGTGGCAGACCAAGTTTGGAACACCATGTCCAATTTTGGTCATGAGAGTGGAAGACAGATGTAAATAAAATGGAGAAAGTACAGCAGAGGGCAACCAAAATGATTAATGTACTGGAGAATGCTAACACAGTAGCTAAGAGAATGATGAAATGGGAATTATTTAGCCTCAAGGAAAGGTGATTAGGAGGTGAACTGACTGAAATATTTAAACTACCTGTGGGTTATTCTAAAATTAAACTTGAAGATGAATTTGAAATTTCTTGACAGACCAGAAATAAGGGAGGCAGGATTAAATACACATTAAATAAATGACCTCACAGGTCACTGTGGTACACAAGTTGGCTGAATGAGATGCCTCTATCTGGAAGTTGCAGGACAGTCCTCGTGCTACAACATATTGATACACAGAGTCTTTGAACAACCTGATGCAACTGGTAGGAGCTGAAGGCTTGATCATTCACAGCATCAGCAGGGAACTTCCTTGCTGGCAGAAGACTTCTGTGTGGTGAGGTTGCTCAGTCCAGATCACATCCAGGTGGAGATGGGGCTGCCTGCCTCTATACATGCCTACAGAGACACTAAATGTGTAATTCCCAAAGGGACCTGTTAGTTCCTTGCCAACAGGACTGGTTTATGAGGTAACATGTTCAGCATTGTCTGGATGTTGTGCTCTGAACCTGAGGGTTCATCACACCTACCTTTAGCCACCTAAGGTAAGGCAAGGCCCTAACTTTAAGATGATCAGCTCCCACTGCAGGCGCTGGAGAGAGGAAGAGCTACAGCCAATGCAGTGCTTCATGCCTGTTCTAAGGCACGTGCCCAAGATAGGTAAAATTAACTGCTCTCTGGAGATGGTTTATCTTTCCATTGTGTCCACTGGCAGCCTCACATCTAACCAGGCTGCAACCTTAGTGCTGGGTACCTTTTTGGCAACCATTACCATGATTCCTCTGAGTTATGACATGAAGTCTAGAGACCACGAGCATACAGAAAAAATAGAAACTACTGAGAAGTGGGGGCCAGATTTTAGACCAGGTAGATGGCATTGAAGACAAGATTTAAGTCCCCAGGGTAAAGTGAGAGAGATGATGAAGAGAGGTAAAGAGTTCAAGCTCACTTATAGTCATTCAGGAATCTGGGAGTTAAGCAAAAATTTTTGATGAACAAACAGTTCAGTTTGTCACTGATGGATGAAGGCTCTGAATCTGCATTGAGACAGTCCTGACATGGTCCTTAAACAATGCAGACTAAGAAAAAGAAACTGTACCTGAACAAAGAAAGGAAGAGGACACAGTGGCTATTAACAGTGAAATATGATGGGTTTAATTAGCAAATGCTAATTAAAGGACTGGATATACAGTGGAATGGAAACATTGAATCTCAGGTGAAAGTGGGTGATAGTAGAATACTATTAATCTGAAAAGGTATAATGAGAAAAACAAAGTAAGAGAAAATGGAAAGGCTGATTGTTCCTTCCAGCAAGAAAATGTTATTATCAATAAAAAAATTAAGTGGAGCCTATTTTTTCTGTACTGAAACAAATTTTATACAGTATGTATAATGCTTGAGTTATATTTTTTGCATTAAGAAGCCTAAAAATGGATAATATTAATTTCCAAAATAATATAGACTTTAGCAAATTGTGGAAATCAAGTAATACAGCAAAAAAAAAAAACACCTGTAGAGAAGTGATGGGTTCCACAGCAGTGATATAAGCAGGATGGAAAAGGAGAAGGGGAACATGGGAAGAAAGAACTAGAAAGACAGTTATATGTATAAGTAGGTGTTCAAAACAGAATAATATGTGGATAGATCTAAAGATAACAAAAAATGTATCAAGCAGGACGATCAAGTTTTACACTTTTAAAACTACTTCTGAAATAACTGGATAAAAAGCATTAGTAAAAACATACTTTCTGATGGACCCCCTCTATTTCAGAGTCTGTTGGGTTTATATACCACCTGCATGAGATGCAAGAGGGTCATAATTCTCCTGGACTATGTTTCCAAAAAATGCATGAAGCTGAGCAATAAAATACAAGTTCCTGCACAATTAGAATTCAGTGATCATACCATTAGATGTGAAATATTTGTAAGGAAAAGGTAGTGACATCATGCAACACTGTTATTACAGTCAGACTCTAAAAGAACACAGAACAAATTAAAAAAATGTCTTGAACAAAGTGTTTGACAGAAAAGAGATTATGGTGTACTGGTAAATATTTAAGAAGAGATAAAGATGATAAAATCAAAATTAATTCCATAAGAGCCCACCAGATTCCAGCTGAAGAGTTTGGAAGCTGAATACAGTTTTGCTGAAGTATAAAATCACAGATAAACAGGGGTAGTCACAAATACTGGAAAAAACATTACCATTAGTGTCTGTGCCATACCCAATCCATTGATTTATTTTTTTTTAAGGTAACATAAAATGGTTTGATTTTGCTGGGTGGAAACACAAATTGAATGAGAAGAGAAATTGCAGATATTGGGACAATTTACATTAAAAAAAGATTGAGAGGTTAAGACAAAAGTCAAAAAAGTAGTTTAACAGGCCTGCTCAGTTCTTTGTTATTGTGTTTGTCCTTCTAGAAGTACAAGGAAAACACAATGAGACTGAGCAGTTGCAAATTCAGAAACATTAACTCAATAATTTTGCTTCCTGGTACCGCCACCTCAGCAAGACTCCAAAGATACACTGCAGTAAATAGGCAGTATGTACAAGGTAACTTTTTTTTTCTTTTAAATGGTTTTGAAGCACTTTGCTTCAGAGTCTGCACCAACTTTCACCTGTCAGGATTGCAGGATGACTGGTAGCAGTTGTCCCACAACTGCACCTTTGCCTGCAGGAACTGGCACTGATTGTTGTTAGAGGACTGAACAATGCAAATCCATATGAGTCAAATTGGGCAGTTCCTATTTTTCATCTTTGTGTGTGTTTTTAGAAGAGAATAAAGGACAATTTAAAGAGGAATAAAAGAAACCATCCATATTGCAAGTACTATAATTGCACATGTGTGTGTTTGTACACTGTATATACATTTAAGAAACACTTGGGTTTTGTTGTGGAAACATAATTATTGTGAGCTTAAATACACCTAGACAGAAAGACACAACTCCTATCCTCACTTTCGCCTTCCTGTCAGACAAGAAGGATGATGATTTGTCTCCTTTTAATAGAAAAATGGCAGCATGTTTCTGCTCACACTCTAACAGGGAAGGACTTGATTGCTTGAAAAAATAGTGGCTGCCAATTGTGCTCTGAGTAAAACTAGGGGTTGGTCATAAAAGTGGCCATTCAAGTGCAAGAAAGAAAATGAACCCTTGGCAATATCATGTAAGGACAGGCTGAAAATTATTTTGTATATTTTATCAAAGTGGAACTCTGAATATGTTAGGAATCTGCAAAGAGTGGAGGCTAATGATGGGGCTCTTTCAAAACAAAAACACTCATGGTTAGATGGGAGAGTCTCTCTCTTTCCTCTTTCACAGGACTAAATGTGAACAAGGTGTTGATTTAGCATTGGTTTTCTGTTCCCCAGCCCAATTGCTCCCTGCCTCTTGGAGGAGCACGCAAGGGGAAGGTCAATACCAGAAATGTGACATGAAATGCTGCTGTGACTTACAAGGTTGTGCATGCTCATTCCCAAAGACAGTGGTGCAGGGAGGGATGGAGGGCCCTTGGGTCCGTGGGCTGAGTGTGCTTTGTGTTGTGTGTCAGGCTGTGGGCATGAGCTCACCCTTAATTATTCATATCTACAACATCACCTTGCATATGATGGGATAGCAGCTGTGGGACTTAGAGATCCTGCACTGGGTCCAAGAGAACGTGCTGTGACTGGTTAAAGTATAAAATGGAATGCGAGGTTTGGGGATGCTCCTCCCTCCTATGCCATTAACCTACAGCACGATGGGAAGCATGCCAGCTAAACACTGTGCCTCAGTTTCCCACTTACAAACAAGGGAGAGTGAAGTATTTTTGTTGTGTAGAGTAGGATAATCCTCATCATTACAGCCTAGATCATGCTTTGAGATCTCAAGTGAGTAAACACAGCTGAACTGTACAGTATTACCAATCTTACAACAGCAAGGCCTTGGCTGTTACAAGGCCTTGACCTTTTTCTCCCACTTTCCCTTCCACTCAGAATGCCCCAAACACACGCTGAGGAAATAACACTGTGATGGCAGCTAAGGAAGGGCCAGTGGGTACTGAAGTGTGGCTTTGTCAGTTTAATAAGATGCTGCTCTTGCAAAAATGGCTGCAGTCTCTAAACTTAACCCCTGAGAACTTCAATTATTTTATCTACCAATCTTTTGGATTACTGACACCCTCTGAGGGAAAAGCTGTTGTCTTAGATTAGCCAAAGCAGCTACAATGCTGTCTTCCTTAGAGACGGAGGATGACTTAGCTGTCTTATCCTTGGAAAATCTATATAATCCAAAGATTAATCCAGAAGACCCTGATCTCTTTGCAGCAAAAGGCCATTCCTAACAAACTGCTTTCTCTCTAGCAAAGCTAGCTCTTCACTTTCTCTTTCAGCCTAGAGTAAAAAGAGCTGTAATTGTCCTAATAAAAGCATTTTAGTGTCACGGATAGCAACTGTCATAATACAATTTCTTGCCCAGATAAAATTTATCCAGAGAATAAAATGGTTCCTACGTTCCTTGCTATGAAAAAAAAAAAAAAGAGAGTTAATTGCTATCAGTTAAATGAAAGCACAGAGGAAACTAGATGAACAGCTTTCTCTTGGATCTCCTACAGGTAACTTAGGCTACAAAATACTTGATATTGTATGTGTGTTGACTTTAAAATCATGGTGGGATACAAAATAATGCACATCGCCTCTCTGAGCTGCTTCATTAGCCTGATTTACCTCCAAGGTTCCTGTTTCAGGCAAGTCTGCTAGTCTTGCATACAAAAGGATCAGCCACAGCGTTCTGCAGCGTGAGCCGAGTCTTTTGTCCTCCCTGTAAGAGGGAATAAAGAAAAGTACAAAACAAAAACAAACCTGCCCTGCAAAAGTAGCCTGTCAAATTAGCAGGGCACTTCAAATACAAAGATCTTCAAATCCTCACTTTTGCTCTATTTTAGAGACAGAGAAGAAAAGCCTCATTTAGCAACAAAACACAGTCTTTGACATACCGCTTTTAAAATAACTAATCGATCAATCTCTCCCTCCCTCTGTCCATCTTTTAAGAGAGAAGATTGAATGTAGTTTGAAAAGAAGTGTCCAAGAACACTCATCTGTGTGACAAAGCAAAAGCCAGACCTAAAGCAAACAGTAAAAGCTAAAAATGTCCCTGCTCCTCTGAAAAATGCAGGGTAAGAGGCAGAGTCCTGAGGCAGGGTGTGGGAGCTCCATGGGCTGCTGAAGTCCACTGCAAGTGAAGCCACATAAGCTCTCTCACCTGCTCCTACCAGTGATTGTGGGACATTTTGGTGTGACCTTTTGAAATGTACATAAAATACTGCAGATCATCCCCTCTCCTGAGGGCATCTGTAGCATGAAACTGAAGGTGGCCTCACAGTTGGCAGAAAGTGTGTAGGGCTTTCTGTTTACATTTATTTGTGTACAGACACTGGCTTGTTTGCTGCTTTTTCTAAATTACTGCCCTCTGCATTTCCTTCATTTTACATGCACTTCTGTTAAATCACTTTTTCTGATAAATATGGAAACTTGATGAGTTGAAAAAATCCTTCCATGTCAATTCTGCGGTTCATATTCATGCTGAGATTGTATCTAATTTTGAAAATCTTCACACTTGTGCCCTGCCATCATGTGTAATCTTTTATGCATGGCTACCTCCACTGCTGCTGAAGCAGTTGCTATGCGACAGATGAACCTGCTCCGTGGGGCCCTGACATTAGTAAAAGCAAATTGACCACAGGAGCACTAATCTAGCATGAAAAGCAGTTGGTGCCGTGCATTTCGTAGAGAAGGATTACCTAATCAACAAGCAAAACCTTCTTATAAACGTGAGCTGAATTACCTGGGCCTGGATTTCCCTGTTTCACACCTTTTTTGCTACATCACATCATCCTGAAGAGTGGAGCCTGAGAAGGTGCATTACTCAAGAGGAAGAGAGACTCACCTCAGATCAGATTCTTCAGCTCTCACCCTGGCCTGCTTGCAAATTTGTCATCTGGGCTGATAGTTCCTGTAAGTTCTTTCTCCAAGGTTACCAAAAACTGGTAATGAAGACAAATAATGACAAAGGATGGTCAGACAACAGTGAATGTCACCCTCTTATCACCTCACCGATAAGCCACGTGAACTTAAAGTGTCAAAAAAGGGTTAGATGTGAAAGTGGTCGCCTAATCCACATGAAAACATGGATATAATGCTTTCTGCTCAAAAAGCACCACAGTACACTGCTGCCTTTCTTGGAGAGTGATCTCAGGGGAATTATACTTTGCCAGCCGGATCACTATTAACATCATTATTAGTGATTTAACCCTGCAAGTACCGGGCAATTTTCTTTCAATCCATCACCAAACATATGATTATATTAGAGAAAATGAGTCCTGAGTCACATAAAGGTTCAGCTGACCTCTATCTGTATGTTTCTGAGGAGGATAAGGCTGATAATCTACTGTTTTCTCCTAGAGGCAGAAAGCCTTTTTAACCCTTATCTTCCTACAGGTGAACAGAGTTTTTGCAAAAAGCGACTTCAAAAGCCACTTTTGAAGAGGCAAAGATCTTATCACATGAAGCATTTTCAGGAGAATTACAGACACTCCTGGGGGATCCTCCAAATTTGGAGGATTCAGATTTGCCCAATCCAGGGTGTCTGAAATTTCCCTACGTTTCAGTGAGATACGATTTATTGCATAAAAGACAGCTTTCCCCTCCCCTCCTGGTTTCTATTATGGTCCACCAGAAAGAAATCCAACAATCCAGAGTGCAGTACCATGGATGTCGGAATACTGCACCTGGATATTACAGAAAGAACATCACAGGTCAAAGGCCTGGGACTGCTACATCCAAGGTTAAAGTCGTATCTTGACTGCACTTCCACTGCAGCCCAGTTTGTGCCAAGGGCTCAACATGCTTAGTTCTCAGTGTAGATAAGGTGGCTCAAATTTCTCAGGAGGTATTTGAAACAGGACAGAATGGGAATCTGATGACATCTTCATGGGGATAATACTGAAAACTGTTGCACCATAAGCCTTAGAAAAGGATCTCAGACAAGAAAACAGAAATTGATTCTTACAAAATCTGAATTTCTTCTTTAACTTTGTTTTTCTGAGTTTCTGAATATAACAGCAACTACAACAAAACTTGCTGTTCTTAAATTAAGGGTTTTATTTAGCTCATCAAATGAGTTTTATTTTTTGTGCTGCTGCTGCTTATGACTAAACTCTTGTTAAGGCTCACGCTACAAGGATTCCTGACTATTCACTGAGTGACGCAAAGGGACTTAGTGGTACAACTTCCATTAACCTTAATAGGATCCATACAGCTGAATCCCCACCCTGAATATTTAACCTCCACGGTCTCTGTCTCTTCTAGTCAGTACAAATTGCCTTGAAGAGCGAAATAAACAAATGTATTCTGCCTTTGGTGCAGTGCTTAAGCACACAGAGCAGAGATTCTTCATACCCGTTTGCTGCTCTCAGATGGGTCCTACCCCACAGCCCCACCACTGCCTCAGGGACAACAGCACAGCAGGGACTCATCTTGTAAGCCTTGTCCTACACATGCAGAAATCTTCATTTCAGCTGAGCTTCCGATCTCTGCAAAGTTATACAAACAGCCTTTTGTGCAGGACTGTCTCCTGCCACAGATAAGGAGCAGTCATGTTCTGTACTAGTAAGACTTTTATTTAGGCCCATCACCAATGAATCAAGATCAGAGGGAGGACCAGTGAGACCCTGGGAGGTCAGAGTTCAGTTAATATTCATGCAGAAGACATTTGGTTCATACTGAACCAGTGCTCTAGCGCAGATCTCAGGTCATCACTAGACATCAACAGTATGCATTAGATAAGTTCAACAAAACTTTTAGAATTTCACACTGCACTTTTTTGCCATATACAGGCTTTAAAGCAACTTCCATGCCAGAGGAACTGGTATTGAACTTGGTCTCCAAAACACACGGTAGTTTTAGGCAAATCTTTACTTCCCCTGTCCAGGCTTTGCAGAAGTTACCATGTGCTGAAAATCAGTTGCCACCTCAGAGTTCTCACCCAGAAGTGGCTGAACAACTGTAGTTGGCAATCCTGTGGTATCCTTTAACTTGCTAGTGAAGGCAATAAACCTTTCCTAAGAGCCAGACTGAATACTAAGGCAAACCCACTGCAGAACTGCTCCTCTGTTGGTTGGAGTTCCTACTGTTTTCATGACCAGTTTAAGTACCTCTTGCCCCAGGTTTAATCACTTCTCTTCCTTCTTCACTCACCCTATCCATAGCATGCAGGCACAAAATTCAGTGAGTGTCCTTAAAAAGAGGGAGATTATATCCCTCTGGTCTTGACTTGTGTAGCTTCAGCAAGCTTTTAGGATGTATTACAACACAAGGAGAAGAGCTGTGCAAGCCAGACTCCATGGGAGCCAGACCGAGTTCTAGAAGCCGTAACGGTGTTTCAGCACATCATTCCACCTGAGCAAAGAAGTGCTGCTGCACTGCAGCCGAGGCTCAGGGCTACACTGAGGCTGCTATTTCCAGATTTGAGTGCACCATCTGGATGCACAGTCTTGGGCAGGTGCTAGCTCAAGGCTTTCTTTGCTGTACTTCAATACACAGAATATACACATCCTCACTTGTCAGGCAAGCTCTTCAGTTCCCCCTTGTCACCCCACTGTCCTTTCCAGCACCTGTTTCAGCTTGACTTTGTTTTCCTTGAAGGTAAGTGATGAGAATTATACAGATGAGATTGTTCAAAGCTCATCAGTGTTTTGTACAATGGTCTTAATACTTCCCTCTTTCTCCTGGAAATACCTTTCTTAATGGATCCTGCGATCACATATGGGGCTTCTGCCCATTCATGCTAATTTAATCTCTCCCATTGTTCATCAGAGCTTTTTTCCTGCCCTAACAGCCACTTCTTTTTTTGGAGCAGTGACACAAATTATCATTAAGCAGGGCAATGTTCAAACCCTCAAGGGCTACAATTAGGTTTCAGGGTTCCATGTGGGAGGACTGCACCAGAATACTATAATCCTTTCTTTATTCTTTAATGATCATTACACTCTCAATGTATTAATAAAACTCATTTCCTATCCTTCTGGATATGCAAGACAAAAGTAATTAAAACAAAAATTAAGAAGCTCTTGTTGTATGTAATAACAACAAGGGTCCAAATTCAGCTTTCAGCAAAGCTCCGACAGCTCAATTCTGTGCCCACAAAAGTAATTGAAAAATATCATAGAATCACAGAATGGTCTGGGTTGGGAGGGACTTTATAGATCATCTCGTTCTATCCTCCTGCCACAGGCAGGGACACCTTTCACTAGACTGGGTTGTTCAAAGCCCCATCCAACCTGGCCATGAGCACTTCCAGGGATGGGGCAGCCACAACTTCTCTGGGTAACCTGTTGCAGTGCCTCGCCAACCTCACAGGTTGAATCTCTTCCTAATATCTAATGTAAGTCTACCATCTTTCAATTTAAAGCCATTCCTACTTGTCCTGTCACTCCATGCCCTTGTCCAAAGTCCCTCTCCAGCTCTCTTTTAGCCACTTTAGGCACTGAAAGGTGCTCTAAGAGCTCCCCTGAAGCCTTCTCTTCTTCAGGCTGAACTCCCCCAACTCTCTCAGCCTGTCTCCATAGGAGAGGTGCTCAAGCCCTCTTGATGATCTTTGTGGCCTCCTCTGGGCTCACTCCAACAGGTCCATGTTCTTTTGTGACTTTTTCTCTTATAGTTTGGCATCTCTGAGAGTTAAGTTTCTGTCCCTTACTACATGGCTCACCAAGGACTGGGAGTAAAGCTGAGAATAGAAATGCATGAACTTCAAAGTCAAAGATGGGAGGAGAGGAGTGTACTAAAAAATCTGAAGCCCAAACTTATATGTTTCCTGTGATGAAAACTAATTATAAAATCAAAATGCATTACCATAACTGTTTATATCTGTGTTTTAAGGAATTTGCTGTCTTCTGAATCTAATAAACGAAGGAACTGAAGCTTGACTGCTACAACAGTTTTTAATCTGTTTAGAAATTAGTCCAAACAATGAAGAAATGCTTTCCAGTATTACAAGAAAATGTTACAGTAAGGAAAGAAAATGGAAGGGAAAGAGAAACCTCTTAAAAGAAAAAAAAAAGAAAGAAACTTAAAAAAGGCTTAATTATTAATTGGGGATAATTAGGGGCACAATGCATCTGACTCTCCTGGAGTGCAGGATGGAAAACAAGGACATAGGAAACATTGTCTTTGACTTTCTTATCCCACACATCCCTGGCAGATGCCATTAGTTTTTCCCCAAGGAAACTGGGAGCCAAGGGCCCTTGTGCAATGGCTGGGAGGGGTGGGCAGGTTACAGACAGGGTGTTGTGATCCCACCCCTCATAAAGACTTGTGAGCTCCATGTTCTCCCTAGGGTTCAGCTGCAAATGAATATGGTACACTCTTGGCAAGCTAAATGTGAAATGTCTGTCAAATATCCCCATCTCTGTGTTTTCAGCCCTCTCAGCAAGGTAGTCTTCAAGCATCTGCTCATACCTCTGCAGCTGAGGCAGATTCATTTAAAGGATAAAACATCAGATAGAGAATAATTGCTTAAGAGCAGCCAAAGCAGACTGAGGTTTAGTATAACTATGTTTAGTATTAGCACAGATCCTTCATCCTATTCTTGGTCATAAAAGAGAAATTAGTCTGTTTCCCATATCTCTCACTTCTACAGCTGTTCACCTCATAACATCGTGCACATAGTTGTTAGAGCTGCCTAAGATTGAACAGGTTTTTGGCAAAGATTGCAAGGTAGGCAGTTTTCTGTCAGATGGGGAGGACTGTGTAGGAGGTTAATAATATCAGGCACACCCAACGAGAGCAGTCATGGCAGAAAGACCAATAAAGGCCTTAAAATCAACAGCACTATTGAAATTCGGCTCAACCCAATTTTTCACAGACCTGGTCAGGAGGTCTTCATTTCCTTCCTGGTGAGAATGTGTTTGTATTACCTGAGCTCAGCTAATTTCTCTAGTTCAGGGTCAGCAAGGTCTCCAAGATCTCCATGAGCAAAGAGAGTAAATAAATGGTGCTTTTATCCTATTCATGACCTTCCAGGTGCGCACATGAATGCAGCAGTGGGGAGAGGCAAACCACTTGTTAGTGTTGTTACCTGGATTATGCCTGTACTGGGCATCAAAGCCCAGCTTTGGTTCCAATCTCTCAAAACACCAAAGCATGCCCAGCTTTCATCAGGGCTTTCTGCACAAAGCTGGGTGTCACTGACCCCATGCATGGATGCTATAGCTCTCAGTCCAATATTTAGCACTGACTTAATTACCAGCACAGAACAATAAACTCAGTAACTCCACGATGTAACATTGCAGGGACGCAGATGTGCTCCAGAAACACTCTGAACAGAACCTCTATCTCTGACTCAGAAACAAATCCTCTGACATTTTGTCTGCAGAAACCAGCTAAAAATATCCTTTCAATCATGATTTGGCCAAAATAATCCTTTGCAAGGGTGAAACAGGGAGTGTCCAACCCTTACTGTAGAATGAATATGCCATAAGTGCAGCTGTGGTGCTCAGCTGAGGCATGGGTGTGTGCTGAAGGCTGAGCTCAGCTGATTATCAGCAAGGCAAGGTACAGTGGGGTGAATTCCTCACACTTCCCAGCCTATGTAAAAAGTTCTCTTCCTTTTTTTTCTTTTTGAGGATGAAAGTAACGTTTGTGGCTTGCTGAAAAAAAAAAAAAAAAAAAAAGAAAATGAAGCTTGCTAGAGGACGTTCTGTTTCTAATCCAGCTTGCGTGCATCTCCCACATGTTCCTGAAATTTCTGCGGCAATAGGTGTTTGTTGTACTGCTGTGTGGAATCTCAAATAGCTTTAAAACGGCATCTCCTCGGATGTCTCATTACTCCTAAAAAGAGCAGTTTCTTTCTTTCCTTTTTTGTTTCAAGATTTAAAGAAGAGGCAGCTGCTAGAGATCGACTTTGATTTTTTAAAATACTCCTCTCCTAAATAATAGAGCATCATGTGCCCCTCAGATGGAGATCACGCTTTGGCTGTAGGCTTAATGGAGCTGCTTTCCTTGGGAAAATATCACAGCTGGGATGTGACCTGCTTCTAGACTTTGATTTCATTTCTGCAAGAAAGCAGTCCACCACAGCTTGTTAGCCCTTTGAGCAGGATTTACGTGTTACTGACTCGGGCCAAGCACAGTGTTAGCCCTCAATAATAATAATGAGTTGTGAAAGGAGTTCATAACTGGATGTGTGAGATAAAGAATATTTGAAGAGCAAAGGTTGACAATATTCTTGGGGATAATGGCATTATTTCAGGGGAATCTCTCTAAGCAGCGTGTATGAGAGACCTGACAGACCACACTGCCAGCTTTCTTGCTGCCAGCACCTACTTTAGTTTCCCAGACATTATCCAAACAGCATTTCTTCTTCAAACCCTTTGGAAACATCGGCTTTTTGAAAAGACAGACTCCCAGAAGGAGTTTAGCACACCAAATAAAGTAATTAAATATAATAAAATAAAATATGAAGATAACAAAGCCAGAGATTGATTAAGTAATACTTAAGCAAACCTTGCTATTTGAAAAGTGCTACAGATTTTGTTACACATTCTTCCAGCTAGGACAAGTACTTTATATGCAATCACAATTTTGCTGCCTCAGAGAATGTGATTTCAGCTGCTTCCTGCTCAGTATAGTGAATATCCGAATCACAGTGGAAAAAATTTCAATCAGAAATCTCTCAATTTTCACAAAACTCTTCCAGGTGCTCTGCATAGCTGCTCACACCGTGTGTTCTGCCTGCTTTAACAAACTGCTTGTTGTTACTACAACAGGAAACACTCATGTGAGGATGTGCACTCCCAGGCAATAACTTGTGCATGAGAAGCAATACTTTTTTGACCTTTTTCAGCCTCTCAATTTTTGCCTTCTTCTCACCAAATGGTTATTAAGCTGAAATCATTGCACACAAACTCAAAATTTTTGCATTCGAATCACATGTATAGATCAGCTTTCTTTCCTCCCCCCCTGTTTTCTTTTGTACTTCTTCCTGTGCCTGTAAATGCCCAGAAAAAGCTGTAGAGTATATCCTTTTGGGTCCCAATTAAGATTCTGAACTGCTGTTCTCTGTATGATAACAACCTGAAGTGCTGACAACACGCTACCTGTCAACAGGCAAATGAAGGCCAACCATCTGTTCTACTATAAATTGTCTCCATTACTCTCAACTTGAAAATCTGCTTTAAAGACTCCCCAATTATCTAGTAACCTGAGCCAAATGACGCAATGTTATTTTAACTAAAATCGTCATTGTATACGGGAAAAATAAACATAAAAAGCTCTGAACAAAGAAAGATTTTCGAAAAGTTGTTTTATATCTGATTTTGTGAGTACAGCTCTGATGTGCGTGCTGGAGCAGCTCGGAGTCCAAAAAGCTGAGTATCAGATTACTGCTGCTTCAAAACCTGAATTTCAATTGCCAGAGAGCTGGCTACACACTCCTGCTCAGGAGCTTCTGCCTCAAACAACGTAGTTACAAACCTGCAAATAACTTGAGCTCTCCTGGACGTCTAGTGCCCAGCAGGACCAGGCACCTGACACTGCCCCAAAGGTGCCAACTCCTCTGGGGATTTCAGCCACAGTTGTGTAGCTCCAGGCAGAGTGCACCTGTGTAGCACAGGCTTGTGAGTAAGGCCATTAGCACGTCAGTGCAAGTTCAGAGGTGAGATACCAAAGAAAAAGGCCTCAGAGGTGAGATACCAAAGAAAAAGGCCTCAGACAGGTTTGATTTTAGTTTAGTTTTGTCTAATTGAGCTTGCATTTAGTTCCAGGATTTTCATGTCCAGAAGTAAAGATCAGAAAAAACAGGCACTAAAGCTCTTCCCTGGTTTCCTGTCCCTAGAACATTCCCTATTCCTTAGGCTGTCTTTAAGCCCTTCTATTGCTTGCTGGCTTTTCTCTTTTGTGCATTCCCTGCTTTCTGTGACGCTGTACTATAGGCTTTCAATTACTTTCTAAGTAATGGAATTACAACCTTCTTCTTCCCTTCTGCACACTGAGGAAAACTTGACCTGGCTTGCTCAGCGCACCAGAGACAGTATAAGTGTGCACAGCTTGTACCTGTGCATCATAAACTGCACAGAGCTGCAACTGGTGATGCCCAGGGTTTGCCTGTGGTTCACTACCCCAGATCCTTTCAGAAGATCAATGGTGCCAAAATCCAGTTTTATTACCTCGTTAAATTCCACTGGGGAAAGCCATAAAAAAAGAGATGGTGAGTTTAGGCCAGGTTTCCATCACCTTGTTACATCCCTAGCACCTCTATGGAGAGTTTAAAATAGGACACAGTGCAGAATTTACACAGATATAAATGAACACATACACTGGGGCTGATAATCTAGCCCAGACTTCCCCTGTTCAGTAACCAAAACTTGTATCAGCAGCTGATTCAAGCAAGCAGGTCAGTCTTAAAAGCTACACAGAGGATTAATCTACTTCACTTACCCACTGAACTACATGTAATAGTGCTCAGGTTTTGAACACAGAACTCATTACATCTTTATTTTAGTCATAGAGCCAGAAAGCTCAGTAGTCTTCTCATGTACAGAGAAAACATATTTAAAATACGTCCATACTTTTTAATGTCTCAAGATTACAGATAGCAAAAATATCATTGGCTGAAGGAAAAGTAATAGAAAAGTACATGGGCTTAGATTTGCAGATGCAAGAATTAGGAAATGGGATTCTACTGGAAAACCTGCAGACATCTTCAGAACCATCTTCATGTGCAGATGGTAAATTGAAGTTTCAAGGACAGCAAAGACAAAAATCCAAAATAAGGAAACATAGGCTTGTATGTGTTTTTGTCACTGTGACTTTTACAAAGCCATTCACCTGTATAATGCCTCCTTGACAAGACAATGGTCATAATTTGCAGTACTTAAATGACACAGAAACACTCCAAAAATCTCTGTAAAACACTGAGCAACGAAACAACAGTACTTGATCCTATGATATGGGCCCAGCAAAATCAAATAACTGCCTTTTACACTGCCTTGAGCTGGAATAAGAGTTTGTGCTCTGTAGTACTTACTAGGGAAGTTAAATACGAGGAATAAGATGACACAATTGCCTTCATTATGAATACCTTTTTGAAGGTTCATATTTCTTCTCTCATACAAAAGTAAGGTAGGAATTTATAGACTGTACTAGATATTTCCAAGAAATTCAAATGAGACAAAGGTAAAAGTTGATTTAATGAATCAGAGTCATCTCCATGTGACCATCATGATATACATAAATTAGTCAGATCACTGCCCTTCAACATAAGTAAGCCACAGCCTTCAACAGTGGTATGAATTTGCATTTGAGATATTGTTTTCTTCTTATGGATGTTATTACTCGTCCTACAAATTTCTGTGTAGAGGAAAGCCTGCCTCCTACTTTAGTTACTAAATTAGTTTGGGGGTTGCTGTCTGGCTGACCTGGTGGGACTTTTGGTTTCTGCTAGCTTTGTCACTCTCCTTCCCGAAACCTGTAGCCCAAGATTTCGATGCAGTACAGTTGTGGTTGTCTTTGCACTGGCAACACCTTGTAACTGTCTGCATTTGCTGCTGGCATTTACAACTTCCCACTGGTGTAAGCAGTCCTGGGATTTAACACACCCACCCCTCTTCAGACAAGTATTTCAAAATAGTAAAACACAGCACTATGCTTCTGCCAGCTTCTTGTGGTGTATAATCCGAAACAATGCAAATTGCTTAAATTTAATTACCTGCTCTAGCAGCTATATCCAGTATGGATTAATTTAGCTTTATATTCCCCAATGCTATGTAGGATCCATCCACACACACTTCTGTCTTGGATCATCTCCCTGTAGTCAGGAAATCCTAAGTGAATGGTCAAAGTTAGTACAAGTTCATTAAGTAGGTGACTCACTGAAGTCTACCTCCAAATAAACCCTGTTATTAACTTGAGCCAAATTGAAATAATATCATGTTGTCTTAAATTTTGAGAGAACATAGGAAATATCTTTTATTAAATCTGTACTGAAGTCCCAAATCAAGGACTACTTTACATTTTTGAAGAGATAATGTGAAGAGTACCATTTCCCAATGTCTCAAACCAAAGTAAGGCTAAATCACTCTCTGAATGTAACCCAGATTAGATTTCACATCCAGACACCTTGACCTCTATGCTATTTCAGACCTACATTCAATACTCACATGTCTAGTCATCAACTATTTTGAGATTTGGGGAAGAGGGAGGATCTCCAAGGATAAAGGTCTAAACAAATAAAGCCAAGAACTTGCTTGCATCACACAATTGCTTACTCTGTGAACAACAACTACCTCATTTCTTGTTGTTCCAGTCAGGAACAGTTCATAAAGGACCTGGGTATCACCTTCTGAACAAACACATCACAACAACACTCCAGCAAAAAGTGAAATGCACGATGTATAAATACCTATTAGATGCTGTAGTGTACAATAAGGGAAGGAGAAAATACATATTCAACTATGTGACAGGTATTTCAAAGCACCACATAATTAGCTTTGTTTAGTTATTTTAATTTTGTTTTTATTGGCAAGATGCAGTATGAAAAAATCTACTAATTAGATAGGAAGTTCCCCTAAAGACATGTATCAACTGTTTCTATTAATACAGGCAACTGTGAGTAAGTAGGTAGGATGGAAAAACATTCAGAAACAACTTTTAGTTAATTAAATTGAGGCCTGGATGCAAACTACTTTTCCCCCTTCAACAAATGTTCAGTCATATTTCTCAGAAAATTGGATTTAAAGCATTTTTTTTAGAGTGAAAGATAATCCTAAATCTGAAGAACGTGTCAGAATTTCAATTTCCATCTACTTTATTTCTCATAACTTCAGCACAGTAACACTGACTATGTTATCTCTATGGTTTGATGAACTCCATGGAGAAAGCCGCTGTCACTAACAGTAAGAGGTGTGTTATAGGCCTTCCAAATGTGTAGGATGGTAGAACTTTTTTAACACTTGCACTCCTTGGCCTTACTTAGTCACAGAGTAATACTACAGAATAGTACCACCAAACACTGAGGTTGACTTTTTCCAGATAGAAAACTAGGCCTTTTTTTTTCCCCTCCCTCAATTCACAAATATAAAAAGACCTTTTGTGATACTCAGGTTGACCACCCAGCAATTTGTGATGTTGCCATCTAAGTTTTTATTCTGCAGGCCAAGCTGTTGATCAGTCAAGGTTAAATGGTGTAGGAATACATCAACAGCCTCCAAGGAAAGATTTAGATTTGGTGGGTTTCAGTAATAAATAGCCACAACTTGAAGGTAGTGCCCTCTGATTCTAATGATACTGTAGGGTAGAAGGGAAGGAAGCAGGACAGTAACATATGACTTAATACAAATTCATTCAATATTTAGAGTCCTTGCTCTGTTCTGCCTGGGCAGGAAATAGCCACATCCTCATCACTGTGTAGGCTGGAGCAATCCTCAGTGGTCCCTTTATGTGGATCCTACGTAAACACTTGGCATTGCTTTAGCATCAGGATTAGAGTGCACATTGCAATGGCCCTGGTGAGCTCAGCTGGGGTGCTTTATCTGTATGTGCTGGGTCTGGAGAGAGCAGACAGGATGGGCAACCACCTGGCAAGAGAAGAGGTAACATGGACAAACACCTAAGCAGCAGAGGTGGCCTCAGATCCAAAGAGTCCATACAGCCTTGTGACTGGCCTCAGGATGAGCAGCAGCCCCACAGGGAGTCTGGATACATGTGAAAATCTGAGGGAATGTCTCCTTCAAACACGGTGTGGGGACTCCTGAGAGGCAGGCACAGTGCTGGCTGCCATGGGAAGGGAAGGATGCAGAGCCAGCTACAGGAGATTGGCAAGGCAAGGTCTATTGAAGGAGAATCAAACAGAGCCTGTTCTCCCTAAAGATCTGGTAGCAAGAGGGGTAGGTGAATGTCCAAGATTGAAAAGAAACCCTGCTTTAATTCCTGATGTGCACATACATAATGCACAGGGCAGTAAAGGAACAGCTGAAGAGTGAATTTGCTAAACAGACACAGCACACGGTGCTCTGTGCAGCATTTCTCTTCACATTTAGAAAATAACTAGATCTCATGCTTATTTTGCTTCTCTTCTCTATATCTAAATTCATATTCTTTACCACCTGCGTGTGCAGAATGGAATAAATAATGATTACCACTGTGATAGAGAACTACTGCTAAAATCCCAGTAAGTCATCAAATGGTTGTTACGTACAAAGATAATGCAGTCAATAGTGAGGCTTTTTCAGCAGGGTTAGGCAGCAACACTATATGTGCATGTTTTATTAGTTACAAAAATGGGTATTTCAGTATAAGCACCACATGTAGATCAAACTGACAGACTCCTTTGGGATTAAGCCCCATCGCCTTCTGAATGCAAGACAAGCATAAAACCACTGCAGCAACGGGGGAAAAAAATCAGCTTGAAAATAATTAAACAGCAAGGCAGCCACCCATAATGATATTCAGCAGAACACATTAGGGACAGTTTGCTGGGAATGCACAAGAGCACTCCAGTTGTTTAATTAACATTGAAACGGCGGTTCCACAAGAACTAAAAATCCTGTTAATTTATGTGTCTCTTAATGATGCTCATTTAAATACTGTCAACTTTTCTCCAGTTTAATATTCATGATTTCTAGTCATTAAAACACCATGCTCAGCTTGTGGATTCACTGAGAAACACAAATTGTTTGATGATGATGTCAGTTCTTAAAAAGTTTTTTTTTCCCCTTAAAGTGTAAATCTCTCAGTGCTCATCACTAGGGTCATTGTAGTCTGGTCTATAAATATCATTTTTATCATTTGTATAATATAATAAACTCCAATGTTCTCTCTCACCTTCAAAGATGAGCCCTGCTTGCATAGTCAGGAGTTATTTATGTAAAGGTAGTTATCTTTTTATGACGGAGCATCTCAGCTGGTTAATGTAATGGCTTTATATATTGGGATACTGGGCTCAAGTCCCATTTTAGATTATAAAAACTATTTTCATCCAGGGTAGGAAACATTACATTAAAAATAATTTTAGTGCTGAAAAGATGCTTACAGCTGGGTATTAAAAAGATACAGCCAATATAGGCAGAAGTCAAATTTTGACCTCCCCAGAATTAGTATATCCATGGTCTGAACGAACAGTTGCTTCCATTAAACTTTTGTTTACCCTGTCCTTTCTCTGTGTTGGCAAGTTTAGATAGTCTCTGATGCTGTCTCTTGGGCAGAAACTATAACATAGACTTCTGTGACTGGGATTTATTTAGAAAAATGTTATATATTGATCTTTTACTGTCTGAGAAAATCCATTAAGTTTTTTATAAATAAAAAAATATGGCTTATTATAATATATATAATTATACAGTTAATCTTTTCCCCTTTATCATGAGAATTTAGATTTCAAGTTAAAACTGAACATTTTCAGTGAGGCTGGGAGCAGGACATTTGGGACAGGACAGGTACAGGCAACTACAGATGTACATTTAAATGACCTTCCCTTACAGATGCATTTCTTCCTACTATTTTTCTTCTTAAGTATCAGGCCATAGTATCTTCTTAATTCCTTCTTTTGCTGATGCCTTGTTTTCCTAGGCAAGACATATTATTACTTTTATTCTTGTTTTTAACACCCAAACAATTGGAAATGTCTCTCATTAGATATTTTACTTTTTTCTCTAAGTGGATTGTAAAAAATATTAATAAAGGGCTCAGGTTCAGGCTTAAAAGAGGTTATATACAAAGGGCAGCTGAAATCTTGTTAGCACTCCAATTCCCACTGCATACTTTTAAGACCTAGTTGAGTTCCCTGTCTTTGGGATTTTTTATTATTCCTGTCAGATTTCCAGTAGACATTGAAATGCAACAGCGCCATATAATTTTTCTGAAAGACAGTTTGTTTGGCATTTTAGACAGATATCCAACACAACAAAATGTACTTTATTGTACAGAGAGAAAAATATTCTGTGAACCAGGCAGTGCAGAACTTACACTACCTGATTGGTAGCAAAGCCAATATTTATCACCTACTTCTGCTCATTTCAGGTTTTACATTTTATTCTTTCCCTGTTGTTTCATATTTAAAATCTGCACTTCATAACTAAATAGCTTAATGTGGTTTACCTCTGAAAAAAACAGTCATAACTAGATGGTCTAGACATAATCTTAATTACCAAAATGCTATCCTATGTCTGAAATGCTTTTATGCAGTTACTGTTGCTATTTTCTTCCAGAAGCATTTCAATTAAGCAAGTAATCTGTATTAACTTATTGTGCACGCATTTTAATGTAATATACCTTATTTTCAGCATCATTCATCCCTGAAGAGATCTTTCTATTTATTTTAGTAGTCTAAATGTTCTTTTTTTCAGCCAAAGATTCTTTTTTCATTATACCTCACACACACCTAATTATTAAACGCACTTTCTTAGGATCATAATTTTGGAATAAAGCCCAATACATAGTTCTAGCATGAAATATATGACCACCTCTATTCTGCTTTAATCCATAATAGATTTCCTCCAGTAAAAATGTATTATAGCTCCAGATTGATCTATGAGTGGTCTATGCAATTCCAGTGTCCCTACTATTTTTCATGTTAATCATAGGAAAAAAATACTTACTAAAGTCTTAATTTTTTTTTTTTCACTAAAAAAGTATACAGGGCTTAAGGAAAACTGTATTAATTCTATCCATGGCAACATTCGTCTGTTCACATCATTACAGATAAATCTGATAACATAAACCTAATATGATAACTTATACAGCTCTTCCATTTTGGATTTCATATCTCCATATCCAACCCTTTTGACATCGCTTTCAGGAGGCAGTTGTCCTCTTTTGAAACTTAGGCATTGCCTGTAAACTGGTTCCCAAATGAAAGTTCCCATTACATTAAATTGGTATTTTGTATAGCCAGCGTGAAGTAATCAGCATATGATATCTATTCCCAGTACATTTATTTACTCAACTTCTTCAGTGTCCCTAATCTTTGGCACTAATGGTTCAATAATTAAACAAATTATAATGAACAGTCTTCTCTTGTTCCTTGTTTTTGAAGCACTTGAACCCAATGCACAAGGAAAGTCGTTTCACATGCTAATTCAATTCTGAAAGCATTTTTCATGTTTCTCCAATATTCCAATTAAACACAGGGATTCCACCAGGAAAAACAAAACATTTTCTCTGTACCTATACATTGTGTAAAAGCCTAATTTTCAGGCTCTATGATGTGCTAAATGTCACAGAAGAATTTCTTCCACTTACCTAAGGGAATTCCTTTCCTAAAATACAGTTTGCAACAGCATAATCTTTCTTCTCTAACTCCACCAGGGTTTAGTGGAAAATGCTGCTTTCAGTCGGCTCAGGAGAGAGGTTGATTAGGTTCATCCTGATTTGGAAGGAGTTTCAAAACTATCTGTAAGTTTTCAGCCAAGGGTTTGGTTTCCAAACAGAGAAGAGCCTTCCTGAAGAAGGAAGGTACTTGGCTCCCAAAACTTTGAGGAGGCATCCAGAGGGTGCATGACTCTTCCCTGCTTTTAATTGCAAAACTGTAGCTGCTATGCCTCTGTCACCACACTATGTACCTCTGTTACATCGGACATTTTGAAACCCTGCAAGGTATCAGCAGATCTTCCATATTTGCTAATTTATTAATATGCATTTGTGCAGAGATATGACACTTGCGTTTTACAAATCCCTTTACTTTGCTTGACCTTGTTCCTGAGCACTCCACCTTGTTCTTATGGCTATCTCTGATCATCTATTAAAATTAAATCTGGCTGCTAACATGTCTAATTTCTTCCCCCTTGAGAGGATAAAAATGCCAAAGACCACTTGTTTGCAAATAGAAGTTCTTTCTGGGTTTTGGCTCTTGGTTTTGTCAGTAGTGTCTCTATCTGAGAATGAATGTTTTGCTTTTTCACTCTCATGAAAGTCTGTCTTATTATGGTTCCTGCAAAGTGAAAACTTGTTGCTCTAAGTCTACGTGTTTGTGCCTATCTCACGTTTTTCCGAAATCCACCATGCAAGCTTACATATATCCCTTTATAATTGCTGTAAAGGCCTCTCTCTTAGGATTCTGAAGATAAATTCTGTAAGAGATTGCCCAGCATATAATTATTGTGTGATTTTCTGTTTTATTCACACTTTCTTTCAGTGCTACTTAATCTCCATCTTTTTTTCCACTGGTATGAACTTTATTTTTATGAATACCAATGCATAGCCAGAGATACTGCTGTTCTCATTCTAAAATTGAGAATACCAATGCATAGCCAGAGATACTGCTGTTCTCATTCTGAGAATTTTGCACAATAGACTTCTTGATATCAAAATTAAATCACCTGGAATATGCCTTCTGAGAGATTCAGAGAAACAAATATATTCTGTTAAATTGCAGAAATCTTCCATTGTCCATCAGCTCTGGGTTTTATAAACTGATTCCAACATTCATGCTTTTTCAGTGAAGCTTCTGGAACACTTGTTTATGTATCCTGTACTGAGCTGATGTGTCAACTATTATCTGTGAATCCAGGGCTGTTGCAAGCACTGATCAAACACTAAAATTTTATATGGGTGAACATCAGTGGCAAATTCATCTTCCTTGTGCATCTGGTTTGGAAACTTTTACGGTCCAGCACTACTTGTATAGGCATTAATAAACACACAGGTTTTAATGGGAACAAAACGTTCCTATAGAGAGCTCCCAGTGGCCTTTTGGTGTCATAATTTTTTTTCCTTCAGCTGAGGTTCCTGATGAGTCACTAGCCACATTTCCCTTCTTTATTGTTTTTGGTTTATGGTTTGGTGAGGTCTGGTTTTGCTTGGGTTTTTTTAACAAAGGGTATCTTTAACAGCTAGCTTTTGCTCCATATTTAAAACATGGTATGCCAATTTCTCTTTTTACTCTTTCCATATTTAATGTAAGTGTTAAGCTTTACCTTTATTTAGTAGAATCTCCTCATTATCCTTGTGGGCTTTTTTTGTATCTCCATATCTGCTAATCAGACTTCTTCTGGTTATATTCAACATCATACCAAATTATAGCATAACTTTAAACTGTACATTAGCCCTATGCTATATTTTTCCTTTGTTCTATGTTTTCTAGTATCCAGATTAGTAATTGCAAACTTTCTTAACGTTAGCTCTTGTAGTGGTTACCTGTTTGTTGAAAATTTGTTTCTTAAACTGTATCTTTATAATTTTAGCACAAAACTCATTATATACATATTTTGCCATCAAGGCAGTATTTTTTCACAGTACAAGCACTGTGTTTTATTACATTCAAAAGGCATCCCAATTCCCTTTCTCTTATAGTTAATGAGCCCTCAGGTGAAATACCCTTAACTTGAGTCTAATCAGTGCCTATTTGTTCTTGCTTCCAGCAATGAGGTCAGGAACTTTCGGACTTCTCCTGGCACACAGAAAGCATAGGTTTGACTTACCTGATACATATTTAGGGTTGTTGAGAACTCTGGAGCATAGTGCTCCTATGGAGATGTTTGCAGACTTGTGTTAATAAAGTCCCCTTGGTTGCACTCCACTGTTGTCTCTTTTGATGTCCAGAAAACTAATCACTATAATAACATAACTCTGCTATGCCTGGATGACTTCATTTATTGCATCCTCATACCCTGATACTTTCTAAATTTTATTTGACTGTAACAGTGCAAAGCTTTAGGCATCTGCTTGTCAAGTGGCAAATGAGTTGTATGTCTGTGGCCACCTTTTCAAACACTGATATTGTCCTTGCACTCTTGGTTTTCAGTTCTATCCATGAGGTCGTAGACTTCCCCTTGATTGTTCCCGCTCTGTCCCCATGACTCTTGCATAATTGGTTTTACATTGGCCCACTTTCACTTGGAGATGTGGAAGGTATCCCTCGCTACTGCTGCAAAATAGCCAATTTGCGGATAGCAAGAATGTTCTCATTGAAGGTTGGAGGTGGATGTTTGAATCTCCTCAGCTGGAGCAAAATTTAACCTAAATTCCTTCATTCTGAGAACATTCTCATCACAAGCCTTTTGCTGCTTTGTCCTGTTCCCTCCCATGCCCCTTGTGCATTTTAAGCACAGGAAGTATTACCGTCTTTGTACCTTGTTCACAGAGTTCACTGACTACAGACCTCAAAAAACTCCTTAAATACAAAAGAGTCAGGGTTTTGATGTTTCCACTGGCACTGCCTATCTCCTAGTTTAAGTTGACTCCCATTGCTATGTTTGTTGGCTTAACTCTCTTTTAGCCCATGTACAGAAATCTCAAGCATGTGCCTTTTACGTTTTAACTCTATTCCCCCAAAAAAGAACCTCTTTTTAAGTAGTCCAAAACTGAGCACCAAGAGTCCCAGTCCCTTTTGGGATCTATCCTGGAAGTGTAGCATGTTACTGTCCTCGACTCCTAAATCTGCACCCTAAGAACCATCCATTTCCTATCCCAGACATATCACTAGTCCCAGAGAAGCATGCCCCCACCTAGGTCACCTGGGGACACCTAGGCCTGTAGAACAAATTATCAGAATAAAGTTATAAATTCAAGTTTCTTCCACAAAATAGCCAGAGAGAAGAATTTTTTTTTCTTTAAAGCTGTAATTAAATAATCATATCTCCTTCCTCTTAACTGCCTAACAAAGGATATTTAAATAGGAAACAGCAAAATCTTAATCCATCATAGCATAATAATGACATATTGTTTGGCCTGGGCAGAGAATGGTGCTACAGTATAGTGATTAAAACACCCATTTATAAAAATTATCTTAATTACCACATGAGTAAATATTTAAGTCAAAGTTCAGCAAAGTGCTTAAGCACATGTTTAAATCCCACAGACTGTACAATCAAGCAATGTAGTGCACACATTGTTGTACATTTTGGAATTCTTTGCATGTTCATTTTAGTTTGTTTTAGTGGGTCAGAAACATAGGAGAGGATGAAGTTAAGCAAAAAAGATACAGTACACAATAGATTGGCAATTACCTTTTTCTCTTTTTTCCCTAAGTAAAAATCAAACTAAAATTCTGGATTCAGAGACATGAAGCTAAGGAGGGCATAGGCTTTCATTTTCTGGACCAGCAACCAACTTCACTGGGATTTACTTGCAAGAATGAACATTTGATCCACAAGGACTTAACAGACTTCATGTACTACCCCGTACTTAGCTGAACTGGATCTTTGTGTTCACCCTGTTACAATGCTAACTGTGTTTTGACTAAGAACAGGTTTGGAATGAATTTATAACTCTTTGTATAAAGTGTCACGTAAGATGTCTCAGTGTAACCCCCTCCACCCTGTGTGAGGAACTGGACTCTCACATTTTCAGATGTGCTGCTCCTGCTGACAGCCAGTCATTGCCAAGAAACTGACTGTCAAGAAAATTTCTGTGCAGATACAATGAAGATTCAGAGATCAGGTTTTATAAGGTTTTCCCCATCTCCCTCCTGCCCTTCATGAAGCAGAAATATTCTTTTTGAAAGAAGGATTTGAGTGAGAGGTACTGCCTGGCAGCAGAGCACCTGGATAGTCGCAGTCTAAAATATTCCCCTGACATCAAGGCATGGTCAGACACAGGAGGAATGTCGGAGTGCCTAAATTACCATTCCAGACAAGAACCTGCAAATTACCTGAAAACGGTAATACTTCCTAGAGGAAGATCAGCCCAGCAATTTACAAACATATTTCATTACAGTTAGTTATTTAGAAAAATTAAAGTAAAATGTTTACCCTCCTAAATGACCATAGGGAACCAAATATTTTGTGAATGCAAATTCTAACTGTGATTAAAATATAAGCTGCACGTGTTTAATATTCATAGTGATGTCTGGTACAAGCAGCATTAACATAAATTCATATATTCATATATTTTCATTAAAATGAAAACTTTATTATTTTTATTATCTCAGTGGGAGTTGGGGTTTATGCCTCTATAAAGAATCTAAGCTGTCATATTTTCTTTATTCCATATTTGCCAGGTTGCCCTGTGGTTCATGTATTTGTTATATGTATTGATCTACTCCAGCCATTATGCACTTTATAAACAACTGTGGACTAATTGGTATTCATGTGTTGGGAGTATTTTCTTGCAGTAGTGAAGTGATATAGTAAGGTTGATAACCAAATGATAGTTCGGTGCCCTGCTTTTGAAGTCCAAATGCTAAAAAAGGCCAAGTTAAAAAACGTTGTAGGAAATATTAAGTGAACTTATATAAAGCATTTTTCTCAGTTCTCTGAAAAGACAAGCAAAAGAACGTGAGAGTAAACATTGCTGATCAAACCAGTCATTCAAGAACTACATAATCCTGTCTCTAGATATGTGTATGCAAACAGCTTCACCCTTCTTGAACTCTCTGTGACAACTCAAAACACCTTAAAACAACTTGTATTCACAAATAAAACCATCTACCTCACTTAAAACTCGACTCCAGCTTGTATCTCTCACCCCTGGAAGGCTGCTTAAGGCCAGTCCTGATTCTGAATAGATCCATGCAAACCAAAAACACAGCCGAGATTCAGGTTCTCGACAAGAGTAATCTCTTATTACAGTGTTTTTACAGGAAAGTATTTTCAAGCAGCAGTCTGATAGTCCTTGCCCAAGCCTGTGACTTTGACCAGCACAGGCAGTGAGTTAAATACTTGAATATACTGAGAGATCCAATTTACATTCTTTTATGAATACACTTCTTGCCTGGGGCCTGGCAGCGTCAGCAGGCAGCAGGAGCTATCAGCAGCAAACAGTCTCACTTCAGTGAAGCCACTTTATTCTGATCCTACCTTGTGCCCTGCTAAGTTGTTCCTCAGACTGTCCAGCCTCAACTCTTCTGCTGCCAAAGGAGTTTTATTCTTCCTCGCCCAAGGAACAAAACCACACCTCCCCATTGAAACATGCTGGATACAGCATTGCCTGGTGGCTCATGGCAGCTGCCTCCCTCTCGCTCAGCCTGACCATTTGAGCAAAGGTAAATGTGAAATGTCAAGATAAAGTCCAGTGACTTCTTGAACCACTTCTCAGCAGCAAGGAGAGGGTTTCCATTAAGGGACAGGTCACTCTTCTTTCTGGGGTCACACGTTGTTTCCTGAGTGTATCCACGCTGACATTTGCTGTTACCTATAGAAAGCAGAAATACAGAACAGTCACAAATTGCCTGTTGGCTGAGTTCAGTTTTGCTCCCTGTCAATTGTGTTGACAATTTGAGCTGTTCTACCAGCTTTGGCTGGTAGAAATTAGTACTGAAGGCTTTTGAGTAAATATTAAATATCAACAAGTCTCCTGGTATATAAATAAACTTTGTTGTTACAAGGAAAATATTATGTCTGTGTTTACTTCTGCTTTAAAGGCAGCTTCACTAAAATTTGGGAATGAAAAGTTGTTGTCTTACATTGCTAAAGTGATAGAGCATCTAGTGATACCCTGTGTTGTTTACACTGTCCTCTATGAGGAATAGATTAATTTTGATATTTAAATTATCATCATATATAACATGGCTAACATTACTTTGTGCTTTTACCACACAAGCACAGAAAAACATCTCGAAGTTTATAGTCCCTCGGTTCTACAAATGACAAAACTGCCAGAGAAAAGAGAGCAAGCTAAAAGTGATGTATTTATTTTTACATCAGATCAGATATGCATAAAATGTTGATCATAAAAATAAAATATTAACTTATTAGCTGTCTTCTTTTTTGTTTTTCCTTTGTGTTGAAAACAGAGCTAGTTAGACAGGTTCACCTTTGTTTGTACATGGGTTCCAGCCAGTACCACTTCCAGGTTTTTACAACCAAAATGATGTCTGACATGTCCTTTACTGTAAGAGAATCTCTCCGTATCTGAGGGATTCCATAGAGATTTAAACAAAAGCCAACAATCACACTAATGTTACTTTCATTTTAGGTCTGTAAGTACCTTATTAAAACTGATGTAGCATCTAGAGTTTAAAAAAAGGTAAATGCTTTTGAAATCTGAGAGTTTACTCAGTTTCTAGGCCTTATTCTGAGCCTAGAGAGGAGAATACATTTTTCCTAGGCTTGCAAGAAAATCCCACAAAAATAGTGTCACCCTGTGCTGTAGACTTAATTGCTTCTCATCACCACTAATAGAAATAGGGATATTTCTCCATGTGACAGGCCCTGCAATACAGAAGAAATAACTTTAAGAGGACTGAAACAAGACACAAGTAGATTTTAGAGATACTGCACATGAAGAAAAGCATTGGTTTTGACCAAGATGAGGTGTTTTGTTTCTAACCAATACCAACATAATCATCTGATTCACAACTGAGTAGAACTTTTGCAGCTGAAATCCATTAACTGAAGGAACTATGACTCAAAGTCCCAAAAGTGTTGAGCCACCTAAGTCCTACAGAAGTCAAGGCATCGAAATACCTACAGGGGTGATGGCCTTGACACCTCTTAATAAGAGAAAGGCTCATAAGGCTGATACAGGTTAAGAGCAACCAGAATTTGCAGAAACCACAGCTAATTAGCTGCTGTTTTCTGCAGATATATTAGTACTCCTCGCACCTTTGCTCCCAGATCTGCTCCAGTTGGTATTTTCAATCATCCACGCACTCACACTAAGGCTGCATTAGCAAAAGACAGCTTGCAGCTGGATCGTGGGTTCTGGACTCATTCAGAAGCATTAACATGCTCTCATACATATATTAGAAGCGCAAGAGCCCCACTTCTACCCCGTTACACAAACTTTGCAGTCATCACTGCAAAACGATCTGCAGCATAACTCCATGAATTTCCAGATGAGCCAATGCAGAGACCAAGGCTACATGCCTTTCACCAAAGGTTGTGACTGTGCTTTGCATGGTTGGGATTTGTCCTGTGTGACTTCTGAAAGTCATCCATTCCTTCATTTAGGGAAGACCTAATTTATCTTTGTGCTTCTCCTGTGCCTCGAGTTAAAAGACAGACACATTCATAATGTATGGCTTTGTGATGTGTGCGCCACGACAGCTACAATCTGTGAGCCACGCACCAAAACTCCTGGAGAGAAGCACTTGCTGGGAGCTGAGACCAGTCCGACACAACACCCCTCTCCTTCACTCCTTACTTTACAATGGTGAGGGCACTCTTTTCTACCCTCCATCCCAAATGTTTCACTGCTGACAAATTCTTCAGCATCTGCGCGTTGAGAAGTGATACACAAACATACATCAGTCCCCAGTTCATTGCTTCTTGCCCTCTGAAACCTCACATTTGGTTTAAGGGTACATCTAAACAAGGAAGATTTGGAAAACTCCGTATCATCTTCAGAGTCAGTGAAAAATTTAACTGGCAACTGCATTACAAATACATTTAATCCATTAGTCTATCTTGTTAATCTATCTTAGATTTGTTCCTTCAGTATCCAGCAATAGATGTTTTCTAACGAATCATCTTGCTTTCCTGATTGCTCTCATTACAGGCTCAGGAAAGAGCACAAGTCCCTCTTTAAAATGTATCCACTTCCTGAGACTCCTTTCAGAATAGCCAGAACAGCAATCCTCTTGTGTTACCAAGCTGCAGCTCTCCTGAAACGCAGATCACCAGCTGGCTCAGGAGCATGCACGATAAACCCCTTCTCTCCTGCCTCAAAGGCATTCCTGGATGGAAACAGAGCTGTCTACCCTCCTGTTCTGGGTGCACTAATGGGATCATTTTAGGTGAATGATCTGTCTTCTTCACTGGCTCCGTGTCCCCTTCCAGTCTGCTTGGAGGTTACAGCTGCGATTAAAATCCTGAACAGGATGTTTTTCCCAGCAGATCACAACGGCTGAAATCAATAGGAGATTTTACAGTAATGCAGTAATGGTCCATATAATGAGGCTCAGGCTGGAAAATTTCCAGTGAAGACCTGTGCCCGAGAAATTCTGTACCTCTGGTTTAAAAAACGGGGGGGGAAAGGTTTCATATTTTTTCATGGTTCAGTATAAAATGTTTCTCTTAATTTACACATTTCCTTACTGGCAGTGGCTATGGAATTTATCAATATTGTCATTCATGGAGGCAAAGGCTGTAAATAACCCACCTAAGAATGTGACTTTAAAAAAGGAGGAATGTGAAGCCCTCTTGGGTAGAAAAGATGTCCTTCTGGATTATGTATGTGACACTCCAGTGTTAAAATTAGGGACTATTCAAAATACATTTCTCTCAGATCTTTCTCCTTCTCTTTGCTAAGGCTTTCAGAGAAGGTTTTATTTTTTTCTTTTTGATACCCTAAGGAAATACCTCTCATGTTGGGTCAGCATCTTGATCTGTCTACAGCATTTTCAAGACTAGCTTCCAAAGATTTGCCCTCTGAGAAAATCAGTAGAAAGGAAGCCATGATGTGAACGTACATTAGCTGGCCACAATCTCCCTATACGGCTGCTCTTAGTGCACAGAGTGGCTCCACGCTGCCTGGCCAGCTCCACTGGAGCTGCCCTTCATGAGCAACAGGAAAAGTCACTGCAGTGCAAATGGTCCTGGCCATTTAGCTAGCTCCTCTGGCCAAATTAATGCAATTATTGTATCAATTAAAAATTTCAGTGCCTCATTCTCATGCAATTAGTTTCCCAGTTTCCCCTGGATGTTTCTTTATTGCTGGCCCGTACCAGTTGAACCTTCTGATTGCTGACTAACAGTCTGAGCTGCGAAGAGGTTTCAACCAACACCTCCTCCAAGGTGTGTCCGAACAGCCCGTGTTATGCCCAGATGTTGGTGTACCAGTACTTCTTGTAGAGGTGTGAGATAGGTTCTGGTGCATACCTGTTCCCTTGACCGGGGATAAAGTCTGACCCACAATGTTGCCTTTAGTTAGTTTTTAGGAAACTAACACAGGTGAGATTTTCTTACCGTCTTTCACCGATTTTTCATTAGCGAAACCTCCTGAGAGTTGTTTGTAACGACTCCCCTCAGCACCTGAGTCCATGACTTGGTAATCTCTCCTGAGTGATCTGTGAAAAAAATGAAAAACTAAACCAAACAAACACTTTCCATAATGCACCTCACCCACTAAGCAACCCTGCACAGGGATGGAAAATTTTCTTCCTGATGTCCACAAATGATGAGTTTCTGCCTTGGAGCACTGAGCTGGATTCGATTACACCAATCATTATTTCAGTTCATGTAACTCCAGACTACTGGTGATACCCAATGACTTTGGCACACTGGGAATTCAATCAAACGTTTATACTAAGGGGGACTATTTACTTCAGCCCCTAGAGGTACCACTTTAAAAAAATTCCCTGAATATCGCTGAAATTAATATTAAGACTTTATACCCTCATGTATTTTTGAGGATTTATATATGTTGAGATATCATTTTTCCTACCACTTATCCTCTTACATACTCCCACAATATCTCATCTGTGGCATTTTCCCAGATGGGGCCCACAGCAACGTTCTTGTAGCTTTTGGCTCACTTAACATTCTCACTTAACAAAATCTTTGATTTGACGAGGTCTTCTCTGCTACAACGCCCGGTTCTACAGAACGCCAGACACTGCCTTTTGCTAACACGCCTCCCTGACTTCCTCTGTGCACAGCACACCCCAAAAGTGGCCACAGGCCTTATTCTCCTCTGTCCCACAGTTTCCCAAGAACAAGGAAGTGCTGAGTGCACCCACGCAAGCCACCGCCAGAGAAACAGCAGAAATTTGGCATTCTGCATCTGTGTAGGCAACGAGACAAAGTGAAAGGCAGCAGATAACTGAGCTCTTTATTGCTTCCCTACCATAATTTTCCCATTTTCAAAGGCTTTCCAAATGGAACAATTGGGCTGACAGCCTGTGTACTGGCTTCGATGGGCTCTGCCTAAGATTTCTATTTCTGGACGTGAAGACCTAATTTTCAGAGGAAGATAATTTTTGAAACTGAGCCTATATCCCTTTAACTGCTCTTGATTTACATGCGATTTGTCAAACAATTAAAATGTGCATACTGTCATCACAAGGCCAAAGCATCTCTTCATATCTTCTTCATATTCATTTCCCCACAGCATAATTTTCAACAAGTGAACTTGGCACTGAACAAAGCCTTCTTGCCACCCCTGACTGAAGGGGCTTCAGTCACCCTGCAAATGTTCACATGTGGTTTTTCATCTGATTTCATCCTTGCATACCCAAACATACCCTCACATTTTCTTCTTCAGTTTCTTCCACCCATCATGAACTGCTTTTATTCCTTAACAGCCCCTTGACTTGTACAGACTCTTCTATCTAAACCATTTTCTTATTATTCTTCAAATTGAGCACTAGTCATGCAGTCTGTGACATACAGATTTTTTTATAGGTATCTATCTCACAAGCTCTCAGCATTTCTTGCATTGCTTAAGTCAACAAAGAGGGCAAAACACCTGCCAGTTATTTCCTGAACTAAGCCAGCTTTCTTAAGTCAATCAGTGTGCTCCCATTCAGACACCTAACCATCCTCTGCTTATCTCAACCTGCCAATTCACACTGCACTTCTGGCAGACCAAACTGGTATTTAGATACTACTGAGCATCTTTGCACACAATTGTTTGCACACAGGTGTGCCACGAGGTTCCCTTCACTTGTTGCAAACATGTCAGGAACTTCAGACACATCTTGCCCAGAACCTCTGCACAGTGGAGATAACAAATCTGCCATTCTCCCAGGAGGAACTAAAAAAGATGGCCACAGTGGGCAAATCTGTACTTTTTACACTGTCACAGCCCCTATAAACTTTGTGCCATACAAGTATTTTAAATAATGCTTATTAAAAAAAATAAAAAAGTGTGAAGAAAGATTGGGCAGTAGAAGAATGAGCTAAAATTTTAGAGAATCACAAATAATTTTCTGCATATTAGACAATGTTCCTTTTACACTGTATCCAACTGGTTTTTCTAGGAAATGTCAACATACAAGTGATTGCCATGTGTTCCCTGAAAATTGATACTATACTTAGGAACATAAGAATTAAAAAAAAAATCTGCTAATTAATGAATAGTTTCCACTGTCAATTACTACAGCTGAGTTCTTTACCTACAAAAAATCTTCTAGGTTTCTTTATTTAAAAAAATATATTAACAATAATCCTAAATAATATTAGAATTTTTAGATGTAAGTAAACTAGGCTTTCTCAGATGTGCAAAGCAGGTTTGGTCCCAGACGTTATCTCAAAGGAAACAGCATTTCATGCAGTTTGTTCAAGACAAAGCTGGCTTCTCCTTCCTGAAAATTTTTCTGCAAGTCTATCTTCCATCTGTGCCTTGGCTTTGTCCTACAAATCATAGGCAGTACGAGGCACTGAACTTCAAAACTGAAATGTTTTCTTATTTAGATGCTACATGTCTAATAAAAAGCCCCTGCCTCTCAGTGATACTATGTGCAGTTTCAGTACAGAAGTGGATCACAGAGGACACTATCTAGACAGTGGCCTGCAATTGCACCCACTTAACTGACATGTATTTAGAGTGTTTACAGAATACTTCACTAAACATCTAGTTCAGACTTCCTTCCTTATGAGGTGGACACGCTGCCTGGTAGAGTTGGAGCCAAGCCCCCCAAAGCCAAGGTCATAGCTGCAAGTGACTGCCCTGCACAATGTCCCAGCATATCTATAATGCAGACTTTACAGCTCACATATTGACAGAATGCAGCCTCTTTCCCTGTTTTTTTATTTTATTAAAAATTACTGAAAAAACACTTCCCCAGACGTTGTTTTCCAAATATGGGTATTCTTGTTTACTGGTGAAAGCGTTATAACCTTTATCTCTCTCTGGTTAGGGTGAGATTTGTTTACCCACTGAAAGATGCTTTGAATCCTGCATTTCTACTGTGAAATGAGCTATTCCAGAGGAGGTTTCTGTATGGTCTTCTGGAGATGCTTACGTTTCAGTGGTGAATGAGGTAGAACAGTCAAATCCCAAGAGTACATAATGAAGACCACATGCAAACAAGCTCCCAATGACCTCAGTGGGTATTTGCATAGAAATCCTCTCATGGACAAACAAAGCAATTTGAAATATGCACCATGATATTTGTATCCACCTTCTACATAACAGCAGAGCATCGTTCTTATAACAGGAATATCATTCTACACAAATCAAATGTGCTGGCTCCATGCCATGCCATTCTGCTTCAAAGATCTCCACTAAAAAGTGAGCTTATGCCTTTGGTTACTGCCTGGCCACATCTGAGATGATGCAGCTGCTTCTCCAACATCTACAGCAGGGTATTCTGCATAGTCATTCTGATGACAGATGTTAACCTTTTGGGATGCCCAGTACCATACTGTACTACTTACTACTAAGGAAACATCAACAGCCTCAAGCACTGATTACTGCCTAACATGTCTTTGTCAAACACTTAATGAAGCACATATTGGGTCTGCTGATCTGACTGTCAATTTATTCTAAATGAATCCACATGCCAAAGGATTTAGGTGCCAAAAGCTGGAAGAGCTTTCAAAATTATTTTTTTTAGCCCTTACCATGATAGCTGCACAGCAATACGCCATCTGAAGCAATAGTTGTTTGAAAACTCAGAATATCAGGTAGTTCAAAATCAGAAATTCCTCTGACTTCCCCTGAAATCCCACTCGTTCAATCACAACACGCAGAAATGACAAGCCTATGAGATCCCTTTTTATACTACAGAGCAGAGGAATTAATTTTGTATTGTAAGCATAACCTGTGACCAGCATGGGGAAGTGGCGTTTATATTTTTTTGTTTGGGTTTGTTTTGCCCAGCCCACATGCAGCTGAACTAGCAAAGCTTAAGAGGGAGTAAGAGCCCCAAAACAAACATCACGAAGGAAAAAAGGTTGTGTTTCATTGGCAGTAGATCTATTTTAGGACCTTTCCACTCCACTCCTGATCTTACATTCTTGTAGCTACTCAGTTATGTGGCACACCAAGCCTGCCTCCCTGACCTTGCTCTGACTGAAGGACGGTAATGGGGGAGAGGGCAGGGAAGGGCAGGAGGGAACAAAGGCTGCCAGGAACGTGGGAGGCCAGGCTTTCTTAAAACAGCAATGAAAAGATAAACTAATTACCAAGTGTGAAATTGATAAATGATAAAGCAGACATCATTTAACAGTCCTGGTGTTGAGCACAGATGTTCTGTATGCATGTATGAAGTGCCGCTGCTGGGCTTTCTACTGCTGCTCCTGGCTCCTCAGATCATTTCTGCCCTAAGCAAGGGCAAGGCATTTATCCCAGATACTGGCCTTTCCTTTCTCATCGATTAAGGGAAACAGGGTCAGCCACCCCAATCTGGCCTTTAAAGCAGAACTGCCCATCACTCAGAGCCTCCAAAATCAAAGGACAAAGGTTCTTAAAAGTCTTCTCTGAAATGATCAGGACAGAATTTGTATATGGGAAGACTCAGGATCTCCAAGCACTTTACCTGATCCTGGCAACTCCACCCTTAAGAATGCTGTCAGACGGTTTATTTGGCCCAACCAGATATTTTGTTGTTGTGGATGAAAGGTCTCCCTTTATACTGCATTATACTTGGCTTTGCAGCCACTGACCAGAGCAGACTGAAAGGAATTTTCACAGATTGAACACCAGAGAAGCTAATACCACATGAATCAAGCTCAGCACAATAAAGGAATCCTTCAAAAATGCAATAAATACCTGCTCAAATGACAGTGGAACCCCAGGTGCATGTCTGACACTAGCCCATGATTATTCCAAATCTTTTTTGAAGTACTTCAGGGAAAGAATGGGACCTCTGTGGCACTTAGGGATGGTCATCAGAGTTACCGTGATAACCCAGACTCATAAATACATGGTTGTAATAAACACACAAAAAAAAAAATTTGCAAACTCATGTAAACCAAGAAAACAAAAAAAAAAATCCAGAATGGTGACTCAGTTATAGGACAAACCTTCCAAAGTTTCATGAGAAGACTCATTTAAACTGAGTGAAATCAGGAAAACTCCAAAGTTGGGCCGAAACATCATCCTTCACTTATCCTCCTCTACCTGTACATCACAGATAATAGTACCTTCTCTTAGACAAGACTCTGAGCAGTGGGTGACCTTCTGTACCAAGTGTGCTGCAATAACTAAGTAGAGCAGGGGTGAATTGAAGATGACATTTCAGCCTTTAACTGAATTTTCCACATTTCTTCAATTTATGCCAAACCCTTATTTTATTTCAACTTATCTTTTCTCTGATAGCACACACATAAACATGCACATACACACATCAATCAATTATTGCATTGCAAAATTATCTGCACAATCTCTCATTAAATATTTGTATTTAAAAAGACTTGCAAAAACTGCTGTTTTCCGTGCAGGACCCCTTTATAGACCTTGACCAAGGAATCCTGGAAGAAAACATCCAGTCAAAGCACCTCAATTTTATTCACGCTGCACCATTAAAATGAGTCAATGATTTTGTAAATCCAGCAAGCAGTTGCTAGTCACTTCATTTATAAATAGCTTTTTGAGGTTTATGGGGTTTTTTGTAATAAAAGAAAAAACAGATAGACTTACTTTACAGATAAGTGCTGATGGAAAAAAGGTAATTTTTACAGAAATGGTTCAGCACTGTTACCATGTTGGTACAGTGTACACCTGGGCTGCACATCAGCTGTTATTGGGTAGCAGAAGCTGAATTCATCTGTAACTTTCATTAAAATAGAATGCCACTGCATAATTATGTCTGGATTTTTAGATTTTTTAATTTATTTTTTTTTTGCAGGGGATACCAGTAAATCTTTCTTTCTCTGTTGGAATACACACAATATGTGAAATCTGCATTTACAGCTGAAAATGGGTGCACAGCATCAAAGCATAGCATGGAAATTAAGCATGATAAAAACAGAGCAGGAAGAAGCTGAAACATCAAATGGCTCTTACTTGATATTTCTGCCACTCATAGCATCTCTGAATTTAAAAAAAAAAAAATATACTAGAAGAGCCAGGTCTGCTTCAGAAAAATATACATATCAGACATTCCCATATGAAAACTATATACATATTTAATTTCAAAGCAAACGCGGGTAATTCTGTCTTCCCCCTGTTGCACAGAACACAGACTTCTCAAGTGAACAATTCAGGAAAAAGCTCTCTACTTCAGGGAGTGCCTGGTTACCGAAAGAATTGCCTCGATGCCTTAGCCTTGATGACCGAGGAGTAGTAGGCAGACAATACTGCACATTTCGAGCTTCAGTCACTCTTGGCGCTGGTTCAGTTACAAGGAATAATTCTGATTCTCAGCAAGTTTAACACATTTGCATGAAAGAAATAATTTACTCTGTTGCACCCCCTAGTGGGATTATTTAGAGTAATCAGATCCTCCTGGTTTTGTTATTTTTCTATTCATAGTACACGTAAACTAAGGAGAGCCACAAAAGGATGTGCTTCTGTTCCCAAATTAATTTACTTCAAGGTTAACTGGCATTTCTCTCTTTTGTTGGTGGTTTCCAGTAAGGAACAGTAAGGTACGTAGCACCCTGTGATACATACACATTTGATAAAATCATGAATTTCAGTTTATGGTTTTTGAGCTGGGTTCTATTTTCAGTTTAAACCCAGAGTAAAAAGGCTTCCTATTCCAGTAAAAAATTGCTCATTCTTTTTTTAAGGTCAAGTGATATGCGTAATAAGGAGAGATCCAAGAAGAAGAGGAGAAAATGTGGGGTTGGTGCATTATTAATGCCAGCTATCTTCAATGTGTTCAATAAGTTTTTGCAAATTGACAAATGGCAAAAAGTCACAGCATTGTTAACATCATTATTTGACTTTGTGTCCATGTTGTTCCTACCTCAATGAACTCACCCTGGAAAAAAATAATCAGACCCCTAATAAATGAAGCAAAAGGTGAAGCAACTAAATTACCAGGACTCAAATCCTGGAAAGATTTAATTTACTTATCTTTTGCTGTTGGGCTGATTGTGTTCTCATTGCAAGGAGACATTTGTCAGTCACATTATCAGGAGCCAGCCACAGCTCACAGATTCAGTGTGACCATGGCTAACACAGCACACAAAGCATGTACACAAAGCATGTACACAAAGCATTTCGGGAAATGGGCCCACGTGTTTTGTTCAGATCAGCAACAACTGGATGGGGTGTGGATCTGGTAACAATGGTTGAGAGCTTTATCCTTGCTCCAGCTTCCTCATGGCAGATACAGAAGAGAAGAGACATAAACATGTCCTCAAAATCCCAGATCTGGCCATTCATCCAGCAGTGTAGCAGAGCAGTGCAGACAACTTCCCCTTCACTGGAGGCACCTGCCCTGGCCTAGACATGTTAAGGGCAGACTAGAGAGCTGGTCTAGGTGAGTGACAAGACACAGGTAACACAGGGCTGCTGGAAAGGCATCTCCCCCTTCCCACAGGCCGGGAGTTCTGTTCAGTCTTGTTGAAGCTCTCACCCTCTAAGGTTTTTAAATTCGCATATAAAGATGTACAGATGATCCCAAATTGCCTTCCTCACTGCATTATGATTTAAAATATCAAGGCACTTCCAGCAAGTCCTGACATCAGATGGCAAAAAGGAGCAAACAAAGAGGTCTAGCTTACCTTTTGTGCTTAGATGTATTTTATAACAGAGTATAAAGGAAATCAATATTCCCATCATAAATCTTGCTTACTCTCCTTATAGGGGTGATGGCTGACTTCCATGTGAAAATGTCAAAATAAAAGCACTTTGCTCTCCAAGAGACTTTGGTTCAATCAGGCATAATACAGCACAAACAACCCTAATGTAAATAAATGCACTGAGAATGCGAACGTCCACAGGAGACAGGACTGTTAGAGCCCTCTTACTTCCACCAGGAATATATATCTAGTGCCTAGGCAGACACAGGAGCATCTCCTGGTTGCTGCTCACAAGAATGAGCGTAGGGCTTTGTAATCTGATGAGCCGTGATTTTTCTCTCATTCATTAGCACTCAAAATGGTTTCTTTCTACTTCTTTGCATCCTCTTAGATGGTTGACCAGAACATAAACAAGAAAGACCATTTGTATTAGCCAGAGAAAGCTGACTCTGGCTCGCTGCCTGTGTAACTACGATAATAAGCCATTCTTAAAGCATTATCAATATGAGCCGCCTTGGAATCCTTCAGAAGACAGGAATCTGTCCCAGTGAACCCTCGTGACACAGCTATTGCTCTTCCACTTCCCTGTGGCTGACAGAAATCACATCAAAACCATCATGACCAAAGAGAATACGAATAACTTTTGCAATTTTAACTATAAATGTGTTAATGGAACTACGCTTATGTGTTTTGGATTAAAAAAGAAGCACTGCTAACAAATAATCTGAGAAGGTCATTACCATTTCATATTAATGAATTACCAATAAATTATTTTGAGGAAATTGCTTCATTGTGAAATCAGGACACTGGAAAGAACAATATTATGTATATAAAATTAAATTCTAGCAAATCTATCTCACAGACAATAGAGCCAGAAAGTAAATATTTCCAATAATGGTCATTTGCAATTCACAATAATTTTATCTGTGTACATATCTGAAATGAGAAGGAAACATAAGTGAAAATTTTGTAGGGGAGTGTTGATAACAGAGGTAACAGGATGAAAAGAATAAAAATAAAATTGCTTCCAGTAACCTGGCGGCAAAAACTAAAACACAGCGTCATCAATATCCGTGACATCCGTGAACAGAGTCATCACAATGCTAAAGAAATCGTATTTCATTTCCTCTGTTAAGGTAAGCCCTACGATCTGGCACCTCTTTCTTGTTATAATGTTGTCAGTAGGTGAAATTCGCAGGACAAGGGCTGCGTGTTACTTATGTCCTACTTAAGCTTACATTTACTCAGGGTGTGTACTATAATCTGTTACACATAAATACTTCCTTCAAAGATTGGCGTTTTGTTAAACATTATTTTCATCCAAATATTAGAGGCATTTTATCCTTCCAGTGATGCATGCGTAAAAGTAAAACCTTACAATACCGTGAAGTTGAATTTAATTTTCCATACAGAAGGATTTCTTTTAATTTTTGTGCTCCTGATTTCCTTACACTCATGCTGACATTAACACCTGTGCAAACTGAGTGTAAAATGCGATCAAATCACAATTCCCCAATCACATCAGCGGTGATATTTTGTACCCGCTTGGCACAGATGCAATTTATTATATGAGATTAAACACAGTGGTGAATCAGGCCTTCTGTACTTAAAACAACAGCACACACTTTCACCTACAGATACCATCAGTAGACCTAGGCACCGAGGGAAATAATGTTTTGAGTTCATCTTAAATTCTCACGGATTCCTGTAACTACCACCAAGTAATCCTGTGGCTGGAAGGCACTGCTTAGGAGTAACCCGAGAATAACAAAGTTGTTATAAACCGGGTTCAAAATGCACAGGCATGGCTGTGTCAGAAAGATGTCACAGTGCACAGCCGTTATAGTTCTCTTGGTTTTGAGAACATTAAATAAATGCAAAATGTAATGGGAAAATGGTCAAGAAGTCGTGATGGTGTAAAAAAGTAACTCCGTAAGGAAATACTGTAACCCAAGTTTTCATGCCTCTCAAAGATTACTGGTTCAAAGGCAAAAAACAAGCTGAGTTTCCAGCTCTGAAAAAGGCACTTCGCAAAAAAAGCTTCCTACGTCACATCAACATTGTCTGTAATGTGGAAATTGTATAGTGGAAGAATAAATTATCAGCAAATTAATTGGGATATAAATAGAATGCTCTTATGTGTTTGGCTTTAGCTGTCAGCAGCTCAGCGCTCAGAGCTGATCATGGGTGTTGTTTTATGCAATCAAATAAGACCCTTTATATTATAGTGTTCTATATTCTGTAACCAGAACTATTATAATTTGAGCTGAAGCAGTTATCTTTACTACCTTGTGAATACAATCTGAAAGAGTTACAGAAAATGCTGATATACTTAGGATGACCTTCTTTGGTTCAGTGGTGTTACAGGCACACATTTTTTTCATTTTTTTGTTACTAGGAAGGAGAAAATTACATTGGGCTAAAATGAATACTAATGAAACTCCTTAGTTAGCTTTCTTTGTGATAAGAATAAAAAATTGGAGCTATGTTCCTCTAGAATCTCAAGCAATTTTTGTCCTTTATTCTGATAGAAAGATTACTGACAGTAGAGAAGGAGAGCAAAGTAATTTCATAAAATATCTGCATTTTTAAGAATGCTTTTGTTGCAAAAATGTTGGTGTGCAATTTCTTCAATCTACTTTTAAGGCTGTAAAGAAAAAGTACCTATTTGTTCTGCACTGCAACAATGCCAGCTGCATTCAATCAACTAAAAAGCTGCAAGCCATAAACCTTCCTCCACAGCTATAGAAGAAAAAAAGGCAGGGCCATAAAAATTCATCAGGATAATGTAGAGATGAGGCGTGTTTGAATCACCATCCCTGCAATCAACCAATCACTCATCCTGTGGCATTTACAGCACATCTCATTCCCCTGTTCCTTAAGGACAATTGATTTTCCTGATTCCATTAGCATAACGGCAAGGAAAATGACTGCAGTGCAATATTTCTGGAAACTTCCAACAAGTATGCTGTGTGCTGGAGTGTGACCATAATAATAAGCTACCTAGCTAGCAACTGCGTGTGCTTCTGCTGCTGCTGCCATGGTATCGCATCCAAGGGAAAAGGACACAGACTAAGCAATTTTGGGTTCATGCACAGGGAAAAAAAAAAAATTGTTTTCACAGAATATAAACCAAAAACTCACTTAAGCAAATAAACATAATTTCAAGGCGGGCTGATCAGTAGGCAACATCCAGCAGGCCTTGAGCATTATTGTGTTATGGTTAATAATTCCATTTTCTGAAACATTAGTAATACTTCTGCATTCCTCGATGGCTTTTGTACTCCTGTTTTCGCTTAGGTTTAAAACAGAAGAAAATGAAACTTTAATACCAGAGTTTTGTTATAAATATACAAGAAGAATGCATCAGTGGATTCTCCAAAGAATTTACAACCATTCACAGCATTACACAGTCATCAGCTCTAAGCAGGGGTCTCCACATTTTTCAGCTTTCTCTGTAAGTTCAGTGATAATATCCACACTAGCTTAAATTATTCAAGATGATGAAACTTTATTGGTGAACATGCACTGCCTAAATTTAAAACTGTACATTATTATCTTCCCTTGTGAATGTATTTTAAGGATGTGTTAAGCTTTTTGAAGTGTAATTCAGAGACTACTGTATCTCAAACAACATAAAATACTTTTCATCTTGTGAAGGATCCTTTAGACTTCTAAGGTCCTATCTGTTGTACATTTTTAAGTCCCTTTATAGTTTCAAACCCAGTGGGTTACGCATGTTAAAGTCAATCCCTAAATTGAATTCAAAGTTGATATGAGCCTGCCTGCAGAACTAAGAAAAGTCTTCCTATTATAAGAAACAAAAGTCAATATTTTTAACCCCTCATTGACATGCTTTTTTTCTTTGTCCCTGGAAATACTCCAGTATTCCTCACAACAAACAAACAAAATAAAATAAAAAAGGAAAAGAAAAACTTGATTTCAATTGCATCTTATGACATGACTATCAGCATGACCCAGATTCTTGCAAGAATCTTTACTGTTGTGGGTTTTTACTATTATTATTTTACATCTTCTAATCTTTATTCATAAGTATGGGTCCTTTCTTCCTAAGCATGGTAAAAACACAGAACTGTAACAGAGAAATTAAAACTTAAATACAAAAAAAGACTGTAATAGATATAAACACAAGAAGATGAAGACCTACATCTCAACATCTCACTGTGAAAGCCCAGTGGTTCACCAAGATCAGACACAAGCACCCCACAGCCCCACCTCACACCTTTGTAAAACTGAACTCATAGCAATGACAAATAGCCAGTACTGTCTTCTCTGTAAATCAGCAGCAGCATAAAGTGACCTATAGAAATGCTGCCTTCTGCACAAAAGCACCCCATTAACAAAGTGCCAGGCAGGGTGCCCCTATTTAAGTACCCCATGGGGTACGTATGGACCCTCAGAGAGCGAGCAGGAAAGGGATCTGGCAGAGCCCATGTCTCAGGAGTGGTCCCTTGTCCCTGTGATACTGATGACAGCTGCTTCTGAGCAGGGTGAAATCTTGTGAGCTACTTCAATCTCTGCTCAAAACTTCAGCAAAACCAGTGTGGGCTGACTAATGTGCGCCTGAAGCTCTGGATGCTGCACCCAGTGTTTCCTACTTGACTGGCTTCCACCCTCGGATTAATAGCACAGGCAAAGCAAGCACAATTTTGGATATGCTTGAAACCATTAGCTTTCAGGAAGGGCTTTTGTCATCAATTCTGTCTATCTTATGAACTTAGAAATTCCCTTGATACGCTGTCCATGTCACTATGCTAAATAATAGCAACTATTCTTAATTAAAAATGATCACTGGGTGTAGCTTTCCATCTTCATGGCAGTCTACAAAGAACCACAGTACAGGGATCACAATGACAAAAAGGACTAAGCCTAAATCTCTCTGTCTGAACTCCCACAGACCTGGATGCTCTTTTCTTATATAAAAAGTCAGTGTCTCCAAAAAACAAGGGTTTGTTTTCATCAATCGAGGCATCTTATTTTGCCTCCCCACATTAGCCCATTTTGGCCCTGGGTATAGGGTTTTAATTTCTCTTGCCTACATCTCAGCCTAATGTTCTACATTTTGCTTTAAATCTGCCAGGAACCGAAGCATTTTGCAAGCTGAATGCAAATGTCGAATAACCTTTTCAGCAGCAGTAAAATGGTCAAAGAGACAGGTCATGGGCTCCTGTTCTGGCTGCTCTGAGTTCACACCCCTAGCTGACAGTTACTTAATGCACAGATTTAGGCAAATGACCGACCCTCTCTCTGCCTCCATTTTCTCCTGTACATAACAAGGATAAGGATACAGCATTGCTTTTCAGAAGCCTTATAAAAGATGAGTTGATATTCCCATAGCAGTGTGACACCATGGTCAGTCTCTTTAGGAGATTGTCTAGGGCAGGGGGAGACAGTCCATCCCCTCGGTTTCTTTCACATGCACTTCTGAAAAACAAGGTACTGATAACTGCTGAGCTCATATTTGTTACCACTGAAACAGCCCTTCCAGAGTCTGCTTAACAGAAAACAGCAAAATGCCTACTTGATATAAAAAGAAAATGAAAGACACTTGATTTGAATCTCCGTCACCCACTGTTAAATTACTCAACAGAAATATCCCAAGCTCGTGGGCATCAGTACCAGGCAGTGCTCCCAGTGACCATCAGTCCAGGCCTTCCCTGGGCCTGCTCTGCAATTACAGTGGAGTGGGGGCAGCCCCACCACCAGGATTAAGAGGCATCTTTCACTACGGGAGGATTGTCACAGGGCACGGAATTAGCACAGCTCCTTTACATGTGCTCCATCCCTAAGGCACATTCAGCTTGCTAAAGAAGAAAAGGAGGTTCACATTCTTTAGCTGCAAAGGGCAGTTGGCAGCCTGCATGATTTAGAGCTGCCTGGATGGATGTTACGCAGGAGCCAACACCGTGCTAGTACCCCCAGAGTGGGGCAGAGCACCCCAAAAGCAGCTTAAAGCCATCCTTTCAGCATCCTCTTGGCTTGTGATGTGCACTTGTTGATCAGCACCCAGGATCAGGGCCACAAGCACAAGGCGAATTCACTGACTTAAAATTTAGACATCCCAAACATAAATTTTATTCAAAATAGAAGCAGGCCAACAAAAAGAGAAAAGAATATTTTGTGGGGGTTTATAGTTGGTCAGGAACTCAGCTTTATAGCTCCTCTAAAAAACAGCACTATCAGCAAAGACACCCGACAGCGTGAGGGCATCAGCTCTAAACTAACTCAGAGGGAAATGCAAATCTATTAAGTCAACACCAGTTGTCTCTGACCTATTTAGTCCTTATCTGCCCACAAGCCTTTTCTGATTTACTTAAAGCAGTTTATCCAGGATGAGCTAAGCCCCTGTTACTAATTGGCAAGCATCTTCTTTCACGTTGGCCTAAATGTCTTAAACTCAGCTAAAAAAGTCTAGTTTAGAAAGATCAAAGTGTCTACGCAGCTATCCACATTGCTTTAACTCAGGTCTTTTTAAATTGAATCTTAAATTAATCTACATTAATTGAATCCTTTTAATTAAGGTGCATGCTTGAGCCAAAGACAGTGCCTATTTGCGTGCTGACCAAAGACCTGGTTAACCAGCATGATCCAAAGAAAATCCATTGGGCAAAAGACACCTCACATCCCAAATGTTTCTTTTCTGTTTTGCTTCCAGGCATCAGAACCATAAAGCCTCCAGGTCTACTGAAGTGTGCTGAACCTTGATCCTAGAAGTGCTGTCACACAGAGTGAAAATGAGGTACATGAGAGCATGAATAATATATATCACATTGCACTACATAGCTCCTTGGCATGCAAATGTCAAGAACTGGATCGTCAGCACAATATTCAGTCCAGTTCACAGGCTGAATATAGTATTAGGTGCTGTTGTTTATTTTTTAAATTCAATATCAAAAATGTCCCTCAGGCAAGCTAACAGTTAAGGTCAAAATAGTAAGAAATGCCCACTATTTCCAGGACCCAAACCAGAGGCAGTTTCCTGGGCCAAGGAATCCTACCTCCAGTATAAAGCCATCTGTCTCACCAAAACTGATGTGGAGCAGACAAGTATATTTACTTTTTTCTTTCTGAGCCCTGTCTCCTGTTTCCCAAAGCTGCAGCTAACAGCTCCACGACTTCTGCATTGGCTTTTCTGACAGTCCTAGATCCTTGCAAATCCCTCAGCAACTGCACTCCTGCCCACATAAGGGTTTGGGAAGGGGCAAGGGGAATAAACATCAGAGCAGAAATTTTCAGGGAAAAAATGTGCAAAAGGGGTCAGGAGAGGTTCCACATTTTTACTGTGTCTTGTTTCCTGATCTTATTTCTTCTAACTCCCAGTATGTCTTGTTCCTCATCCCACCTCTCCCTGTAACCACTACTTATTCTGTGCTCACATGAGTACTTCCAGCTTGCAGGGAAAACTGACATTAGGGACAAAAAATACTAAACCCCACACCATGACAGGTCCCAAATTGTATAGCTACACAAGCCACAACATGACAAAGGAAAAAGGATCGTATCTTGGCCTTTGATCCCTACAAGATAATGCTACCTTTGGCTGCCAGAAAAGGTGTTTTCTCTTTATCTGTCACCTCTCAGTCATTCTGTGAACAATGTTTTTATTTCTTCTTTCATTGTCATGATCCTAAAATTCAGGTTCATATGCACAATGTTGATCTGCAGCTCATTTCAGCTGTAGAATCAGATTCCATATTCAAGAACAATTTCCTGTTCCCCTGATAGCACCAACGGAATCCAGGATGAAAAACTAGTGGGAACCCCTTGTACATGTGAGACCAGAATTGCAAAGGAGCAGAGCAAACTTAGCAGACTCCATCCCTCTTCCACACGACATATAGGACAGCAGGGCTTGTAAGGTCAGTGTAGAAGGAGGGAGACCAGGAGAAACACACTGTTAAGGTGGCCAGGAGTCCACCACTCTCTGTCTTGACTCAGGTAAAACTTCTCCGTTTAGAAGGAGGTGTCCATCCCTGGAGAATAGGCACAGTCTTCAAGAAAAGGCCCTCTTTTTTTCCATCTGTAATGTGCATTTTAACGGCACTAAATTGCTCTGCACATTAGTCAGGTGGATAATTAATAAATAATAATAATAATTACTTGATACCGGTTCCATCTGGCATCCGCTGGAGAGCTTAGCCCTCAGTGTGGTTTGGTAATGCTCTCAGCACTTACCAGTCAGACACCATCAGGCCACTCTAGGACTGCTGGTAAGAGACAGTCTGGGCAGCACAGGGGAGGAATTTGTTGTTCAGAAGTCTGCTAGATTTATTTAGTATCATATAAAAGCCCTCAGAAAAAAACCTCTTCCTCTCACTTAACTCTCTGCCAAGAAATTACTTGGGGGAATGGGGAAAATGCTCTTTTAAAGGCTATTAAATGTTATTGTTAAAAGAAAAAGGTGCCCATAATGTAATGCCTTCCCCAGAGCAGTTCTTTCCCTTCCCCAGACCAGCATCTCAGTTTTCTGTTTGTTTTGCACTACCAAACAGAAGTTGACACTGTGGCTTCTGATGAATTGATGCTCGATGTCATTGTCAATGCTAATAGTTCTCCAAAAGGACACTATTTGGTTTTATAATTGCAACAGCAGCTACACTCAAGGACTCACAAAACAAACAAAAATATTACTTAGCCTTTCATTACTAGATGATCTTTAAGGTCCCTTCCAACCCAAACCATTCCATGATTATCTCAGAGGAAGACAACTCCCTTTTTCCTTCAAGTATTTGGGTGAGAAACTTGGTTAAATATCACTAAAGTCCTGTTCCTTTACCACCGCATGTGCAAGGAGAGGGATGCCATTACCTCTAGGCAAGGGCTGACCCGGTGAAGATGGAAGTTTGCAAGAGAAGTTCTTTATACCGGTCAGAGCTGCCCAAATTCATGAGCATTACAGGCTACTACAGACCAAAACTTCAAAGCAAGCTTCCAGTGTTATTTTTAATCATTGTCGCCCTCCATCCTCATGTCTGGGGAAATCTGAGCCTGATCTGAGGCTTGTATTCCTGACCAAATCTATTATATAAACTATGTATCAAGGAAATTATTCAAACTACTATAGCACTGCCCTAATTTCACATCCTTGACCTTGATTTGGCCAACAAGAAAATCTTTTTCAACACTGGTGTTGCTGTCTTATTGACAGAAAAGTAAGAAGGAATTTATTTTTCAATTTTTTTTTTTGTTTCAAAAGCCTAGTAATGTTTAAGTCAGCACTCACTATACATACAGCCTTGGGTGACATCACAGCTTTGAGGTTTGATGTTAAACATGAAGTTATTACAGTGTAAAGAGGGAAGCAGTCATTTTAAAAATCAGACTGACAGCCAGCACTCTGAACAGCAGTTACCAGCAGCTGTCCCGGCTTTGAACTGTACCTGTTTTATTTTAAAAAGTTAGATCAGGAGCATAAACTCCCCATCCCACTTCAAGCTTTTTTAATAAAAATTCAAAGTGAAGAGTTCCAATAGCCCTGAGTAAAAGCAATCGAAAGAGCTACAGTTGGCTATGAGTCTGAAGAAAGGGAATTTTCTTGTTAAATTTCCAGAAGCAGTGGAAAGAAAATGAGAAAAAAGGAATGGGGGGGCGGGGGGGGGAGGAAAACCTGGAGTGGGGAAAGGGCTGAGAAGAAAAAGAGAGGGCCTAGTTTAGTTTGCTGTTGTTAAGGACAGACATGATTACCAGCACATCAAGTGCCACTTGTATACGGAATAGTACTGGTAACATCAATACATTGAACAGAGCAAATTCTGGCAGCCCTTGTACCCTCCAATGTTTTAAATGGATTGTCCCACTTCCAATACCACAAGAAAACCACAGAGACAGCCTCTACCAACATTGCCACTGGAATGCCAGCTAAAGGAAGAAATTGCAACCCAATCTCAGAGATCGGTCTTCCTTTTTCCTTTCCTACTCCTTGTAGTGGCTCATCCAACATGACTGGATGGAACTGCATATTCTGAGAGTCATGATGTGAGGATGTGAAGTTTGATTGCATCTCATCTCTTCACTGTGAAATACTGCATGCTAAAAAAGAGAAATAATGAAAGCCTAGGGTTATCCCCATAACAACTCTTATTTTTTATTTGAAAAACTTAATCGGGAATTTTTATTACTCCCAAAGAGTGTTTTAAAATAAAAACCAAACCCTTCCATGCTGCCTTGGGCATACAGTGTTGATACTTGAAGATGGAAGGCACTCTTGCAGACAGTGCTTCCTAATCCTGCCAGAAGCTGGAGTGGGGACAAGGAAATCTCCAGGGTAAAGTAACGGAAGCAGAGGTCCTGTAGGACAAGAAGATGATGAATTCCAAGGGAGAAGGAAGAGCAAAACATCAGAGGAAGAGATTCTGGGTTAGGGAAGCAGAACAGCAGTGGAGGGAAAAGTCTTATGGGAAAACAGACTAGCAAGAGAGGTGAGGCATAGCAGAGGACAGCACAGAGTGACAAAGGCATAGGGTCAAATCTGTAGATAGCTTTTGAAATGCTAGAGCCAAAATTGCAGGAAAATGAGAATAATATAAATGCAGTGAATCTGAGGGAAAGTTATATCTATCAAATTACAATATAAAGTTTATAATCAGAAAAAATTTCTAAGATGGTCTTTTCCATATGTCAGAGCTGCAGAACTGTCACAAACTGCTTGAGATACTACTCTTGGTGCTGAGAGTCACAGTCTACTGTCTAGGTATCCTTCGGTGTCTTTGTATAGTATTGCCAAGATTCTCCTACTATGTCCACTCCTGGACATGATCCTACTCCTGGATCAGAGGAGAAAAATCTCCTATTTTGCTCCCTATTTTCATCTACCCAATTTTCTCAAAATTTACTCTTTAGAGCTATTGTTTTCTAAGGTTTGGAAGCTTCAGCAAAAAGGATTCTAGTTTTTCTAAGAAAAGGCAGAGAGAAATGTATGTATGTATAATAAGAAAAAAATTCCAGCCTTTAGGGGTCTTTTAAACAGATGTGGAACCAAACTAAGAAAGATGAATTCTGGACTGAAAATTAACTTCACTGGTTAAAATTGTCTTTAAGTATTCGGGGCAACGTTGGCTCTGATTTGACCAAATTATAAGCACATACTACACATATTACATTACAAAGCATGTTTAGTCTAACTCTTTAATAGCCATTTATAACTAGGTGTTAGTGGTAAAATGGATTTTGCCCAACTGGATAACTTAGGATAGCAGCCAAAGGGAGACATATGTCATCAACCTGAAACAGCCCAAAATTAGCTGACATGAATATTGCCAACAGTGAAGCCTGGGCAGCTCAGGGCATGGTACAGGCCTGAAAATCCACTTGACTCTTTGAATGAGTTTCACAGGCAGTACTGAGGTATCTGCTGCCACTGACAAGTGTTGTTGTAGGCCTGAACTAACACACTCCTGGCTGAAGATCTGTAGCAACAGCACAGACATGGAGCTTGGATTGATCACAGTACGTCAGCCACACTTGTAGGTTCACCTGGAGCAGAGTTAAGGTTACCCTGGGAGTCCAGTTCATGAGTTTTGACACTTTTGGTTCACACTCTAACTTGACTTTGAGTTCAAGTCAAAAATTACATGTGCAGTAATCCTTTGACCTTGTATTTTTGTCCAGTATCAAACAATCTGTTCCAAAGATAAATTCCCTGTCTGTACCATATGTACAAATATATAAAAGATTATCTATCTAGATACAGATCTAGATGTAAAGCTAAGGCAGACACCAGCACATGTACAGCAGATTATAGATAATTGCTGTTCATTTACTGATCCTTACCCCCCACAGAACTGTGTAAGTTAATGAGCTCTGAAATATGAGTTTCAAAAAAACTTTCATTTCAATAATATTATACACCCTCGGGCTCCTATTAAACTTTTTTTTTTGCAACAATAACACCATTCAAACTAACATTCATATGTGGATTACAGTGACACAGCACCTCATGAAAATGCAGAGAAAATGAAACAGAAAAGAAAGCATAGCTTTTAGTCCACTAAATTTTAGCCACATTCAAATTAATCAACAACAGCTCCTAAGGACAGGTGAATGCCCCTCAGTAAAATCAGAACCTTCCTGGCCTTCTAGCATATAGTTGAAAGGAACAGCTAGAATGCAAACAGATCACAAGATTTATTTCTCAGAATTTCTGCTCTGCTCAAAATACAGCAAGCACTAGCCTTCTTGAGGGACTTTCTGTCAGATTATTAATATCATCACACTCCTGAAGAGATACACACACAGACACTGCTCATCATCAGAATTTGCACCTGTAATCCCAAGGTCAGCCTTGACCCAAGCCTGTACATGACCCAAACCGTACAGACTCTTTCATTAAACTGTGCTGTTTCCAGCTTTGCCCTCACTTGCAGTGCAGCAGCACCAGCGTTGCTACAAACACCATGCAAACATCTCTCTCAGGAAATCCCACGCACAAGTTTTGTGGAAAGATCTGACTCACAAATTTATGCCCAATGCAGATGGGTGATACTTGCCCTCGCAACTCAAGCAGGGTCTGTTTTTGAAGTTCTCTAGCAACTTGAAAAAGTTAGCTAATGCTTAATAAAATTTGAAAAGCTCAGTGGAAACCAGCCAGAAGAGAGTGGTCAGGCTCTTCTGCAATTCTGGTTAGTCAGCTATTGACATACCAGCACCGTTCAAAATGTGGCTGTAGAGCGCTTTAGAAAACCTACCTTTCATATTTTCTACATCATTAATGTACACATTGATTTGGATGCTTATCCAGAAAGTCTACAGTCCAACAATTTGAGTTTCATGAGCAAAAATGGCTAAAACCCACAACACTGGACCCTTATGTACCTCAGCTTCACAAAGTTTGAATTCTGATCCCAGTCCAAACATAATCAGAATTGACCTCTACACATCAACATCTGTGCTGGAGTTTTTGCTGAAGCCTCATACCATAATGCTGTAAGAAGAATCCAAGATTTCCAGAAGCAAAAAGGGTAAGCCAAAATCACATTAGGAACAGAGATCTGGCCTCTAATTAGTGCCTTGAATTTCAAACCTTTGGGTTATGGGTCTGTCTTTTGTCTCTGAGCCTGTAAGGAGTTCTGTGTGGTGACAGGAATTTGAGCTCTCTAGTGCTCATCACAGGACTTGGATACTTCCTTCTCATTGTGATTATTTGGCCTCAGATCTCTCTGATTCATAGAATAAAGTAAATGAGACTGTAGCGAATTTTTTAAAAGCTCTGTTATTTCTGTCTAAGCTAATTGTGTAATCCAGTTCTGTGCAATAACAATCACATACGTTTTCTGTAAGAGGTTCAGCCTTATACACAAAACCTTTTCAACACAGTTCTTTTAATATCCCTGTGCCTACACAATTCCAGTGCAATCCAACAGAGTGGGCTGGCCAACTCACAACTGGTGGCTGTTGATTTTTTGTTTGTTTATTTGCAGATCATCAAGAGCATGTGAAGAGTGGGTATGTGTGAAAAGAACTGCAGACTGAGCAGCTTAAAATTGGATTGCTTGAGCAAAAAACACTTTTCCTGTTCAAAATTATTCAGGACTGAATCCTGACCTCAAGGTAAAGCAGAGACAACTGAATTTGAAGAGGAGGGGATCTTCAGCTGGTTATAGGAGCAGATTCTTCTTTCCCAAGGCAAAGCACACCAGAAACCTCGTTCTGCACTGCAGCCCTACAGCTGTTGGGGTATCCCTTGTATCTGCACTACCTGCAATCATTCTGACAGCCACTGGCTACATTTCTTGCCCACTCTGTTTCACCAGCTGTGGTAAGGACGGTATTGAAGCCCAGTTCTGCAGGAAGCACTGCAAGCCATCTATCAGGAGAACATCTCAGAAGCTGACAGCCCATGCAGCTGATCTGGTCTAGTTCTCCTGATTTCTGCAAGCCTGAGGATTTAAAAACCTCTCCTCTAATGCTTACCTAGAATAATGGGTGGTCAGACAGGCACTGCAGCTTAGAAAGAAAAAAACATAAAGATGTTAAATGCTCTTTCTTCCCAGAAAAGACCTGTATTAGCTCTACAGTGAATAAAAATTACGGTGTCTCAGAACAATTACAAGCAACGAATCTCAAAACTGAAATAAGAGGGCATTTTTGGTTTAGAAGTCCTAACCAGGCTCAGTGGGCTTCACCTCCACTGACAGGTGGAACAGCAGGGACACCCTCCTCGGCATAAGGCAAAAACTCTGAAGTCCTATCCCCTCTGAGGCAACAGAGCAGTCCAGAAAATGGTGTGAGGAAGAGCTGTAGAACGTGTGCCAGAAAAGTGACAGTTTCAGTCCAGCCCTGAAGCTCAGCTGCCTCAGGCCAGGCACTCTGGTGACTTGGTGAAGAACCCAGTCCCACAGTACCACAGCACGCAAGGTCAAGCTGTTCCTCACCTCTCCAGCAACTCCTGGAGCTGGAGCTAAGGCAGGCTCTGTAGCGCAAGTGCAAAGATTTACAGCATGGACAGTGGGTGAGGCTTGAAAGTGGGCATTGACTACAATTAACTGAGTGCCTGAGGGACTCAGCGAGAGCTCGTTAATACAATTCTAAAGTGCAGGAGTGCTCTAACAGTGCTCTTTAATCAGCTTGAGATGACCTATCAGAAAATGTGAGATGGCTTTGGATAAATGGTCCATATGCTGAATATCAAGGCATTTAATGAAAAATTTTCCTAATAGAAAAATTTTCCATGCTCAATACTTCTCATTGACTACTTTTTTACAATTGTACCCATTTAATAGCAACTGTCATTAAGTTATTTTCTATGTAATATCAACTGAAAATCATTTATTTCCTGCTCCAAACAGCAATTAATGCCAATTATTTTACACAGCACCATGAACTGCTACAGATTTTTCAATTTTCCACTCAGCTTCTCTACATAATTTTTTAATTTTTTTAGTTTAGTTTCATAATTTTCAATTATTTGAAACAAGAGGCTGAAGTGGTGATTTCATCTATTTTGGCAAAAAATAATTGAAAAGGCCCAACAGGAATCATATAAACAAAAGAATAAGGAGGATGCACCATTGATTCTCCAGCTTTGATTTTAACTTAGAGAAGGTCAATATTCATAGCAGAAAATCCAGACAGAGCTGTGTTATATTGAAATGGACATATGGCTTTTTTATGCTACTTACATTGTACTCTTCCTGTGATGAGGTGGCAAATTTGAGACCCCAGGACTGCTTTCTCTCTGGATGGTAGTAAATGCTACACCTTGAAAATTGCTTGGTTGCAGGGTCAAGGTCAGAGCTCTGTTGTGCAGTGGAGACTGGATACAAGGAGTGGTCCCAGAAACTGTTAATTCTTTGCTTTGACTTAGCTCTGGTCTAACTTGCTCAAGGTTGAAGAAGGACCAGCACCATCTGACAATTTTCTGAGTGTTTACTTTTTCCAATAAAATGGACTTCATTGTTAGAGTTAAATGGAAAGGAATTTATGGGGTTTGTACATTAACAAATGCTAGGTTTTAATTTTGCAGATGAAAATGAAGACATTTTCAGGTTTTTATAAACTTTTTAGGGATGGAATTTTCCAGGTTTGCTGCAGATGGATTTTGTGAATTCCTTTTCACAATGGTTAATGCTTGTGACACTTTGCAATCATAAGCTCTGTCCTGATCTACTGTTGCCTCCTCTAAGACTTACACAAGGACCAGAAGAAAATACTCCAGTCAATGTCTTATGCAGTAGAGCCTTTGAACTCAACACTTTCTCCTTAATCCTCATATTGTTTGCAGAATTTCACCCTTAGTCACTAAAATAATAGAAAATCCTTCTTCAGGAAGTTTTTTTTAATCAAACGAAATTATAGACCCATTTTTTATTCTCACGGCTTAAGTCCAAAAACACACACTCTGTCAATGGTGTTGAATTTAGCATTTTTTGTGATAAAGCTCTTTGAGTGTCTTTTCAAATAAACATGTACAGCTTTAAATGAATAAATCATGCAAATACATGTTAATGTATACATAAATTAACACAACATAATAAGGAAAACGAAGAAACAAGATTACAAATTTTCTGCACCTTCAAAATATGAGTGCGATATTTGCTTTAGAAAGAACAAACTCATTTAGAGAAGCAGCTTATATAGATACAAACAAACCCAAATCGCCAATGAAAGCTAATTTTATGTTCGGTAAAGAAGGAAGATGTGCTTCCCACTACAATAGACAAAACCCAATTAAATTAGGCAAACGTAAAACCACAGAAACAAAATTTCATTTAGTAAATAAAATCCCCGAGCTGAATTTTGTTGTCCATTCCATGTTCACAATGCTCATGAAATGAATTAGAGATTCTGGGGAACAGTATTCACTGTGTATGAAGAATGAGGGAGTCAACAGGAGAATCTGCCTCAAAGATTCAAGTTCTCGGATAGACTTTTCATAGAAATTATATCTTTTCTTTTTCGTGTCTTACTGTTTCAGTTTCTCTTTTTCGACCTTCAGTGTTTTTAATTAAGACAGAAAGTAGAATTTGGGGAATACTGCTCACAAGACATCACCTGAACATGCATCCTTCATACATATGCCCTATGCAATGGGATGAATTTTTCCAAGCACTGTCCCTTTGCTTTACTCTGTTCCCAGAACACATTTCAATGGATGCAGAATTACACATTGCTGAGGGTTTGTTAGATTCTGCAAAATCTTAACTCTCTTGTTTTCTGAATCAGCTGCTGTTATTACTACAAGGGTCGTAAATCTGTGGTTGGTGAGGTTACAAAGAGCTTCTCTCATTGTCTAACAGCCACAGACAGTAGTTTTCTAAGATAAACCCAAACTCCAGTACAATACTGACAAGTTTTGAAGAAAAACATCTCCTGATAGATAGCCTATAATGCTGCTTACTACCACATATTCAGGGGTTAGTTTATGAGTATCAGGTATATTTTGACAAATGATACTCAGTTAGCAAAGATCAGGTTTCTGCTGAATTCTGCTTACTGTTCACAGGAATCAAACTGTGTAATAGAGACACCTCACAGCTCAGAAATGTTCAACAGAAATATTTGCTTAAATCAGCTGTCTTTCACCCTGAGCAACCTTCTTGTGAAGAGCAGAAAATTCAGCCTAAGTCTCCTTGATAGTCATCTGGAGATGGAAGTTTTTATCATAGTCAAGCAGAGTATAAAGTAAGGACACCAATCTGATGCATCTCATCTGTCTAATGCATTTGCCAGACCCTTATCACTGCATCTGGATGCCACAACTGACTCCATTTAACAGTCAGTTTGGATACACAGACTCACAACATGATTCTCCACATTAGCACTTTAAATATCTGATTGCTTATCTGGAATGACAGCCCTGTTAGAACCAATTCATTCTTCATAGTGTCCTGGACCTTGGCCTTTTACCTAACCTAGAGTGAAGCAGAGCAGATTTTTGTTTGCAGCAGCCTTATGCCCTTCCCAACACATCAACCTTTACATGGATGAATATTGTTGTCTCAGGATTCCATTCAGCATCCAAACACAGCACGTGACAATATTCTTACTATGTGAAATGCTAGTTGCTCAGATTCTGGCCTCTTCTCTTCACACAGTCATTAAAAACCAAGCCCAGCCAAAAATATCCCACTGCTCCGTCCTCCAAATCACCCAGCTTCCAACCATTTCTTCTGATGTCCAAGGCTAATATTGACATGTCAGAAACATTCAGATATATTTCTTCTTCAGTATAAGGAATATGTGATTTCCTGACAGACTTCAGTACAGAACTGTCAACAAAAATATCAGTACAATAAAACTGCAAAGTTAACAACCCATTCTTTGCTTTCTGGAGATGTCAGTAGTTATTATAAATGACTTTCCAGTTAATTACCTGTTTTGAAAATTAAGGAGATTGGGGGTTCACAGCTGCTCCAATAAGTAGCTTCAGTGCCCGCCTCATCCCATTGAGTATGATAAATAATATATTCTCTACCACCCAGACTGCCAGACAGTGGCTGTGTCAAACTCCTCAGAGAGCACACTTTGTCTGCCATGTGTTATAGGCAACATTTATGACAAAAGTAGAAATTAGATGGTGGTTAATCTTGCTTCTCTGTGTCCCATGTGGGGCACAAGCACAGTTGTAGTGTGGCTTGCTGGATGACAGTCAGAAAAAATGATCTCAGCAAATTGTGTGTACATCAGGATACAGCACAAAGAATAGGTTTAGGAAATTATTTCTGGTGAATTGGGCAATAAGGTAGTCTCTTTAAAGAGAAACTAGGTGACAGAAGAGCAAATTTTATTTCCCCTTAAAAAAATAGCAAGCTTTACATTACAGTGAGATCTCGGTGGAGAAGAATGAAATCATACTGCTCTGGGGTTTTTAATTTGCTTCTTATTGCTGCTCAGGCTATTTAGCTTGCAGATCATAATAAACTCTGTTATAATGACAGCACCAAAGGATGGATCCAGCTTATAAATATACTACTAGAGTAATAGAAGTAAGTTCTGCATTGTAGTTCCTGTGAAATGCAAAAGGAACAATTCTTATTTCAGTTACATATGTATAGACAAGGTAAATTTGATAGACAAATTAAGGCAAGTGAGATCAGCCCTGGACTTACATGGAGGCTGTCATCATACCGTAACAACATAGGATAGAAATCAAAGTTTTGCCTGAAGAGAAACTCCAAGGGAGTCCCCAGTAAGTCTTACTTGCTTCTAAATGAGATTTGATTCAGCTCACAGAGTAACTTAAAGTCAACCCCCAGCTGTGATTTCCCCCTGAACCCTTTTTTAAATATATAATTATAGCATGAAGATCATAAGAGGTGGTATAAGTTAAGAGAATCATAATTTTCTGAAGAAGTTTGCTGGTTAGAGTTACAGATTCCTTATATGAAAGCACAAGGGTAGGTAATACTGGTATCACTTCATTCCTCAACATCTCCTGTCTAATATACATCACGTGAAAAAGCAGCACCATTCACATCTGGTGATGCCATTTTTCATTTGGACTTCTGCTTCCAACAAAACCCAATGTTTTTATCAAGGAATTGGAAGCTGTGGCTACACTTCAGATTGGAACTGTCCAAACTTCATTGTTTCTGCCCATGGTTGATGCATTTTACTGAAGCAAATAAACAGACTGATGGATCTGAACACCACAAGGAGCAGTCTGCTCATAACATGTTCTGTCTAAGACTGAATTAAACGTACAATAATGCCCGGTCTGAGAGGTGTTAACTCCTCTTGGGAGTTTCTGAGAACTCCTGGGAATTCTTTCAGGAGAAGGAGAATTTTTCCTTTACTTTGATGAATCTTTTATTTCCTCCCTGATTTTTAATGAAATGCAGGAACTTTAACTTCTAAAAGTTGATAACAGCTGGCATCCTTTTGCTTTCACGCTTCACATCTTTTCATTCTTAAGAGCCTTGCCAATCTTGTTTTGACCCCTCAACTCTGTATTTCCTTCTGTCTGTTGATGCGGTGACTGCTTTACCACCACAGAAGAATAGTCACATAAGAGATCACTTGTTGTATAACAAAGTTAAAACTTAACATTTCTTTCCAGTTCTGTACAAAATACAGCAATTCCCCAAACATTCAACTTCATATTGGCTAGGCTGGAATAAACAAACCAGCCTCCTACATTTTCCTCTGAAGATTTTCAAAGGCTCTCCAGCACTCGAATCAGGAATCACATTGATTTTCAGTAAATCCTTTCTCCTAATTCCTCTAAAGCATTTCAGAAAACCTCCTGCAAAAAGTCGCAGAGAACATATGTAGTGCAAGTCTCAGGGACATGAACTTCAAGGTGATGTCAAAAAATTTTAATACTTGCTATACCAGCAGCATGCTGACATAAATACCCAACATAAATTTCTCTGTAGAAAGATACAGGGTTACTTTTACTAAAATGGCCTGCTCATTATCATGAAATCTATTGATCCATTTTCATTAGGTAGAGCTATCTTTGCCTTCACTGGAAAGATCCAGAAATCATAATCTTTTTTTCTTTAATTTCACAATACAAGGCTTTCAGCTAGGATGACAATTTTGGTCTGTAAAACCGTAAATATTTGTCTATTCAAAGGCAGCATTTATCTTACGAAAGCACACATAGCAGTTTTGCCTTTGACAAGTTCCTTGTTTATTTATTACTCTAATAACAAATAGACTGTCATCCCTGCTGGGCCTCAAAGATGAACTAAATCTGCTGACACAACTGATTGGGAGCGGCTGCAAATTATTTTATTAAAAACTGTGCAGTAGCAGATTCATGGTAACGAGAATGTTTAAATCATAATTCTGTTATTACCTATATATTCCATAGTAACAACATGCAAAGACACCAGAAACATTTTTGTAACTCTCCTGTTTATACTGCAGCATTTGATTTTCATTTTGTCCAAACAGGAGAGAAACAGTGAAGGGGAGACAGATTTCTTTTGTGTTGAGTGCTCTGTGTGCACACACACCAAGAGCAAAGCGCAGCATCTTAATTAGATGGGTCCAGAGGCTCCAGCAGACAAGGAGAGTGACAGTCACTGGACATGCTTGATAGCTCTCTCTAAAGCAGTGCAGAGACTTTCTGGGGAAAGCAAGACAGATCCATACATCTCCAATTTTGTAGAGTTGAGCCAACCAGAACGTGATAGGAAAGGACTAGAGGACGATGAGTAAAAAATCTGCTGTGCAGTAGGTGACAACAGTCCTAAGACACGTGATGCCTTACCTGGTCACCAGCACTCTTGGACAGAGTGGACACTGGGGACAAATCACGTGCCTGACAGTGCTACCTGGCTCCAAAGCCACAGGCCCAAGGCACAACAACCCAGTGGAGACCTACCCCACGACTTCCTGAGTACCGAGGCCTGGCAATTAGATAACAGCAACAGTAAGAAGAAAATCACAGAAGAATTACTACGTAATAGATCTACTTAGCAGTAACATTTACAGACATTTCAAATGCGGGACACAGATGTTTGCAGCATTAGAATGAAACTTCTCTCTTCCCACACAGGTGCCACAGGAGCTACATAACATTGAATCTCCTGGTTCATACAAAGGTGTATATCCCTAACTGGCTGCACACCTCTTCTACTTGGCTTCATTCACTGGCCCTCCACACCAAACCCTACCACACATCACAACCTTCTCTGGTTTGTCAGCTAAGCTACACCCAGCCCAAAAGAACCAGGCTAGAAGAGATGCACTAATCACCCCATTAAAGTCAAGTTGGGATGTATGGCAAGGAGAAACTTTTGCTACTGGCATACCTTCAGTGTATGTGAGGACATGTGAGGACAGTGTGATTCTTGTACACCTGGATGGACAATTCAGAAGGTGAACTGGAGGAAAAAAATACCATAAAAAGGTTGCTGTGCTGCTTGGTTCTGGCTGGGGATGAGGGGGAGACTTGGAGCACCACATTGAGCCAAGGGTGGCTGCTGACACAGACACAGCCTGACACGTTACCAGCACATACGTGTGCAGAACAAGAGCAAAGCAAGGAGAGGATTGTGCATCAAAAGCGTATTCTCTGACCAAATAGCTTTCCTGGGATAAACCGTTCCTAATCAAGGAGGTGCTTAAAGGCACAAATAAACATTAATGTCACTGAAAATGTTTTTATAGTTGAGCCATTTACATACTTGCAGAGAACTCAACTGGAAATCTCTGCATTCCCCAATCTTTCTTAAATGTGTAGCGGTACCCAAACCTATGCACAGCGGGGAATTAGGTGATACCAACCTCTTGGGCACCTTCTCCCTCCCCATATCTATTGGCTTCTATGCTGGACAGTTCCTTATCCTACACTCTTTGCTGTAATAGCTGTTACAGTCATTTGGTCATGTGGTTTAAGGCATTTCCAAGGAAACCTCTCAGCAATTATTTCTGGAGATGGAAAGCAGTCTTTTAGCATGTCTTAGTATCTACTCCACATACTTTATATTATAACAATTTATTCTGCAATGTGATTACATGTTGGCATAGACTCTGATTAGGGCTTTAAACAGGAACTAACAGCAGTTACGTTGAATATGTTTTTCATCTGATGATGCACAATACCATTGATTGGATGCAGATTATATTCAGCATTAACTCCAGCTATATAAAAATATCACAAAGAAAAGTCTATCTCATGGCACAGAATACTCTTTAATTGCATGGATGCTCAGTACATGTTGTGACTTCTACTTTTTTTAAAAATCCTGTGCACAGGAAAAGTCATGTCTGCAAGAGAAACATTAATCCAAGCAATTACCAAGCATTGTTTACTTTTCCTCATAAATTCTACAGTTTTTTGATTTTCACCCAGGCTGTATCATAAAGTTGAAGTGATGGGGGGGGGGGGGGGGGAAATTGGATATGTCATTGTCCAAAGATAAAAGTTTAAAGTTCATCAAGTCAGGATTCAACAAATGTGTTAACTGTTTCTTGCTGGCTGCAGATGCACTGCAAAGCTCTGATAATACTTTTTTTCTCCATAATACCCCTTGAAACTCATATCTTCACTGCACCTTATACTTCTGGCATCCTACTCAGAGGCATCTTTAACAGATCTGTACCCCTTAGAGATGAGAAATGTCATTAAGTGTCCGATTTATTTGCCCATGATCATGGGGCTTGCAGCAGAACAGAACTGGATGAGGACAGGTCTCTAAGTTACTTTCTTATCCCTGGAAATTGAACTGCTGGTGGCTTTCTAGAGCTGAGAAAGGAGGTTGGGAATAGATATTTCAGACTGTCTGTCCAGATTTGATAGGACATATATGACAAAAAAAGTAAAGAAGCTGACCATGATATCACTACAAATTTAAGAAAGAATAAGCTGTGCAAAGATTTCCAGCTGAGTTCTCTGCATAGCCAAAAAGGAAGAAAATGCTGAAAAAGGTAAGTATTAAAAAGCAGGGTCAAATTCAGTCCTTTCTCAGCACCATCAAAAACAATGAGGATTTGCAGCCATGGAATGAAGGAAGTGTAACCATGGTATGCCTTTGGGGAATTTTTGGACCAACTTCTGTTCTGTTTATTCCCCTCTAGGACAATTTATTTTTCACACATTTGACTGAAAATGAAGGAGGCAAAAAATTAGAAGGAGATATAGGGAAGAGCTGACCTGGCAGGGACAGGACCAAGGGAGGAGACACAGGGAGCACTTGGGTCAGTTTTTTGAGAAATACAAAAAGGAATTTCTGTTTCTATTGCAATTTACTTACAGGCAGTGATGAAGCCTCCATCTTCACTCAGGCCTGCTTTGAGATAGAAACTTGTACCTGTGCTGTACCAAATGTAATGCCAGCTAAGTCCATGATTTTTTTTTTTTTTTTTTTACTTTTTTTTATTAAGTTAAAGCTCTAATATAGTCTTGGCTTATACTGATACACTTCTGGTTTTGCGAATTATATTATTGGCCATGTGTCCACCAGGAGGGCTTGGCACTACAGCTGTATCTGCAAAGAATTTTAATTTAGGCCTTTCAAGGTTGAGGAGCACACCTTTGGTAGATGGCTAATAGGGATTATCAGCTGTGTTAGAGAATACTCGGAGACATGTTACTATCTGCAGGTAGAATCAATTGCAGAGAGTTGTAGGAATTAAAACTAAAATAATTTTAAACACACCATCCCAACTAAAATAAACATGGTCATGAATAACTACAGTGGTAAACAATCATTTAACTGTGAGGTAATACCTGTGTGTTGTATCAACCAGGCTCACTGCCCTCTGTTCAGAGGACACCTACTGGTTTGCTAGTTGTAGCTTCCTTTGCTAAAAAACATGACTCCATCTCACATTTATGTCTTCAGGTTCTGTTTGAAATAGCAGAAATTTCTGCTCTTCCTCCACTTACTTTGTTCTCATTTGTTATCCTGTTCACGTGATTTTAGTTATCAATTCATAAACACGAGAGAGTTTCTTTTCATCCTCAGTTCCTGTAAAATACTGGTGGTGTTATTTTTGCACTTATAATTAAAGGTTCTCTTCTCAAAATTACATACAGTCAAAAGACAGCAAAATTAAACAAATAGATGAGTGTGGAAAAGGAAAGAAGAGAAGATACAGTGATGGCATTGGAAAACACTCCTACTCATGTACTGGGGGGTACAAGTAAGCTGGACTTTAATTTAAAGTCCATTTAGGCCATGGTTTCTGCAGAGAAAATTACAAAATGAATATGCAGCAACAGAACAAGAGAAGGAAGGAGTCCAAATCTTCCCCAAACTGTGTCTAATGTATTAGAAATAATGGCTGGTGAACAGTTAGCCAAAAAGAAGACAGCACCTTCTCAGGCACAAAAAGTTTAATGTTGAAGCATTAAAGATTTCAATATTCATTGGTGGCATTGTGTCCACTCATAGTAACATGGTCAATGGACCAGAAGAGAATATTTCATTGAGTTTTAATACTGGTAAAGAAATGCCTTTAAAATTTTTATACTAATCTCATCCAAGGTAATAAAAACGCAAAAATGCAGTAGAAGAACAGAAGACCTTGGTGTACCTATCAAGAAGAGCTCAAGTGGGTTATTATGAATAGGGTTCTGCAAGAATTTTAACCATCATAAAGACAGTAAGCATGGACAGGCAATTGCAGAAATGTACAGACACTACCAGGATGCTATTAGTAAGACGAGGAGGAGAGAGATGGATATAATACATGCCATGGAAAAAATAGGAGTAACAACAACATAACATGAGCATATGCACTTACTCTGTTGTTACAAGCCCTTGTTTAGAGACTGAAAGTTGCCAGTTCCCTGACAACAGAATTCATTCCTAACCACAGAGTGGGCTACACTGGCGGTTTTACAGATGCCAAGTGAGAATATTCATCTACAGAAGAAAGAAGGTCAAAAGTCAGGGAATTCTTTGCACACTTTAGTTCTTCAGGTGTTTGCATGTTTTATTTTTCCTATTTCAACTGTAATGAGCACCAAACTACACAGAAGGCCACCTTTAAGAATGATCTTCAATACTGCACTGAATCACAATTTTTTATAAAATTATTTCTTTATGGTGACTATTCAGAGCAGAACTGATCACCAAAGACCACGTGATCTCTCTACTTCTTATGGTCACATCACTTAAAGGAAGTAATTTTTTTTCCTAATAAAAATTTATCTAATAACTCTGGCTACAATATATCACCTTATTACTTATATATCATGCCTAATACCATAGTGCCTTGGGGCCCTGTTCATGATGGCCCTAATCGTCCACTGTGACAAGCAGACTTCTGTTTGGACTTGGATTTATTGCTGTAGTTTGTTGGTCACCTAAAGAATAAATTGTCCTCCTCTTTAAATAAGGGGCCTCAAATAGACGCTCTATATTGTAGCAGAGAGTGAATTGTTGGATCCATTGTTCCTTGACACCTTCTCTTCATTTATCAGCCACAGACTTTTCAAATTTAATCATGTCAATTTTCTACTTGCTCTTTCCTGATCCTTAGGAGAGGTTTCTTCAACTGACCATATGATTAAAACTTTAATAAGGACTCTGGATAATTTATATGCAAAATGTGTCTGTCACATGTCCTGAGGTTCATCCTTTGAAATACATATTCCACAAAGAACCATCAGTCCACAGACTATGAAGGGAAACACCCATGGCTAAAATACATACTGTATAGTGCATAGAGTCTGGAAAATAATCTGTATGACAGGATACAAGAATTCAGACATAATGAATACCATTTCACAAATATACAGGTTACACTGAATTAGAGAGACATACCAGACACAGAAGAATTTTAGAAAGCTGCAAGAAAAAACAGTCTGATGTGTGAATTAATTATCTGACCTCTGCTTCGAATATGTCATATCCCAGTCATTTCATTTTATTAAAAGACTGTATAATCATGAACATAATCATAAATGCAATGTTTAAGGAAAATCTGATTTGAACCTTTTTACTTGGGTCACATGTAATGTAATTCAGTTTTACTCTCTTCTTAGCATGATTCATATATAAAGCTGCTACACAAAAATATAAAACATGGAAGAAAAAGCTCTGTTCCAAAGGGACAGTAACTTTTCAACCAAAGCATTTAAACCAAAATGGGTAGGGTCACTTAATCACAACGCAACACCATGTTACCTAATTGGACACAGAAATGCTGAAATTTGATAAGACCAGGTTATAACCTGCATGACAAAAATCATATCACTCTGAGGGTAACTCTGGAAGCAGCAAACCTTTTTTGAAAGTTAATTCCTTTTACTGAAATATCTTTGAAAGCATGTACTTGGCCCACTACAGTATGCACATAAGAAAATCCTTGGAAGTTGCAGTAACCCTGACTTTGTTGTTGACTTTTGCTGTACTTTGCTGATGAGCTAAATAACATTGCCCCGTGTACTTAGATGATCATTCACGCTCATTTGTGATCAGTTAAAGTATCTTCACTATTTTATTGCAATAAATATCAGACTGTGTTGTACAGGTCAGCAGGCATTGCTAGGAATATATTATTCTGAATGAACAAGACTAATATTAATATGGGCTTTAGCACTAATCATTCTTTTCTCCTTTCTTGCAGGACTGCTTCTTCATATTTATTTTTTTTTATTTTGAGACATAGCTTATATAAACTGTGTTTGTGCTTGTCTCTCAAAGGTTTGCATTGCATTCTGAGAATAGTTATTCTCTCTACTCAGCATTTGATATTTATAGCCACACTTCACAGAGCTTTTGTTAAAGATTGCCTGCACCTATTATAAGTCTGTAGGAGCACATTGTTTATGAACTTGAATAACAGAGACACACCAGGGTGGTTTCCTTTTAGATGGCATATGGTACCTACCTAGATATACTGCAGTGATGTGGATCATTTGTTACAATTAAGAGTCAGACAATGTAAAGAAAGGGCAGTTGGCAAAAGTATGTCTTTTAAGGTTTTGTTCCAAATTGGATTGCAATGAAGATTTGAGACTTTCAAAAAAAATGCATTTTAAAAGGACTGAAACATGACATTTCGTGGATTGACTTGGAAACAACCCTAGGAACCAGCAATATGAAAGGGACAAGAACAGCCCTTTGTCCTGTTCAGTGTCATTCTACTCAGAGGGTTCACAGCCTTCTGCTTTTGGAAAGGTTGCCTTGGCCTCTAGAGAGCCCTGAGCCATTTCTGTCTTTGCTGGGACCCAAAGTAAAATTCGAGTTGAACTGATCTTTATGAAAAAGCTGCCCTGCAACTGCAGGCTGGGAGCACCTCAAAGGACCCTAGGCCCCAAGCTGCAGGTCATACCTCCACTAGTCTGCCTTCCTAAGCAGAGTTTTCATACTCCCTGTTGGGGAACTTCTCACATGCCTGACAGTGCAGGGGTCACCTGAAAGCCCTGGAAGGCTGCACTAGATCTGCAAGCCCTGGAAACACTCTAACCTTGCAACAGCCCCACTGTGTGGAGACAGCTTAGCTCAACCCTGATGTGGATTGCTCAGGTCAACCCCAAAAGCTGCAATCATAGTATTTCCAGAGTGTGTGGCTCTAGGACAAGTTAAGAATTAAAGCACAGATCTGTAGCCTTTGAATGCCTGCTCTGCTCAAAGGAGTCCTTGAACCCTAAGAGACAAAGTCTGAGCAGCAGCTGCCACAACTTTCACAGCTTCGGAGCAGCAAGCCTGGAGCTACAGATCCTGAAAGCACCTTTGGACCTGAGCAGCCCGTTCTTCCTATATCAAATAAAAAGTATTTCCATTAGCCACGGCTGCTGGGACACCTCACCTGAGAGTTACACTGGGAATGGTGGGGAATTTTCAGGCCCTCTCTTTTTGAATCTCTTGAAAGGCACCTAGTTGTTGAGGCAACAAACACGAATCCCCAGCCCTCTGTGAGTAAACGTTTTGAGAACAGGGAACTAAATGCCTACTTTAAGACTTTAATGTTTCAGACATCATGATGAAAAATTGAAGCAACGTTGCTTCCTGCAGAGGCGAGACAGAAATAAATCAGGGGAGTAATTTACTTCAAAGGTCTCTATGTTTACCTCTCCCTGTCTCCTAACCAGGACACCAATCTTACTGACTGAAACCAAGAATGCAGTCAAGGGAAAAATGTCCCCAAAATACTTGAAATAGTCCAAATGAATGTAAAGTCTGATGGGTTTAGAATTGGTTCTGACAGTTTTGTATTACATGACAGTGTTAGGTGTTAATTTTCATTTTTGTTTGCATTTCTTGTCACAGTTAAGACCAAATTCTCCCTAAGCCAGAGCCTTATTGGCAGCTTGACTCTGATCTGTTGGAAACCAATGGCAATCAGTGCTGGACAGAATGTTTCTCTCTTTCATGAAAAAGCACAACTTAGAGCACAGCACCTGTCTCAGACCCAGAGGACACACTTCGTGCCAGAATCTCATGATAATCTGTACCAGGGAAGAGAGCAATCACAATATAGCAAATGGATCTTTGAGATACATTTGGGTAATGGGCTGCACTTGTTCTGTCACTTCCCATTCCTGAGTCCTGTAGTCATTCATGCAATCTGCTATATTTTGCCTCAGCCAAAAAAGCAACAGGCTATTTTAAGTTGTTATATTTATTTCAGATTAAGAAAGCAATAAATCAAGAGAGTGGCAAAGATTTTATAAGTGAACACAAAGTGAATTGCCACGTAAGAGGGAAAGCCAGACAACTCTGAAATGCAATAAAAAGGACTTACAGAGGAGATTGCCTGTTGCTTGTTAAGCACAGCAAATGGTAACAGTTTGCTTTTATCAAAATACATGATTTTTGAACAATAAAGTCTGATAGAACCATCCTACACCATCCAGAAGTGTTCTGCCCGCATTCCCTGCTTATGTCCACTACACACAATTATTGTCTGGCTCTGCAAGGCAGAATGTTTAAAGATTAAAAAGCTCAGTGCACAGAAAAATGAGACCCAAGAATGACATCATCAAACACACCACAGAATGAGGCAGAATTACTAAAGGATTCCCTGGAGCAACCACAAGCCCTGCTGAGAACGTTCCTGCTGGGGCTCCCTAATTAATGTACCCATTTTCCACCTGTCACACAGCAGAATTAAACTCACTGCATCTCTGCTTTAATTCTCCACTCAATCAATAATTCGGATAACAGATTCAAAGTTCTGTAGATTCTGTGTATTGATCTTCTCCCACCCTCAATTTGCCAGTTGTCTCCACTAACTTTGAGCAGTACGTCACTGAAAGTCCATTTCATTTAAAATGTAATCACTTTGCCAATGCTGAACTGCTTGCCAGTTTTATTAGTGTTCAGAAAACTTTCCCAAAATATGGAGCTGTGTGTAAACACATTGAGTATAGCATAAAAACAGAAATCAGCATTCAATCTGACTTCTTGTCCCTTAATATAAATTACTCTATGCAGATACATAGACAGAAATTCGGTATTTTGACCACTAGCCCTTTCTAAGAACACCAGAATTATACAACAGCTTCAAATATATTTCTCTTTTTTTTTTCTCCATGGCAAGATAAGACAATTTTTGCTGATTGGAAAAAAAAACTTTTACTTATTCATAATGTTTGAATAGAAAAGGTTTGTTACCAAAAGGCAAATAATAAAAAAACTCTAACCTTATTCTGCTGAGACAGACTCTATCTTTTGCAACCCTGTAAAGATAGATCTCCAAGTCTCCTGAGGTTTCAGAGTAATTAATGCAAACCATTTAGATCTGATTCTGAAAGCTGAATGGACTAAACAATGGAAGGTAAATTACTTTTTGCTGTTTTACATCTTTTCAATTCCTCTGCAAGGGTCAGAGCTGACACAGGGAAGATTAAATAGCATACAGCACAAAACGACCCTTATCACTGGCTTTCTGGAAAATTTGTTTTCTATGTATGTAAAAGGTATATAATGCTCTTGACTAAGAAGATACATGGGCATCATTACTATGTTTATACCAAGTGAATAGAAATAGATCAGAAGATGCTCAGTTATTGGCGGAGAGATAGCAGAAGAAAGTTATTAAAATACAGAGAAAGTACTGTTAGCAGCAGCCAGAGCAAGACAGGTCCCTGCATTGTTTTTCTGAAGATAAAATTCACTGGTAAAAAGTTAGAAGCTTTCTGATAAAAGTTACTTTCTGATAGCAGTAAAGGCAGACGAGTTAGGATACAAACTGGCTGTATTCAGCTCCTGGAGTTTAAAGTCTGACTCCAGCAGTGCCATAGTGATGTATTTTCCAGAAGAATCAGTGCCCAGCACAGTGCCTTTTCTGCATGTCTGTGGTGGGAGAAAGGTTAATACATGAAATCTGGAAAATCTACTATTGAGTTAACTCCTTTTGTTTCCCTAGTAATGGCAAAGAGATTTTTTAACTGTGTACTGGCTTTAAAATATTACAAGATAGTCATTTTTGCCTTGGTCTACCACGTTAGTGCACCACTAGCAGCCTGCCATCTTAGAAGAAACATGGGAATACCTTTGAGCACTTCCATAAAAAAGGGAGTGGAAGAAATTTAGAAAGCCTTATTAGCCTGACAAAGCTCTTCCAGAAGGCCTGACTGCCAGGTGTATCCAAGAGTTCATGAATATTTAAAAAAAATCCAACCAGTGGATAGCCATACAGGCATCATATCAACCACTGGTTTGGTTTCTGGTAAGTTAAGAGTTTTCAAATTCAGGTCTTCTGATATCCTAGGCTGCTTAAACCTGTGCTAGAAGAGATCTCGGAGCTCGGATCTTGCAGAGACAAGATCTCAGATTTTGGATTAAAGGTTAGCCTTGGAAAATAATGATAGACTTACAGTAGAAGAAAGGATTAGATTTTTATTATATTTTCCATTCTTTAAAAAGAAGCTGAATATTATTAATTAGCTTCATTTCCTGGAGAAATTCTCAAATCAAATAATCAAACATATTATAAGTGCTTGCATGTTAATAAGGAAATGGGTTACACCCAACAAAGATTTTGTCAGGAAGTCACCTTGCCAAGAAAAAAATCATTTATTTGTTAATGAGATAATAGGCTTTGTGGATAAGGGAGGAACAGTTAATATTGTACCTTGAATCTAATAATGTTTACCATATGATCTTGCATGATAATCTAAAAAAGGGCTAGGAAAACATGGCATGAATGAAACTGCTGTGAGTTAGGTACACAACTGTTTGGACCATCATACTCAAAGAGAAATTAGGTCTGTCATTTTGCCATACTTAGGCAAATTCACTGCATGGTTTCTGTAAAGAATTTGTCCTAAACGTTGTTCTGCTCAGTACTTTCTCTAATGGCACAATCAGAGGACATGTAGCTGTCACCTTCAGATGACAAGAAACTTGGAAAGACTGACAGTTTATCAGAAACCAGAAAGAGATTTAATAATGATTGTGACAACCTGGAGAAATGTTCAGAAAAATGGGATAAACAATGTGAGACACGGTACCTGTGAATAACCAGCTGTAGATGCATACAGTGTAAAATCACTAAATTAGTTAAGAGAACTTAAACCCTATTTGAAAAAAATAGTTGGAAGTTCAAGTTATTTGAACTGAATATAAATTAGTAGTAACATGCTGCTCCAAAAAAGGCAGTCAGGCATAGGAACTTACAAAGTCAGGCCTGTAAAGATCATCCCATAATCATTTCTCTCTCTGCTATACTATCACCATCTGCTTCAGAAAGATGCAGACAAGCAGGAATCCATAGCAGAGCCCACTGTGTCACCATGTCAGAGAGCAAACTCAAAAATGTGACCAGTTAAATAAATATATGAAGAATTCCGATTGTTTGATGCTAAAGAAGAGATACCTGAGAACAGGTGCAAGTACTTTAAAGACATTCCTGTGTAAATAAATAAATAATTGAATAAATCATGTATACAGGAAAGAACCAATTAATGCCCCACGTCCTCGAGAGCAGAACAAGACGTACTCAGCTACTGCAGCAAGCAGTAGTCAGGTTATACCAAGAAAAAGCATCCTGACAAAAAGGGCAACAGAAAGGACAATGCAGCATTGCAATATGGTTCTTAGGGCAGGCTGTGAGTTTCCCTCAATAGAGGCACTTGAGAACAGGCTTGACAGAAACCTGACAGCAGTGGCAGAATGGGCTGAGGAGTGGGCTGAAGCCTCAGACACCCCACTGTGTGCCTGGGGAAGCACAGATGCTCTTGGCTGCACAGCTGTACCTCAGCCACATGTTCTGCAGGCAAGAGAACCAGACACACAGGCAAGATCCAGGTTATCGCTGCCCAGAGGAGGAAAGATGACTGTGCACATTTTTTTGAAATAGATTAATGGCCTTTCCTAGCCTTGCATGGACCCTTGCAAACTTCTGCCTTGCTGAATTGGAAAATGTGTTTTTATGCTGGAATTTCTGAGCTAGTTAGTAACTCCAGCTATACTATGAGTGAGATCATGACAAAAATGGATGGGATTGATGCTTGTGGATACATGGTTGTGCACAAACTGCAGGACCTGGGAGCACTTCCCAGTTCCTCAGTTCAATTCAATGTTTCATTCCCCTCCTGACTCAACCCAAACCAGATGGCAAACGCTGTTCCTCACCTCCTGCATATTGCAGTCTCCATGGGGAAGGAACAAAGGCATAGAAACCAGGGATAAACTTGCTTGCCATCCTAGCAGTAGACTAAACACATAGAGAGCCAATATATAAAAAATAATGCCTGACTTTTTTTAACTCAGATCACTCATCTGGATCAGGCTATTGATGTTTTTGCAGAAGACTCTGGAACTGAGTTTTTGATGTACCATCTTGTTACAGTAACCTGAATGCATTGCTCAGATGGTCTCCACACTCAAGGTCTCAGTGTCTAGCTACAATAAATATTAATCAAACAGTAGTGTGATTCCACTCTGTTGATGCTACAGAGGGAAAAAGAAGACAAAGAAAGAAAGAGAGAGGGAGGGAGGAAGGAAGGGAAGAAGGAAGGAAGGAAGTCCAGTGGTTGGTCTTCAGGAGAGCCTATTTCACTGAGCTAAGACAAAAAAAACCTTACCCTGACAGTACTTTTTAGAAATTAAATCAGTAGCACTAGAGGGGAAGAAGCCCTGAAGAAGTCATGCCTATTCTGTAGCTGGACTAAAGAAAAGGGCATTTCAATTGCAAAAATTGTCACTTATTTACTATTCTAACAGAAAAGTCTCATAATATATTAACTATATTTGTAAAGCCTGCAAAGTCACAGTAACATTGATTTATACCAACAAATGCACTGCTTAAGTCATTTATTCAAATGCTGTGAGAACACTTCATTCTTAGTAAAAATGCACAAGATGTGACAAATACCTAAAATTCCTCATTCCCTGTCAAGTAACAGGCTTATCTTATGGACCCAGTGAAAAACCATAGAACCACAGAATGGTTGGAGTTGGAAGGGACCTTAAAGATCATCTCGTTCCAACCCTCCTGCCACAAGCAGGGACACCTTCCACCAGACCAGACTATTTAGGGCCCCATCCAGCCTGGCCTTGAACAGTGCCAGGGATGGGGAACCTGCTTCTCTGGGCAACCTATTCCAGTGTCTCACCATCCTCGCAATAAAGAACTTCTTCCCAATATCTCATCTAAACCTGTCCTCTGTCAGTTCAAAGCCATTTCCACTTGTTCTGTCACTACACAAGGCTACAGTAGGATTCATTCAACCTACTTTGTGATACCCATTTAATAAGGCTCTTTGGAGAGGTGAACAGAGGAATTCATGGGAGGTCTTAAATCAATGGTCCTTGGCAATACAACATTACCTCAGATATGGCACACTGCAGCAGCATAAACTTCCCTCAAGATCCCACATGTATATACTCAATATCTATTTGTGCAAGAGCAGCTCACTCTTAACAGCATCTATATTAGGACTAAAAAGCTTGTTTTGTCCTGATTGGGATATTTTTGTCATGTAATCATTTATTATTGAATATAAGGATGGAAAAAATTTCACAGTAGAAGGATTTTAGACTGTAGTCTATCCTGCAATAATGCAAGACTCCTGACAAGACATTCTAGTTGCCAACTATATCAAAACAAATCTTGAAAACAATACCTTCAAGCAGTGGTAGCAATAAGATATTTCTATTTCAATAAAAGCTTTCCATCTCGAGATCCTAAAGAGCTTTTTAAATATTAATTGAGCCTCTGAGCAGCCCTGGAGATGCTAAAATACTGCAGCCAATGATCAATTAAACCATACACAGTTTATCCAGTTTATAGATAAGGCAAGGCACAAATGCAGAAACACCCTAAGTTGCTCTGCACAGGGCCAGATCAGGGTCTCCTGAGTGGATGGGAGCCACTTTGGCATCTGAAACATCCTCTTTAGCGTGTCCCGTGATGATTGCACTATCCAGGTTTGTCCATTTATCCTGGGGATCCAAACCCCTATTAGAGGAGAAGTGACTGTTACTTCTATTTTATCATAGATGAGTGACTGAGGTACAGGGAGATAAATGATTTGCCCAAGGTCACACTAGAGACCTGTAGCAGAGAAATAGGGTATTGCTCAGTATTCCTGTTTCTTCTCAACAGCCAAAATAGTTCTTTTTTCTTTATTTTCCTTTTTCTTTTTATATTTCTATTTCAACATAGTCCAGAGGGTACTGAATCAGTCTGAATGACGTGTTATCCTGACAGTATGGAGATTTTTTTTCTTACATTTTTGACATACGTAATAAGTAAAACATTGAGTACTTGTAGCATTATTTATCCTCTAGCCTTAACTGCAGTGTTCAAAAACTAACACTGACTGCACCTTTCAGAGCACATGCAAGGGTAGCCTGTTATTTGTCAAAGCTCACAAAGGCATTGCTGATAGTGCAAGCTTTGTTCATGAGACAGAAGCTCTTCCCCCTTTTATGCTGCAAATTTCTGGGCAATGTCAATACCCGTTTAAGAGGTCTCCCACTCTCTGGGCTCTTTCTGTCATGTGTTGACATCTTCTAGGAATCAGCAGATTTTATACCTCTATTCAATTCACTTGACCTGTCTCTAAATATGTTCCCAGCATCTGAAAAGCCATTCCCCACACAAACATGATGAAGTCCAGATCAATAACGCAGGATAAAAACAAACAAGCTAACTAAGGCAAGTCTAAAGTCTTAAGAGCTATCCACAGATGCTGCTATCTGGACTGTTCAATATGATGTTCTGAATTGCACACAGCAGGATTTCATTTGCTACAAATAGCTTTGCACCAGCAGCATCTTCAATAATTTTATCATGCAGTGTTCCCTAGATAGGCCAATATTTCATTTAATAAACAGCAAATTAAAATAGCAAATGTAGTGAAAGACAAAGGATGAATAGATTTGTTTCAGAGTTTTAAAGGGAAACATTGATTATTTTATTTTGTTTTATTTTATTTTTCAGTATTTCTGTAGTTGCTCATAAGGTCACCTTCATGACAATTCCAACAGGGGTTTATCTTGTAGTGCTCGCTCTGACATACAGCCTGATGATTTATTATTGCTTAGTTCTTGATACTGTTCACTGCACAATCCAATCTAAGAGAGACACATATTTCTCAATTCAGGGACTTCTTTTATTTTATGAAAAATCAGCTTGGTGCTTTGTGGTAAAAACTAGACTTCGGCATTTGATCTTAATTTTTTTAAGTATTTCTTTCTATTCTTTGTCTCTCTGCTATATCTTTGATATATTCCAGGATCATTTTTGTTTTCTATTCCTTTGCTTTCCTTCTCTCACCCTATTTTAGTGTGGCTACACCCTAAAGAAAAATCTGCCACAGCAGCAGTTTCTTACAGACACTCTTATCTAGATTTCTGTTTCATACTAGTAGGTGACATGGTGATAGATTTCATAGGTTTTCTCTCCTCATTTGGGAGAAAGAATATAATTATGCAAAGGAGGGTTAGATGGACAGTAGAAATATATCACTATTAACCCACCAGAACACATGCAGATTCACTGTGGTTATGTGCTTAGAGAGGGGGGAAAAAAGCCCTTCATATGCTAGAGAAGATTTTTTTTTTCTCTCCTTGTATTAATATCTATTCAAGGGTAAGCCAACAATTCTCATCATGTCATTCGTGTGTCTATGGTCTTGTGATATGGTGCTACTTAAACTCTGCTCTGCTGCAAAGCTGTCTCCAGTATTCCCATAGACTGTCTAAGCCATTTGGAATCATTAACCCTCATGAACCAGGCTGCCCGTTATCCAGCAACATTCCTTTAAGGCTGCCAGTCATTAGCTGGTACGTTAAGTAGCTAATGGTGCTCTCACAGTATCTGCTGCATCATGCAGGTGCAACAGAATAAACATTTTTTCCCCACTGGTCCTTTGTCCTAAATCATTAAGGACCCCAATCCTGCAAAGATTTATGTCTGTGAATAAGTTTACTCACATGAGCAATCCTGTTTCAACCCTCTTAAACACAGGCTTGTAGGGTCAGAGCCTTGACGATCAAACTCACTATCAGGGGTTTGGCTAAAAGCTTCTTTAAGGAAATGCAAAACAGCATCAGAAAACACCAAAAAACACATTCTGCTCTGTATTTCTTTTTGCCAAGAAATATTTACAAAAGTATTCTTTTCAGGAGCAAAGATTAATAGTCACACCTGCTATTCTATGACCTCATTACTTCCCCACTAATTGATCAGTATATAAAAAATATATATCAAAGCAGTATGAATATTCCCCAACTAATTGGCTGCTGGTAAGGGAGATTAACTGAGGATATGTAAATTATTAAAACCATAAACTGCTTCTGGAGCCTCCTCACTCTCCTGGGTGAGGTTGGGGGGATCAGCTGGCTGTCCCTGGTGGGGCTGAGCTAGAGCAAGGTTAAGTAAGCAACCCTCATCTCTGTGTGTGCATCTATTAGACACCTTTGCTGACTTGCTGGCGCCAAGAAGTCAGGCACCACCCTCTACACTCAGAGAAGCACAGGAGGTTGCAAATGGTAAATTTAATACCGCAGCAGGAGGTGCCATTTACAGTCCCAAAGGATAAGTCTCCCCCTCTTCTCTTTCATGCTCATATAAACAAATTGAGGCTGATGCAATTTTGAATCCTGTTGGCCTCTTTTGTTTTTAAATATGTAATTTCGTCTTTATTTTAGCATCTATGCAGGGTGAAATTAAAGGATTTCTGTACATGACTGATGGTTAAACTGCAATGAAGATTTGTGCTTTATGAATCCATTAAAGCATTGACAAATACAAGAAAAAAAAAAGAAGAAAAATAGCACCCAGCAAAATATCGGCGATTTATTAGTAACATCCAACTTAAAAGAAGGGGAGATTAAGGTGCCTGCACAACCAAGCCTTAGTGTAGACTTTATCTTAGTTTAAAAAACAAGCAACATTTACTGATAGGAAAGACTATCAAATATTTGTATAATACTTGCCTGGTTTGCTCTGTCTGTTGGGACATAGTTATCCTTAGAACAATGTCTTTAAAATGTTAAAATTATGTAATATTTTAATTTTTAAAAAGTCATATATTTCCAGGCGCTGTTTGAAACAATAAAATAAAATCTACTGAAAACTTCTGCCTTATCAATTCAAGCCACTTCATCTATATGTTGCTAGAACAATGCAAGAAGGCATCTTTTGTAAGATTAGAAATTTTTTAAAAAATAGTATTTACAGCCTCTATTGGGAGATATTGCTAATCAATATTTTTACAGAGGATGTTTAATGCAAACTGAAAAAATGCAAGGTGTGGGAAATATGTGGCTTCTAACAACAGATACAGGGAAAGATGACCACATCTGAGGAAAAGACTGACACATTCTCATAGCTTTTCAGGGATTCAGGGACTATATTCATTCCTCGGTCCAGTTTCCTACATAATGTGGGCCAGAAGATTCCACTTAGTGACTTCTGAATCATGGTCATGTGAGACTGGACTACATCATCACTTTTGGAAGGATACCAATCCTTCTAATTAGAGAATCCACTTTATTTCTGGGCAAACTCTTGCAATCATCTGGTTACTCTCACTGTTAAAATAAATGGGGCAGCAGAGGAAAAAGAAGAGCCTTGGCAGCTGTGAGTGACAGAGTAGACGGCAGAAATGGGAAGGGAGAGAGATCATAGAACATCTCAGATTGGAAGGGACTCATAAGGATCATCCAGTTCAACTCCCAATAGGCCAAAAATGCATCTAGAATTATTAGACCGGAGGAGTGGGCCAGCACATTAGCAGGAAACATCAAGTACTTCTCTTGTCAGCATAAATATCCGAGACATTTCAGTCATAAATTACATGGCCCATGACAGACCACCGGCCCCTGGCTTCTGCTCCATCCTGTACTGCAGCACAGCCATTAGCATCGAGTTGGATTTATCAGTGAATCTGTTAAGCCTACAGGATGCGACAGACCATCTGACCACCGCTCCTGCGGAACAGGGAAAATGGGATCCGGCGCGGCTACGGCGTGGGAGAGACCTTACACAGAACAGGCTCAGGGCTGCACACTTCAGACGCAGGCAGGCAAACAGTAAATAATTAAAGACAACATTGATTCAAATAAGGACGAAGGGAGAATCTGAGGACACAGGAAATGTTTAGCTCTCCTTTCTTGCACACAAACTTCTTGGTGGAGGGAGGCGAGGGGAGCAATGAAGGCACGCAGCCTCCCTGTCAGCTCCATCTTGCACAGCACACACACCTTGGGCACAGGTTCCTAGTTAGCTGCACAGCCTTATTACCTTCACAGACCTCCATCTATGCTTCAGCCATGTCAAGCCCTATCTCTACCCACAAAAAGCAAATTTAACCCTTATTTTATTTCATTTTTGTCCACAGTCAAAGTGCAAGATTCATCTCTGCTTCCTTATTAGTGTAAGGAAAGAAGGCCTGCATTTGACTGCCTGACACATCGCAAAAACATGGAACGTTCATTAAAGATTTATGGCAACATCAAACATTCTGTTTTACTTTCAATTTTGTCACATAATCCCAATGAAACAGTGATTTAGCTGTATGTGTTAAAGTTATTTGTCACTGCTGAGTCCTTCCTGTATTGCTGCTGACACACAAATACGTAAGCCAGCGAAATCAGTCTCCGTGGGGTCTGTCTCTTTTGGGAGAGTTTTAAGCATGCTTCTTCTGCAGGAGTCTGTGGCTGCTACTAAGACTGGGCTCTATATTATTTAAGCTTTCCAGTAAAAAGAAAAAATAAAAAAAACCTCTTAAGTAATGCATTAGTGTTATTCTTATCTAGAGAAGGCTTGTGGGACTAAGTGAAAAGATAAAGGAAATAACAGAGACATGTGGCAGTGCTAATGTTAATATTTGATTAGAAATATTCCAAACAAGATGTCAAGACAAATTCAGTTCTTGTTATCAACACATACCCAGCTCATTGAGGCTGAAGTAGTGTATTCAGATATACAGTTTAGAACTTAAGCAATTTCAAATTAGTTGGTGTTCATAAAATGCGGATGCGCTCTAAAGAAAACAAAAAAACAAAACAACCCCCTAACCTTTCTAATGTAATGCTCAGAATTAATTAGCAAGGACAAGAACTACTGGAATCAAATTCGTACCTGTTCTTCCATTATTACATGTTGTTTCATTCAGAACAACACTGTGTGCAACATTAGACTTGACTTTGCCTTCCCAAAGTCTTAAATTAAATAATGTGTCTGAAGTCCTCATACTTAACACATTTTCAATTCTCTCTTTGACCAGAGCTGCCACAGGGCATAATCTCCTGAAATTTAAGTGGAATGTCAGCACTATCCTCTGCTACACCATGTCAGCTTGTTCCCCTTTTCATATAGTTTTATGTATTCATTTGTTAATTGTAAATATTTCTATAGAGGACTTGCCTGCTGCAGCAAGGAAGAAAACAATCTAAAAAAACAATCTGCCTCAGGTTGTAAGTCACCACAATGGTGCCAATATTGTCATTGTCGACAATGACGTGCAAGGAGAAGATGGAGAAAGAAAGGCACACAATTAAGTGTAAGCTGATGGCATGATACCCAGAAGCAATTGTCAGAGAGAGAAACAAGAAGATGGAATTGGATGCAGAGCAGTCAAGAGCAGAAAAACAGAGCTGCATCTCAGTTGAATAAGGGTAGCAGGTGAAATTATACAACTGGACAACATCATCCAGAGAGAAAGCAGGTAAAATAAATTAAAAAGAAAAAACAGGAAGAAAAGGGAACTAAGGAAGAAAAGAGTGGCTAAATAGGATCAGGGAAAAAAAAAAGATGAAGAGCCAAGCAAAATTGTGTTGTTGAGAAGACTTAAGAACCAAGGAGAAGACCAAGAAGACTGGATCTGGAAGTCTGGCCAAGAAGCCATTGGTTGAGACTTGATAAAAGCCCATTAGAACTCAATCCTGAGCCAGGATGTGACTGCAGAAGAGAAATTCACAACAACAGTTCCTGACTATGCCGTGGCCTTCTCAGAAAGACACCTTGGTGGGGCTTAGGTTACTGGGTATATTGAGGGATTCACACGTTCTCTCTGCCTGAACTGCCCATCTACACGACTGAGATAATAATCATTTCCTGCACAGTAGTTCTGAACAAATAAGGAGGGGCAGTGGTCAGTTCTGGAGCCATATAAAGGTATAAGATCAGTGAAAGCATTTCAAGAAGAGAGGATGGTCAAGTGTACATTTCTTGACAATGAATACAGAAGTTAGAAGCAGCCAGAGATGGAGAAAAGGGAGAAAGAAAGACACACCCAAAGCAGTGGGCAAAAAGGGCTAGAGAGAATTTTTGGGAGCAACTAACATGGACAAGGAGTGTTGGGGGCTTAAGTTGTGTTACTGTGAATCTGTCAGAATTACCTATGTAGCCCCCTTTTACCATTCCCCCCACCTTTTTATGTATATTTCCTGTGCTCTTTAAGATATCTTTCATTGACAAAGGCAGGTACTTGAAATGACAGTTATTTCAAGATGTCTGCAGGCACCTTCTTTAACTCTTCTATCAAAGGTGTTTCACAGCAGTCTTAAGGCAAAAGAAGGGGATCAGAAGAGGGAATCAAAAGCCACCATAACTAATAAAGCTTACTTACTTAGACAGTACACAATTATTTTATGATCCATGAGGTTGCCTGTAATAATTGAGTCAGTGAAAAAAAGTACATGTTAGATTTTTTATTTCCTTAAGAAACCAGCTCTTCCATAATGTTTAAACAGTATTATGACCAAAAAGTAATAAATGAATACAAGCCTTTCAAATACAGCTGCACAGGAATCCATAAACTACAGAATGTTTTCTGAAGTATTTACCTCAGCTTGCTTCAAAGCAGGACTAGCCTCTCTTGAAAAAGAAAACAAAAACAAACCCACAACACAACAAAAAACTGACCTTGGTTTTGCTGAAGGAAATCATTGACAAGATTTTGTGGGGAAAAGATAGACTGGTGAAATACAAATTCTTTTTATATTAAGACATGTCAAGTTACATCAGGAATAGTTTTGGACTATGCAACTGTATTTTGTCTCAGGCATTTGCTAAACTTAACAGGCTGAAATAGACAACAGCAGAGCTGTTAAGATTTATTTCTTATTTTCTTCAAAATGTCTGTGTTTGTTTTTGAGCAAGAAGATGATTTTCCCATCCTGAGAAACAGTGAAAAAGACAGTATTTTCAGTGCAAGCTAGGAAATGGAAATTAATGAAAGATACTTGTAAATCATTCATCAGCCTTGGCAGTGCCAAGCATTTTGCATTTCAATATCTCCATAGTTCTAAGAACAGCATAAGGTAAGTTTATAGAAACCAGACTATTTCCTCATCAAAAGTATCACAGATTTACTGGGAGAAGGATATTCATCCCTTCCATCTCCTGATTAGCGAAGAACCAGCCATTGTAGCAGTTCTCCTCTGAAATGTTTCTGGCATGCTGACAGACTTTTTTCCCAGCACTATTGCATCCTAATGAGCAATACTCCAGCCTGCTGTAAGAGCTGTTTCTCTCACTTACCAGGCAAGGTTTTGTGCACATGTATGTGACTCTTCTGAGAATAAATTTTGAGCACTGTGTTTTCTGTGTACAAGTATTTCTTTTTTGAGGCACTGCATCTCCTCATTGAAGACATTCAGCTTCTTCCTAAGGCAGCAGGCTACTGGTTGTCACATTATGTTTCAATCTTACATGACAGCATATTTTTCAAGTGTCCCTGCATTTACCTCTAAGTTTCCTCTCTCTTGACAAAGTTGCTCCTAAACAAGCATGAAATTGTGAAGCAAGGGATGATACCTCCTTTCAAAAGCCCTTAGCAGACCTTTGCTCTCTCTGATATTTTTTCCTTTTCCTTCTTTCATAAAACCTCTTGCTGCTTGCCAATATCAACATTTAGAAAGTGTGAATTAAATTTAAAAAACCCCACATCTGTTTTGGTAGAATTACAACAAAAATGTGAGGAAGTAGAAATACTTCTCATTTGGCTACAAGCACTGTGGTAGAAGTCTGAGGACTCACTTATCTTAGTTACAGCATATTCCATAAACATGATTGTGCCCTAATGATAGCACTGTCCTTTAGCAAAGCCCTGGGGCCACGCAAAGTATTCAGTGCCGTGGACAGCAGCTAATGTTTTGCACACTGCCTAAGGCCTAAATAGGCCTTTCATATACAGGCCAGATGTTCACTCTTTCTTAGGCCAGCTTAAGGCTAGAACAAACCTTTTCAACTAGGGTTTATCAGAGTTTCTAAATTACATGCTGGGAAGAAATTTAATTGGTTTAATTAAGAAAGTTTATTTCATGGTAATTCAGTTTTGTTATGCTGCAAGACTTAATGTGTCCTCTGATAGGAGTGATTTGTTATAAATATTCATAGCAACCCTCTTCTCATCCAGGCCAAAAAAATATATATTAAAGTATAAAGTTGCAGATTGAAAAAAAAAGTACCTTCTACGGTCTGGAACATGATTGACCAAATCTCCTCACAGTAGCATCCACGCTTATTTAAGTCAGGATAATTGTCATCTCTTTGCATAGTTCACACAGTGCTCACAGATACTCTCTATTTGCAACAGAAATGTCAAAGGCAACAAGGTCAAACCTTGACTGCTTTCTCCCCGTGAAGTTCTACTCATTACTTTTCTTGACCAGTTGCTGACGGTTGCTGAGGTTTTGGGATTTGTTTCGGGTTGTTTTTTTTCCCCAGAAGTATCATAAGTAACAAACCATTTTCTTTATTATTATGCAATACAAATATCACAAGGCTGATTTAATGTGTTTTGAAGTGAGCCCTGCTTGAGTAAGATGCCTAACAATGCACATTACAGCACCACACACCCAGGGTTAGGAAAGCACTGTAAACTAGAGGCCATGCTACCTATGAAGGTCATGACTTAATCCTTCACACTTAACAGACACCATGACTTAGCTAAAACTCCAACTTCACAGACATCAGTCACTGCTACAATAGGCCTGCAGGTCAGGCGAGACAACAGGAGGAAAACTGATGTTGATTCAGTTATGTCCTTCTGAGACTCAGACACCCTTCATGCTGCTCTTTTTTTACCCCTCATCACTGATCATTACCAACGTGAGGCAACCGCGAGGAAAGTTCATACGTCGAATGTTCAGCTCTCCAGCTGCAGTGCAGATCTATACGGATCAATAGAGGGTTCCTTCGTTCAGCAGCAAATTTAGCAGGGGCAAGTGGTGCCCACTGACAGTGCTGATGTCCCCTGTCCACTCTGAGAGACCGCAACAATTGCTGCTGATCCGCTCTCATCACTCTGTCCCCAAACCTACCCACGCTGTAGGCACGAGGCAATAATTTGGCCCTGTAAATCAAAATTAGAGGGAAGTCTGTCAGAATACAGACCAGCTATCATAGGACAAATCCCTCAGCGTTTGTTATCATCTTTGTGAGATTTTCTGTTACACTCATCCATCAATGGAGCCAACTCTGGCTCCATTTTGTTAGCTGCTGTTCAAACACAGGTAGAAACAGCATTTCACAAAAACAGATAATCTAAAAGAACACAAGAAAAAGTAGAGGGAATGAGGCATGCCAGGGAGAGGGTAAATATTTTGATCAGAGCAACCCAAAGTGCTCACTTCTTCTTAATATGTTAAACTCTATTTACTAGTGCTTTTTCACAAAAAAAAAAAAAAAAAAGCAAACCCAAACAACTAAGTAGTACTCAAGGCTTTCCAGAAAACTTTATTTGCCATTCACAGTATGACTCTGAAAGTCATTTATTCCGTGGGTGTCAGTTTGGCCCTGAGATGGAAGAAATTTTTACACATATTATGCAGATTTGCATGATTTCCTCAAGGCTTATAAAAACTGCAGCTCTCAGATATGACAAAACACACAGGTACATTTTCAAATATTTCTTTTAAAATACTTTTAAATTTCTGGCAAGCTAAGCACTGAAAAAATGTTATGATCATTTACTAGAATTCAGAGTGATAACTGAAGTCAGAAATTACACTGAAGACACACTTTGTGCTCGAAGTTTGTTTTGGCTTTTATGATTTGCAGCATCCCAAGCACAACTCTTGATTCTGTATCTGAAGTGGTGGCCAAAGCAGTATCAGACAACACAAAAAGACCCTTTAACACATTTTAATACATTTTAATCTGCTTGTTCATGTTAAAAAAAAAAAAAAAGAATAAAAGAAAATAATAAAAGAATGATCTGTAGGAATTCCATCACAGTATCTACAAAAGGGTTATTTTTAACATCCATCAGTTAAAACACCTTTATAAGAAAGGTCCTAGGCTGCCCTTACTCATATGTATGGCCAAAAGAGACTCAGAATCAAGTGCAAGAACAATTGTATTTTAAAAGATGTGTGGGATTCTTTTCTTCTCTGTTAATACTATGCTGTTCAGAACAGTTTATTACCCAGTCTCTAGAAGAGCTGCAGTGCTTTCAGATATTCATGCCAAAAAAACACCTCAAACCTAAAAAAAAAACACCAATGACAACCAACACACAAACAAACCCCCACTTTTCAGCAAACAGATCAACTTTTTCTCAGCTCGTTAAATTAGGGAAGTGATGAGTCTTCCCTAGGTTACTCAAACACATAAATCAGATATCTTGACAACACCTCTCTGCCGAATCATAGGAAGAAAAACAAATCCATTTACAAAGAGATCGGATTGATACAAATGGTATTTTCGGTTCCCATGGCTGTATGGGTATTTTAGGCAACAAGAAGGTAGAATTAATATTCTCTAATACTGCAAGGAACATATTTCAGAATAAACAGTATTATCAATCTATTCCTCTTGTATCAAAACAAAAATGATAAAGAAACAGTATAGCTGAGTCCTACTGTCAGAGACTGGCAAATCAGGAATATGTGGCTGACACTACAAGAAGAACCAATCTGCCTTCTTAGCTGGCCCAACTGCACTCTGAGGTTAGATAAGTGCACTGAAGGTTAGAAAAGTGTAGTTTCCTTCCACAACAAAATGTGCCATTCTGTCAGAGCACTGCAGACAATAGATGGCTGGGTGAGTACTTGCTCTCTATTTGATCTTCTCCAGTTCATGATGACAGCTCTTTCTCTCACGTTTACCATACCCACACTGCCATAATGACAATGCAGTAATCCAGGACTACCTGCACAGAGGCACATTTATTCCTTCTGTTGACAGAAACTCAATTCATTTTTCAGAATCCACAGTGCAGCTCCCTACAACCTGAGCTAATGGAGAACTCTCAAACTACAATGAATTGAGTAGTTTTGAGGACAAACCCTTGGGAGGAGACATTATGGGACAAAAGTGTCTCAAATTCAAATGTGCTCTTTCCAAAGGAAGAAAGAAAAAGATTTAAAAAATAAATTAAAAAAAATCTCGACCCAGAGAGCATCAGACAACACGTGTATGCCAAAAAAATACCCTTCTGAGTTCCCAGAATCAATTTCTGTATTTGAATGCAATTTTTAATAATTTGTTTACATTTATAAGACTCTCAACAAAAGGAAATCTACGGAAAACCCGGTTGCTAGAATGCCATATTCTTGGACAAGATGAAAAATCCACTGGAAGGGACATAATAAAGGACGTGTGGGGATGGAAAAACAGAAGAAAATTGGAACACAAAGCTATGAGACCATTATATGACTTTAAAAGAATGGTAGAATGGACAGAGGCAGAGCTAGCATGTGTGACAAGAGAAATAAAAGGTTTAAACTTCAGTATCATGTGCAGAGAGGAGAAACCCATCAGGAGCAAAGTATTCCAGATGATGGAGGAGATCATTTCTGCCATGAATTTTTTAATACATCAGAGAGAAATGAGCTACGTGCCAAAACAGCCAGAAAAAAAAAAACATGGAAGTGTAGCCAGAGACCCCATTACATGTTACCAAGACAAACAGCTGGGTTGCAAAATTCTTTTATTTTAGACAAACAATACTATTCCCAATAGTAACCACTTGGGCACTTATAGCATAATTTACTTAATTCACCTCTCTGACCACCAGTTAAGCCACTGTATTAAAAATTTACTGTTAATATTTTCTGTTCCCCTAGAATGTATACCTTTCTTATGAATCAGTGCAAGAGTGCTATACTTCAGCTCTAATTCACCTGCAGATTCATCTGGGAACAAAAAGATTATTTAAAAGAAGTGATTTTCACATTTTCCTACACTTTTACTATTGCTTTCAGTGGAATCTGGTATAATATATAGTTTTGGCTATGCATTGTGTCACTCTGAGTATAGACACACCATTCAACAACAAATTATCTCTGCTTCTCATTACTAATGTTCATTCACTGCATGAATTCCATGCAGGAACTACACCTTAAAGCAACATCAGTTCTCTGTGAAATTAGAAACTGAAGACTGTTTCATTAGCCACCTTTTTATTTGATGCCGACAGTGCACAAGCTTTAGACTTAAGTTCATAACTTGTTCATAAGCTGTATTTTTTCAGTTCACTTGCTACCATGGAAAAGAACCAAACCAATTAAGAATGCTAAAATTGCCATTTCGTTTTCACTAAGGAAAGAGAGAGATTCTGCTAAACTGACAATAAAGGGAAAATATCTCACTACGGGAATTATCCAATTTGACTAGATAGGTCATTTCATTAACTAAAAAGTAACAACATCTCTAATCAGTATTTCTCACCTATAAATTACCATTTTTATCTCTTCAAATCTTTAATTCACTGTTGCTTTTCTTCCCATTTGCTAACAACTACTGCCTTTGAAACACTACCATCAACCACATCAAAAGCATTTTAAATAGAGAGGGAATTCGCTTTGGAATGTACTGTACTTGGATCATTTTCTCCATTTTTTCCCCCACTAGTATATTTTAACCACAAATTTGCTTAAACTAGGGTGACAGCCTGTCACTCATAACATACAACGGGTGTCATAGGAAACTGTTTATAGGTCAAGTAAAATCTGTCCAGTGGGCTCCTCTACAACCACAAGGAACAACAAGAGGAGGAGCTTTTCATGAGCCAGGCAAACAGAGTCTCAAAGGAGCTTCCTGCATGAAATGGCGAAAAGAGGTGGGGAGGAAAAACCAGACACATCCACAAGGAAAGCACAATGCCCACATATTTATGGATGCATATTTTGGTGAATTAATATGCATCCATGCCTAAATATATATATATATATGTATACATACATACATAGAGATAAAAGACCAACAGGAAAGTTAAAACTGCTTCCAGAAAGTCTGAACTTATGGGACTGATAACTCATGCAGATATTGACCTTGGTAGCACTGGGATCCCAGTACCAAATACCAGACATAAGTCACCACTGTCATCTCTTCAGATATGTTTCTATCTTGTTAGTTGTCACAAAGGAAATTGAGATTGGTTAAATTAAGGCTGAGAGCAGGGACTTGTCAGTTGAGATCCCTATCTGTGAAATTCCATGCCTTCAACAAAGCCTCTTCTTTGACCATCTTCAAAGCTCAGACTGAGCATTTGAAAGGTTTCGTATTTGACTATTTTGCCTGCCTTCTCTTTTCTACTTCTTCTTTTGGCTATTTCTCCCTCACTTTCCTTGCTAAGAAAGGCTGCTCTCACTGAAGCATTGAATCTTCCTCTTTTTTGAGGTTTTACTTTCAAATCTGTCCAGTGTCCCAGATACAGACAGCCAGCATTCTAGACAATAGCAGAATAGATAAGGAACTTCAAACTTTCACCAAGAAAGTATTTCACAGAAGCCTGCAGCAGAACACAGACATGGTAAATCACTCCAGTTATCCTTTCAAAACATTTGGAAAATAATACAGAAACAAGTCAGAGTCACATAATTACAACAATGGTAAGTCCAGCCTCATACCATCACCAGAGATATTAACCATCCCTCTCAAATTACTGTCAGGGGTTCATTTCTGTTTATGCTCATGGTAGAAATCAAATAAGTCCACTGGTTCTCCACCCTCTGACTCTGAACAACTTCTTGTAGTAAAACTTCCACCAGTGGCCTCAGCATCTTCTCCAGTGGTAGAAGCAGCACAGTCAAGCAATGAAGAAAAAGGCAAATTTCTCCAGAAAGGTGAGAAAGGCCTTTTTTTCCCAGCCAGAAACTACTCGGGTAGAGGATACCACAATTTACCTCTTCATTGCAACAAATTGGTTCCTGCATACGAGTCAATATGATTTTCAACTTTTCAAAGTTCTGTAGAAAGAACATGTCATTTGATTTATGCAGCACCTTAGGAGAGAGAGGCCAGGAGAGGACCGATGCACCAGTGACCTACATTCAAATCAAAGGAGATTTGTGCATGCAAATTTCCCTGGGTTAACTAACTTGTGCACATGATTTTTCTTCCATGAGATGAAACCACTGCCTGTCCCAGAACTGGTACTCATAAATAGCAGCCTCATTGTGTAGGTTCCAGCATGCTGCTGAAGTGACCTGAATATTCCAGTCCCATTCCCAGGTCCTACTCTCCTACTTCTTCCAGAAGTGTCAGAATGCTGATCAGTCTAATCACTAAGACAATAGATCCTATGTGGGGCACAGTCCACTGTATGGGAAGGGGTTTAAAAAAAAAATTTATTTCACCTATCAGAGGTCATTTCCTAGGGCTAGAAGGCTGCTCAAGCACTCTCCTGCAGATCAAAAGTCTATTTACCCTTCAGCAAGGAATCATTTTTCTCTGTTCTCTAATCTCTTCAATATTATATGATATAACTGATACTACACAACAGTTTTTGTAGCTCTTACCATTGGCTCAGTTTTCTTGCAGATATAATGAAACCCAGGGAATCTGTATTTTTTTCTGCTGTAGTCTCATTATCATCTGAATGGAAGACTGGATGTAAATCATATGAAATCAAACATTTCTGTAATGTTGGCTCATGTATACCTATGTTAACATCCTTTCTGAGCAGTACTAGCATTCTACCTTTAAGTGGACTACCACACCTTGTAAGGGATGCACCTTTTGATGTCACATTTTCCATTTTTGTTATTCTGTTAACAGAAGGGGTTTTTTTCCTCTAGCTTGAAGTACTTTCTACCAATATCCAAACAATAATTAAAATAAAAGCCTAACAATTAGTAATACCAACTGGCATTTATTTCAGATTTTTTTTCCATGTAATTCAAACATGTCAAGACACTGAGTAACCATTATTAACTGCAGTTTGTGACAGAGAGAAAAAAATTACTGCTAGAGAACTGAAGCACTCTATCACGTGCCACACAGCCTGCCAAAGGCATAATGAGGAATAAAACACTGAATTCCAGTCCCCAAGATCAATAATTAATCCAGGGTGAGATTGGGATTGGTCATTTGCTGACCCAAACTCTTATGAAAAACTACATTTATCAGTTTGTTGGAGATCTGTGTTCTTTTCTGGCCTTTGGGGCTAACTTACTGTGATTTTCAACAAATAATCACTGTATGCCTTGGTTTCTCCTTCTGTATAACATGGATATCTACATCCATTCCTGTGCATTCACATTTTCACCACAGGACTGAAACTGGTGTTTTCTCTTGGATTTTTGTATAGAACGTCATGTTAGTTTTACATTTCGTTTGACTACAGTGTGAAACTGTTTAATTCACATGGGATATAGCAGGATGTGAGATACTGAGCTGTATTATCTTTCAAATATCATTCAGTATTACAAACAGCAGCACCAGCCTGCTGAAAATTATTACATTTAAACAATGTCAATGAAAAATAAGGAGCCAGAGTTTGTCTTCTTGCTTGGATGCAGAACATGACTCAGTGCAGTGATACCTGACATTACAGGTCAAATTGAAAACAAATTTGCTGATGGAGCCATAATTTGCAGAAGATTTAGAACAAATTTTAAAACTTCAGTTGTGCAAACATTTTAAATCACACAGAGGAAGAAGCAAATTTTTAAGTCATTAATAAATATCATCTAACATCCCTGAAATCAGGTAGAAACGTATCTTCTCTGCTTCTGTACTTTAACAGAACTTTTCAAAGGTACCTACTCTTCTGAATAAATGAAATTTATTTCGTGGTGATGTCAGCTCTCAGACAAATCATTATATCATTCACACCTTTACTTCCCACTGTAGCAGTGAAACAAAGACAAAATCAAAGGGAATGCGTCCCAGATAAAACCTCTTCACACAGTGAACAGGTAAAATACCAACTTTCTCCATTGTTACCAAACTTGCACCAAGAACCTATAATATGTCTAGTAAGCTACTTAAGTAATATATCCCTCCCCTGCCTTTAAGTGGAACAGTTTGTTCCGAGTGTGAAAGGACTGAGCATTCCGTTCCGCTTGTTCTGTTCCCAGTTCTGTCACTGCCTGTATGAGTTACGTGACTTTGTCCTTAATATTCAGTCTTCTTTGCCCTCATTTACAGATCCATGTTAGCAATGTTCAGCAAACCCATATACTTACACCTAATTTTCAGACACAACATGAATTATCATTCCTATCTTGATATTTTCCATTTTATATAAGTACAAAAAGGATGCACAGAAAACAGGTTTTAGTGTTCCCTCCATTGATGAACCAGATAAAAATATGGTATGGGAAAGCATAAGTTTGGGGCTTCTGGTTCTGCTCTGGAGGCTATTAAATCACAGAATTTTCACACTATGATGTGGTCTCTAATAGACTTGTGTCAGGTTCTGTTGTTGGTTTGGGTTTTTTTAAATAATGCCTTCTATGTGATATCAGAAGGTTCAATGTCACACTGTAATTTGGTTTCTGTTTTCTTCCTTTATTTTAGAATATTTTATACAGACTATTTAGAGATAAATTCTTTAATTTCCTGCTTGTTGTCAAATTCTGTTTGGTACATTCATAAGAAACAGTGTCACTTTTGGGGAAAAGAAAAACAACCCACACACATTAAATGTACAGACTTCTCACACTGGTTTTGTTTTGCCAAGATCTTGGTATCTTTGCTGAGGACTCTGACTGACTGATCCATGTCATCAGTCCTAAAACTAGAAACAGTTTTCTATAATCAGGTTTGAAATGGTATGTCTTTGTTTTATAGATGTCTACTCCTTTGATTTAACAGTACTAGAGTCAAGAAGAAATTTTTACGTTGAGTGTTTCAATCTGTATTGTTGTATTTTTTGACTCAGCATACTTTTTATGAAAATTCAGTCTACTTTGTGATTTAGCACCCAGACCAACACCTTCTATACTTCTCATTTGTAGACTTTGCATTTTACAATAGAATCACTCTCTTGAGGTCTCTTGTACTTTCTGAATTTTCTTCATGGAAAGAATGAAAACTAAGCTTGGAGATCCATCCTACTGAAAAATCCAGCATAGGCTGCTTTTCAGTAGCACCATAGACAGATCATGTGCCAGTCAAGCCACAAAAGTATATTATTCAGGGTGTATTTGTACCCATTTCCAAAAAGCAGCTTGCAAATATGTCCAAGTGCAATAAATTTCTTGTACTCCAATGTATTCATGGAAGTGGGCAATCAGCACTCGATTTTAAGCGAGATCTTTTTAATTTGATGTCTTCCCCAGTCTCATTCCAGCCTGTGCCAAGGAGGGAGCTACCCTGAACAGCATCATTTTGTCACGCTGCGGCTGCCAGCAACTCTGTGGTTTAAAAACTTGCTGATGGAGAGGCAGTGGGGGAATAGCACACACAGAATGGTTTTTTTTAGTCTGTATTTTAAAATGCCACAGGGCACACTTTAAAATTACAGAATTTTTTTTTAATATTAGAATATATGCATAGACTACCTACAGTTGCTGGTCCCATCACACTCCTTTTTTCTCAATACTCTACAATCATAAAATAAGGCTTCATCTTCCTCACATAGGCAGAGTTGAGTTCACTGGAAGCAACTGGAGATGGACAGGAACTGAAGCCAGTTACCCACCTAAAACCCTCTCCCTCAAGAGTTCATTCTTGACCAACTTTGAGCAAATACACCCTGTGTTCCACAGATGGAGGGTTCTTGAGGTACAGGAAAATGCCACAGCTCTGCTACTCACAATAACCAGCAAGCACATGGAAGAGACCTCTGTATCAGTGGTTCTTCCCATGGACTCAGAAAAGAGATGTATAGACAGGACACTGCAAAAGTCTCGGGGTTGCAGGGTATGGGAATAAAAGAGTTGCAGTTTCTCCAGGAAATTACGAGCTCTGACACAGAAATGCCTTGAAACAAATGCTCTTTCCTCCACCCACATGCCCAAGTTCTCCATGAATCCAGTCCACTAACCTGCAAAGTTGACTAGGGTTTTCATCCTTAGCTTCAGGTTTCAAATTCATTCCAAACGATGGGAGTATTGCCACAGAGCTCAGTGTATGTTGGCTCAGGCCCATCGTGCAAAGGGAATGACTTTCTGAGGGAGATGGCTGGGCCTGTAAAAGGAAATGTGTATCAAATGTAGATTGCTGTGAAGTAATGGGACTAGGAGCAATTGACCAAAACGAGAAATTCATATTAAATGGAAAAATTATGCAGCATGCATGCAGCAGCCAGAGGAAAGGACTTAAGGACAATTCCTAAAAGCTATAATCCTAGCTTGGGGATGCAATTAAAGAAGAAAAAAAAATAAAATAAAATAAAAGTGTGGTGGGAGACAGGACACAGAAATGTATTCAGAGTGTAGAATACAAACCACGTAAGGATGTTGCTGCTTTACAAGGTGGCAGCTGGACCCGCAGTCGAACAGCCACCATTTGTCACTGGCTCAGACAGAGCCTCTCACAGCAGCCACCCCACAAGAGGGGCAGCAGCACCCAGCCAGGACAGGGAGAGAGGCTGAATACACCTGCCATATCCTCAGCCATCACTAGCACAGGCACAGTCAGCTACATCTCCACTTATACAACAGATGAGCTTTACCTTTTCATCTCAATTCTTCCAGCACCTAAAGCAATCGGGATTCTGTCCAGGACAGAGAAAATAGGGCTAGGACCTCTCAGGCTCTTTCTATACCTGACTGAGACAAAAATAAAAGGAGCAACTGTGTTGAGCTAAGTGGCTTTTCCATTCTGACAGTCTTCATGCCCTTGAAATTTTAGTTTGAAATGGAGCAGCCTGCTATTTCCACATCAAAAATCAATACAATCAACAGGTTAAAACATTCTCAGTTACAATGAAACAGTATCCGGGGAAATAATGCATGATACTTTAAGAAACTTCTGAAAACTTAAAGGCCATCAGAAAATAGAAAATCTCTTCCTTTGCCCAAGGCAATGACATGGCACTATAGATGAGCACCACAGAGAAACTTGAGGAGATAGGGTGTCTGTTCCAAGCAATGCCAGCTACCTGCTCTACGACCTTGGGCCAGTCATTTAATTGTCCCCTGTCAGAATGGATTAAAAGTGCTTCCTTACCTAAAATTACTCAAGGTCTGTATGCAGAAATTTTATTTCTCTTCCATTCAGTAATTATAGTCTCGTTAATAATCTTCCAAACATCAGATTTATATACACAATATAATAAAACAACACCTTTTAGTACAGAGCTGTAGCAGAAGAAAAGATCTTACACAGACTCCATCTCTGACTTGCACTAACTCATCCAAATGGCATTTCAGAAAATATTGTGGACCTATGGTAAAAGTCTAATTTTTATTCATGTGAAACAGAAAGGAAGCGTTTTAGCATGCACGCAATCAGATGAATCAGAATGTACCTTTTCACAGTCAAATTAAGAAAAATATTTAATTTACTAATCTCATGCTAAAATATTGAAAACAGCCTGGTTTTAACTTCTTTCTCAATGACTATACTCCCAGAGCATCCAGCTTCCTTAGAGGTCCAGGATAACACACAGTCCAAGGCATTTCTTCAACTGAGTAGCAACTCCCAACCAGAGGATGGAGGGACACATTGTTTCCCTACCCTTGCTGTGAGATAAGAAGCAAAGGAGAGCAATTTTTTAGGACTGTTTTTAAACATTCGATCATTTGACCCCTCTTTTTATGAAATGTCTGGTGTGAGGATATGAAAATGAGACTTTTTTTAACAGTCTGCTAAGGTATAGATTATAAGCCCTAAGAATCCCATATACATCTCTAAGAGGATGAGTGGGTGTGTGCATGTGTGTAAATAAAATGGCCTAGTTTAAAATGTCTTTAATAACCAATATTTGCCAGGTTGAACCGCATGGGTGTGAGCTCCCCCTGCTGACTCTCGAGCTCAAATAAATGAATTGTCTTCAAATGCTTTTGCAAACATTTTTGATATTGGCTCAAGGTCAAAGGAGTGGACTTGTAGAAGGACATTAATTTAAGCATTGTTAACATCACAGACCAAAAAACAGCAATAAGGACATTAAGTGTTTGATTTTCATCCCTCTGGGCTACTTTCAGATTTCAGTGATACTACTCAGTTTGCAGACTAATAGAATAAAACTGTTTAATACAATCTTTACGCTTCTAAAAAACATACATCAAGTAACAGATTAAAAACTGAATTGGTACAAGAGTATGTGTTGTGTTTCATTTTAGGCATGAATATATGAAACAATATATCCCCAGCTACAGGCAGACACACACCACCTCTTTGATCAGCTGTAACATACATCTATGTTACTGCACCACCTGAGCTAAAAGAGACAAAAAAGGAACCACACGCCTCACATTTTAAAGACCATAGCATGAAAGCTATGTCATGCAGTGATCTAATAATTAAAGACTATACCTTTAAAGTAGACCCTATTTAATATTTTATTTTTATCAAGACCAAATTTTTCCACTTTTCTTCATGCCACTCTCCCCATAACCAGGAGGAAGCTGACCATTCTCTTCTATTGGCTCTGTTTTACACAGTTCCTGATTTTTTAGGCAAATGTTTTTATATCACGGAGAAGTTTGAATGTGAACAAGACAGTTCATTTGCTGCTGCATTTCCAGAGCCATTTCAAAAGGAATTGCTGACATCTACTGGTTCAAATTATAAAATACTCGATTTACAGTTTTTCTTTTCAGATACAACCTAAGGGCTCTGACTTCTTTCTCAGATGATGGCAGAAGAGGCAATTCTGTTGAAATTAGTAGAAATAAACCCGTTCTCTCTCATTTAGCAGTTCATCTCCTCTCTATGATTTCTGGCAGACACAGACGCCTAGAATCACCTCTGCTAGGCACCGACAATATTTTGAACATGAAAAAACATGGGAGCATTTGGCTATCATGTGAGGCTGCTCCACCCAGCATAGCAGAAAACCCACACATTTTGTGTTGAAGATTCTCAAACAATTTTGTAAATCTGATGCAGCACAAGATTATCATCCCTATCCTCCCCCTTCTTAGAAGCGACCCAGCTCCCATCCAGCACTGTATTTCTGAACCTTGAGGTTGCTGCTCAGATGCTCCAGCATCACTCCAGGGCACTCCAGCTCTCCCTGCAATGCCTCTGATGCCAAGGACTTGGGGAAGATGTGAAGGAGTGGGGCTGAAGTGTTCCAGTAATTGATTTGGTATTTCAGGCTGGAGAGCTATAAACACACCCACTCCCCCTACCCTTTGCTTGAGATCATGCACCAAACACCCATTCTTTCACAATTCAGTACCCAAGCTGGGTCGGCTGTGCATGTGGCCATGACTTAGCACAAAAAACACCCCTCTTATCTCCCTCTGTATTTAATCATGCCTTCTCCTTACTGTCCTTTCACTCTACCCTTACCCTTTCCAAAGCAGGGAACAACAGGCACAGGTGTCCTCTGAGCACATTCATGGAGCAGCACACTTTTACGAGACAGGCCTTTCCGTGTTGCAGTCCAGAGACCTAGTTTAGGATCTCTGGGGCTTTGGCTTGAACAGGAACAGCAGGTAGCTTGGCAGTGGTAGGAACGACATCACTGCACAAGCAGTTTTGCTGATGCCAGCCCAGGAAACTGTAGGCACCCATAAGGCCAGGAAGCAACACCGACTACTTTGAAAATATTTCTTACGTGGAAGAGTGTGACAATCAGAGAGGCAGACAGGTACATGAGGGTGTTGGGAGGCACAGGTCAAGAGCAGTCCATTTAGCATGCAATAAAACTAGATATATGAGACTACTTCCTACACCAATTCCTAAGGTTTCATCTCAAAACAAGCTTTCTCTCTTTATACTCCTAAGGACAGTAAATCCAGTTTTTACTTCTTCTGCAGACATCCAGAATTGTACTGCTGTCAACTGCATCACCACTGGCAAATCAGTACCTTTCACTCTCAATGCCAATACCCAGCCAAAGCATCAGACAAGCAGGAGGACAATTGAAATCTCACTCTGCTCCAAGAAACATATCGAAAGCCCATAGGCATCAGAGATAACATTTAAGTAGGCTAACATCAAAATGCTGCAGCAAACCTAGCTAACAACAAGTTAAATTGGACTTCTCTTTTCCTTGGTTCTTTTTCCTCTTCACAAATCAAAACCTCTACTCTGCATAATGCAATTATTTGATTTACAAGATCCTTACTTTTATGTAGTCCTTCAAAAATGCATTCAAGACACAGAAAATAGTTTTCGCTGCTGTAGTTTTCAACACTTTGAACTCTTGAGATAGTGCATTAATATAGGAAAACAGGAAAGTACCTGACAGTGGTAGAAATGCAGCAGGGTGTGAGATGCAGCAGGATGTGGGATGCCTGGAGAACACAAACAGAATAACCAAAATGCCACACAGAGAGAGATGGGAAAATAGATGCTGGATAGGAGGAAGAAAGCTTTGGCACATCAGATGTTGATCACGGCTAGCAAAGATACAGGATGGTGTCTTCCCAAGTCAGTTCCTCAGTACCTGTATCAACAGCAGGAATGTGAAAAGCTGTGACTAGCAGACTTAACTCACTTTTTCAGAAGAAGTCCTTCAAGAGAGGACCCACAGGATAGAAGCAGTCACTATGGAAAGTTACTACGAATGAGAGAAGCTAACACAAGAATCAGTCATTTCTTCTTACATCCACAGAAAGATGAAGATGAAGAAATGGTAGGGCCAGCATTGACCCTCTAGAGAACTATATTCTATTTAAGAAGGGAACGTAAAAGTGTCTCTGAATATTTTGTTACAGAATTGAATTAGGAAGTTGGACAGGTAAAGAGAACTGAAAATTGATGGAAAATGAGAGTGTAATTTTGGGTCAAGGAGAACTGAAGGAAAAAACAGTAAGAGAAGAGATAGGCAGATAGACAATGAATGCACTTTAATGACCACACAGAGACCCATTTCAAACTGTGCTTTATAACCTTCCTACTGCTCATCAGGTCTCAGCCAGCCCGTAGAGGATGTGCCTGACATGCTGCAGTGAATAGAAAGGTGCAAACATTAATTCATACAAACCAAGCTGTGTATGCTCACAGTTTAAATTGGACAAATCTAGAACATGATAAGAGATACAGAAAAACAACAAGGGACAGACAAATATTGAGTGGTATTATCTAAGCAAGCCATACACCTTTTGCAGGTGTGTTTTTTTTAATATCTGTAGTAAGCAAGATAAAGAATGAGAAAACATTGAGCTAATAGAAGCACAAAGAGATGCCTGAGATGCCTGACCACATTATGGCTCAAGGGGCTTTAGATCAGAAAAGTGAGTCAGCCATAGAAGAGGGAAAGGTATGGGAGAAGTCATTTTAGATGGTAAAATTACATTTTAGCTCCTGATAATGCTTCAATAGCATTGTGGTTTTTTCTTAACCTATGGATTCAGCTAATGTAGAGACATACAGCCATGTTAACTGAGATGTTCTGTCATGGGTGACTAGTTTGAGTAGGAAAAAAAAAGTCCAAGATAAAATAGACATAGACTTTACCAGAGCCAAGAACAATTCAGAATTTATGAGTAAAACCAGCATACAGATAGAAGGCCGGCTGTAAAAAGTAAACTCCAGACTTGCATTGTCCAAGACTTTGATTCAAGCCCATTCAAAATTCCAGGGTATTTGCTGTACATTTCTGTGACCCTGATAAGAAAATATGGCTTAAGATCAGCCCTTAATTAGATAGATTGTCCTCTGTTCAGAGGCCCATTAAGCACAGATGCTTTTGCCAAAGACTTGATATACAAACAGCAGAACTGCTAGAAATTTGGAAAGGAATGAAGTGGGAGGCCTTAAAGAATAAATAATGTTTTGGGAAACTGTGCTTGGATTTAGTTAAAACAGAAGCATATCTCCTTAATTTCAATGTACAAAACCTTGAGAGACTGTGGTGGATGCATGGCCAGGCTCTACAGATAATGTAAGGCAGGTGCTGTTATTAATTGGTCATTTCAGACTTTTATTCAGTTAGTTTTGTAGACAAATGCTCTTATGCCATTTGGCTGCATCCACTGCAAGGATAGAAGATTGTCATAATTTCGTCATGCTAACAAGGCAGTAATAAAAAAGAATTGGCAGTCTGGAATGAAACTGTATAAAATGTTAATGGTAGAGCCACATCACTGATGCCAAATAATTCCAGTAAAGGGATATAATTATTTTCAGGTACTTACACTGTGACAGGAAAGAAATGGTTGAGAGCTTTCCTATTTGGATCTTTACCCCTAAAGCTGTAATGGCAAGATGTACCAAACACACAGAGCAATGATCCAGTCTGGGAGCTTCTGCTTCTGGCATCCATAGTTGGAGTGATTTGAGAGACCAGGAGATTATAAAGCTGCTGAGCTTTTCAATTTGAATCACCTCATACTCATCACATCCTTTAAGGCCAAGCATATGGCCAGAAAAGTCTGAGCAACTCAAAGTTTTCTCTCTTAATCCTTTGGCTGACTCGTGACAAGTGTCTCAGGATTAATATAACAGGACACTGAGGGGAGAATCCACTGAATACAAATTACCTAAGAGAGGCTACAAAGCGTTTCTGCCCACTTTCAAACTAAGAGCTCATCACTAGTGTCTTGAAATTTGCCTGACACTTCCCTGATTCACTGAGATGTTCAACTTCTGCAAGTATTTAGCAAACTAAGTGTCTGCTAGTGACATCTCTAAAGGAGGCAAGTTAACTTAGTGCCAAGTAGACATTCGCTACTCTCCTCAAGAGGCTATATATTCTCAGAGCAGGAAGAATAGCAAGTTCTTGGAATTCTGTATTCATGTGGAAAAGAAAAAGAAGGAAAAACACTGAACAGCAAAAAATATAACAAAACAAAAAAAAAGAAAATCTCCTATGAGAAAGTAACCCTTAATCAGATACTATAGGATCTTTTTCTGGAGCATGTAGTATGCAAACAAGGATATATCTTTCCAGGATTAAGGGCCTTCCCTACTAGTTTTCAGCAAGGTCTGCATTCTTTTGCCTCAGCAAGAAAATACTGCACTTAGGGAAGACAGGAGCAAACAGCCAAGTGAGACTGTAAAGCACTACAGCAGACCTAACAAACCTTGCTCAGATGGCCTCAGGCTTAAAAGTGGAATAATTCAGATCTCACCCCAGTGCAGCTCCCATTACCTGGAAATGCTCTGCAAGTGACAAAGCTGAGTTTATCCTATTTTTAGCTTTGTCAGACTTTCTGAAACACTGGGCAAACCACTTGCTACACCTCTGCTGCTTACCTGCAAAATGGACACAATTACCCCTTACTACATCAAGGCCTGATGCACACATTCACACACACTGTTAAAAATACTAGTACCCCATTCTTTGAGGATACCGTTCTGTCTTAAAACTTTAAATTTCCCATTTCTTTTCAGGCCGTCTGCAAAAGTATACATGGCCATAAAATTTGCTTCTAAATAGTGTGAGAATGGTTGTGTTCAGAAATTCATCTGGAGTCCTTTACTTGCTCTCCCTCTTCTACAACTTCCTGGAATAAGTATAGACTATGCCTCAGGAAAACAAAGCTATTTGAAAAGAGAACAGCTGCCATGGTGCTGAGTCAATAGAGACAGACAAAATAAAATAAAATAAAAAAACTATACTGCATCTGTGGCAATGTGTTTTTTCCCCCTCCATCACAATATCCCCAATGCATAAGGCCTTGGTGACAGTTTAGTAAACAACAGTTCAAGTGTGTGTTTCAAAGAAATGCATCCAAACCCCGAAATCATCAAAACAATACACTAATTCCTGCAATGGGGCATCCACACAGCTGGTGTTGCAGCACCTCGCTCTACTGCAGGAACCATTTCTCCTGCCTCAATCAGGTTCCTCTAAGTCATCAAAGCACTCACAGGGATGAGCTGTGAAAAGGTGCAGTAGTTATTTATCGTTGTTAGCTGCAACAATGAGGGCAAAATGCTCCAAAAGCTCCAGGTCTTTTGCTAGGCATTAGCAGAGAGGTACTGTTCATCTTTTCTGATGACAAGAACAGGTTTAGAGAGAAATATTCATCTCTGCTTTCACGAGAGAAGTTTCTCTCCACTGCAGCTATTTTCACAGCGTGGTGCAGGGTTATCTACACTTGGCTTTTGTGCTGGTAAATTGTAACCAACTAAGAGAATGCAAACCAGCACTTAACTCTTGGTCTTCACGATGCAATGCAACCTAGGGAAAACACTAGAAATGCTTGCACACTTTAGGATGTTAGCTGATTGTTTACTCTGTTAACCAAAGTAGAACATACAGTGACCTACAGGATATAAAGTTACAGCAAATACAGCATTGGGAGTATCCAGAAATAATTAATAAAACAAACAAAAAAAAAAATATTGGGATTCTCACCAGGGAATTCAGGGTTTGGATAATCCCTTCAATCTTTTGCTTCTTTTGAGGCTGGAGAGTGTTCTCTTTATCTAAAAGACACCTGCCAAAAAAACCCAAAAAACAAAAAAAACCACCCACCCCTGCTTTTAAAAGTGGGAAAACCATACCATGTGTTCAGAAGTAAAGTTTAAAAATGGCAGCTTTGTGAATGTTCTGAACCGTAAACTGGTTTTGTGAATATTATGAAAAGCAAAATGTACATTAGCAAATTGCAGCATTCATACTCTGTGAAAGAGAATTTGTACAGCTGTAGACTGGTACATTTGATCTGCAAAACTTCAGTAGAACAGTTTTTCATAGGAACAAGCCAAATTCTTTAAAAATCTCTTTGCTTTGGGATAGAGCCTTTTAGAAACTAATAAGCTTGGTTTTATTGTCCTCCCCTTATTCTGAAAAACATTCTCATGGATGTAAAGGACTTTTCACTGGGGCATAAAGCAGGATTCCAGACATGGCTGAACTAGCACCTAATAGCACTTCCTCTTGTACAGAATTCCTTATTACTTCATACACAGTCTTTTATTCCCTATGCCACTGAAAAGAGGGCAGGGCACTGTTTCTGTCTGTTCCCACTAACTCATTTGGAGGCTGAGTCATTTTTTGAGGCTTCCACTGTATTCCTCTGCTCTGCTCATCCTGGCTGAGGGAAGGGCGGATGGGACCCTCCTCTCTGCAATTCTGTCTCCGACTGCATGAGTGAGTTTTACACAAAAATCAAATTGAGGGGGGAAAAAAATAGGAAAATGTATTTCATGGATAAAGATTAGGAATCTTGACACTACCAATCACCACTTTATGGGACAGGATATAATTAAGATGTCAAAAATAATAAATTAGCACCAAAATAGAGCGTATTTAATAATAAAACTTTCCTGTCCATAGAGAACATTTTCTATTGCACAAAAGACTTCTCTAATATAAAAGAATAAACTACGTTAGATTTGAATTATCATTTATATCAGCTTCTTCACACTTCTCTAGCAGCATAAAAGAATCTGTACTGGGTACAAGTAACCTACATTTAGTCTTATCTGTTGATATTGCAGATGTGGTAAAAAGAGGCATTGTGATAAGGATCATACCTGGTATGTTCACAATAGTTTTATCTAGGGAAGAACTTTATTAATGGCATGAAACTGAATATTATGTATTATAATGGGAGGAAATCACAGCAAGATGTTCAAATGTGCCTTTTTATGCATGTGGATCAAACACCTCTGAATTTTTATCGTGGTATATTTGTCAACTGCTGCCTCCTAGGAGGCATTCAGTGGTGAACACTGGGTGATCTGCATTCCCAGCTCTAACTGTAAAAACAGAATTCTTAATACCAATGGAGTAAAAACTGGGGTTTTCTGAACCTCTCTGACAGAAAATATTAAGGTACTTAGGTAACTGCATCTTTTAAGTCCTTTTTGAAAGATTTACTATAGGTAAAAGTGTGGATTACAGTCCCAAAGTTTTCCTTTCATTTTAGAAAATCACCAAGTATCAACGTGGCTATTTCTATAATAGGATTATATTAAAATATTTGCTTAAAACTCTTCTCATTGGCCATGTCTAACTGAAAAGATTTCTTGTTTCTTATGGCTTTATCTAGAGGAGAAATATTTTCCTTGCATGCTAACCATGTATCTCTACAATGCTCTTGTTATAAATTAACAACATTTCTGTGTCCCTCTTGCACTGAAACTATGCAAGCACGAGAAACTTTACTCATGCAAGTAGTGCCAGAAGTCAAACAAGGCTATTCATCAAATATATATATACACCATGCAACTAATGCTCATAGGACTGAAAAGCTGATCTAAAGTATTGACTGAAAATAGCAAGCATTTCTTTTGGTTTTAAAAATAACAAAGCAAGTAAATAACTGATGATAAATCATTCAGCTATTTTATATATGGGTTTTTAAAAGCAAAAAAAAAAAAAAAAATCAGATTTCCATGGTATGTCCATTATTAACATTTCTATAAATCTATGAAAATTCTAGCTAGCAAGATATTTCCAAACTGAAGCAATAAAAAGCACTCACTGAGAGTACCTGAAATTCTTAATTAAACTTGACCTTGAAAGGTGTAAGGAAAACACACTGCCAAGAAACCACTTCATCATCACCAGAGAAGTAGATTTTGTGTTTTGCAAACCTACTCAGATGACCAGATAAGTGTTTTTTATGTATTCACAGCAATTGCAAACTATTCTTATTGCTATCAAGAGCCCCCGTAAAGCAAAAAGCCTGGTACCTCTTTATTTTAAAAGAAGGGTGGAGATGTTTTAGCCCTTTTCTCTGCAGTAGTTAAATGCCATCTTGTAGCTATCACAACAGTAAGAGAAAAGAGCGTGACCTGAAAAGGTATACTAAAAGTAAAAGTACATTATTTAGCTACACTGTCGCTGCCACAGCCATTGTAACCAAAGTCTGAAACATTTAGACTCATCAATGCAGACAGAATGGAGCTCTTCTTACCAGCTCCAGGCCTATTCAAAGGTTAGGCTCAATTTAGTGTCAGTTCAAACTCATTCAAAATCCCATCCACAGATTGAGTTTGCTGCCTGTGCTGCTGGGGTAGCTAAACAAGGAGAAAGATAAGGTGGGAGCAGTACTTCAGCTATCTTAACTCACTTTTGAATTAATTTCTATATTGTTATGCATACAAACCACATGAGCTCCTACAATTTTTTATTATTTTATTGGGGTTTTTAGTGAGAACGTGCACAAGGTCAGGATAGGTTTCTATTTTCAGCTAGGAACCTTACAGTGAAGCTAAATGTAAGATTTCAACCACAGAAGTCTCCAAAAACCTCACTCTGATGTTATACATCCTCGCAGACTAAGAGAAATAATCCACTGCTTTTTTTTCCCCCCTTTCTTTATGGTTTTGCCTTCTCAAGAGCACAAATTCTTGCTAGCACATGCCTAGGCAAGGCAGAGGCAAAGCTGTAAGTCATTTCTCTCACTTTAAAGTAGTGGAGCAAGAGACATCATTAGCATAAGTGGAAGAGTCAACAACTTAAAGTGGTTTAAAAACCTTATAAGTTTACCAAAAAATATTTCACGGGGAAATGAAAAAGGCACATAAAATACAGAAAGCCATAACAATGTCTGCCAAAATCTAGATGCAAATATATTTAGGATTGGTTCCACTTTATGTTTGTTTTAGTTCCGCTATAATGCTTAGATTCGCCGGGAGCTGACTCATACTGCTCCTGAAAGGAAACAAAGTTTAACATCTCAATTGAGGAGCTCAATCTGCCCAGAGACTGCAGCTCCACGGCTTTTACTGACCAAGGAAAATTATCTGATTTATAAAATGCTTGACATCTTTAAAAGCTTCTCCGCAGGCCCAAACGCCTCGCCCAGCCTGAATTAGCCGTGGCAGATAATTCTGCAGAACTGTTTAGCAAGCTTACTAGGCCCTGCATATTAACACAGGGGGGCGGGGGGGAAGCTATTGCCATGGCTATTGGATCCTGCATGTAAAATATTTTTCAGCAAAAAGATGACAGCAGAGTGCCTTATTGCTATTCACATCTGCCACCAGCAGCAATTTAATTCAAAGTTTATTAAAATAAATAGGAGTCAGAAATTTGATAAACTTATAAAATGAAGATATACATTCCTGTTACAGGCCACTTGAGGACAAGGTATGTCTTTTCAAGAGATGGTATGGGAGAGCTGCCTTAGTTCACTGTAAAACCTGACTCACTCTGAAGAGCTCTAACTGGGGGAAAAAAACTGTACAAAAATTTGAAGGAAAAAACATACAAAATAAAAAGGAAAAAAATCATGTGGTCTGAGGTCTAAAACAGAGCCTAACCAGATTAAGCACTCTCCTACAATTTAGTTACAGTGATCTCAGCTGGGCTCAGCTGTGTGTGTCACGTCCCATCAGAAATGTTACTGGTCTCTGTCGCTTCTTTTCAGGTTCACAGAGACCAGTGCCCTCCCCAGTGCCCAGCTCTGAGCTGTCAGCCCCCAAACTCTGCATGCATTAAAGTAGACAAGGTTATGTCTTAAATTAAAGCAGACAAGGCTGTGTTGTCAGGCCAGGTGGGAAGGCCTGTTCTATAGAAAGGTTTCCAGAGTAGCACGAGGCTCTTTCACAGGTCGGTCTCTTCCAGCCATTAATCTTTGCTCATTTTTATTTTTGTCAAATTTTGACTGCTCAAACTTGTGTGATAACATCTGAAGGTGCAGATGGGTGCATCTATTTGTCTGCCATCACCACACCAAGGCTTCTTCCCCTGCTGAGGATCCCATTAACATGTAAATCTTCCCCATTCTTGCCTGACACCTGAATTTTTCAAAATAATTTAGCATCCCTTTTTCTCACCTGGAGGGCAACTCTTTTCCTTTAAAATGTTAATTAGGCATTTGGTGGCTTAGCCTAAAGTGTTATATTCAGAACTATTTATCAGTTTCCCTCACCTTCCTTCACCCCCATTCACCTCTCAATCATCATTTTAGAGAAGATTGAACTGTCTTTGGTTCTCCTCCATGGAGACTTCTAATCAATAACCAAGGATGTTAAGCAATATAAAATATCCCATGAGCAGGTGACAGGAAGGTCTTGGTGGTGCTCTTTGGAGATGGACTGCAGAATTTTATTTCTGGGTTTACCATTCAACAGCCATCCTGAGAAAACTTGGATTCTGCTCTTGTAAAATGGCAGCAGTCATGAAGCTCCACACCCAAGCAAGTACCACCTCCTGCAGACCAGACTGTCAGATATTCTTTGCATACCCTTGGTGATATCTCGGTTCTACTGCTTAGCAAATACCCATCAACTTTGACAGAGTCAGGATTTTATCCTGCATGGCTTGTGCACTGCTTATAACGTCCCTCTGTTGCAGAGTTTGGATAATTCCATTTCATACATCAATATATATTTACTATGTTTACACTTTGAACCAAGTGGTGCAAGGAGCTCTCATAATATCATAAAATTTGACAGCTTGAATTTAAGTAGTGACAAGCCTATGGATAACTCTGCTGAAAAGCCTTGAGTAAGGCTTCCTTCAGCTTCAGAAGTTTTAATGCACAGCAAGAAGATTTGGAGAGCGTAACACCAGCTAACCAAAGTCAGTGCCATCCAGCTGCTCCTGCCTGGCAGGGGCTCAACTGCAAAAAACAGTATAAATTGAACAGAAAAACTAATGTTTGCTCTGTCAGCTGCACCTGCCTATCAAATCATGCTGCCCATTAGAGGCTATTTTCCAAAATCTCTTAACCTAATAAACTGAACAGACACAATGTTATTTATGCTGCAATGAAATACTGCAACCTGTCAATGCTGGAATACTTAACTATCAAATCTACCAGTTAGCTCTCATCTCCAGAGGATTTTAACTCATGACAGAAGTGAATTGGAAAGGCAGATGTTTTTATGGCAGTTTTGAGAGAGAAACAGATCCCACATCAGAGCACAGGGTTTGAGAACAGCCTTCCCTCTCTCCCAGTTACCTAAGAATTAAGTGTCTCCATTAAGTGTTTACAAACCACATGATCCAACAGGCACAGAGCAATAGGTTTAAATAAACAAAACCAAAGGTTTGTGCCATTTAGAATCAGTGTACACACACATATAAAGCAGGTTTGTTTTAGTCTATTACACAAAATAACTGCCTCAGATGCTGTTATGGGCACTCATCTCTGACATGGGACATTTAATTCCCCATCAGAATCAATTAACTCATGGTTGAGACTACAACTGCAGGGAATACTAATTAATAACTATTAATTAGTCAATTAAAGGTTGGGACAGCCTGTCAGCCTCTGTCTCAGGTGAGTGTTATACAATACAAGGCTCACTGAAACAACCAGTTTGAAACTAAGCACATTTTCCTTTTGAGGAAAGTAATTAATCTGCTGCTTGTAATTCCGCTCAGTTTCTCCATTAAAAACAGCATTCGTCCCCCTTTGCTGCAGACTCTGCCCAGCAGATAACCTTCCTCACTGTGCTCACCTGCATCACAACACCTTGAGATGCACAACTCTGGTCATGGTCCATTATGTCTTCATTAGATCCTGCATCAAGGGGAACTACGGCTTAACCAGCTACCAAAACTACCCACCAGGCTGTAATCCTGACTGGAATTAGTGCCACTGGAAGCCTGGCCTACACGCTGGGAGGAGGGCAGCTGTGCCAGGAGACACTGGTTTCTGTGTTCACCAGCCTGCAAGAGGAATCTGCTTCCCCTCCAAGAACCGGCTGACAGCTTAGGAATTCCAGCTGCAAAAGCAGAAGGTCAAAAAACTCCAGGTGTCAGGTGAGGCCACCAGCACTTGGAGCTGCTTCTAAAAGTAGAAGCCGCCTTCCAGAAAGCTGGAAGGATGGTTTCTGTGCAACCTTGCTCACTGAGCTTCTGTGTACCTGTGGAGCAACCAGAATGGCTCTCTTGACAGGGATATTGAAACACTTTGTCAGCATTTCAACATAAAGGGAAGCTGTGATACAAGGATAAGCCCAAAGACAGCCACGTTTTACAGCTTGGGTGGGAGGGCAATGGAACAAAATTAACACAAAACCCAAGAACATATTCCATAGTTTTTCCTATATGAGTTTTCATTAAAGCAGCCCTGAAAATAGTCTGTATGAAATCAAGCTGGAGAACAAAGGAATTAAAACAACCACCATATACTGCTCCTGCAGAAAATGCATGTTAAGCAGAGAAGTTAAAGAATAGAAACTAATGAGTTCTACCGATTCTCTAAGAGGATATAATCCTAACAAATTTACTGGAGAAAGCCACATCAAATGCAGGCAAAGAGGTTGAAACCCCTGACCCTGGGTCAATCACGTAAATACACCTTGAACTGCTGCACAGCTACACGATTACAGCACAGGGAGAAAAGATATCAAAACTACCCCAATTGTAGCAGCACTTACAAGGTCTTCTTCCTTTATGAAGGCATCTGTTCTTCTGACAAGGAAAATTAGCAAGAAAAAGGCAACCTCTACTCTAACTCTTTCTATGTAAAGGAGACAAACCAACTCATATAAATTTTCTGCGTTATTTTTCTACTCAGTGTCAACAGTACAAAAAGAGGGAATGGCCAAATTACGGACGTTACACCATTCTTTAGAGCCTTTCCTCAATAATCCTGATCAACTCTGATGTCTAAGTGAAGAGTACGTGTTCCTGGTCCAGACCTTCTGTCAAAATTGTGTCAGAGGTTTCTTTCCAGAAGTACATAATCTCCAGCTTCACACCCTCATTGCTTTAAAATGCTCAGCAAAAATCACACTTCCCCAAAGTTAATAACTTTGAGAATTTCAGATGTTCCTGAGTGCAAGACCCACCAGTCTGGGAGGTCTGCAATTATCTATCACAGAGAATTGTGTCATGGTCATTTGGATACAAAATAGCAAGGACTTCTCAAAATTTCTGGAAGTAATAAAAGAAAAGCCTTCATTTAAAGCACAGAGGCAGAAGAACAAAGGGAAGAGGAAATTAAAGTAAATCTTGCACCAGTGAGCTGGCACAGACCACTAGATCAATGCCAGCACACAGCTCGGCTGTACGGGAGCTCTGCATGCTGATCACCAGCAGCCTGCATGCAAATGCATCACTAAAGGAAGAACAAAGAACAAAGGGAGAAAGCAAATACAAATGCATATGCACAATCATTCAATTTGGGTTTATTCATAAAAGGAATTTCATTCCTTGCTTCCTCCTCTGAAAGGTTGTTTCCACCGTGATGGCTCTTTCCGTGTTTGCAGTATAGCAAATTTCAGTAATCCCAATTACACATTCGCATACATGCGGCAAGGATGCTGCAGCCACCTTTACTGACAAACAACAGAAGTGAATTTTATTAGTTCAAAGACTTTTCTCTAAACATGTATTCAGAGAAAACCATTTCTAATAGTAAGCTTTTGTCTTGTCAGCATCACAGTATGCACAGGTGGGCTTGAGGTAGAGGGGAAGAACTACACATCTTTGTGAAATTTCTGAAGGATTTCTGCCTCCATTATCATTAGTAGCTTGGCTTTCTGGTATTCCCTAACATCTGCTAGTCTTTCTCAATCACTTCATCAAAGGCCACAGAGCTTGGTTACTCAATAAGCTGTCAGCTTTTAATAGTCTCTCCATAATAGCAATATTTTTTAAATTAATAAGATTAGGGAGCAGATTTTTTAAAGGTTTTCCAGCACCAAAAAGAGTAGCAAAGAAATGCAGTGGCATTTTCAAGAAATTTCAGGAAATGCTGTTCCCATTATGAAACATACAACAGTGCCTAAATGTAAAAATACATCGATGTTACTTGTGTACTTACAGACAAGAACAAACCAGACCAAAGACAATAAACCCCAGCAGTACAGCTCATTCCCTCCAAAACAATGACCTTCAGGCCAGATAATACCTTTCCATGGGGCTGAAAGCAATGTAGATTGCCAGGTAAAGCACACCCCAGGTCTACACAGTGCCTGTGCTCTACTCCAGCTCAGCCACCAACTGAGAAAACACTTCTGGGTCTCTAAGCCACAACCTCTTGCCTTTATGGGTTTTTTTCCTTCTGTATCTGCTCACAGAAATATCTTTGTGACAAAACTCTTCCTTGCTACATGGACATAGCACATGGTACCAGCACAGCATCAGCCCCTCTCACAGAGGCAATTCCCTCAGATCCCTTGGACTCAGTGGCAATAACACAAGTACCTGCAGTCAACATTCAGGATAACTCATGGGGAATCCTTTTCCATAGGGCTGGAGATGAAACTAAGTGAAAGTAAATGTTTACTGAGGAGTCTTGAACAAAGTCAGTGATTAAAGCCAACCCAAATAATCAGACACATTTTGTTCTTTCTAATCATCAAACTACCATCCACATTATCCCTGACATGTGAAAAGAAAAGATTGAATGTTGAGTTTATTAATTTACTTCTTTAATAACTGCCTGTGTGATGCCTCATTTGTTATATGTTTCTCCCTCACACTGTTCCAAGAGCAAATACAAGTTTTAATATTGTTTATGTTACTATCATCTGAAAATTAATAGCTTTTCATATATCTTTTGACTTCCTAGTGGCTACAAGGAAAAAAAATCTTAAATATATTCAAGGCTAAGTGTCATTTAAACTGCCTCTGATATACATGTATTATAGTAAATTACCATAAACATGCTATGCAGTGATGGAGACAAATGCCCAAAGAGAAAACTCATGTAAACAAGATAACTAAAACTGTCTTATACATATTTAAGGGATCCATAAATGAGAGCTAGTCATAAACTTGACAAAGGTAATAGAAGATATATGTTAAACTTCATTGCTATAAAATTCAGGTTAAAAAGGTGATATAAATATTTTAGTCTTTTATCTAAGGTTCTATCATTAAAGATTTAGTCTCTCTTCAACTGCTTTGGGGGGGTTGGAAGGGGTTTTTTTCCCTTTTTCACCTTTTTTTTTTAAAATTTTGCACCTTCTGTTAGTTGACTTGAGTTCCACTTCTTTCTTCCTATATTTCTTAGCTCATTAAATGTTGATGTGCTATATACAGGTGTATATGCCATGCACCCACAGCTGCAAAATAGCTGCCAAATCTCTGATAAACAGACTTGCAAACAGGGGGTCAATTTTCTGCTCATTGGAAATCTGTTAGTGGTTTTATAACCAAGACCCACAAACTACTTCTTCTAGGGCAGGGTGACTTGCATCTCAGATGTTACAATTATAGACATGCAAGGGGACATGCTCTCCTCCCCACTGTCCCCTACCCTCTGCAAAGTTACCACCTTCAGGAGCAGCTCCTTCTAACTGAGAACAAAGACCACATGAGGAACAGTAGTTCTGTTGCCAAAAGCCTGTGTCTTTTATAATGACTTTGGGATATTTGGTATTTTTCCTGAATTCCCAGGTACTCAAAAACAATATTTGCATGGGAATCTCACCACATGCAATTTCTACTACCCAGGGTTACAAAGGAGAGTTTAAAAAATGTGGTAGAAAGATAGAGAGGGTGCCTTTTTATCTGGGGTCCAGAAAAAATGTCCAAAAATTATTTTTCAGAAAAGGGAAAAAAAAAAAAAGAGAGAACCCTAAAATAAACCACTTTCTTTTAGTCCAACTCAAAAATTGTGACATGCCTTCTAATCTTTCATAAATTAGGCACAGCAGCCAGCACTGGATACAATCACAGAGCCTTATCATGGCCTCGAATGTTCAACACCCGGATTCAGAAACACAGCTGCTACTGTTTTACATCAGCATCTGCCCCAGCGCAGTTTAATGACAAATATTTATCTTTATTTATCTTTATATAAAGAAAATATATCCCCCTGAGCTGCATAACTTCCATGTGTAACATAGAAATAGCTGTTAATGCTCATTACATGCACACTGAATTTGAACCCCATGTAGCTGTTGATCTTGGGTTTAGTTTCCTGTAGCCACCTTTAAATTAAAAAAAAAAAAAAAAAAGGGAAAGTGAGGTTTACTTATGGCATATAAAAGTTTGGGAATAAATTTTTATATTCTATTCCCTATCATACAAACAAAATTCCCCTAGAACTGCAAGAGCACACCGGTATTTAGGGTCCTGCTCTTTTGCTCTCTCTTTCCGTGATTTCCTCATTGAGGCAGCTCAATTTTCAAGTGTTTCCCCTCTCACCTCCAGCAGCCACTCCTGGTAATTGCCTAACTCTGAAAGCCAAGCAAGATCTGTTCTGGCTTATACATTAGCACCAGTAGACTGTGAAATCAGAGGTTAGCTAATAAGCCATCAGGACAGTCTGGACTGTCACTACACCCCTGGCAGAAGTAATAACACTGATTTAGCCAGCAGAGTAACAGAATGTAGCTCTGAATATACCCAGGTAGCAGAAATTACAGGCTAAAAAACCTGCCATTCATGAGCAATTGCTTTTGAGTCTGGAAACATGGGAAAAGACGCTAACATTCAAAAAGTGTCTGAAATATTTTGCCAAATAGAATTAAATTTCTAGTGTTTATTTTAGATCCTGTACTTCAGGGGAAGAGAAGAATTTTTCACCTTTTTTCCTGTTCTGAGCTTTTCTTACTTAATTTGAGCGAAGATGGGCCAGAACCAGGGCCCTTGATCCAAATAGTCCCACACTTTCTGCTCTTCAAAAATCAAAAACTGTACATCGTGCCTGTGATCCATCTCCCCCCTCAGTGACTATTTTGTAGCTTCCTGCATTCCCTCTCTGAGCCTGCTTGCCAGTCTCTGATCCTGCTTGCCAGCTGTTTATTTTCTCTTCATCAACTTTTTTGGGAAGAGGCCATTTCATTTTCCGTCAAGCCTCTTCTCTCTTCCATTGATTCTCATTTGTATTTTTCCCTTTCGCCCTCACCCAGCACTACACACATTTTCTTCTCCATTAAGTTAACTCACAATCCATCAAGATCCTGCACTCCAGAGCCAAGCAGATATGGAGTGCTTGAGAAGAAAAGGCAGGGATTGCTCCAGCTCGCTAATAAAGGGTATCAATCTTGCTCCCATTTTAATGAAACAAGTTGTAAGCTTCTCTTAGTCACACTAATGAAAGTATTTTGCCAAGTTTATCCCTAGCATGAGTCCCAGGACAAAAAGTGGGGGAAGAGGGGAGTACAACATTGAAAATAATGGACCAATATTTTTAGCTAATGGATATTACATATTAGAAAAAACTATGAACCTTTTTTGGCTAGGAATAGGATAATAAAGTCCATTTCTCTAGTGAGGTGGAGGCCCAGGATCCTCACTCTAAATGGCATATATAATGGCTATTATATATATTCATGAGGTCAGTGTAGACTACATCAGACCACACCTTCTAAGTCTTGGAGAGGGATTGGGGATTTTGTTCCATTATTGACAGAGTGTCATAGGATCAGGAGACATAGCTAATTCAAATATCCTTCTTCAGAATTTCTCTTGCATTCCCCCAGAATAACCACTACTAACACTTATCACAAAGCACTGCCCTAACTGGCAACTCGAATCTTACAGGGCTACTCAAGACATGCACCTTCCACTAAGAAACATATATGCTCCCTGTACATGTGGGGGAAAAGGGCCTCTCTTAACTGCTTCAGGAGATTAGGGCTTTATTTCCAAGGATGGAAAAGGAGTTGTGTGCACGCAGCTGAGGACTGCATTTTTGAAGTCACTTCGCTTTACTGCTAACATCACTTCAGGGGCTTAAAATTCATTCCGTTTCCCCCAGTCAAATTCTACTTTCCCAGTTTCATCTTTATCTCATCCCTTCACCAACACTTAGTGGGCATGGAATAGAGTCAGTCTACTGCTGACTGCAGCCCATTACTTGCTCTTCAGTCTCTGTAGATTCTTTACCTTACATTTCTCCAGGCAGGAATTGCAGAAGAGCTTTTCCCCCTTCCAGCTGCCATACTCGGCATGGGCCTGCCAAATCCAGTGTGCATCCTTTGCTTCTCCATCATCAAATTCTGTTCCAGGCCACACTGGAGCCCTGTCACAGGGCTCAAGAGCAAAGGGACCAGGCAGAAGTGAAATATCTCCTTACACACTTCACTCTTTTTTTCAATCTGTCCAGTGCTCAATTCCCAAGTTAGAGACGCACTATTGTGAGAAAAATGCAACCACCTCAGTTTGATGCCTTCCCCCATCTCCAGCTAATCTTCCATACCATTACAATAGTCCCAATTACTGCTTTTAATGCTTTATAATCTCTTATTCCCATGAGAGATCTCATTCGCCTCCATCCTGAAATAATATGACATATTATCACCAGTTATCACAATTTCTCCATCTCTTCTGGAAAGCATATTTTATACCTGCCTTCCCAATGGGAAAAATCTTTAAGAATGATGGAAAACAGAGGAAAACTACATGACCAAAAAAAAAAAAAAAAAAACAAACCCAAAACAAAGAGGGGTGGGAGGAAAAAAGCCAGGTAATCATCAGAATACAAGATCTTAACATCCACAGATTCACAACTGTCAAAAAGATCAGCTCATCTTGATGGAGCACTTCTTACTTTGGTAAGCAAAAACATGAGCTGTGATAATGATATAAGTTGTTGTGGTTGGATTGGTTTTTTTAAACAGTAAATGAACTCCTTGGTTGTTTTTGCTCTTGTGATAGTTCTGAAAGGAGAGACTGTACAATGGCAGGGAATAATTGAATTGTAAAGACAGAGGCACAGATGGATAACAACTTTCTGTCATTTGTTCCTGAAACTTCCTAAATGAAACTCACATCAAAATGTGAAAATCTGTAAAGCATCATTAATTTCAAGGGATCAGAGTAAGATTTTAAGCAGGAACTATGAAATAGTTTCTGTGTGTACTCTTCTGATGTCTTTCCTATTTCATCTAATTAACAATAAAACAGATGTCCTGTGACAAAATCAGCTTTTTCATCCAATAACACTCTGACAATCTAAAAATGCCAAACCCTTCACATATGTAAGTTAAATGCCAGTGGAGACAGTTGATGCAATTTAGAGATAAAAGCAAAGTGTATATTAACGTTGGCTAACTAGCTACAGGGGTGCAAAAACACCTATTGTCTACCCTTCAAAGTTAGAAATCTCTAGTGCAGTGCTTTTTGGACTGACCCTGTTCAAGGAAGTTACAAGTCTTTAGATATATAAAAATTGAAGTACTCAAAGCTCTTATAAAGGTTCATATTCTGCAGTAAAAGTGGTCTTTATTTGCTGTCATTCATTTGTAAGAGGATTAAAGGAAGGTTAAACTTCAACTCAGAAAAATAAACCAGTAATATAATAGCAAAAAGGACCCGACTTCCTTTACCTGACTACATAAACATGGGAAAATTCACAGCGTTGGTGTGCACTTACAATACATAGCTCAAATATTCCACAACAAATATTCACTCTGAATTACTCATTGGCAGCCTATATCTACTGCTCATTTACCAACTGCCCACCTCTAGATGATGTAAAGGTTGTTCACATGAGGTTGGCATCAAAGGCAGACTGTTCTCAGGGCAGGGAATACTCCATTTGTTTCTGTCTTTCTTAGCAACCACACATGGAGGAAGGTGGTCAAGGCTGCTTCAGGTATAGATGTCTAATTTAGAAATATTCTCAGCTTTCAGTTTAGGAATGCCTCCTCCTCATACATCCCCTCAAAGAAAATTAAGTTATTTTTGGCACTCAGAAGATATACCCTTTAGAACAATACAATTATCCTGAAGATACTACATCTCTTTATGAAATGTGATATACTGCACTCAGAGAAACTCTGAAGAAGTTAATCATAGTTGCAATCGTGTGTCTTTTCCAATTCACACAGTTGTGTGATTGACAGAAACTCCCAAAGCAGAATCCAATTAAGTATAATTTTGATTCTCATAAGACAAGTCTGCCTTTGTTGTAACACCAAAATCAGTTCTGAAACACAGATAAAACAGATATTAAATAATGTAATCTGAAGCTTCTCAGACAGAATAAATGCCACCAATAATAATTCTGCCACTGTTCTCTTCTGCAGACTTCAGAGTGGGTTTTCTCCAAAAATGAAATACAAACATCTCAAGTTATAAGATTCTAGGGGACAGATTTTCAAGGTTTTTAGGTACCTGAAAGTGCAAAGACTCCCAGGGATTTTCAGAAACACCAAAACCTCTACTCCCACCAAGTCAACAGAAGTTTCAAGCTAATCCTCAGGATAACAGAAGTTTCAAGCTAATCCTCAGGATAACAGAAGTTTCAAGCTAATCCTCAGGATAACAGAACTATGAACATATATTGTTAATGCACCACCTTTAGTAGACTATATTGTCTGTGAGTCATCTTCTATATATAAAGAAGTGCTTTGATAATGCTGGGTACAGAGATGATGGTACAGCAGTGCCCTGGTCTATGGGAATAATCACCATGATGTGTCATCCAAAAACTTTGAGAACTTCTGCACAGTTATAACAGTACTTATTTTAATCCATTAAATACTGTCCAAAATTTGATCAATTCACCCACTATAATCTTTCTCGCCGCACCAAAACCCATTTGAGCTGTATTCAGTTTTTCCACATAACCCATTATCTGCCAATGCTTTTCTCCCCGTGCTCTCAGCACACTGAGGAATAAGATAAAAGAGCCCTTGAGTCTGTTGCTTGTGAAGCGACCTCTGCAAGGCTGGGGTCAGAAACTAATGCCATCACCTCTTTCACTGCCCACACCATGCCAGACACAGGAATTGTTTCCCAACACCTGGCTGTTGTACCTACCTGCTGCCTCTTGCTTAGTAGCTGGTGCCACAGACCCTGGCAGTGATCACAGCAACAGCACTTTAAAAGTACAGGTAGATTTGCTCCTTTCCAGCTCTTTCATTCTGCTCTTTTTACAGAGTGAACAGAAAGGATAAAAATCCTTGAGGTGTCGTTACAGACTGTCTCACTTCAGGAATGGACTAGACACCGCCAAAAACAAACAAACAAACAAATAAATAAACATTTGTCCCCAGTAAAGGGACAAATTTCAGAAATTCAGTTTGGGTTCTGAAACACACAGGCAAAAAGAGTAGGGAAAAACGGGACTCCGGGTGGGACAGCGGGCGGCACAAGCTCTACGAACAGTCTCTGCTGCCCTCGAGTGGCAGAGCGCTCACCCAGCTGAGTCATTCCAGGAGCATCTCAGCCTCGGGTAGGAAGTTCTGTCATTAAATATGGACAACTTGGGAATGCGTGGGCTGCTTTTATTATATTTCCATAGCCCTATGAATTAAGGGATCTTGTATCTTTTTCCTACTTCATACTATTTACCATAAATTAGAGCAACGCTGAAATATTTTTATAGGTCACTGAACTCTTGAAGGAGAGTATTGGTGAATGTTCCTGGTATACACTACATCACAGGCCAGAGAGGCTTCCTGGATATTTCTGCAATAGAATTGGATCCGCCTCAGCACCTCCATAAGAATAAAACAAATTTTTAAAATAAACAAAACAACAAACAAACAAAAGACACCGAAAAAACCACCTCCAAACCACACCACAAAAAAGCCACACATGCCCCTCATAAGGCTACATCTGTTTATTCCAATGCTAATTTTTAGTCTTCAAATCTTCATTCCCAACAAACCTTTTTTTAGTTCCTGGAATGGACCAAATTAACCATTGGCTTTGCAAGTGAGTACAACCCAACAGGACGTGTCACATCACACTCTCTGATGATATTATAAAAAAAAAACCAAAAAAAACCAAAAAAAACCCAAAACACTAACTAACAAACAAACAAAAACCCACAACCAAAACCACCAAACCTAGAAAGTGATTCACATGATACACTCAGTTTTCTATTCACTAACTGACCTAAATTCATCCCAACCATGATAAATCAAAAGTATTCCACAAAATTCTGTAGTATAACCAGGGTGCTAAGCAAACATGTTAGCACAGAAGCAGCCCGAGTAGCTCAGCACACTCATGAATGGGCAAAATGCCTCTACTAGTTATGACAGACAATTTTGGCACTGGAGAAGGTTTCTATTTTTAGCCCAGCTTCCAAAGAAAATGAGGTTTATGCAATTGTAGTTCATGTACATGTACATGCTGTGTGTCTGACATCTTCACTACTAACCTACTACTACTACTCAGCCTAAACAGCCAACTGTAGCCTAAGCCTCATAAATTATGGAAATGCTTTGGAACTTGGCTCATATAGCAAGTGTAACAGGAAAGAGATTCCCTGGAAGTGCTCTGGCTGCAAAGCTTCCAACCAACATCAAGTCCTACACAGAAGTTACAGACCTTATTGGTAAATCCTCATTTTGTCCATGCTACAGTAACCCAGTGCAGCCATAGACCCACAGAAATGGTCCCTTCCCCAAAACACTGTGGATTTAGTAGCACAGAAATCGTGAGACAGGAGAGAGAACACATCACTTGCTGTTCAGTATAAAGCCAAGGCCGGGCCCGAGGTCATCACATGATTGCCAGTCAGTTTAACATTTGTGGCATATTTGTTTTTATACCCAAATTAAATAAGGGTTTTTGAAAACTGCAGAAATAGGCCTTTTTATTTATTTAAATTGCCTTTCGTACTGTGTTAATAAAAGTATTGCATGACATTCTCAGCTGCTGTTCTTTTAGTAGCTGGAATTTTCTTCTTCTCTCAATTTCTAGTGCTGACATTTTACTATTTTTTAATCTTTGGGCTCAAGGCATATTTTTTTTCACCCTAATCTCCTTACAAATATTTGGGGCTTGCTCCTGCATTACCTGAAGCCAGTAAAAATCCTGAATGTGCAAGGAATGCAGAAGCAAACCACAGAGTAATTTATGTTTTCTATTTTACTTGCTTTCAAAGTCCCCGAAGAGACATATTGCTGTTTATTACTACAATAAAACTTCCCTAATTCACTCAAGTGAGTTAATAACTGAGAAATCTCCTGGATATTACCAAACTGGCAAAACATAAATGATTACTGTATTATTTTCTAAAAAGCAAATCCAATGTAAGTTTTTTTTCTTGTTAAGTACACCTGTATTTTATTACTTGTTAGAGTGCTTTACTGCTGAATAGCAAAGCTCCTTGTTGCTTGAAACCTCTGCAATGTGTGAGGCTACAAGAGATCTATAACTTCTTAACCTTAGAAACACAGGGAGAAGTCATCATCTTGGGGTGTGTATGAGTTGTGGAAATTGCCACATCTGAGATAAATGAAATCCCACTAACAGTATTCCCTTTTTGCTCACATTTCAAACAACTCTGTAAGCAGCAGCTGTTCATCAAGGCCCTGACTTCAAGCACAACTTTTATCCTTGCCATGTCACTTTTGTTTACCTGTTACATATGGTCATAATATCAAATTATGAGCCGACTTAGGGACTGTTTGTTGTTTTTTCCCAGCCTAAGGCCAACTCAGCACAATGAACCCTTATTTGTCTCAGGTGCTCTGCTAACACAGAGGCCATTAAATTCAGTGCATTACTCCTCATTTACCGTGGCATGGAAGAGAATCACGTGTAGGATGCCAGGACTCTGCTGTCTCCACACAAATCATGGTAAGAAACAGGAATACCTGAAGCAGCAGACCAGCTTCGACCACACAGGGGCAGCAGAATCAAGACACTGCTCAAACAAGTCCCGTATCAAACCTGTCACAGGAGCAAACTTCCACTAACTCTTCTTTGGGGAAAGAGGGAAATAGTGCTGTATTAGATAAGGTGCATAACTGATAGCTGTAGGGAATTTTCCAAAGTTTAAGGCCTCAATTTACCTCTTCCAGCTTGAGGCATGCAACTTGGGAATATCTTATTTTGCTGGAATGACCCAGTGTGTGTTTTGAGCCTGACTGAAAGCAGCACCCAAGGAGAAGCTCTGCCACTGACTGTCCCCTGATAGCTCCAGAGAAAGGGTAAAGAAACTGAGTTTCCTTACTTCAAAAACTACTGCAAACACAGGAGGAGGAAAATCCTGTCAGCATTGTGCTGGAAGCCTTCAAGAAACATTCTGGAACAAATGGTTCCAACCCAGTTAATTACAAAAGGTCTTTGCAGTTTAATGGGAATTTTGCTCAATCAACAGAAGTGAGTAATAAATTAATTCATTAATAAGCAATAACAACAGGCACAAGCAGAGGGCTTGCTCTGCTTCCCACTTGCATGAGTAATTCAGGAACAACTGTCTCAGTGTCCGAATATTTCTATTTATCCCACCCACAGCCAGTGGGATGACAAACAGCTTGGAATAACAAAGGAGCAAGGTCAACCCTGTCTCATTCCTCATTCCTTCTGTCATCAGAAGAAAGCACAGGCCCTCCTCCCTACCATCAAATAAGGTAGTCCTCCACAATGGAGTGATATCCCATGGCAGTCTGAGGTCCCTTTGTGCAAAGCTGTCAGCCCGAGGCAGCAGCACACCTCAGCCGTGGATGTACCTCAGAGCCTGCAGGTCCCCTCCTCAGGCTACACAGCCCAAACTACACAGCATCCACTTGTCAAAACATCCTGTGCAAGACTCTTACAGTATTCAAACAGAGCAAACAACAGGCAGTACAGGAAAACAAACAGATGGAATGGAGGAGCAGGGTGGGGAAGAAGAAAAAAGCTCTGTGGTCTGCAGACTCCACAAAGCCTCTTTGAGAAAGTGTGCTGAATGGCAGGGATGGGAGGGAGGGAGGGGTAAGATAAGAGATGGGGAATTTTCCCTCCTGTTCCAGACCCCTGCAGGGACCCTGCTGCAAAGCCAGCACTGCCCATCTCTGCACACCCCTGCTGAGCTGTTCTAGCTCCCACTGGGGTGGACTTTGGGGCTAACAGAAGCCTGGCCTAGGAAACTGCCACAGAGCAGGCAACAACTGCACACAAGCCAGCAGGGAACAGCACTGCAGCTTCCACAGCAGTTAGGAAGGAAAACCGTGGTTTCTGGAGCTTCACTGCACAAGGGAACAAAACGCTGCTCTCCTCCAAACCAGGCACATCACTGCAGCCAGGTGTGGGGCAGGAAAGGGTGAAGCACTGTCTAAGGGCAAAGTGAATCATCCACAGCATTAAACAAGCTTGTCAGGGGCTGAATGCTGCAAACTTAGAGGAGGAGAGCAGCATGTATGCACCACGCACATTTTTCAGTTGGCTGTGACCATTTAACTGAACAGAGAGTCATCTGCCTTAATCATTACTATTAAATTAATTATTCATTAACCACATGAATTATTCAAATTTAAAACTATGGATCCTGGAAGCCAGTGAGAGACACTGGCTGCCTTCAGTTTCTGATAGGTGGCAAGAGCCTGTCTTCTGGTACTGCCAACCTAGACTTCTAAATAACAAGTCTTGGACTGCTTCAAACGTAATATTTTAATGGCTATGTCATTCCCTTCATTTTATCAAACTTTTAGAGCTGATGACTTCATTTTTCATCCTCAGCTAAAAGTGGCTAAAAGTTTGCTTAAAAGTAAAACCTGAGGTTCTCATGGAATACCAGGACTCCAAGAGTCAGATCTGACAAAAACCCTTTCAGTACTAAAAGATATTCAACAAGTCACCAACCTTGGCCAGCGCTCACAGTTCCTGTTTGCTAGGTGCAGTAACTGTTCTTTCTCTCTTTCTACCTGCCTACTGTACGTGAGGAAAGTCTGGGCTGAGAAGGACACAGTACTCCCCCTGTGCCCCCAGTAACTCCCCCTGAGCCCACAGGAGCTCTGTGCACCACTGGAAGTTTAACCAAAGCTGTCTGAGTTGCAATGAGGTGCCCAAACTACACCATTTTCTCCTGCATTTGCTTGCAAGGGGGACACCCCTTAACTTCTGCACTTCCACTGGCAAGCTCGGCAGGCATCTCTAAAGTTTTAGACATGATTGTTAAAACGAAGAGGATTAGGGGAAACCACCACTATTACAAATATCCTGCATTCTCCTAATCATCTCCTTTAGTCCCTCTCAGGAGAGAGGCTGCTTCCTGAGCCCTTTCAAGTGTCTTGCAACACTGCTTGGTAACTGGATCTCAGGAAACAACATGCTGAAGAAACAGTGCCTAGAGAGATTTTTTTTTTCAAAGGGATTTTAATGGCAATGAGGTAGAAGACACTTTGAAAAGTATATCACATGCAGTCACAGGAACCTGCTGCTTAACTTAAAAAGAAGGGCTGGAGGTTTAAGAGCCAGAGCAAAGGACAGAGTTGATGAAGAGATTCTGTTTAAGACAGATGTGCCAACTAAAGTACAAAATAGGGGAAGGAGAAAATAGTATTGCCATAGAAGGACAAAAAATAAAGCCTTTATTCTGGTCAGATTATGAGCTGTTAATTAAAAGCTTTCTGTACAGAACATGGCATGCCATTTCTGGCTAGAATATTCTCATAAAAATTGTATTTAAAAAAATACAAAACACCAGATTAAAACTATAATATTGAAATCAAAAATACATAAGAAAGGTCTGAAATACACTGCTCAGATCCAAGATCCTCAGAAATTCTGGGATTATGGTTCCCTTGGACCTCACTACTATAGAACTATGAAATATCTAAACAAATCTTAAAAGGGGCTTATAAGAAAGATGAGGACAGACTTCTTAAGAGGATCTGTAGTAATGATTTTAAACTAAAAGAAGGTAGATATAAGAACATGTTGCCCAAAGAGATTGTAGATTCTCCATCTAAATGGATGGAGCTTTGACCAACTTGATATAGTTGAACATGTACCTGCTTCTTGCAAAGAGTGTTGGACTAGACAACTTTTAGAGGTCCCTTTGAACCAAAACCATTCTATGATTCTATTAATTTTTTCTTTAATTTTAACCACCCTTTTTAATGGTATTTTCTGAGAATGCAGTTTCCTATTTTTGCAATTTTCATAAAGGGAGAAAAAAGCAAAATTTTCTTAACTATAATTACTTTCCTCTTAACTAGCAATTCTACTGTGTTGAAATTACGACACTCTTTCCATGTTCAAGCAACATCTTTACTATGCTAATACTCACCTGCTTTTCAACATCAACATGAAACAAATTTCAAAGTGAGTTGTAACTCATTATTACTGTATTTTTGGTGAATGCTTGGAGCTGTCCAAGGCACACAGAAGAAGCAATTCTGTATTGCACAGACTGCAAAATTTTCAAAAATATGGGAAACATGTTGGTATGAAAGTCACTGAGACCATTCACATGCATAAAATAACACAGATGGGAGTCCACAAGCTCAGGTCTGGCATACTGCTTTTGGTATTTCACATTTAAAAAATGGATGTCAGACACAGAGCCATGTGGTCTCCTACCCAATAGCATATCTTACCTTTGCAGTGTGGATTTCAGAGCTAATACACATGATTATTTTGGGTTTAGTGTCCCATTCTAATCTGCATATGTATCATTATCTTTCTAATCTACACAAAACAAACTTCATCACAAAACATCCATTTCTCATCGATCTCCTGAGATTAAGTTTGCCATAATCAGCACCCCTGCTAAATTATCCTCAACCTTAAATCAGCACATAGTCAGCATGCGTGACATGATGCAGAGGGAGCTGCTGGGTTGGCAAATTTAATTGGTAAAGAAACTACAACTGGTAAATGAATTCACAAGGGTAAGAGATATATAGAAATATGTGCATACACTGACATGTTTATGTGTGTGTACATACACACACGGAGATTACTGTCACTGAGCTCAGCCAGGACTTCACACACGGATCTGTGAATTTACCATTTGGTTATGGACTCTCTCAAAAAGATATTGCATAAAGAAATGGGCAATATCCCATATTGGTTTCAGCAGTTTTCACAGAAAAACACGAAAATGAAAACAAAAATTAGCAATATAATTTAACATGATAAGAACCAGTGCCTGTCACCAGGGTTGTCTTATCTCCGATTCAATAGGTGTGTCTGACAGTACTTAGAAGTATTAAGTCAACAGTATGCCAGTGATATCCCAAATCTCAGGCAAAAAAATCCTCACACGTTGTTTTTATCAGATTCTCTGTGTCTTGTCCAGGCAACGTCAGCTGCCCAGTTACCATCAAACACACCCAGTGCTCTTCTACCACACTAAAAATCATAGAACTGTTTAGATTGGAAATCACCTCCAAGATCATTGAGTCCAACCATTAACCCAACACTGCCAATTCCATCACTAAACCATGTTCCCAAGCACCACATGCTAATGTCTTAAATTCACCAGGGATGATGACTCCACCACTTCCCTGGGCAGTCTGTTCCAATGCTTGACAACCCTTTCAGTGGAGTAATTTTTCCAAATATCCCATCTAAACCTCCCCTGGTGCAACTTGAGGCTGTTTCCTCTCATCCTGTTGCTTGCTGCCTGCAAGAAGGTCCAATCTCACCTAACTACAACCCTCTTTGGTGCAGATGTTTAGCCGAAATCAGAAGTGAGACGATCCACATGAACACGGACACTCAGGAGGGGGAGTGTGGGTTCTTCAGGCTGCAAAAGACTATTTTAATCCAGAAAGAAATGTCTCCTTGGGGCAAGAGGCCCTGAGGGAGTGGGAGGCTCAGGGGGCCCTCACAGCTCTCTTGTCTCACTTGGGACGCGGGGAGAGGCCAAACAAAGTCGCTGCCTCAGCTATGGCAGTGCAGATTTTATCTTCAGTCTGGTTTCTCTCTCAGTTTCACCTTCTCATAAAATATCAAGTCATCACAGATACTTTCCTCTCTACCATCACACACAGGACTGTTTGGATGAGACAGCATGAATGGCTTCATGTTCATTAAATGCTGTTTCTGCAAATACTGGCCAATGGTATTTCTGTAGCATTAATGTTAGGAGCCTATAGGATTCTGCAGATCATGTAAAAAATAGTTCATATTTTTGTACTCCACAACTCCATCCTGTTAAGTCTATTGATTTAATAAAACAAGCCATCTAAAATTATTCATTTTTTTTAATCACAGTAAGGAATGCCAGTAGGAATAGCTGTTCTCACTGCAAGTTGTCTAGGCAGAGAAGAGCTCGTAATTCATTGTCTGCCTAAGGGCTCTCTAAGGAGAAGATTTTTACTTCTTCATCTTGTTTGCTCTGTTGGTTGATTGGCATGTATCTCTGTATATAACTATATCTATGGCACAATGTTATAATAGCAAGGAAGGCAAAATTACTACCTCTGCCTGACATTTCATCAGCACTACTTGGGAAATATTGTCCCTGAAAAACACAGAACAGGGGGTTACAATTAACACTAAGAAGTGTTAATTAGACAGAGCTGGAATGACTTATTATAAACCAGAGGGTATTTTACTTTTCCATGTCTCACAACAGTATAGCTTCCTGAGTGAAGTCAGGGGCTCTGCTTGGGTAGCTGAAAGTGAGGAAATGTATAACCCCTTGTTGCTGGACTTTATCACTGAACAAGTACTTATTAACAAGCATCCTCTTTGGCACATGTTAGTATGTATTCAGGACATAGGGTATCTTTTGCCATTGTTAGAGCTCTGCTCTAAACTCTGAGGAATTTGACACATTTTAATGAATGAAGACAGAGTCCAGGAGAGCTTTCCTGCCACAGAGGTTGCACAATTAATTAGGATCCTTATTAAAAATAAATACTCAAGTAGCACAAAGTCGGCAATTCCAAGTCTTGTGTGTTTCATACTGAAACTGGACACAGCCAATATTGGTGGTCACTTTTTAAAAAATAATAAATTGAACTCAAGGTCACACAGTGTTGGTAAATCAGCAGCAGAATTTAGTACACAAACCAAACCTTCAGAGACCCATGTGCAGTTTTCACTACAAAACCTCACAGCTTCCTTCATTTACAAGGTCCCAGTGCTCCTCTGAAACAGCAATATCTAATTCTTATTCCATGAGAATAATCCAGTGAAAGTTAAACAAACCAACCCGCAAAGATAAAGGACAATTGTACCTTCCAAAAGACTTGAGATAAGAAGTTAGTATGGTTTACTTTCAGTGTACCACACTCAGGTGAAGCATGTTATACCTACTCCAAGAATCATTTCATTTTCAGACCAATATCTCAGAATGGATCAGGAGCTCACACCCACTGAGCACCAGCAGCATGCTGCTACCACAGGGAGCACTTCTGTTCTGTGCATCCTGCTTCAAGACAATATTCTGTCTTGGGTCTATGAAGAAGCAAAGGTAGCTTTTGCCCAAGTGAGTCCACAATCTATGAATGTACCATCTGAGAGCCCCACCTACACCAGAAACTAAACTGAGAGGAAAAGAGACTCTCGGGTCATTGACATTTGTGGCAAAACAAAATCTAAATACCACCAACCAGGGTGATATACACTAATATTTTTCTTTCATAAAGGCCTCAAAAGCTTTAGGAATATCAGCTACAACCTGTTTTTCCAAAACTGAGGAGCAATACTCAGAACCCAAAGAACAAAACTGTCAAAAGTAGTAATCTGTAGGCAAAATAAAAAAATTTTAAAAATTAAAAAGCACAACAGTAGTCTGAGGGTTTCAAATTTTACCTGTGATTTGAGTATTAAAGTAAAAAAAAAAAAAAAAAAGATGTTTTTAAGGATAAAAATTTCGTACAAATTTCCTTTCTGTTATAACGAAGTTAATCTTTGAATTGGGGGAGCATGTGTTTCAATTAAGGCTGGAAAAAAAGATTCATGATACCATAAACATCTGCAAAATAATAGAGACAGTCAACAAAGATGGCTCTGTGCAAAACATTTACTGAAAATCACCAACATGATCCCTTTTGCTGTTGCATTTTGGATGCCAGATGGCTGCAGGGAGTTCCAGCAGGCAATTTCTTAATGAGAGTGCCTCTGCCCAATATCATCAATGTCCATCAGATGCAGCATCTACCCTGCTGAGGCTTCCAAGAAAACCAGACATTTTACCAACGACTTCACCAGGTCAGTCTTAGCTTTTCACAGTTTATGGAACATCGTTTGTTGTTGTTCACTTCAGCCCATCTTATCAGGACTAACTTTCACCAGGCTTTCCAGTGATGAGGAATAAAACAACACAGTAGATGAGGCTCCTAGAACAGCCTTAGCTCCATATTTGGCCCTGATTTTAAGAGCACACCTACCGCTCATCTTCTCCATCACCAGACTTCCAGCTTAATAGAGCCAACTACACCATTTTACCTCTGTTTAGGTACAGTTAGAAACAATCCTGCTGGACAAGCATATTGGCACCCTCACCTCACACAGGTTTGAAGCTCTTTCCAGACCAAAGATGTGGCTATCCTTGTTCGCCAAGACAACGTGAGTTTTTCTTTCAGTGGCCAAGGTACTAGACACTGAAAACTAGCTGAGCCCTCTCCCAGGAGGGAGATTAAGAAGCCAAAGTGAGAGATGCACAGGGCAAGTTGACACACATTTCAGCCTGGCATCAGAATCCATAGGCACTTTCATGTAATGCTTAGGAAGTAACTCAATAATGCTGAGACATATCATAGTGCCTTTGCCAACTCCTCCAAGTGTCTGCCATGACTGTGGGGTACATCCTGAATATTTTGATACTATTATGCTCATAGTAAAAAAGAGTTGAGTTAACTTGTTCATCTGGTGTACTTTGGGCAATACATTATGTTTGGAAGCCACATGATGGATTAATTTACCCCCAAATCCAGCAAGTCTTATGTTACTACTTATACTTATGTTCCCAGATTTTTTCCAATGGATCTGAAAATAGAAATTCATCTAGTGTTTTGAGATCCTTTTCACCTATTGAACAGGAAGAAGGCTATAGCATAATTATTGTAGAGAAGAGACCACAAAAACACCTTCTGGTTCACATGAAGTTTTCGTGAAGAAGGGTACAGATTTTTATGAGAGGCTGGAGCCATGTTTTTCCTGACAAATCTACTGGAGCAATTTTCCTGCTCTTGGCCCCACTGCATTAAGATTATTTTCTCTGTGTCAAAGTAAAGCTTCACAATGTGGATAAAAAGAATGATTAGGGAAATCAAACATAATTCATCCCTCTAAGCAGGAAAAAAAGCCAGGCATCTTGCAGCACACATTCTAGCACACTGGACTAAGCATTGCAATTTTAGTCCTTCTTCTGTGTGCCTGATCATTTGACATTTACTCGTATTGAACAGGCCCTTAATTAGATTCTCCTGCCAGAATAAGATATCCGACTCTTCCTTTGCAAAGCAAAGGCTCTCCAAATTGTAATCTCAGCTACTTGCCCCATTCATTTAGCCATAAATATCTGTGGCTAACCTTGCAAGCAGGAGATTTAGAAAACTAAGGAAATCCATAAGTTCTATCCGAGGTAAACCACGGGCTTCCCCAAGCCACAAGAGGAAATCAATATCCCATATCCCACTTACAAGAAAGCAAGGTAATATTTTGATACCTTCATTCCCTATAAAGCTATTTCATGAGTAAGTCCCTGCTGCACAAATCCAAGATCATTCTGTCTTCTCATGCTTCTGTTGCTAATCTTGGTTGGAAGTTCATGGTCTCTGTCTAGATCCAGCTCCCTTTAGCCAGGCCATACCCTCTTCCATCCCCTGACTCCAGGTCCTGCTGACCTTTAAGCCCTTTTCAGGATCTGCAGAGTGCTTTATGGGGCCCTGCCTTGCTGGCCCTGCTCCTGTCTTGTCTAATTTCTGAGAATCTCTCCTTTATTCTGGTCCAGGGCTAGTACATCATTTCACATCTAAGCATCTGATTTTACCAACAACTTCAGCATTTTAAGGCCAGCCTCTCTCGTTAAATCTCTTTGTAAACATAAACCCCAAGCAGATCTTTTTAAAAGCCTTTATAAGTCATGCTTTCCTTCTGCCTGTCAGACCACATGAAAAGATCCACTCTCTGTTTCTGGTTTCCTTTCCATTTCCCTCTTCCCCCCAGGAGCCTGCTGTCACAAAACTACTAAAATTTACACAGATCCTGCCCATCTATTGTATTTTCCCCATTAAACAGACAACTGCTTTCTGAAGATATGCATAGCAGATTTGCAATTATTGATGGGCAATAAGACTTTGGGTAAACTGCTTTCAATTGATTTCTACAACTTTTTTTTCTGAATTTCATCTATGCTTTTACCCACTCATTTTTTATCTGTTCAAGTATTGGGTGGGAAAAAAATTGCCTTTTCAGAAAAAAAAAACTCAGCATAACTCTTAAAAATTTTACAGCACATTAATGAGATCCAAAACAAGAAAGGAGGGAATATAAACCAGGAAATACCTCTCCAAATCCATACTAGCTGCAAGTGTAGTCATATTGAGAACATGCCAAAGGATCCGTCCTTACCCCTCACAGATCTGCATTACAGAGTTCATTTAGGCAGAGCTTCTGTGTGAAGTCATAATCAGAACATATCCCACATATCACCATCTCTTACAGAAAACTAATGGACAAACCAGTATATGACAAGATTTTGTATTCCAGACTACCAAAACAGGGCTGTGAGGAAGCAGTGTTTTTCCCCCTGCAGTTTAGAGTTTGCAAGGATTTAAGATAAAACCTAAGATAAGAGTGTAGCTCCCACATGCAGGTAAATCCAATACTGCACAAAACAGCATTCCAAACAGAATTATCCCCTAGGCAGGTGTCTCATCATGCCCTTGTCCACATCTGCCAAATTCACACCTGGGGTGAAGAGGAACACGTGTTCATGCCAACATTTGGATAGAATAGTCCTCAGACCAGATTTTGTTGTGGGTAGAAATGGTTACCAAATGGCCTGTTGCAGTTAAGACTATCGGTAATATCTTCTGATCTTTAAGCATTTTCGTCTCTCTCAATGTCCTTGCTTCCACATGAACAGTCAATGAACCCCTGTAAAAACACCCATCACCATTTTATACCAATGGCCACCTGCTCAGGCCTTGGCCTGTGTTAGAGCATGTATATAACTGAGCTTTCTGACCTCTGTACAGCCCCTGACAATACTACACCTGAAACTAGGAGCTTTTCATAATTTCCCTGAAAATGTAAATCCCACCACATAGTACTGCCTCACTCAGTCTGTGCAGAATATAATGAAGCCTTAAAGGCTCCCTCAGGAAAGGCACTTCATGATACACTTTTATTACAGCCCAAGGAGCTGCATTACCCTCTCCCTGAAGATGGCTGTCCTTCAAACCCAACATGCAGCAAGAGACACAACAACTTCATCTCAGTCTTGTAATACAGGCATCAAGATCTTATTTTAGTGATTTCTAAGAATTTCCACAGCTCTTAATACTGCATCCCAGTTCTCCATTAGATCTTCTGAGGCTAAGACCCTGTCAGCCCCTTACCTTGTTCTTCTCTTCTGGAATTCATCTCTTCCCTCCTCTCCTCACCTCTTTTACCTTTAGGGATTATCCAGCACCGGAGTTTCTTGCCGACATACCTTCTCCGGCTGTATCAGCTCACACCCGTTAGCCAGGGTGAGCCAGCTCATCCCCCCCACGCTTTAACCTCTTCCCACTCATGCCATGTTAATGTCCTTTGCATTAACACCACCTCCCACGCATCAGCAACGCACCCATTTCCAGCTGCCCTCGGTCAGTTCGACCATATCCAGCAACCAGCCGCACAATTTAGCGGGAAATTCGAGGCCACGGCAGGTTGCCCGGCTCCCTGGGTTCCGATGTCCGAGCCCCGGCTGCTCCCGGGAGAAGGTGGCAGGTCACGGTAGACATCATCCGCCGCCCCGGCAGCGTGTGTAGGAGCATCCTGACTCCCTGGATCAGGAGCATCTCTTCCGTTGGTTGTTAGATTCCCTAACAGCATAGAAACGAGGAATACTGGTTGAAAAGGAATAGTTTTCAGGTTAAAACATCAGTCAAAATTAATATTTTTTTGCCTCTTGTTTTCGAATAAGCTCCTTTTGGAGATGAAATACAAACCAGCATTGTGCAATTTCAGGGTTCCGGTTATTTTGGGGGGTTTGGGTGGGGTTTTTTTAGAGGGCTTGGGTTTTTTTGCCTAATAAAAAGGTGGAGAAAAATGAAGGGGAAACTGAAAAGGAACAGTAACAGGGCAACAATTTTATTTTTTTTTTTTGCAACACTGTTTTAGTATTTCTGTCGAAACACGGGAGATGGAAATTGGAATGAATTTTCACGTGCCTCAGCCGGTGCTCAGAGCAGCAGAAAACGGTAAAAGACTCCGCTCCGCTCCCGTTGTAACTGTGTTCCCTGCTCGGTTCCATCTGTTGAGCTCCAGACGTGCCGCTGCTGCCCTGGGCGAGCGGCAGCCCCCGGGGCTCCCTGGAAGCCTCCGCCGCGCTCCACCGGCTCGTCCTATGAAGCTGCTGCTCCTCGTTTCTTCCACCTGCTTAATCACATTTAAATATATTAAATACTTTCCTATTGTTGTTCTGGCATAGAAGTAATTGCCGCGGTTGCCATGGGGATGTTGTGACAACACAGGGGGGATGCCCGAACTAAGAGAGGAGGCAGAGGTGTCCCCTCGCCGGGGGACGTGGGAAGTTCATGTGCCTGACACCGGGCGCCCTGGGAACGCCCGGCCCGGCCGATGAGATCATTCCGGGAGAGGGAGATACCTGGACTCGCCCCCACCGCTGGGGATCACGGAGGAGGGATGTCAGGGAGCGGGAGCGAGGGGTGGGACGGGAACAGCCGCGTCCCCCCGAGCGGTGCCACCGGCAGCAGCTGTGTTTGCTCAGCCCGGCACAAAGGCCGCCCCGCCCGGTGAGGGGCACCCGGGGCCGCCCCTGGCCGAGCCCGTCCCGTCCCTCCCCTCCGGGGCAGCGCTGGCCGCGGGGTGCTTTCCAGGTTGGGAAACGGGGCATCAAGTCCTGGGAGCCCGGAGCCCTCCTGGGTCAGCGGGAAAGACGGAGAGGGGCTCGGAGCTCGCTCCTCGCCATCCAGCAGAACAATCCATCTCCCCCCCGCTGGAGCGGCCCCGGCTGCGCGGGAACCGCGTGGAAGCCGCACCGCCAACCCTTCCCGGCCGCGGGGCTCCGGCGGACAGCGGGGGACACTCCGGGGCTGCCGCGGAGCCACAGCCCGGCCCGGAGCCGGGGGGAGCCGATACGACCCCGCTCCGAGTCTCCTCCATCCCCAGGGCCTCGGCAGCAAGTCGGGTTTGCCGCGGGGTGAGGGAGAGGCGGCTCTGGCAAGCGTGGGAGGGTAGCGGGGCTTCCCCCCTCGGGCTGAAAAATAAACCCACCAGGCTGTAAAAGGCCCCCCCGCTCCCCTCCCTGGCCTGGCTCAGCCCAGAGCCGGGCCCCGGCCGGGCCGGGCTGCCGAGGGAGCCTCGCAGCGAGCAGGGCGCGGGGAGGTTCATTTTAGGTAAAGGAATGTCATTTCGCTACTAAATGGTTAGTCTAATTTGATCTTTATTATGCTGTGGATTAGGGCTGATTCATATTAAACACGAGTGCAGTTAATATAACTCCTGAACGTGTCCCGCTGTATGTACAGCAGCCGCTGTTACAGCCCCGCCGCTTCCTGCGACCCGTGGATTAAGATTTAATTAACAGGGAAGTTTGCGAGCGCTCGCCCGCAGCCTCTCTGCTTCACAAATAATTTATACTCGGTTCCGCGGATTTTTATTCAAGTGACAGCATTTTATTTTACTCTAAAAGGGAGCTGAATATTTTATGTTCTACCAGAGGCTTCTGTATACGAACGTCTCCGAGGCAGCTTCAAACCAAAAGGATTTTTTTTTCTTTTTTTAAATCTAAGGGAATTACCTCAGTAGGACAATTTATCAGATTCTCTTACACCCCTCCTCTTACTCCCCCCCAGTTTAACAGCCTAAACTATCCATATGAAAGTTAATCGTGGTGATCCCCATTGTCGGTTGTATAAATCCAAACTCAAGCCAACTTTCCAAGACACGGCAACAATTCTGATAAATTGTCCTGCTCGCCTAACTACACAAGAATGGCTTTTATAATTAAAAGGGGAGCTGAGTTAAATCAACAGCTCCTAAGCCCTTCTTAACAGGGCTCGAATGGGAGAAATGTGGCGACCTGATTTCTTTAAGTAGCAGCTCTTTGTAGCCCGTTCATAATCCTAGATATGGAAACCCATGCTGCACAAAGTCAGCTGCCAACCAAAAAAGGGGAAAAAACGGGAAAAAAAGTTTATTCAGATGCTCAAAGTCCATCTTTTTTTTTCCAGTCTAACATAACCCTAGCACTTTATAACCAAACAGACAACTCCTTTTCCAATTAAAGTGGAATTAGGAAACTCAATCAAATTAGCTCACTATTAAAGCCCTTCTTTATTAAACCATTTTATTGTAGTAATATTAAGTTTCACCCGCTCTTGGAACATGAGACTTTAAAAAGTTTCCCTTGTGATATTGATTTGGCTGCTCCCAGGGTGGATCAGGGTCAAAAGTATTTGCCTAGGTGTAATCTGTAATATTTACTTACTTTTTTTGTTGTTTGGGTGGGGTTTTTTTAAGAAAATCTTAAAATTGTATCCAAATTGATCAATTGCATGCAGGATGGAAGAATTACATTTTGATGCAATTTGATTTTACCCGGGAGCTTCCTTCAATAGCTGCGGCAGGATAGCTCTCCTCCCAGCCCCACCAGTATATTAACTGGTTGGTAGGAGCCGCGCTGGCAGCTCCCAGCCAATGTTTACACAGTTATATTTGAAGTGAGAAAGTAAACAGTCCAGCTGTGCCACGAAGCGGTTCGGTGGGATTAGGTTTCCATACCAACCAACTTTAGGAGCTTTTACAGTCTTAATTCAACCATGCACTGAACTTGTTCTTTGTGAGTAATAGTTTTCCTGGGCCAGACACTCCCAGGACTGGTAAGAAAGTCGCACTTTGGCCCTCAGTAGGACCCAGGGATGCACGAGGGCACACCCGCTGCCCCCCACTCATGGCAATACAGACATAAACAAAGTGAGGAGCGCCGTTCTTACTTTTTGATCTTGAAGAACAATTGGACTCGGCTGCCAAAAAAAAAAAAAAAAAAGACACTGCTGCAGCGTTTACTCGGAATGAGGGGGAAGGACACATCCGAAAACAGAGAAACCTTTCCCGTGCTTACTCCCCACACTGATCTTAACTCGCCCATACCTCTCACAAATGCATCCTTACATTCTGAGAAAAAGTCACTATTATATATCGCTTTGCTTATTTCGATACATTAAGAGCTAAAACACGCCACCAGATTTCAGATATGAAGGGGAAGTACCTCTCTGCTGCTACACAGACTGTGGTCGGCAAGACGGGAGTTTGCTTTAACCCGGCTTCTCTTTGCGACAATGCCAAATTTCCTAAATATGACAAAAACCAGCGAGATATCAAGGAGAAAAATCCTACTTAAATTTAAACCTCTGGGTTTTTTCCCCCCCTGGTGTAAATAAGGAAAAGACCAGAACCAGAAATAAACATATTTGACAATTTCAGTTGATAAGGAAATTGCTCGTTTGTACGCTTCGTTTTTATTTATAAATTTCTCTGAAGAATATCTGGTTTGACCATGATAAAAATGTAGTAAACATGTTTATAGTATTTGCATAAACTCCTTTAAATATTGACTGTACTTGTCAAAGGAATTTCCCAAAACACACTTCCATCATCTGATAAAATACCACTTGCCATTCATAAGACTGATTTTTTTTAATAGAAAATAACATTTATTTCTATGAAATGGAAACACAGAATAACCTGTTAGAAACAGCAAGAAGTTGCTACATTGGAACAAGAAAGCAATTTTCTTGCAGAGCACAAATGAAGGAGGCTTATTAAACCGTCATACACCATTGGCGCCAGGGTCCTACGGACAGTAACAAATATATCTACTTTCCAATGTTATATACAGATCGTAAGGTTTCTGGGGGCAGGAAGGAAAAGGTTTTCAATTTGACAATGTTTCATCTATATGCCTGGTAAGTATTACAATGCGCTGTCTAACCTTTAGCTTAACGTTAATACCAAGTTCACCTACAAGTTACATTAATAACTTAGATTTCCATTTTATAACATTATACACTTGCTAGTATACATATATATATGTATGTGTGTGGGAAAGAGCGTGTGTGTGTGTGTGTGTGTGTGTGTGTGTGCACACCCCACGACGCACCGAGGATATCCATGCTTATGGCCATAAGCAACAAAGAGTGACTCATGTCTGGACAATGAAAGTGCACCTTTATCACCTTAAAACACCTACGTTTGTCCGCGCCGGGCTCTGCACGCAACCACCGCCTGCACGGGGGAGAGGGGAGAGAAACCACCCGTGTCCGTCCACCCATGCCTACCTAGCTACCTCTACAGACGAGCTTTTGGAAACCGCTATTGCTTCTCGGGGGTGTTGTTGACCATGGGCCCGTAGAGCCCTCCGGAGTACACCTGTTCCTTGTGCACGGCCGAGCGGTCCCGCATCAGGTCGCTGAAGGCGTAGTCCACGGGCGGCCGGAACCCCAGCGTGGGCATCAGCCCGGCCGTGGAGTAGGGGGTCATGAAGGCCAGTCCCCGGCTGTGCGCCGAGTAGGCGAGGCGCAGGGGGTTCAGTCCCAGGTGGGTGCCCAGCGGGTAGGCGCCGGCCTCGGCCCCGAAGTGCGTGGCGTTGGGCTGCAGCGGGGAGAAGGCGGAGCGGCTGCCCAGCGTGCCGATGGCCGGGGCCATGGCGCCCGCGATCAAGGGCCGGTGGTGGGCGGCGGCGGCGGCGGGGCTGGGCGGCAGGCCCTGCAAGGCGCCGTCCCGGGCCCAGCCCTCCTCGGGGCCCTTCTCCGGGCCGCGGTTGTTGAGGATCTGCTCGATGGCCTGTACCACGTCCCCGCCGCAGCCCTGCAGCACCAGCTCCAGCACGCTGCGCTTGTGCGCCGGGAAGACGCGCGTCAGGATTTCGATGGGAGTCCGCTGCCGGCCGCCGGCCGAGGGCGACGGGTCCTGCTCGTCCTTGTCCGCCTCCGAGCCCGAGTCCGAGCCCAGCGGGCTGATGGAGCCCGGGCTCTCCTCCCCCTCCTTCGGGCCCTTGGAGACGGGTGAGCTCAGGAAGGACTCGCCGTCCCCGTTCTCCGAGCCCGAGCCGTGGCGAGCGTCTGGGGAGGAGGTGCCGGGCACGGACTCGCCGTCCGGGGAGAGGGGCTTCCCGCCCGCCTGCTGCGGGGTGACGGCACGGCTCGGCAGCAGCGTCTTGGGGAACAGCTCGAACTTCTGCATCTTGGACTCTGCGGGTCGAGGGGGTGCAGAAAGAGAGAGACGGTCAGTGCGGCTGCCCCGGGAGTGCCCCGCGGAGCGCCCAGGCCGTCGGCGGGGCCATTCCCCCCCCCGCAAGTCCGCCACCCCTCATCTCCCGCCGCCTCTCCCGGCCCCTTCTCCCACTCCCCCTCCGAGGGCGCGCAGCGCGGCCTTACCTGAGGCGCCGGCGCCTCCCTCGCCGCCGCCGCCGGCGCAGACGGAGCCGAAGACCTCGTACGCGGGCCGGGGCGGGATGATGCCGTTGGCGGCCGCCAGCGCCAGCCCCTCAGCGGTGCCGTACAGCAGCTGGAGCTCCCGGGCCTCGTTCTCCTCCTGCGCCTGCTGCCGGCGCAGCGCCACCTGCGCGGCCATGACGCGCTGGCGCTCGGCGATGAGGGTGCACTTGGCGCACATGCAGTCCTTCCAGCGGCAGTACCGCTTGTGGCCCTTCAGCGCCGACACCACACCGTGGTTGCGGCACCGGGCGCACTTGGGCGTCCGCGGGTACTTCTCGGCCGCCCGCAGCAGCAGCGGCGGCGCCCGCAATAGGCTCCCGGCCACGCTCACGGGCAGCGTGGCCGCCGCCGCCGCCGCCGCTGCCGCCACCGAGCTGGGGGGCACCGGGGGGGGCGCGGCGGGCACGCTGGGCAGCTCAGACCGCAGCTCCATCCCACCCTGAGAGAGCGGCCCCCCCTCCCCGGGCTCCCCCAAAGCGACGCGGGGCGGGGGAGCCCCCGCGGAGAAGCTCCCGGCGCCCTCAAGCGCGATCACGAGTGGGGGGCACACGGAGCCCCGGGTGCCGGCATGCAAACCCCAGCGCCTGTCCCCTCGCCCCGCTCGCCGCCCCCTTCCCCCCGCACCGGCACACGGCCCCGGAGCGGGGTTCAAGTGAGGAGGGGCCCGTCGGAAGCCGATCCGCGCCCTCCTCCCCTCCGCGCCCGCAAAGCGAAGCTAAGACACGAAAATCCAAGAAAACTTAGATCACTCTCGCTTCCTTGCTCTCCGTGCGCATCTGACGGGGCAGCACCAAGTCCATCGCGCCAGGCTCAAAGCCGAGCTCTCCTGTCCGCGCTCGCGGGGTCGCCGCTCCCCACGGCGCCCTGGTGCAACCCGAGCTGCTCCCTAAGCTCCGCTCCCCCGTCCCCCTGCCACTGCAGCCACAGACTAGCAGCGTCCCTTCAAAGAACAATCCGGCACCTTCAACGACGGGATCCCTCGCCACGAGCCGCGGAGGCTAAAATCCAGCAGCGAATAGTTTAAAAAAAAATAATAATAAAATAAATAAAATCGCCCCGTCTCCCGAGCAGCAGCCAGGCGGAGGGGCCAGGCGCTAGCCCGCCGCGGCGAGCCCCGAGCAGGCGGCTGGCGTCGGGGCAGGCGGAGCGGCGGTCGAGGCCGATCCGGGGAGGTCGGGCCGGAGCCCCCCGGGACTGTGGCGGGCGGGTGGGTGCGGAGCGGAGCGGGACGCGCTGCCCGCCCGCCGCCACTCGCGCCGCCACTCGCGCTATTGTCGCGGCCCGCGTTGCCATTAGGCAACGCTGCACAACAATGTGGCGCCTGCCATTGGCCAGGGCCCGCGGCGCCCGCGCTGATTGGCCGCCCCGCGATCCGCCGCGGCCGCCCGAGCGCCGCGCCCGCGGAACGTCCCGGGGGCGCCGCGGGGGCGAGGGGGTGCTGCGGGAGGGACACTGACCGCCGTCCCGCTGCCCCGGAGCTTGGCTCGCCTTGCTTTTTATTTCTTTTTTTTTTTTTTTTTTTTTTTTAATTCTTTGGAAAAAAGTACTTTGAGTTTTTTGGCGTTTGGGTTTGTTTTTTTTTTTTCCCCTAGGTGTCACTTGTCAAAAGGGGAGGGGGGAATATGCCGCGGATGGTGACAATTCAATTTATAGTCTCTCCCCTCCCCTTGGAGATTTTGTTTTATAATAGTACGTTATGGTGCCTCTCTCTCCTTTCCTTTTCCTTCCTTCCTTCCTTCCTTCCTTCCTTCCTTCCTCCCCTTTTCCTTCCTTCCTTCCTTCCTTCCTTCCTTCCTTCCTTCCTTCCTTCCTTCCTTCCTTCTCTTTACTCTTTTCTTTCTCTCTCCTCCTTTTCCCCCTCTCTCTCTCACTCCACACCTGCAGGTGCTGCCGCAGCAGGAGAAGCCCGAGGTGAGTATGATTTTCCATCCTTTCGTTGCGCTGTAGCCAGGGGAAGCCCTACCCGCCCTTCGCTCCCCAGAAAGTAAAGTTCGTTCTTTCTTTCTCCTGCCAGCTGTTTGCGTGACTACATGTTCAACAGGCGCCTTCCTTGAGGGGACAATAAACCCGAGGGACTGATTTTTGAGGAGGAGGAGGCTGCCGGGCTGGTAACTGTATATTAACCCGGGAGCTTTTGTTTTAGCATCAGCCACCCGGGTTTGACGTCACCTTCGCTGGTAACGGGAGGAGGTAGCACTTCGGTGGGAAATAACGCCGTCTCCTTTCCCCAGGGCTCTCCCCTCTCTTTCCCACGAGGGATCTCCATCCTCCTCGGCACTTCTTAAAGTTCTTTTCTACATGCGTCCGTAAGTCCTTCCCTGTAGCGGGAACTGTCTGCCGGTCGCTGGGGCCTCCTCCCGCCGCCTCAGCATCCCCACCTGCGATCCCACGCTGCGAGACCTGCTCCCGGCGCCTCCCCGGGTGGGCTGGCCGTGGGCGAGCTACGGACCCCGAGCCGGGAGGAGAGAAAGCCCTGGCTCTGCTCGAGAAGTGCCGGCCCTGCCCGCCGCTCTCTCCGCGGCCGGGAGCGCACAGGGCCGCGGGACAGCCCCGCTGCAGGACACGCAGCGCTCACTGATGCGCCGATGACTCTTCCCCTTGGTCACTCTCCTTCCGTGGTTGCGAAAAGCACAACTGCAGAGCTCTACAACTTTTCAATATTTTTTTCACACTTACATCCCTCTTCCCCTCTCTCTCCTTTTCTTTTTTTTTTTTTTTTTAATTTTTTGGTCACAAAATGAGCGCTTTACCACCCGACTTTCTGTGTGTGCAGCTGCCACCCAATCCTCGTGATTTAAGTGTTATAACACCTTTATTTAATACAGCCGCGAAGTCAAAATATCCGATTTAATTTTATTCTCAACCACTAATTTTATTCTCCGGGGAGTATTATGCTAATCATGTGATTTAACTTTGAATTCGTAAAACTCGATCAGGCCTAACAAGAAACTTTTAAAATATTGCTTTATATTGGCTTGACACGGAAAAAAATATTCTCCCTTATTCAAGGCAGTGTTGTTTGGGGTTGCGCTGGGGTTTTTTTCTGCAAATACCTTCCTTTCTTCCCCCCGAGGCAGCCTGCCATCACCAGCAACACAGACACGGGCTACGCCGATTTCCCCCGTTCCCTTGTCTTTCAGCTTTGATTTAAATTAAAGAGCTGGGTTATCCTTTCCGTTTATGGGAGTTTAAAACGATCTATTTTGGAAAGAGACATGGGGAGAGGGGAAAAAAAAAAAAAGCCCAACCAAACGAAACCCCCAAGAGTGGGTCAGTAATCAGCCAGTGAAGTGCAGTGGTTTCTGTTCGGAGCCTCATCCCTCTAGAAACATCACAAACGGCAGTACTGAAGTTTGAACACACAACGTGTAGCATCTCTATCCCGAGGCTGTTTCCGTAGGCTCCTGCAGCACGTCCCCAGTCACTGTAACAGGGAGAGCTGGGGTACAGTGTCCTAGCGCTGGGCGCCTAAGTACCCACTGCCTGTTTCTGCTGTTTATCCAAAATCAGCAGCACAGGCACCTCTTCGTCCAAAACACTTCATCATACACTAGTTTTTAATGTTACTCTCGGTATCAATGCGGAATCGTAATAGTTGTGTTTTATTAAAAAAAAAATAAAATTGCAAGAATATGTAAGGCAGTTCCAGGACTCAACAAGTTTTGAGGACATTTGTCCCAATCTCCCCCAGTTTCACGGGCGTTTACCGGTTTTCCACGCTCCGCTCCTCTCCCGCCGCCCTCAGGGCCGGCAGCAGCCTCGGCGGGGCTGGAGGCGAAGCCGCCGCCGCTCCCGGGAAGCGCTGCTCTTCTCCTGGATTGCTCCCGACCCGGAGCCGAGGCCCCCTTTCGGGCTCGGCACCCTGCTCCGGGCTCAGGAAGTCTCTGCCCTTCCACTTTCCAGGAGGGAAGTGGGTGAAAGGGCCGTTCCCGTGTTGATGTTCTCTTACGAAGTGTCTTCAGAAAAGGAGAGCCCGGAATCTTACTTCTCACCAGTTTTATATTTTAATAATAGTAATTTCTCCCCTGTCCGTATTTTCCTTTGGAAGTTTTCATGGCGAACCACACACAGTGTGCGCATTTCACAGATTTATTCAAACAAACCACCCCTGAGTTGTGAGTTAGCCCAGAACAGCAGAGCCGCGGCCAGGACTTGCCGTGGGCTCGGGGCTCTCTCCAGCTCTGTCCCGGCCTGCACGTGTGTGTGAGAGTATGGACGGGAGGCAGTGGGAAGGTGGATGTTTCTCTCCCCCCACCCCTCCCTTCTTCCTCCCTTTTCTCCTACTGCAATTCATTTCTGTTTGACGAGGCACAATAAAATCTTCTTGTACATCCCTGCTCCCGTGTCTTTCTGGGGGAGGGATGTTTGTTTTAGGCACGCACAGAGCAGCCGCCCTCCCGCTGCCCGGGCGGGACGAGGAAAGAGAAATTCATTTCTCCAAACCCGGTGGAATGCAACTTTAAAGCCCCCGAGACTGGTCTCGCTCCCAGCTTGGCTCTGGGAGCAACTTTCACCGCCGTCAAACCACGAGAGGAGCTCAGGTTTGGACCCAGCTCCTTGCTTTCCCCCCGCGGGCACCGGCCGAGCCTCGGAGGGGCAGCCCGCGTTGGCACCGGGATCTGGGCCGGCTCCAGGGCTCGGGACAAGCCTCGTAGACCTCCGGAGCCCCCCCGGGCTGTGGGGTCCGAGGTGGAACCCCACCACGATCAGGGCAGCCCGCGCCCTCCAGACGCGTGAAAGTCGACGATATTTAGTTACAGGAACGAGCAGAAACACCGCGTTTCGTTGCGCGGTTCCTCGGTTGCTGCTCAGTTATCCCCGCTGTGCGTGTGGCTCTGGCAGTGTCCAGAAACGCACCATTCGGCGCCCGCGGCTCGGCGCTAACATCTGGGTCAGCTCGATAAAACACAAGAAGGGGTTTCACATATTTATTTTGAAGAAGCCCCGATTTCCTCGGTGTTTATTTCCCTCCTAACTGGCCTTGATTCACCCAAAGGCTTCCCATGTACGGCTGCTCCGCTGCCGAAGTTTGAGAGGGCTGCAGCAACGGTGCTGCTGCAGCTTCCCCCAATTGCAGTAGTAAATCTTAATTAAAAAGCGCCCGGCTATTGGCTGCCATGCGGGGGAAGGGACATACACGCCCGCAGACAGCGCAGCGGTCGGAATCATCCCAGAGAAATATAGTTCTTGATTAGTGTATTTTCATCTCGTTCTTAGCAGAAGACAGTTTGTAAGTACCTGCTAATGTTAGTGCTCTTTAAGGTTTCAATTGTTCTAGGGGGTTTGCCATTGACTTTTTCATTATTTACCTACTGAATCAAAGTAAGCAAATGCCATCTGTTTCCCTGCTGCTATCATCTTCACTTTTAATTATCCGCCCAGCAGCCTAATAGAGATGATATTAAACTAAATCTTTTTGACATTAAAAGTAATTATCCCCAAACCAATATTACAAGAATGAAAATTACCACCATCATCCTCCCCCCCCCGTTCAAGAAAAAGGCACATTCCTCCTAGTCCAGGCAACCTCTTCAGATCACGGAGAGAGGAAAGAGATACGGAACTCCCGTTAGTCCGGACTTCTCAAGTATTTGAAACATTATTAACTCGATTTCCTGGCTCCCAGTAGGGGAGGAAAAAGCGACAAGGGAGAAAGATTCGTGGAAGGAAATAAGGGAAATTCGGGGCTCCCGAGAGCCCCACGCGGGCTCCTCTCTACCCTGCGGCGGCGGGGCCGGGACTACCTGACCCCTTCGGGATCCGCTGGGCCCGTCACAGGTTCCAGCACCCGGCTTTTAGAGAACAGCACATCATAAACACACAGACGTTCAGCCCTCGAAGTGCTTCGCACCATCCAGCGGCACCGGCCGCGTGTATCGCGCTGGCGTTGCGGGGACGGTCATTAGAGGGACACTGGGATCGGGGTCGTAATGAAGGGGCACGGCGGGTCCTCTGACAGATGGCCGCCGGCTGAATTACCTCCACAGAGTCATTTCGCTTACTCCCAGACTTCTCCGCCATTTCTCCTCCGACTCGCTTTAATACGAGCCGGAGCCGCGTCCCCCATTTCCTTTAATATGTGCTAAACTGAGCTAATTTTAATTGCATGTTTCAACTTTGCTAATTAAATAGAGTGGTCTAATTAAAAGTGACTAGGGAACAGTTTTAATTCAACCCTCTACTTTTTTAACAATCCATTATGCAACAAATCCAGGGTAAGCCCTCCCTTTAAAAAAGCTACAGATGATTGGGTTTTTACACCTTTTTACACGCTCACAATGGGGAGACTTGACCCAACATATGTAGCGGTGGGGCCGGGCCCCCCCGGCTCCCCGGCGGGGCATCGCGACCGGGCCGCCTCGCTGCTGCTGCCCCACCTGAGCGCGGCTGGACCCGGGGGCTTCCCGGGGCCTCTCCGCTGGAAGTGCGGAGACTATTAGCCCAGCAGAGGTTAGAGTAGCACATCCCCAAGACAGCAGCACAGGATTTGGGAAAATCGGGCTCTTTACACGCTTCATCTCTTCACCAAGTGCTCATTAGGTTGTTAACCTCTGGTTCACATGAAAGGGGCATGTGATGAATCCCCTCCCGAACAAATGGGCGCATCCCCCTTCAGGCACTGAACAAAGCCCTTAAAATAACTGCACAAGAAAGCCTTTAGTTGTTACTCTAAAATTTCTTTTCTCTGAGAGCTTGTGCCCATCCACACACACGCACACCGACACACAGAAAGAGAGGAAAAAAGCTCACATACGCAAAAATCCATCCATCACCCCCATCCCCTTCCTCCGTGTGTTGGAGCTAAAAATTAAAAATCCCTGTTTCTTCCCTCGGGCCTTTGGCGCTGCCTGATGTCCCCCGGGTTTGGCTGAGGCTCGAGCTGGGGCTTCCCAAGGGAGGGGAAGGAAATCTTAATCGCTTTAGCGGGGCGGGCGGGGGAGCAGCCTCTGCCTGTGTAGGGGGAAAGACACGCGCCCCGGCCGGGGGCAGCTCTCTGCGGGGGCAGGGGGGGGGCTGTGGGGGTGCCCATGTCCCCCCCTGCTCTACTCTCCCCTTCTTCCACCCTCCTGGGAGACAAGCTGAGCGAATCCACAGCTGAGGAGTTTCCCTTTCTCTCAGGGGGAGCGCGGCGAGGGCCGGGACAGCTCGGGGGGAGGCCAAAGCCCTCAGAGCCCCCGGCCCCGCTCTGCGCTGGCAGCCAGGGAGGCAGAGCGGGTCGTGTCCTAAACCACACGGCCTCAAGCTCTGGGACCAGCGCTGCCTGCTCGGGGCTCACTGCCCACGGCCGGCCGGCCGGCCAGGGAGAGGAGCCTGGCTCCGCGTTCCCATCGTTCGCCTGCGGATTTAGGGCTCTTTAAGACCTTTGCTTTTCTCTCCCTCCCTCCTTCTCCCTCTCCCTTTTTATTTCCCAGCCCCTCGGGCATGGATTAAAGTGACAGACAATTTTCCCCTCGCACCTTATTGATGGCTAAATGCACTTTGAGTTAATGCGCGGGAAGGGGAGGGGGGGTCCCGGGACCGCTGCGAAACCTCAGCGGGTCGACGGAGCGGCCGCGGGTCGGGGGCGGCTCGGCACGGGCTGCCCCACTCCCTCTCCCGCATCACCTCGCAGGTGGCTGCGGGGCAGCGGAGGCTCCGCTGGGAACCCTCGTGTCCGCGGCGCTTTCCGTGGCACAGGAACACCCGCGTGTGCCGCAGCCCCCCGGCAGCCGCGGAGACACGCGTTCGCACTCACAGGCGCACGCAGGTACAGCGGAGGCAGCAGCTCAGGGCCAGAATGACTCGGGAAAGCTCCGCTCTGCTAATTTACTACAGGGCGCTCCGAGAGGTTCATTAAAAAGGCTCTTGTCAGCTCCCTAACGATCCGAGGGCTTTTTAATTATATTTTATATTCCCCTACCCGTCTCCTAACTTCAAACACATGGTAAAAAGGATTTGCTGTTTTGTTTCAGGTAAAACCTAATAATTAAAATTCAGACCCCGTCCCATGCATCTGCTTCGCCTTTGCCAAATGAATTGAAGGGAGAGAGAAAAGCGATTTCATTGAGATCACAGATGGGGTGCAGGTTTTTGGAAGAAATTTGAGAAACACCATTGTCCAGAATCAAAACTCTATGTCTTGCCCCACAAAGGGGGCTGCTTTAAGCCCCTCAACTTCTATGGGGCTTGTTTTTTAAACTTTAAGTGTTCCGCACAATAAGCTGCCACCAAAATGTCACAACCACTCTGATTCCAAGTGTGTCTCGCTGCAAAGGGTGCAGAAAAATGAAGGGAGCAAAGGGAAGGAGTGTAATTAAAAACCCTGGAGCTCCCTCCTGCCTGCTGGGGCCCGGCGGCCGGTCCCGGGCGGGAGCGGTGGGGAAGTGCCCCCGCCCGTGGCAGCGGGACGGGCACCCCGAGGTGCGGGGCAGCCCCCCCCGCGCTCCTCCCGCATCTGCCCGGCCCCATCCCGGCTCAGCACATCGGAGCGCTCCCATATTTTGGAGGCTAAATTGTTTCATTATCCGAAAGCAGAAGATTAAGCCTTTTATTTTTATTCGTGGTCATGACAGCCCCAGTCGGATTTGCCGGAGGATTCCCCCCCTCCACTTTTATTGCCCCAGGAGCTCAGGAGCTGAATAATCTTGACGGAATGCGATAGATAAACACAGCCTGTATCGTTCAAGAGACATATCGAAGGCGTTTGCGGAGGGGCGGGAGAGCCGGTTTAACAGCATCATCAAAACGCACACGCACTTCGGGAAAAAAATTCTTGTAATCTTTTTACAGTTCACATGCGGAATTTAACGGGGCCCATATACAAACACAGACCTCTCTTAAGTCAACGATGGATCATCCGCAATCTACCACGGCACTGTCCAGCCCCGTCCCCGTCCAGCTCTGGTGCGACCAGCCCCGTAGGACCGGGTAGCGCTGGGGAGATGCCTGGGCATGTGGATCCTTGTGTTTGGTTGGTTGGCTGTTTGGTTTGGTTTTGTCTTTTTCCCCGGAATGCCCAATTCTTCCTTGGCGCGCCCCTCGCCCCGCACCCGGCGGAGCGGCCCCATCTCCGCCCACGCCCGCGGGGAAGGGCACGGCCGCCGGCCCCACGCTGGCCAAGGACGGGCACCCGCGAGGGATTTCCCCCTCTTTCGATTTCTCTTTAACCAATTCTCACTATTTTTTGGCGGAGCCGAGCCGGGGTGCGGAGCCAGGGCGGCCGCGGAGGGTCCGCATCGAGCGGGGAGACCCGGGGGGGCGGATCCCGCCCGGCGCTCCGGTGCCCCTTGGATTCTGTCCCCGACGGCTTCATCCAGCCCCGGGAAAGGCCGGTCCGGTCCCGGGAGAGCCTCGGGTGGTGCCTTCGCTCCCCTTTCTGCTCCTCCATGCCCACATCTTCAGGGGGAGCCGGCGGCCTGAGGTGCGAAGGCGCGGTGGGATCTGTGTCCAGGCTGAGATTTTTTTTTTTCGGTGTTTTTGTTTGGTTGGTTTGGTTTTGCCACGTTAGACGTTCTGCAACAGCCACACAACGTTTAACTTACCTTCACCTAAACCTTGAAGAAGTGTATTTCAGCAACGGAGTGTTTTCTGTAATTCAGTTCTAAAAAATACCTCCCTCATTTTTTCTTTATTAGATCCACAAAATAATTTATAAAGTTCCTCTCTACCGGTGAGCTTATAATTGTAATTAAAAAAAATTCCTTCTCCATTGCCACCCTTGCCTTCCCTTACACAATCAAAGTCCTAAGTAATCAGAGCAGACAAACGGGCAAATAGACCTACCAAAAGTGAAAAATAATTCTACCTACACATTAGAATAATTTTTAAACTCCTAAAACGGCTGCAACAGAATGAGGGATTTCAAACGACAACAAATTAGGTCTATCTGTAAATTTAGAAAAGGCAAGATCATGAGTAGGATACCATTGTTACAAGATATAAAATACCTGACTGATAGTTACTTATGCTAATGGTGACTGTGACAACAGGCTAAATAAAGCATAGAGGTAAATAAAATGGTAGAAACCACATTTCGAGGTAAATGAAAACATATTCAGTAGTTTACTAAATGATAATAATTAAAAAACAAAACAGAGTAGCATTTACTTTTAAGAAGAAAACTGCATCAAGAGTAAGATAACAAAGAGAAACTAAGTAACAGGTAAAAGAGTAAGATTGTAACCAAAACTATTTGAAGACACTGTCTTAGATCTTTAGAGTACACATATATCTGACTTAAAAAGACTACAGAAGGCCCACAAGAAGTAGCTGGGCCATGTGAGCCAGCACATTAAAGGATGCAATGGAAAGACAGACACAAATTAGGAAAACAGAAAAGCAAATTAGAAAATCTGTGCAAATTTAACTTTCAGAAGACACAAATCCAGAACTAAACAACTGATAGACATCAAGGAACAATTACTAAAGGTGTAAAAGATCATTAAGAAAATCAAAACCAGGAAACCTGCCAGGAGGTAATGGAACTAATGTATTTTCAGGGTGTAAGAGACTCCTTTTCTTAAAACTAGGCAATTGTAGGAAAACTAATCCAGTTGTTTGCAGTGGTATTTACTACACTGGAAACATCTTTTCTTGAGGAAAAAAAAAAAGGGTATTACTCAGAGACTGAGAGCTGGAAGCAGCAAGCAACAGTTTTCATAGTGAGAAAAGATTCCAGCAATGTCCCCAAGGATCTGTTATTCAAGGTACTCATACACCACTGTCTGGAAAAAGAGATCAGTAGTGAGCTGATGATATTAATGAATGATAAAAACTCATGCAAGATGAGTGGATCGGAGGTGAATAGCGATGAACTGTGGAATACTGTCACAACATGGAACTGGAAAAACAGTAAATGAAACCCACTGCTAGTGAATACAACATAACAATCCTGTTAACCAGGAGTTTTATGAGCATAGGAACTAATGAAGCCTCCTTCAACCAGCAGCTGAATGACATTTTAATTGAATTATATTAAGGCTGCAGTGTGACTTCAGTCTTTATTACACATAAAAGAATCCACAGAGAAAAGCCGTGACTAAGGAGCAAATTCTCTGGTATCTAATGAGACATTAAAACGCGTTGAAACTTATTTTCCTGCAGGTAGGGTGCTCAGGCTGCTCTCACAAGTCTGGAGTGACTCATAAGTCAGATCTAGAGTGAGACTTGGCTTCACCCCACCCACTCAAGGGACCTTCATCTAGCTTCCTATTCCTTGAATTCTGGGCTCCTGGCTTTCACAAAACTTGCAGAAATTTCAGACAGCAAAACCTTTATAGCATTTAATTTGCTTGAAATAAAAAAAAATAGATATAAAATGCAAAGGTAGTAACAAGGTATTAAAAATATTTTAAGGACCATGACTAATTTCATCCCACGTGAATCAGCAAAGCTGTCAGGGAGAGTAGCCCAGCCTTCCTCTCTTTCTTATCTTCATTCACTCACCTAGAGCCACTTCAGCCCAAAAACTGCCCCAGGGAAAAAAACGTAATTTTTTAACTAGTTTGCCTGGTCCCAGTGCAAGATGGAGGCAGAGGTGGCTCTGCTGTCAGCAGCACAGATCTGTATCAGATTGAGTATAAAACTGTCTAGACCCTGACACATCTAGTGCTAAATTTGGTATTCCTCCACCTCTGTCATCTGTGGGGAAATGGTTTCAGGTAGACACCAACGGGTCACACTGTGTACAGTGCATAGCAGTTTCTGCTTTCTTTCATGACCCTTTCAGAACAAAAAGTATAATTAAGGCTACTGCAATTGCCTTCTCTTTCATACAAGTAGAATAATAAAATTAAACTTGGCTGTAGAATCAACATTCAGTCTCTCCCCCCAGGTCTTTTGTCCAAAAAAACCAATGAGTGCAATGAACATCCACTGGAAAGGGCTGGATGGCTCATCTCAGGCAAGCACCCAGCTGCCAGTCTGAAGACTGATGCCCCTGCTTGTACCTTCCAATAAGCATAAAGAATTCTGTATTTTGGCAGTCAGACAGCTTTGACAGTGGACAGTACACATTAAAAGCAGTTGCACTACAGTGGTGTTGAAGCAGCCTTCTGAAATGTCCAACACAGGGTCTCGTTTCTCCTCAGGCCCACAAGACTCACAATATTGGGAAAACTGAAGTGTGAAGTAAAATTCAGTGAAAACTCCTCCTCAGGAGGGGGCCACCATCACTATTTCCAAATAAAAATGTACCCTCTGCTTTGTCCAATGTTGGAAGGTTTTGATGCTTACCTGGATTCATGGCCTGAGTGCTGAGAGCCCTCAGGGGTGGGACACACCCAGGACAGAAGAGCTGGAAGCCTTTGCTCCAGGAAGGAATGGCACACAAAAGACATCTCCATCTTTAGCATTTCCTACTGACTGCACCGAGCAGGATCTGGTTCTGCCTGGTAGTGACACTTCCATGTAGAGAGACCTACTTATGCGATTTGTCCTTGCTGTGGACCCCATTTTAAGCCACCAAAATCTTCCTGTGTATTGTTCAGGAGCTTGGACAAGGAAGTGCTTCAGTCCTGTCAGTCTCGGTCATCATGATTTGATTTTTCCCCACATTCAGAAGAGTGAAATCATATTACTTTTTAGCAGAAATATCACTGTAATTGAAAATTTATTTTAAGTTTCTAGTGTCACCCAGTAGGTACAGTTTACGAAAGCCAAAGTCCTTTTCTGCTACATTGAAAAGAAGAGGCAAAACCCCCAAGAGAGCTCTGTCGGAAACTCCCTCAGCACTCCCACTAAACTGAAGAGTGCATATGCAGAGAGCAGAGAGACAGCAATTTTGCTCTGTGTGTTCTCTAATAAATGATTTCAAACATCACTGTCAACAGGCAGAAAGTTTCTCCCAAAGCCAGAGTGTGCCCCACACCTTCAATTCACCCCAGCGCTCTGAAGGCCAGTAAGGAAAGCTGACACGTTGCACAGGATTCCTTTCATTAACAGTAATTCTTTAAGACTTAAAACTAATGCATTAATCACGTTAATGGTAATCCATTAATGTGAGGAACCTGCAGATAAAAAGGCAGAATCAAGGATATGCTCTGTAGTAACAAAGTTAGAGTTTTAGGGTAATACTGAATCATGAAATTAGACTGACTAGAGGATTATCTGTGCCAGCAGAGCGTGTGAAGTGAATACCATGGTTTAGGAGAGCAGAAATGATGGCACAGAATATTAATATTTCTACACAGGGATTGGTTTGCATTGAGGGAAAGGTGACTCGAGATGGCTGCTTCTTGAAATCAGGCCCAAAGTATTTAAGGACCAAAATCATAAACGTTTTATTTAAAGAGCGATACACTTGTTTACTTTGTGGCAGAATGATCCCTGTATACTGATCTCAATACCTTTATATCAGAGGCAGTAATGCCACCACTTTGAACACTTTCAGGTAATCATCACTAGAACATTTTGATAATGACAGTGTATTTTGCAATATGAACAAAATGAGGGAAAAAATAAAAGAGTTTAGAAAAAAAAAAGGCCAACCAACCCTGGGAGTACTGACTTCAACAAGTTCAACAAATATTCAAGCCACATTTAATAACTTTATAAAACTAGTATCAAAGTAAAGAATATATAGTCAAAATACAGAAATAAAGTTGAGTGAGAGAAAACAGCCTGATGAGATCAAACAGAAGTTAAACAGATTAACATAGAAGTTAGCTGAAAGGTCGCCTTGCTTCGTGTAGCAGTATTTCAGCAATTCATCTCCTCAATAGCCAGCTTAGAAGGAAAAAAAAAAAAGATATGCATCACTTTAAAATCCTGCTGTATGTATTACTGTGATTGTTTGTAGAAACAGCATCACCCCAATTTGCAACCCAAGTTAATTTCTTATTTAATAAACGCGGTGGATTTTTTTTTTAAAGAAAACAAAAGTTCAGAATGAAGCGTCTGCATTCAGCTTTCCATCACACATACATTTATCATTCTATTGGCTATGAATTCTTTTATTTGTGAACTGCAAATTATTAGGATTTGCTTACACTTCCAAACCTTTTGTTTGTCATAGATACTTCACTTCTAAAAGTGTCTGGTGTAGCACTCACTAATTACAGAATTATAAAAGGTAGAATAAGGCTTTCCCCGCTCAGAAATTTGCATTTTTGGTAAAGGTAACAATATATCAGCGTCACTAACACCCTAATAATAGGCATACATTTAATTTTATATCACCATCCTTCCAAAGAAAAAAAAAAGAAAAACTAAAAGACGTGTGCAACTGGTTTTTGCTTAGTACAAAATTTTCAAATCAGAACTCATTTAGCTACGATACACACAATGAATGACATACAAACATAGGTGGAAAACAATGTGCCAGGCTTTAAAAGAAAAAGAAATTTCATTAGCAGATGATGAATCTGTATTGTGCACTATCCTGCAAGCCCAGAGATTAAACTAAAAAAGAAGGAGAAAAAAAAAAACAAAAAGAAAAAAATAACTAAACCAGTTTTGATGCAGGTTTGGCATCAACTGCACGTTATGGTCTTAGACTCAGTATGCTCATTCTATAGTTGAGAATTTGAAGTACCAGATTTTTCCACATCAGATAGCAGGTAGCTGGTGCATACATTTCAGACAAGAGAACTAGGATTTCTTTAATTTGAGAAGGGATCAATAATGTATTGTTAAAATGTCCGAAGTGTGCAACAATAAGGCAGATTTCTTATTACACCACACCTTAAAATACCCATTGTTTGATGAACCAAACAAGGTGCTTTAAACCAGCAGAGTAATAGGAGACAAGCAAGTGCCAGAATGAAGGAAAACTGCTAAATTGGGAACTGCCCTTTCTTTCACAATGAGAAATAAAGAACTTTTGTATCTGGTATTTGAAAGGTTTTTAACAGCTGATATTCAATATCAGCTGATTCCTGAACTGTTGGCAAGATACCAGGTTTCTGGTACTGGCCATTTCTTATGTTATTTAAATATTCACATCATGCAATAAGCAGTTTCACACTGCAGTGTAATGGAAAATACTTCCTAAACTGAATTGGAACCGAGACCCAAAGCAGAACCAGTAAATAAATATCTTGCATATATGTCAAACTATATTCTCCAAACAAAACCTTACATCTTATCAAAGAAGTCAGAAAGTACTAACAAAAATTATATGCTTTCTACTATAATACTGTTAAATTTTCATGGCTGAGAATGTCCCATTAATTTTTTTTCTGCCTTTTTAAATTAGTTGACAAAGTAGAAATTCAAACACAGAAATAAAATGCATATATATGAGAGCACTGGCTCAGTGAGATATCAAATATACAGCATTCTAGTGTCAAAAGTACAGGCAGAAATGTCCAAGAATTCTTGGTGAAAAAGGGGCATTTGAGGAGTAAAAATTCTACTTAACAATCACTCACATTTTAACAGTGCATTAATTATAACAAAAGCTGGATGATAAGTGAGCAACAGAATCATAATGTTCAGTGTTCATAGCAGAACTTTATCCTCTGCTCATTTAAATGAGGTTGGAAACATATACTCATGTATGTGAAACTTTAAGTAGCTATGTTTTTTCAATTTTTCAGGATTCTTGCAAGAGGCAAACTTGTGACATGGGATTGAGCTGGATGATAGTACAAGGTGGTGTTGATAGGAGTCTTCCTCTCGACGCTGTGCCTCTGGCTTATCAAAGGATGATTAGTCCTACAATCTTGTTTGATCTATTCTTTTGCCTCTAGGAAAAGGGTTTCTTGAGGATACAGTTTTACCTCCAGTAATGATTTATTTGGATCCAGCTGGGTCACCTGTAAAGACATGAACACAAAGATATGTATAAGTAAACTTTCTTGAATTGTTTATCTTCACAGCACAGATTTTCACTGGGAATGTTTTTGAGTCCCTCCATCAGTGCTTACTGAAGTTTTGAGTATGATTTTCCAGGATGCAGATTAAGAAATACATATGCTATTTTCTACTGTTATTATTATTAGTAGTAGCATTATTTTGTAATAACAATAAACAGAATCCCTGACATCAATTCCAAGAAGATTTGGTTCTCTACCATAAAGGCATGAATCTGTTTTTGTCAAAGTAAAGAACTTTTCCAGGGATTACTAGAACACATGAGTTAAAATGAAAAATGCAATTGTAGCCCTAGATAAGTATCCTAAAATTTCAATCAAACTGATGGTGCAACCAGTGGGGCCAATCCAACAAGATCCCATCATTGAAAGGGGAAACTCATTCTCCCTTTATTTTCCTACTCCCCTTCTTGCTCCAAGTCACGTGGTGAACTTGATGCTTATCAGCTACCTTTAGGACCCCAGGCTGTGAGAAATCTGTTCACTTTTAGTTATTTTTCTGTCACACCAGCGAGTCTAACTGGTGAACGCACAAGTCCAGCCAGCACGAAATCCAGTGTGAGGTGAGCAGCAAAAACATCAAGCAACAAGAAGAAGGAAAGCAGGGCCCTCCTCTCTTCACTGGGAGTGAGATGCTAAATCAGGTCACTGCATGGTGAGGCTGCATCTCAACCCAGCTACTGCTGTGATACTTACTACGTGTGTGTGTGTATATGTGTATATATCTATATATAAGCATTAAAAGTACTGTGTGTCTGTACATCTTTATACAGACTCTTAGGTGTGCACAGTTGTATTATAGGATTGTTTTCCAGAATCCTGACTCCTCATCGGATTTGTAAAGGTATTTAGGTAATCACTAGTGCAGGTGGGCATACAGGAGAATTCCACTGAGAGTTAGATGCCATGCCATTTGGAAAATAACGATACGGGCACTACCTGCACCATTAGTGCCACAATTCTTCAGCATTTGGATCCTAGCACCAAACCCTGAAAGCTGCTCAACATCCTGACTATCCCATTACTGACTTTCACTTAAGGCATGTAAGTAATTCTCAGTTCAGAGTCATCAAGAAACTTTCGTGTTCAGAATTCTACTTATAAGCCAGATTGCTGCCTATAGGATAAGTCTTTCTATGGAAATAGAATTTAATTTTAAATATTACATAATTACATATATACTTATACAGACAAATTAATGACAAGGGTCTTGTTGTCCTTCAGACATTCAAGTTTACATGCCAATGCTGTGACACCCTTCAGAAGACTACTGCAAAGCTTCGTGTAGAAAGATGAGCATTATTTCTTTTAATCTTACCATTTTCTGATATTTCCCTTCCATCTTTAAACTTATTTTCTGTGGTAATTCTGTTTTAGTTTATTCTGCTGTCTGAGCACACACCAGTTATGCTTGTGAATAATAGATTATCAGTCTATAAGTATAAATGCAAATGCATGCCAATAAACTTTTTTCCACAGTTAAATTTGTTTCATCTACGACCACAGCATGCCACTGCTTTCTAAAAATGTTTTTTGAAAACATTAGGGGTCAAACAAACTGAATACCATGAATTAATAAGAAATGTTAATGTAATTTTTCTTAAAAGCATAACTTACTAATCCTGTTATCAATTAACAAAACTAGCATTGCTTCTCTTTCTCTCCCCCGAAGTAAAATAAGCAAACTTAAAATATATTTGCATTTCTATTGTCTTATTGAATAATTAGAGAAAATTTATTATTTAAACAAACATTCAAAGCTTATCACTCCCTAAGTCCACTGAAATAAGTGTAATTTCACCTGACTGCAGCAGAATTTTTTAAAAAATGACAGAATTAAAAAAGCCAAACCAACCCCAAAAACCAAATAGATGCATTATTTTCATTCCCAGAGCAGGAACGTATTTTCTTAAACTTTATGTACCAGGGTGAGCTATTGCTAAATGTCTAGAGAGAAAAATAATTTATAAAAACCAGACTCAATTTTAGATTCCTATTATCTACAGTCTAATTATGCATTCCTGCACAGATGCTGCTTAAATTATTGAAAGGTTATTATCTTCGAAAGCAAACCCGTTACGTAAAAAACAGCCAAAGTAGTGCATTTAAGTTTGTGATTACAGGAGTATGCTAATTAAGTATCTTGTTGCATTTTTTAATGTTTTGGTATTCTGCTACAGTCCTTTATTGCACATAAGCACAGAGAGAGAAGTAAAGAGGGGTCTGTGCAATTCACGGTATGTGAGGTATCGGGCACCTGAGAGAAGCAATTTTCCTTCTTTTCAGTTCAAGCCTGTATTAAATCAGACCTCTCTATTTTCAAATCCTGCAGCCGTTTGGGGTTTTCCCTTTTTTTTTTGTAGTTTGTTTTTTTTTGTTTTGGTTTTTGCTGTTGTTTGGTTTTTTTGTGGGTTTGCTGTTGTTGGTTTTTTTTTCCTTCCAAAAAAACACCAGGAAAGACATAACGAGTCTCCTCTACTTTTGGAAAAAAATAAAATCTGAAAAGCAAGCCCAGGCACTGAACACAATCTTCCAGACTGTAACCATGTGGAAACCTGTTATTCACTTGAGTGTAATTCAAGATACATGTCCTAGTTTAAGGTTTGCAAAACTTCAAGTGCTTTAAATAATAACAGTGCATGATGTATGTCCCTTCCTCGATGTCTCCACACTTAGAAGGTTTGCTAGAAGCCTTGTGGAGTACCTGCAGCACAAGGACTGTGCAGTTTTTACTCATAATTTCAGTGTGCTGCTTAATTCACTGAGGGACAGCAGAGTTTGCAAATGTTTACACCATTACCCAATTAACTAACAATATGGCTCCTACATCTGTCAACAAACAAAGCTGTTGTTGCTTTGTTTTAGCTCCTTGGCATTTTCTGTTCATATGGGTCGCCATTGTACTTAATTATCACACCACAACCCTTCTGCAGCTTCTACTTTGTTATTTGTGGCTTGTAAATATGTTGTTTACCATGAAGAATAGAAGCCTTATTAGTGAACACACCTCCTAACAAAAGAAATGGTTTCTCCTGTAAATATATGAAATATAAGACCTAAGATGCCTTTTAACTTACAGTATTTTAAAACAGAATTAGAAACCAAAGAATGACCCTATAACAAAGGACCTTGGAAGAGCTGTAGCCCACAAAGGTGTGTTAAACGTAGTGTTCTGCTGAATTTTGTGCACTTAAACTTATGTATATTATTTCATACTGCAAAGTACAAAATACCATCAAATTTATATCTGTGTACCTTGTTTAATTGACAACAGGATAAATTCTGGAGCCCACTTCAGTGCTGGCACCCCTCTGCTCTGGTGCCATTGCATGATGCTCTTTCCAAAACAGCCCTGCACATTATATAAGTTACACTGTCCCAAACCCCTACACCTTTATTATTTAAAGATTTCTTCTATGTTGTTAGCAACTACGCAGGAAATCATTTAAGCATGTGTTTATAAACTGAATCTGATTTGATCCTATCAAACTCAAAGAGATTCATCTATGTGGTGAAATCAACACGTTCTTGATTAAGGTTGCAAAATTCACCAAGTTAAGCATTCAGCATTTTTTAAAGGCCTCAACAAATGCTAAAAGCACAGTATTTATCTGTATCTCCAAGTCCTACAATAACTGACTTTCTACCAGTTGTATGCACACAGGGCTGGCAATACCAGCTCATGAGTTGAATGTATTTTTTAAATATCTTTTGTGGGTTTCCTAAGGTAAATAGTTTATATTATAATGAAATGTAAACTAAGATCCCTCAAAAAGAGACTGTAAGCCATTCCAAGCTTATTTAATGTGTAGGGTGCAGAGGAGGGACACAATATTCAGAAGCTAAGAGAGTGTAACACAAGTGACAGCAAAATTACTGATAATCAAGCTCCCAGAATTCTGTACAATAACATGCAGGAGCACTTGGGGCTGTCCCAAGGCCAATGCAGATACTGCCCCAGGAGATTTTCCCTTTAGGCAAATGACTTTCTGTGCAAACTTTAACACTCCCCTCCCTTCAGGGAAGACTCCTTCCAGCAACATGACCAGAGGTGCTAACAGGGCCTTACTTCTGTCAGCATTAGATCTTGCCACTGAGCTGTGAAAGGTTTCATTTTCACCAAAATAGGTTTAGGTTGGTAAAACAACACTTTTCTTCCAACTGTGGATACAGTTTTACAGGCCCTTATAAGGGCTCTGGTGTACTGGAGCTGTGGCTTCCAGCTTTGTTATATAGCCAATGTCAGTTTGGTGCACAGGGAAGTTATTATTTAATAAGTATTTGTTTCAATGAATTCTGTGGTAATTATTTCAACTAAGCACTAGCTAGTTGAAGTATTTCTGTGGCACTTTGAAGTTCAAATGATTTATGACTGCACAAACGTGGAAGGTAGCACATATATATATATATATATATATAATACCCACTTCTGTAAGAATGTAGTAGCTACTTACACTTTATTCTGAATAAATTCATTGGCTTTTAAAATAAACCAATAATAAAAATGCATACTAATTTAAACAACATTTTAATACATTTTTATAGCAAAGTCTTTTTCCTTCTAGAATAATTTCTGTATTATTTCTGTCTTCACCTTTGCTGAGCAATCTGTTCTATTACACATTCACATCCTGAGCAGCTGTACTTTCATCATTTCGAAGGTGTGGTTCCTTACCCTCCCTAACTCTGTAGGGAAAAGATAAATACAAAAAAATGGCTTAATGCCCAGGAAGGTAATTTAAAAATAAAGAATCGAATACACAATTATTATGACACTTACACAAGCAGTAAATATCACACCCTTCACCTTTCTCTCCACCCTAGGACAAGGATCTGATTCCCAAGTAGCACAGCCTCTATACCACTTACACACGCATGAATACATTTAATGAATCTAACGGACAAAGAGTTCTTTTACTCTCTTTCCTAATCCTCCTAAAGTATAAATGCAATAGAAATTACTTAAAGGCACACCTGGTAAAGTACCAGATCTGTTTAAAAAACTATATTTTCAGAGTGACACACAAACAAATACAGTGAATCCTTTCTACCTATTGAAATATCTCTGGGTTACACAGATAATACGCTCAACTTGAGCAACACACAAAGTGGGGTTACTTTATAGAAATATATGCAATTAGATCAGGCTTAGTTGAATAAACTTGCAGATAATTTACATCTGAATTGAAGAAAGCCGTCAAAAACAAGGAAAAATATGTCATAGTAAAAGACTTGTAGTCTCGTTCCAAACACAAAGCTTTAATCCAGATACATCACACTCTTACTGTCTCACTTCTTTGAAGAGATTTTCCCAAAACATATTTTAGATTAAGCATGTTTAAAAATCCATTTACTTAGCAAAGTAACAGCTGTTGATAAAACAGAAAATTGTGATGCTGTATCCTCTACTTTGAGCTTCCTACTCTTCCTTTGGAAAGCTGTGCAGTGCTCTGAGATACACAAGATCCAACCAACCTTTACAAAGGGTAAATTTTCACTGCCTTAACATAATTCATATAAAAAAAAGAATTTGCTGCATAGATTTTAACAACTGAAGGCTTATTAACCTCTCTTGCATTACCTGACTTTTTTAACAGTAAATTAAGACAGTAATTGTGTTCTCTTCTGTTTTCTAAAACACTAAACATAATGACAGGGCAGTGTAAATAACAAGGATAAGCCCAAACTCAGTGTTACTATATTTGTATAGTGGCAGTGGAACTATCTGGTGAATTTTAGAAGTCCAACATTATGAATTCAGGATTCTGCATGAAAATTCAGGTTTTTAATTGGGAAAAACCCCATAGTATTTGTAAACCAAAGCTTAAAACCCCCAACCAACACTAATCGTTCCTGTGTCAAAACTAAATCAAGTCCCAATGTAAATGATGTTTTAAAAAAATACCATTTTTAACCCAAATCCTATGGCTTTTTAACACTGGGTAATAAAAGAAATATATAGCTGTAGTTTATTTACTGTTCAATAAAAGACCCTAGGAAGTGCTGTGTACAGTGGCTCCACCTGGGTAGCTCTGAGGTAGTTCTGTGCTTCCTTTTAGCTCAAGATCAGAAATTTTGTTTAGGGATCAATTCTCCCCCAAAATATGGCCAAAATATATCCAGTTACTAACAGCACTAAATACTTGTTTTATGTTTATTGCCAAGAACTAATCTCACTGAAAAAATCACTACCAAAAGACTGCATCTCCCTGTAGCCTTTCAAACAGCTCATTTTCAATGACAAAATAACCAACAGGCTTTTGGATTTTGGCAGAAGTGAAAACACAGAAGTGTTTCAATTAATTAAAGTCTCTTCGAATAATGTGACTTTTGTTAATGTGGTATTGATGACATTAAAGCATGACACAAGTTGCCTTGAGACCAAGAACACGGAATCAGTCAGAGGAGTCATCTGCAGGTACAGACCAGGAGAACGCTGGTCTTCATAGTGCCAACAACTCCAAGACTGGAGGACTTCAGACTTTGAGGGAAGAGGAAGGTGCTGTAAAAGATCTCCTCAGATTTTCTACTTTCCTCCCTTCATTCTTTCTGGTTTGACATCTTTGATCAGTTTAGGAATTCTTTGGGTGGTTTCTTGGAAAAAGAGAAGCTAACAAAATACCCTGGACTGGGTCTTTTCCTGACAAAGGACCTGCAGGTAGAAGAGCTCCATCACCTGCTCCTGCAAGTTATCTACCTTCATTTTTCTTGCTGAGCAGAGAAAAGGTTTAAGTACTGGGGTTTACAGAGGAGAGCATTTGTATCTTAAGCATCCTTTCTTCTGTGCCAGGGAGCAAACCACTTCTTTATACTTGTGGGCACTGCTGCCTGTCTGCTGACTGAATTAACAATTATCCAAGTATTTAATTATTTTAAAACATACTAGTTACAGAAAAAAAAGATCACATCCCCAGAAATACTATAGCTTTCACTGTGAAGATTGATGAAGAGCTGAAAGGAAGCAAACAGCCTCAGTTCTCCGGAAGTCTCAAAACACATAAATACATTTAGTGCTCCAAATGAACTGTAAGAACTTTGCTTTGCATACATCCCAAAGGGGAATGGATGGGAACACAGGAGAATGACCCAGGATTGGATTCATGTGCACTTAATTATAATCGCATGAAAAAACAATCCAAAAGGATTTTTATCACAAGTTCAAAGCATTAAGATGTTAAGATACCACAATCATATCTACAGTATAACATTGTGATTGGTAGATAGGTAAAATGGAATAAAGAGAGTGCCTAGGACTGCTTTGGTGATTTAGTCTGATGCATTACTTATGCAATTACCAAAACAGCAGGAGATCATTAAATTTTCTGGTAACCAGACACAGCATTCTTAGTATCATACTATTACAAAGGCTCTTTATAGGTATTTTATCATTACATTTTCTTCCTACAAGGGTCAAAAAAAGTCCACAAAATAGACATTAAGCGTGAATTCTGGGGAAAAAGTACAAAATATCTTAGGCCCAGTTGATGCTGCACAATGTCATATGCAAGAGCAAAGCTCTGCAGCTTAACTAAGGCATCTTCCTGCGAACAATAACGCGCCTCCCCCGAAATAAATGTTTTGTAAAATGGGGCAGTGCTGAATAAAAGAACACTTTGGGTGCGAGGGATGTGCATGGAAGGGATGTTGGGTGGAATATATTAATCACATGGTTGGCATTAGTCACCGGGTAACTAATGAGGAGGATTCAACGGAGAGTTCGTGGACTGTATTCAGTGCTGTGGTGAATGCCTGCTTACTCCAGTGAGCCTTCAGTAAAACAGCTCCTCTGAAATGCACACCTATTTCCCGGAATTGGTTAAACATTCCCTGTATTCAAACAGAGCTGCTGTAAGAGAACTGAAACTATACTGATCTACAGAATGCAATTCTATTTCTTTTTTAGAATAAACTCACATCTATGAGATGAGATGAGATCTCCTTTCAGTGACTTGATACGTGAAGGGCTTTAATCTTTCTCTCTGGATATCACAGTTACTTAGGTAAAGACAGTGGGTCTGAAAAGACACATCAAGTCTGTCTTTCGTGGAAGAAAACATCGTGAAAAATCTTTCTGTAATACTTACAGAATTTCTGACTACCTATATGGAAATTACATTTCCACAAAAGTAAACATGGCATTTCAAGAAGCAAAATATGCTCAATATTCCCTAAAGTGATGCTATTGACTTCAATAGGGCAAGAATATCACTACTCTGTTTTTGTAGGTGCTGAAAAAAGACTGTGATACTATTCTTTGTGAGCAATAAACTTGTTAAAAGCAAGAAAACCTGGGATTTACAAATGCTTCAGCATTCTGGCTGCAATGATATGTCAATCCATTTCTCTTGCACTCAAGGTTAATCAGTCCAATCATTTTACTGTTACAAGTCATCAGGAAGAACAGTCAGAAATAATGCTTCAAAAAGAGGCATGGGAATATGCCAGTCTGGTATGGCCAATTTGCTTAGGCAACTTCTCAGTGTCTTAACTAAACTAAACTTCAATGCTTGAATAAATAAAATAACACCATATCTTGAAAAGAGAGGAAAGACAAGGGCAGGTAGTATTGACTTAAGGACAGTTGTGAATGACGAGGAGGGACATCTACCTTTGTAGGTGGCTGTGGCCTAGTGTAAACTAGATCAGAGTAAACACATGACACCATCAAATCTATACTGACCTGAAAAATTTTAATTATGCGAATTAAAAGAGATCTCTACTACTTTATGTAGTAGGAAAGATAAATATCAGTAATTTAAATGGCTGGAAAAACTCCATGAATCACATGGAACTCTCAAAATGCTTTGAACATATCAGAAAAATATTTCATTCACCTGAAATCCTCCTCGCACATAAGACAGATATTCAAGCTACTTCCTTGATTTACATGACATTACTAAAAGTGCTATTTGGTATAACCATGACACTACATGAATCCTTCCTCACAATAACATCTTTCTCCCATTTTTCTATCAAGATGATGATTAGGGGGAAGAATGTTAAGAGTCAAAGATGGTCCTGGACATATAACTTTCATGAACTATTTAGAGACTTTAAACATGACTTAATGAGTTTAAAAGAAGGTTATTTGAACGAAATAGTTTGCACTGGGTGAAATGCAGAATAATCCTTACAAAGAACAGCTGCCAGAACTGATACACAAAATTATCAAAGTACCTTGCATAGCAATATAGGGATCATCCTCTAACATTACCTTACACAACTACCTACCTCTGAGAACATCAGAGGACAATTCCCTGCTCAGAGGGCTCTGTGTGCCAAGTGCTGACAAACTTCTATCCTGTGACATGATTTTCACCACTGTGAGCACCAAAGAGAAATTTCTCCTGCCAGAGCACAGGAAAAAATGATCCCATTTGAGTTTGGAGGAATACCTTACTGTATACTCCCATATAATATTAAGAATTTTCTGGCCCTAAATTTACTGAAATCCCAATCGTACCTAATTTAAATTGACGTGCAATTTGAGTCAAATTTATTTCCTGCCCTTTCAAGGGAGACAGATTTATTGTTTCTGTTTATTTAAACTGCTGTTGAAATTGGTTAATTAAAAGGATTTAAAAAATCTTAATACTCTAAACAGAGCAAACTGGTTCTGAATTATTAAGCAACATTTTAGATGCATTTAAATAACCTTAAGTGACTTAACTGCCACCTGATCCTAAGCTGTGGCTCAGAAAAATAAAATGTGAAATACTGTAGAAGTCTTGGCTTACCCAGGCTTCCAGATACAGTAAATAAAGAGCTTAAGTCTCTAATACCATGTCTGCAGAAGGCATACTTTCAAATACATAACTAATGCTCCACCTTAAGGAGAAATGAGCAGAAGAAATTATAATTCATAAGAAATTAATAAATTCAGACATTCAAAAATAGCTTTTAAAAGGAGAAAGCACTCCAGGACCTTCCTTTCTGAGTGTTACCATAAAATATTCAATATTAATCCTAGTAAGGTAGCTGAAGCCGGTTTGGGTAAATTTCTGCACTTTCCTCTTACAGTTTCAGCTAGACCTGGTGCACTTCAGTTTCTTGTCTAAGTGAAATGCCCACTCCATAAGTTTTTAAAGGTTTTAGGAAGACTTCTGCAGATCACCACTGCAGTAAGTGAGAACTGATCATTTGGAAGCCTCCAGGGCACTGGGAGAAGGTGGATCTTGCAGCTGGCAGATCAAGAGGACTACCAAAAATAGGTTGGGAGGCCTTTTAAGAGAAAGGGACTTAGAAGAAATACTGAACTAGAAGGCCGACTGAGCACATTAATATGCCTGGGGTAAGCTCTTTTTGTTATAGTTAAATGGATTTCTGGAAGAAAGGGAACTATAATTCTGGAATCAGTGCACACATTTAACAGTGCACACATCTGCTTCCATAAAGCCTTTGCAGGTGTATTTAAGAATAATGCAGAGAACATACAATACAGCTCTGCACTCTGAAAGATGTGCTTGTCAAATGTTTTCTGAGTTAGAGGTACAAGTTACCTGCTGACCCAGGTTCACTCATGGCACACTCTGTTGGTAAGACATGTAGTGCTGCCATGGTTGAGGTACTGAGAGAGAAGGTGGTTAATAACTAACTTCAGTGCCAGTGGAAAGAACAATGCAATCAAACACCCAATAACAAGTCACTGCATGTGCTTAACTGCTTTGGAATGTCACTGCTGCTTTAAAATCTACAAGTAGTGTCTGGAAAAGGTTAATCTGTGTATTTACTCATGTGTAGAAGTTTGTATTTACAGTAGGGTTATGATACCAACTTTAAGTTAGCTAAGGATATCTGTGTAAGCAACTGGAACACAGGACTAAGAACTAATGAATTTTTATTTACCAAAGAAGTAAAAATACTTCAACAAGACTGTATCAGGACTGATGGCTTTGAAAAGCAGGTAAAAATGCCCTAACAAGTTTATTACAAGAAAATGCTGATTTGGTTGAAGATAATACCCTTGTTTTGATAAGACGGAAACACTTTTGGAGGTGTGTATGTTATTGTAAAACAGATTAGGAGAGGAAAAAAAAATAAATCCTAACTTTAGAAGACATGTTTTCATCTTACGGCAGCAAAACTCCAGTAAAGTAATTCTGATACTTGCAAACGCATTTTTAAAAAAATGTTATGTATAGTTCAAATACAAACAGACATTTTAAATGCTATTGTTTTCTGGAGCACAAGCATCCCAAGTACTCTGTTCTTGTTGCACAGATTCCAACTGATGGTTTTGCTACATATCATATACTAGAAGGGTCTTGACAACTTACAGTGTATTTTTAAAAAAATATATACCATGAAGCCTAAGGCAATGAATATACACTTTTACTGTACTTCCAAGGCATTTATCAATCACTTATTTTTATTATTCTGTCCATAGAGTTGTACACTTCCAACTCTCCAGACCTGGGGAATATGACAGATGTCATTTATAGTTCTCAGTGGTTAGCGAACCCCTGGGGAATATTTTTTGTCTGTTGTAGCTCCAGTGGTCACAACGGCAACCGGATTCATACATGGCCGCCGAGTCAATCGGCATGAATCATTTATGTGACTCTTCATACAAGGCATTATTAGGTTGGAATCATAGAAAAATGATGGAAGGGTCTTTGCTTCCCATGCAACAGACCAACAGCTCTCTATCCTGCCATTAAATTCTCCTTTCTTTGCCTCAGCATTTTCTCCCTGCCAGTTTCACAAAGCCACTGACGACACAAGCCTGTTCTAATTTAGTGGTATTTTTTCTTTTCTACTCCTTTTTCAATTGGTTCTTATGTGATTCATCTGATTTTTGAGTTTGTTACACAGCACTAGAATGAATAATGATAATGATGTGACTAAGTACAGAAACAGTCAGTGTAAGGAGAAAAACAAATGTAAAAAGTTAGAGTAATATACCTGTAGGGTTTTTATATTAGATATGTACTACAATAGAAACAAGTCACAGGTAGGGAGAAATGACTTGGAGAATATTTAAATCCGTTGTTTAGATTGTAAAACAGTGTTTTTCTTCTGTCAAATAAATTGAATGAACAGTAATCCTGAAAACATAGATGACTTCTAGTCTTTGGTTCCACTGGAAATGATACTACATGCTTAAGGAGTAAAGTTAATTAGCGATTAATGAGATTCCTTAAATGCTGCTTTTCAGTCTAAGTGATTAGGATTCTCAATATAGGACAAGGTGGAAGAAGAGCTGCAAGCACTGTAGTTCTGTTCAGAGTTATGCCCAAAACTGGTCAGAAATCACATCCACTCTCAAGGTTGTATGCTTGCTAAGGACGTTGGTTTCTTCCCCTTTGGAGTACTTAGAAACAAGATGATAAAGCAAGAGGTATCTTTTACAAACTACTGCAAACATGTTAATCAGTGCCTTATTCCTACTGAACTTCCTCCAGGTGGTGGGAAACAAAATGGAAAAGCAACCCAAGTTACTGAACTCCTTTGGTGAAAAGTGGCTTAACCAGTCACCTGGAGATTCCTCCAGGAAATAAAACCCCAGCTGGTCCAGAGCTGCCTCCACTCATTTGCAGTGCTGAGGCACTGTGGCCAAAAAGCTGCTGAACTTCAACCATCTCTTCTGCAGTACCTGTTCCCTTCAGCTTTTATGCAGGGCCCCAGGTAATTGCTGCACAGTTGGAACTACTGATTTTTTATCTTTGCTGTAACAATGGCTAAAAAAGACATGAAAGCTGATTTGTAATAGAGCAGAAAACAGAGGTATATTTTCAAAGAAACCTGGTTGCCAGAACAAAAATATCTGTTGATTTATCAACAGAATTTAACTGGCTTTTGTAAGCAGTGAGCAGTGTTGATTCTGAAAATCAAGCACAGCAGGTACATCATTAGAATTGCAAGTTAGGAGATATAAATGATTATCCATTGGCATTATGTAGCAGGTGGATGAAAAATTTATTAGAATGTACTGATTAGTTCATAACTGGACACTATCTGACTCTGAGTTTTGTTCATAACATTAAATTGCACCAAAATGGCAAAACCAGAAAGATCAGAAGTACCAGCCCACAGACCTAAACAGTATGCTACTATTCATGGAGCTTCCTTCAAACAGGATGTGAGTGATGCTGCCTCAGCATATTCAAGGAGTTTTCATTGAATATGGTCCCCAACTTGTTTCAGAAATGGAGGACTGTTTACCATGTCACTGGAGGTAGGTTTTGCAACACAACTGTGTATGTAACATCTGATAGCACAGGTCGGTCAGCACCTGGACTGCTCACAGCTTGGCAGCCCTCTCACAGACTCAGGTATGTCTTTTACCTTCTGTGCTATAACACACTGGTCATCTAACACACCGGACTAAGAAGCAGTGGTATTTATTCCTGAAAGGTATATTTACTCACATCTCTCCTCGGAAAGGTGCCCAGCAGCTTGTACTCCTCCCAAGGATATCCCTTGGAAGCTACGAAATCAAAGACAACCTGCAGCTTGCTGCTGGCCAGGAAACGTCGCTCAAAGAATTCTCCGCTGGGCGTCCGGATACGCAGTTTGCTGACAGACTCTGTGCTCTCCTCCTTTGGTTCAGGAGGCAAAGACTGCTCAAGAGACAGCCTGATAGCCTGAGGAAGGAAAAATAACTATTTAGGTTGCAATGTCAGCAACGGAAGAAAAGGACAGGAAGCTTTTCCTTTTATTTCTTCTGGAACTTCAAGACATTGTCGCAGTGCTCCAGAGCCATAGCTGTGCTTTTTATCTCAATGACAAAATAATTTTTATTCATTCCTTAATAACAGCCCACCAGACAACTAATTAAAATAAATCCTTCTTTATAACACATATTATTAGGTCTACAGTTAATGCATGATGGGATACGTAATTTAATCATTCAGCAGAAAGTCCTGGGAAAAAATTGGATGAGAAAATAATTGTCAAGTGGCCAATTGCTTCCTTAAAGGGTATAAATTAAAAGGCAGTAAAAGTATTTCTTTAAATGCACTTGTCAAATTGCCTTCCTTTTGCAGAGAGTAATTGACCATTTGCAGTAGACCGGACCCTTAATGGCAGTTCAGAGTGAAAAGAAATATATGCAAGAAATTTAGTATAAATAAACTAAAACACTGTTAAAAGACACAATTTAAAATACCGTGAAGGTACATCAGATACACAGAGTACGTATAAAAATAGGAATGGTCAAAGAAGAAAACTGGGAGAAGAGAAATGGGAGCTTAAAGATTTAAAGTAAGTTATTGTTATTAAGATGGTTCCAAGCACAGGCATGCACATTTTATGCAGCAATTTGCATGAAATCAGCCTCAAAATTGCAGTAACTTTACATGTCTGAAAATGTGTATGATACTGCATGTACTGCTGATGTCAAGATTTTAAGAGTAGGACCAATGTCTGTATTCTCTGTCCTCTGCCTCTGGGAGCTGCTACAGCACTAATATTTTGATTAGATTTCCTTTTCTTGAAAAAGAAATGCCTAATATTAGACTGTTGAACACGGTAGGCTTGATTTTCAAAGGTACTGAGTGTTGTCAGTACTCATGGGCAGGCATTGACATCTGTTAAAAATCTGATCCTACTTAGAAGCAGCTGTTACAGTATCACCTCTATTAAGGCAGCACTTAATGAGAAGGTAAAGGAATGCAAAAAACAGCACAATCACACTGCCTCCCCCAAAATGGCCCTAAAAGACAAATTTTCAAACTAAAAAGGCAGTCAGGCAGGGATTTCTCCAGATTTTCAAGAAACTTTCAAGATACACAGTTGCTATTAGTGCCTTTGAAAGCCTCCCCAAGGTCATTTAGTAACAGACACTGATGGAGGGTGATTATGTTGCAGAGAAAGGACTGGGCAAAAGCAAGATTATAATGGCTTTTAAATAGTCTATTTCTTACACACGTACCTCTGAGCAAATTATATCTCAGTATAAATATTTATACATAGAACTTGAGTTCATTTTTGCTCATCTACTATGAGATTATATTTTAAATAGATTCTATTTTAATTTTCTCTCTCACCATTCTCAACCACCTGCTTACTATCTTGCTGTTTTGACATTTCCCCACACAGTATAACAACAGATGCTACATTATTTACTGAACCCAATCAATTATATTATAGAAAAATAAACAACAGTAGCTCATTAGAGCTCTTTTCTTTGTGCAAAGAGTGCGTCGCTCCCCAAAGTAACCAGTCTCCAAGGCTTCAACATAAAATGGCAATTTACAATGGATATTCTGTACCAGCAAACCAAGTCAGAAAACAATGATGTGATGGATCACATTAAAAACTCTTGGACCTGAACAAGCAATTTCAGTTTGTTGATAAAAAGATGTTCAGTATGTGAAGAGCTCAACAGGCAGATTTTAAAATACGAACTGAACATAAAGCCACTTCTGTAAGCAAACACTGTTGCAGAACAATTCAGTACAAGTAATCTGTATACTTGAAAATGGGGAGTGTTAGTAAACATTATTGTTAAAATCCCTTTTGTTCTACTAAGCAAACAGATCCTATTATTTTCATTACTGCACTCTGCATTAAAACAGGGAAGCCCAGGTATATTTTGATAACATGGACCAGTCTTGCTGCCTTTGCATAAGAAAACCATTTCCAAAAGGCCAAGGTATCAGAAAAGGTTCAGGAGCAGATATAATAAAGCAGAAGTAATTATTGTTTCTATGCATGCAAAATTACTTAGAAAAGAAAAACAAACTTTTTACTTGAGTCTCAGCGTGAGCTGATTGCTCATCAGCCTGTTATGCTACAGTACTGATTTCTGTTCAATTGCTATTAACCTAACAGAATTGCTGTCTTAAAATTATTCTTGACACAATTCTCACAGTCCAGCTTTGTACACTGCTCCTTCAGTTGTGCCTTAGCTTCCACCTTGGCTTGTGCTAAAAACAGGAGCTAAATAAGTCACCAGGTACTGCAGGATAAGAAAGAAGTGGACTGCATCTTTCCTAACCATTGAATACGGTTTGGACTGAATTTAGTATTTACACCACAGTACTGCTTGAAAGGCCCTTGAATGCTTAAATGGTTCAGGGTTTTTAATGCAATTATCTTGGTCAAAAATATATATGGAAATGCATTGATCATACAGTTTGTTCACTGGGTTTATGTCAGGGAATAATAAATGTGTTCATAAGCCAACTTTTTTGCAGTTGTATAATTCAATTCTTTCATACATCAGCAAAGTACACAAGACTGAAATGTCAAGTATACATTTAGTCACATTTAGGGAGGGATAAGCAAGGCTGTGATTTACTACAATTCTATGAGGTCCATGAACTTTAACTAAGTGGAGAATTAAATGAGAATATAATTCCGAATTTCAAATGTCCATAATCTATAAGAGTCAAAGACGTTATATTAAACCCACCAAAACGATTGGAACTCTGATATTTTATATAAATGAATAAATATTAAAAGAATATTTATAATTTATTTATATTTGATATAATACTGTAAACATACTCAGGAAATACATATTCAATAGGGATGCTGATGTAGCTTTGTATTCATTAGCAACTTTCTCAGAGAATCTTCTATGCCTAGAATTCAAAGGACAACCCCCAATCAACTGTGACTTCAGTCAAGTCATTTATATATTAATATCACTTCTGTTTTGAAAAATTTATTTCAGCGTTTCAAAGTCATTTTCAGGTGTATTTCACAGCAGTTCTGTAAGGACTTGTAAGTCAGGAACTTCACAGAATAGCTGAAAATATTTTAAAGACTAGTCCATTTTATGTGGTGGGACTTCAGAGGAAGAAACATGACTGTACTCCAACCTTTTCAGTGCATTTTGTAGTTGCCAGGATGTGAAAAAGGGGAAATCACTAATGTAAGTAAATTTGTGTACATGATGCTTTATGTAAACACCTACATAGACACATAGGAGCTAGGACAGGAGCTAACCTAGATCCTGAAAGAGGCAGCAGGAGCCATCTCTGACAGGCACTGGGACCCTCAGAACCCAAAAAACTAAGAGAATCTACAAAATAACAGTTTGAGGAACAGTACTCTGCACAGCAGAGTATTTCTATTTTCTTACAGAGGACAGGAGACATAAAGTCTTTGTTTAAACACAATTTTCATTCTAAGGAAGATTTCGTAGAAGACAGTTTAGAAACTTTTAGAAGTACTGTAAATTCAACTTTCTAGATTTTGGATTTTATTTTCTTTTTAAGTGTTTTGTCTCCCAAATTAAATTTGGCAACTTGTTTGATCAATATTGCAGGTAGACTCTGTGCTACTTCCTGGAAGAAATGAAAGGGCTCCACGGTATTATGTTTTTAAAAGGAGTGGCTGTAGAAAAAGGTTAGAGGTTCCCAAAGATTCCACCGTTTATGGAGCTCATTCCATGGATCTCTTGTGAGCAGGTCTATCTTATATCTGGCTGAAATTGAGATCCAGATGACAGAACAGAAAAACTATTAAGCAGTGGATGAAATGATTTAGCTCACTATGTTTCACATACATACGGTAAGAAATCAATAGGAAAAAAAAAATCACACAAAAAGTACACTTTGAATTAAAGTTGCAATGTGTGTTGAATGATATTTGCAATGTTCATAAGCTTCATGAATTCAAGTTTGTGAGAAAAGGTAAAACATCTCACCTCACGTTCTTCTTCCTGTTCTTTTCGGATTTGTTCCAAGCGAAACTGCTCTGCCATTTCTCTCTCTTGTGCTTCCCTCTAACAAACACAAATGGCAATCACACATAAATACGTGATAAATATAAATGCAAAGACATTTCTCAACGTTTCTGTAGAAATTAATATAAGAAATTAGGTATTTATTACACGATCTTCTCCTACCATTTCTTTCCCAACTTCTATATTAAGTGGGTAAGGACTGCTTTAGCTAAAAGATGCAGTCAAGTTTAGTCCCAGTCACCTTATTTGGTGCCTTTGCACCAGAGAGGATTCCCAAACTGGGGAGGGGTTCCCATCCCCATCCCATCACTCATGTGGTCACTTCCACTCACACACACCTTGGCTCTGTCAGCCTCCAGTGAGATGCGGTACGCTTCATCCTGCTCTCTTTTCACATTTTCTCTGGCTTCACGTTCATCCTAAACAGAAAAGGGAAACAAAAAAAAGTCAGCAAACAGTGGACCAGTATGACATATAACTTTATGTTCACAAGCACCCTTTAACCCCAGTGACTTCGAAATCACCCATCTAACTACTGCTAGGAGAAGTAAGTTCAGAGATGCCTCAAGGAAGACCCTGGCTTTAAAAATTACACCTTACCTGAAGCTAAGATTCAACTGATGTGTCCAAGCCCTGGCCTGAGGGCTGGATCTGGCACCCAGGCTCTCCACCCTGCTGTTCTTACAAGGGCTGTGGCAAGTGCAGAGCCCAGGAGTGGAGCAGCCTCCTTGGGAGGGGGTCACTGGAGGAGTGTATGTGGGCTGATGCCAGGAGGATTTCACTCCTGCAGCCAACAGTTTGGATGGTCTTGTAACAGGGAAGGACAGACCATGGTTTAGAGGCTGAGGTTGGATTTTGATTTGCTCTCCACTCAGACTGACAGTGGGTAATGGCTTCTCCTGCCAGAGAAAGCCCTGCTCCCAGGTCCTTCCTTGGTCAAAAAGCCCTCAGCAGGATCCATCCAGGGTCACGACTATTAAACATCACCCAGAGGAGTCAATTCAGAGTGCTGAATATTTTACAGAGATGGGAAAGTAGCAAATCCTGCTCTGAAGTGTCTCAAATGGACACAGGCAGGCAAGCAAGGAACAGGAGGCTGGTGTGTCAGCAAATCTAGCAAAGTATCTTATCAACAATCACAGCACAAAGGAATAATGGTTTACTAAAAACACAGGAATGACAAAAAGAGGCACCATCCACACAGTGGAGGATCAAGAAGCGGATATGCCCAAAAGCTGGAATAACTGCACTGGGGTGATGTCAAATAAAGCAAAGTGTACAATCAATAGCTTCATACTCTGCCTTTGGAGCAGAGACAGCGGCTGCTCCCCCGAGCATCCCTTACATGCTCCTATCAGGCTCCTCTTACATCTCATAATCCTCCCAGAGCCCTGCAGAGGCTGTACTGGTCCCTACAAAAATCAATAGGATTTAGCTGTGTCTGCTGGTGGGCTCAGCATGGTCCCCAGTAACACAGCAGTTGCACTGGGACAATTTGTCCCCTGTGTTCCACGGAAATGGAAGTCTACTACCCACTGCTTCTTGAAGAATTATTTTAATTTTCCCATTCAGCTGCAACATTTATTCCACATAAAAGAATAATTTCTGCGAAGTGATCGATTTTTCCCCCCAAAATGTCACTATTGGGCAAAAAATCAGTTCTAAATGGGAGGAGCTCAGGTTAACTGTAATTATCATGACATACAAACATACCAAAGATGCTCCTCAAACAAAACTTGAGCATATTAGTGGTTAAATCACTAAAAGTAGCATGCAACCACAAGAGGAAAGGAAAAGTTGAAGGGAAAGCCATACAACCCCCAGCTGGAAAGTAGCAAAATCTTTTCAGAGGAAATGCTTCTTCCTTATAGAAACAGGACCAAAAATTTTTCTACAATTACTGTGTCCTGAATTTCATTCACAGAAGATGCAGAAACCATCACTTTGTTCAGTAGAGTTAAAACATGAGTAGAAGTATTTCTTGCACACAAATCCAGTAATGCCCAAAAGAACACTGAAAGATCAGACACAACTATTGCAACTATAGGCTCTTTTCTTCATCAAAGACTGCTAGCAATTAAGAGAGAGTTACTGTAGTTTACTAAAAAAGCCCCAATCACAAACTAAAAAACCCACACAACCACCCTGACCCAACCCAAAATGAACCTTCAAAAAGTAAAATTTATATTTTATAAAAACTACTACAACTCACTCAAAATATATATACTAATCAGAGTTACAAGAAATTGGCTACTGGTTTTTACTTTATGTTTTACAAACTGCCTAGAAAACTCCAGGAAGTTATTAGAAGTCACTTGTGATGAGCACAGGATTCATCTAACCTACAGAGAGCTTCACTGAAGATTTTTTGAAATAGGTTTAAATTATATAATCTGTATGATACCTGTAAAAAATACGGATGCTATAGGGTCTACAACTAGAATTGAAACATGAATTCCAGGCATTAAAAAAAAAATTCTTTTCTCTCTATTCATTGCAGTTATCATCATCCTAGAAGTGGATTATGAAAAAGATGTCAGGAATGTGAAGAATTACCATGCATGACTGCCTGGTCCTCGTAGAAATATGTGAGTCACATCTAAAGGTAAATGACCATGCCACCAAGTTTTACACCGCATTGAAACAATATTGTTCTTACTGAAACAGACCTTAAAAACAAACCTGGAGATTTCTTTAGGGAAGCAGCAGACATAATCCCATGAAATGCCTCTTTGCACCTGCTTCTGCGTTTTGTTAATATGCTCACACTCAACAAGAATCATCTCCTCCACAGAGTTTAAGACAAAATTGTAGCATTCTTTGGTTCAATTACACCTTGGGCAAATTCTAAACATTAACTAAAGCAGTTCTCCTTTTTGTAATGCAGTTCTCCCTTTTGTAAGCAGCTTCTTAATTTAGTCATTTCTTCCTCTAGAGAAAAACCACATGAAGTATGAGGATGACTCAAGTTCACCAGAAAGCAACAAAAGAAAATTCGTAATAGTGAAAAATAGGAAAAGCAGAAAAAATACTTTGCAGAGAATCTTTCATAGCTCTAACAACATGTGAAGAAGAATAGACACGTCCCCAATAATTAATATAAAAAATGTCCTAAGTGTTATCCATCAATAAAAATTGAGGTAGCTGACAACTTTCCTGTTAGACCCTACATAAACTGCAGTATTGACATCTCCACAATGGTACTGCGATGAAGGCAAAATTGTCACCTTGGTTTCTCAAGAATTTCAAGTGTGAACAGACACAGCTTATCCCAGGTCACTTCAAAAGCCTTCATCAGAAATGGGGGTTACACAGCATTTGTGAATTCCACAGCAGTGACTGAAGGCCTGTGTGAACGTACACCATCCAGATCCCAGGGGTTTTGGGCACGAGATGAGGAGACAACTCTCCTTTGCCCCTTGAAAGGGAAAAAGTCACAGATCACTGCTTTCCCATTTTGACACTGAGACAACAGGGGGACATTCATTCAATGGAAGGTTGATACTTTAACAAAATTGCTTTTATTCATAGAACATATTCTTCAGACATGAATCTTCTTTGCTGTTCTGCATATTACAGATGCAAGTCATAACAAAAAGAGCAAACACTTATGAGATAGTTACAATGGAGCAGAGAAAACCTTCTCCTGAGTAATACCCAGTGCATCAAGACTAAGAAAAATCTACAGATAAGGTTAAGAAGAAATTTAGGATAACCCTCTTCAGTAGTTATTCCCTAAACCATTAGTTGAAGTTACTCCTGAAGCACCTAATAACAGGCATTTTCAGATACAGGATGAAGGAAAGAGAGGGATTTCTGGTTGAATTTAGGACAGCAATGCCCTTTTTTCCTGCAGATTCTACAAGGAAAAAATATACAATACGTTTGGTTTTTCGGATGGGATGTTTTTCTGGAAAAGTCAGCATTGGCCCTTCTAGGCTTTTTTGCCCCCCTATTTATTATTGCCATTTCTGAAGGCAGGATTTAATGATTTAACCACAGGAATCAGCTTTGTACCTGACTTGTCTCAGGGAGCTGTGTATAACATTATTGCCTACTGCCCTTTGGGACCAGATTTACTGTGAAGTAAAACCAGACGAGACAGAACTTGAGAAGACAACCATGAACAGAAGACATTTCTCAGAGCACCAGCGAGTAAAGGGCTACTACAAGAAAGAACAAAAAAGTGTATTTACAAATGCTGAACGCTTATCTGAAAGACAGTTCATTTCACTGAACCACTCCTGAAATTAAAATCTGCAAATGCTTAAGGCTATTCATGGGAGCGTTAAAGAGAAACACCCCTTTGTCCAAACAAACCAGTGCAAGAAAGGCATTAAATTTGACTCACTAAGATGACAGACTTGCACATTGTATAACTTAAACATACGTGATGGGGAATATATGGAAGGAAAAAGTGTACACAGAGTATGTCAGTCATATGAGAACAATGAAGACAAAGCAAATGGACCTTTCAGTGGTGGTAGAACCACAGGAGGAGGCAGGATGGGGCAGGGCAAGGGGGCAAAACAGCACAGAACCACCAGAGGGTCCTGCCTGTGAAGGCTGAAAGCCCAGTTCCAGATACTGATTTTTGGGAATTAACTCAAGTGACAAGAAAAAAAACCCCAAACCCAAAGCCTTTAACAAGTCCTGCAGTATCTTTCCATGGGAAATGAGCCAGACAGTCTTGCCACATCATCTGCCCAACTGGGCTCATTATTCACTGACTGGAGCCATCAACATGTATAGTCTAAAAGCCACAGGAACTAAAGATATAATATCTTCCCTCTTTCTTTCCTCTGTCATTACCTTGCATTTTGTCAAAGTTGTAACTATGCTGTAAACTCCTGAAGGCAGCACTGGGGTGTCACTGTGGTGAAGTGCTCAATGGGAAGCCCGTCGTTTGGGCTGCTATCGTATTACAAATACAACATTGGAAAATTTAATCAAATAAACTTTGATTACTGTAGTTTAATTAGTTATAACTAGTAATAATTAGTAAATGTGCTAATTGGATTTTTGAGGGGTTAAATCCCAATCTTCGTTAGGTGGTTGTCATCATCATAATGCTTTTGCGCTTTGGAATTTAATGAATTTCATATATTTATGCTCATAACCTCTTGCTGTGCAAATACTATACACCATGATACACATGACAGTGTTAGATGGAACACAAGATTATCCAAGGTATACAGATGCCTGATTTCTACTGATTTTTACGTGAGCTTCAGTTCCTAGACAGAAATTGCAGGTGTCTCCTACAGAGATGATAGAAGCACTTGGGCCATCCTTTAACTGGAGAGCATAACTGTGGGTAACGAGTGGAGAAAAGTAACTGATCTGAAGGGGCAAAAGATGAACAGTTCACACATTAGGAGAAAACACATTAGGACTGATCCCCTTGAGCTTCCTTTGTGGCTATGAGATATATCTTTTGAAGAAGAAAGAGAAGTGTTGGAAGCTAAAACTGTTAAAATATCATATATATCTTTAAAAAAAAAAGAAATTCTTTATATTTGAGAGCAGTGAGGTAGAAAAGGAGGAAAAGACATGGTGATATCAAGCTTCTTAATGCACAGTTACAAAAATAACACTTGGTCAGTAAAGCCCCAAAGTACCGTGGCAGGGAAAAGAGGGTGAATTTATGCTGCTGTTTTAATTTCACATGTTTTTTAAATCTCCACCCAGATATCGGTCAGGAAGGAACTATCTTTTGTTCATGCTGTAGTATCTAGGAAAATGAGATGTCACCTAAGAACAGAGAGCAAAGATGATGGCTCTGCAGGTCTACATTTTTTTACTGCTTATCTTCAGTCAGAGTCTGTTCATAATAGTTTTTCCAGTTTAAAAACTTTAAAAACAATTAAGTGCCTCCCTTTTACACTAAAGACCGGTGCATCAGCAGACACAATTTATAGTAAATTGCAGGTTTTAATTGGTATTTGTAAAAATAAGGTCTCTGAAGTAACTGTGGGTATTACAATTCCACCTTGAAGTCTAATCCAAGAGCAGGAGTGCTAGTGTTGCGTAACGACAAAAATAAACACGGTGAGAGACCTACTGTTACTTAAATGTGGACAAGTTGGACCGGCCGTGTAACAGTCAATGATTCTACAGTAATAAATGTTGACAGCAAAAATAAAAAGAATGCATTACTGAGGCATCATCAAATGAGCCCTGTCATTACATGGAAACTCCACCCTGTATAAGCTTGTCAAAAAGTGTTACTGTAATCCTTTGAGAAGCCTCCTCCTCAGGCAATGGAGAAAAAATGTTCAGGATCTGCCCAGAACAGGTGTGTTGTGCTGTAATGCCAGGATTTAATCTCAGATCTCTTCACATTAATCTCACAAAGGAGCTAACTCGGATCTATTCGGGCCCATCACGCCATGCTGAGATGATTATTTACTATCCAATTAAAGTAAGCAAGCTATCAGAGTGTTTAAAAACAGACATTCCAGGGCGTACAATATTTTACAACTATTATTTGTTTTCCTAATCTCAGCAGCAGGCACTGACACTTGAGAGGAACTGATACTCAAGAGGAACTGATACTACGTGCTCTTTTCAAAGTCAGTCCCCGAAAAATCTCAGTTCACACCCTGATCAACAGTGGCAGAGGCTGGTTGTCCCTGTTCTGAGATACCCTCTCTTGTTTACAGGAGAAACCCCTTAGTGACGTTTATTTCCTCTTTGCAAAAACCCCCAGCACCACCACCTGAGCAGTAGATGAGCTATCAGTGTTTGTAGTAGTGACCAGAGGAGCAAACATAGCTAAAAAAAGAAAATACATCCATCAGGTGCCTTAAATAATTGGTGTAGCTACAAAATAACTCTGCATACACAGCATAAGGCTGGAATTCAGCCTCCAAACCTGACTGCACTGTGAGGGGTGGAACTGTATCCTGGCCAATTGGCCTCACCATTAAATTATCCCTTGTCCACTTCTTATCAAAAGAGCCACATAAGCACATCACTGTGCTGCTCATCAGATTTTGCTATTTGTAGCTTGTTAGTATGGTAATTTAAGGAGCAAACTTTAAAAAACAGACAGCAGGACCCCTAGACCATGTACCTACAATGGCATATCAACAGTGCTGTCCAAAAGAGGTAGGAGGTTTCCAAAATGTCATCTGGTCAACACAGCAACAGCTATGACTGACCCAGAACCCTGGAGGGGCGGGGAAAAGAAGGTGACAGCAGATTGATCTCCCTTTAAGGAAGCTTGGGAGAGCAAATGGGTCCTGAAATTATACACCACTGTACCTCAGGACAGGCATGTTGGATTACTACGAATACACATATGCATCTCAATGTTTTTAAGGTATTTCTTTGGAGAGTATGTAAGAAAAGGTTTAATCAAATGCAATATAAAAATCTAAAAATTAAATCCAATTGCTAGTTAAATGATGGTATTTTAGCACTTGATGTTACAGAAACACGCACCAGATTTGCCCCATTAAAATTGTATGAGGCTAAACCAGTACATTTTACCAGAACATGGATACAAAAGCACAGGATTGAGCTAAACATACTATTACCACCAGCTGAGGTGACTCACTTTGCTCAGGTGAGGTGAGCATCCTGCCCACACCATCAGCCAAAGGTCAGTGACAGGGAGCTGACTGTAGCTACAGCACACGTCATGGTGAACACCTGTACCATTAGCTGGCAGTGGGAATAGGCATCCTGTACTGAAACTACCATCAGAGGGCACTGCAAAACATGCTGTTCCAAACAGGATTGTGCAATAGCTGTGTTTGAACCTTTCACGTGCATGCAAGTTAAAAATCCAAACTGGAGAAGTTCAGCTGCATAAACTCACTCATTAATGACTTCATGCTGTTATTTACAAATGTTTCCAGTTCTGTTTCTCTCTCACACACACTTCTGTTTACAGCAACACTATATAGATGACTTATCTTTTTAAAGCACAAAAGAATTTTATGCTTATCTTCCTGTGGTTTTACGATGACTTATTGTTGTTATTAAGAAAACAGTAACAGAAACCGGACTCTGTATCCTGTTTGCTATTGTAATATTTGGGAAAAAATTGCACCAACTGCAATATCATCTTAAAAAAGAAAAGGTGGTGATGTTTGAACACTTGAAGTTGTCAAGTACAAGGCTTACAAGAAAGCTACATGTTACGTAGCAAACCACAAAAAGGCAATATTTTGTTTTCAGGTTAAAGCCCTCCATTGAGTACAGACTGCTTGTCAAATACTCCCTCTCTGGAATAGTAACTTCATAAAGAGAGGTTATTTTTTATTTTTAAACTTCCTGCTTCAAAGGCAAAAGTGTCTGAGATCACCTTTTCAGTGTGTTAGTAACAAGTGGAGCCAAGGTGTAAGTAAATATCTGGAAATCTGCCCCCAAAGTTTATGAAATTTTCCATTAGTTTTCTGAATGTCAAAGTGTGTTAGAAAAAGCTCCTGTTGGGGAAGAAATGTCACTGGTGCTCTCAGTGACAGAAAAACAAAAGGAGAAGACTAAAGAAGACTTGGACAAAGGCAGATTTTTGAGAAATGTGTAAAAATTTATTTTCCACTCCCCTACATAGGTAGAACACTAGGGGTAAGAAGCCAGGAGACAATCCCATCGTGGGTCTGGACTGTCACTGCTCTAGGTCATCCAGTGAAGGAGTGAGAGTAGCTCGGGACAGGAGCCAGTTCCCTGTTCTGCGATCGTGGCCCCAAGGCTACTGAATCTCCTCTTGCTTTAAGCTTTATAGCCCTTACACCCAGCTGCAAATCCATTTGGTTTTACCCTCCTAGGGCAGGTCTATCACTGTCTCTCCTGCCCCCACCCTCTCTCCTAAACACTGGTGTTCCCTGCTCTGGCCAACTGTTCCAGTGTCCTGTTTCTCCTGCTGTTCCAATCCTATCACTCCTAGTTTCTTCTCCTGCCCTTTATTTGCTCTTACCTCTCTGCCTTGATATGCTTTTCTCTCCCTCAGTTTTCTTCCTTTTTATCAACTTTTATAGTTTTTAGTGCTGAACCTCTCTTAGAACTCATCTGTGATGTTAATTTTACCTTCTTATTAAAGCATTAAGAAAACTCCCATACCCAACATATTCTGTTAAAATGCAATAAAAAATTCAATTATATTGTGCCTTGGATTTTTGTTGTAATCCTCATATTTAAATCTGTGTTCAGTATTAACAAAATTAACGTCAATTTCTTTACCAATGAATTACAGGTAGCATTAATAAAGAAGAAAAAGTGAATGAAAAATATTGTGCAGATATCATGCCTTCATATTATAATCAGTAAATCTTGTACTAATGAGATACAAAATTTAAATGTGAAGAATGTGTTTAGTGAATTATTGTCAATCAATGTCTATACAACAGGATAAGAATAATCTTGAATGGCAACACACCTATTATTATAAATTCCTAAGTACTTCATTACTTCAAAATGTCACTCTCAGTTTATAGAGTAACAGATAAAGATCTTTTGGCTGTATTCCTCACTGTGTGTACTTCTGTGTAATTGGAACACTGGTTTTGAGAAGTCTTGTCATCACTTACACATTCTGCATCGTTCTGAATGGTGGTTCAGTACTGGTGTTCTGGTTAAAGTTGGTTTCAGTCCCCTTTTAAACATATTTAAGATACATTAATCTATTTTGTTTTCTACCTGTGACTGGTCATTGGGAAAAAATCTCATTGCTGTTTCCTTGTGTGTACATACTAAGCTCTATAACACCACTATAATGTCAACAGTTACTCATTACTAATGTTCAGGAAAAGGAAAGCAGCTAAAAATGACAAGACCAAAAAGGAGTTGTTTTGAGAGACTCAAATAAATATGCAAAGGAGATTTAACCTTCTTAATTTCTGATGATGGAAGAAACACTAAAACACATCATAACCAACTCCACTAGCTAAAGAAACATCTGGTTACTTTACATCCACAGTGTTTAGTGGAAGCCTGTAGGAATCTGCAGTAACTTTCAACATTCACCTCATCCTTTATGTCTTCCTGCTGCTGGGCACTGAAGATCTCCATCGCAGCCATCAGTCTCATCATTAGCTCATCCACTGTTGTGTTACCTAGCAACAAAGGAAGATAGCTGAACTTCATTTCATTAAAGTTATTAAACAAAAAAGAAGTCATTTTAGAATTAATCCATAAGAAATAGCCAGACTTAAAAAAAAAAAAAAAAGAAGACAGAGTAGAAAATGCAAATATCTCAGCAGAATGCCTTCAGCTTGCCTTTTTACTGAAAACTCAAAATTGTTTTTACAACCAAATATTGATCATAGGCTAAAATTTCAGGTGGCGCAAATCTGAACAATTACTTTTGTGCTTGCGTGAAATAACTCTATTTTTCATTTTAATCACTGATGTGAAACCGAAGTAATAGATCTGTGAATTCCTGAAGTGAAATTAATTTTACAGTTTCAGAATTCCCAGGTATAATCAGGGAGACTGAAGCAATTGCTTAGTCAGGTAACAAAAGGTAGGATGTTGGCAGCAGCACCCAAGTGGATTGGTTTAAAAAAAGGAAAAAGCCAGAATACAATGATGGAATGGATTTTATTCAGGTATAACTTGCAGTAAAATTTCAAATACTATAACTTATTCTCTTTAGTGTATTTACTTCTGATAAAACTTGCAAAGTTAATAAAGCAGAAAAGTAAATCATCCATATATATACCAAGAAATAGAACACATATATAGGAAAATAGATAGATACCTCCTCATATTTTTCTCCCAGCATGCCTCCTGTCTTCAATAAGACTGAAAGATTAGTTTAATTTCCTACCAGGATGCTTCTTTGGTTTCTCTTTCTAAACCAAAGACTTGACTACCCATTAGAGCCACTTGTCATAGTAGTTAAAAGGTCTTAAACCATGAGAAAGGGTCTAAAACTATAAAGTCTTAACATCTGCCTGCCTAAACAGCTGTTGGACCGTAGCAGAACAATACCAACAAGAGCTGGATTTATACTGGTGATGCTGGTCAAAGTTTTAAAAAGAATAAACTAACCAGAAGCCACAGTACCTCTGAAGAAAACAAAACTGTCCCCATAGTTTCCAACCCCAGTAAAAAAAAATAAAAATCAAAAGCAAACTTAGACAGTCTGCATTTCAATAAACGCCACTGGGACTTAAGTTTCTATATTGTTGTATCTCTTCTGTAAACATGCCTTCTCGCCCAGCCCTGAAAGGCCCTCATTGTTCCCACTTCTAACATTTGCTACCTTAGCAGAAAATGTTATCCCACATGCTACAACATGCAGGACTTCAGAGACCACCATTCATTTGGGGGCGTATTGTTAAAAGATACCAGTGCCCCGATTCATGGGAAAATAACAAGCACTGCTTGCTTGATTTTTGTTAAAGGATAAATTTAAGTAAGGCTACAATAGGTTATTGCTTTAGTTTAATACAAAAGATCACAGAAAACCTGACTAATCATTAAAACTTAATGAATGCAATTAAATAATCTGGATTATTTCATAATATAAAGATGCATTGTATTATGACTTTGAGTCACCAAGTTGCTAAAACAGTTAAGTCATTTAAATCAGTAGCACCACTGACTTCAGTGGGATGACAAAGGTGCTGGACTGTACTGCAGAGTCAGAAAACCAAGAAAATCTATTTATAAGACTATTTGTATGAAGTAAAATTCAGTAAGTGACAGCCACACGATGAATTAGTGTTGTGCTGTACCTTGCACTAAGGACACAAAATCCCTGCAAAAATTAACCATTTTGTCCACTGCAGGCTCCTCAAGAAAATTATTAATCCCAGATGCAGAAAGAAATGTAAAAGAGTATTGCTGTCCACAAAAGGCAGCATTTCCTGAGGCTGAATCTCCTCAGGAAAATAAGGAGATTACAATAAAGATTGCTAGATAAAAGCAATAAATAAATGAGGAAACACTGTCATGAAGACAAACTTGTGGAGAACGCAGAAGAAATGAGAGGCAGCCATTCTTTGATGTGTTCTAATTTGAGGAGTTACTGAGAACAGCAGTCAAAGGGCAGCACTGCACATCTAAGTCATCTTGCTGTCAGCGACATCACAGGAATGGTTATGCCAAGAGGAACTGCTCATGTAAACCAGAAAGCTTCATTTATGTGAGATTATATAGGTAACTTAAATCCTGATCTGATTTGGGGAATCAACAACGCAGGTAGGTCTGAACAAGCAACTCATGTCCAATACCAGCCCACCACACGCAACAGGAACACACATATTAACACAAAGCACCAAATGCATTCTGGCACTATGCAAAAAGTGCAGCCAAAATATTTTGAGAATCAGGGATTTGCCTTGATGTAAATTTGGAAAACTAAGTGCAGCTCCTTCTTTAGAAAATTTGGCTTGCACTTTAAAAAACCAAAATCTTTATCTGTAATTCTGCTACAGTCATAGCAACTTCAATCTCTAATACCATGTTAATTAATACATTTAAGAGTAGTAGATATTTATATCCTGGCAACTGGAAGTGTCGTCTGTGCAACAAATTCATATTCTGAACATCTTAAAAGAGAAACAATTAGAAAAGGTCTCTTGTAACAGTTTCCATACTCATGAAAGGAATACTTTTAATATAAAGTGAGAACTGTACCTTGTATTACATTCAATACTTCATTAGATGATCGTTTTCCCATAATAATAAGGAAAAGTGGAAACTGGTCTGTCTTCTGAGTTCGAATTGTTTGGGCTACAACACTCCCGAAGTGTCTAGTGCACATCGTCAGAAACCTGGGGGGAAAAAATAGTTAAGATTGTAGAGGTGTTTTTGAAGTTAAGTTTAAAAAAAAATTATGCTAAATGCAGCAGTTTAACTGAGTGTTATCTGCTGTTTAACGTTGAGGTCTCTGCATTCAATTCTAGAGCTCTTTACCTCTTTTTATGACAAAATTATTACAATATTTACACACATGACAGGCCCAGATTGTCTAAATGAAAACAATTAACAATTGCTTGAGATAGTGAGTTATTTGATGGAGAATTCTATTTCCTGTTACTCTACTATGCAGGCCATAATTCAAAACCACCCCCCAAAATAATCACGCTAAAGCAATTGTTAAAAACTTCTAAAGAGAAACTAAGTAGAGCCGCAATCTAATAAACATGGTGAAGTATAAAAATAGCAGATTTCATACAAAAGCATAATTTAATAATGAAAGATCAAGAAATCAGTTTTATCAGTCACAGAATTAAAACACAGTACTTCAGAATTGTATTTTCTTTTGTACTAGTGCCCTGCCAGTGACATACTTAGCAGTGTGGTCTAAAAAACAATAATTCTAAGCTTTTGACCAAAAAAAGCTCTTGGATATTAGCATACAGAAGTCTAACATTAGTATTCTTAACACGATCTTGAATAAATGAAAAAACTGATAAAGCTTTTCTCTTCCATTAAAGGACTGTTTGAAATTAGCATTTCTTTCAAGAGAAAAGGGTAGCTTATGATATGTTTTCAGATCTGATGGTAAAAAGTAAATGTCATAATAATAATGAATTATGAAAGACCAAATGCAAATATAGAATGCTTTAATAAGATCCAATTTAATAAAGTCTGTAAAAATAATGGACTTTTAATAACACGGGTCACAAAAGGCAAAACAGTGGAAATTCTGAGGACCAGCCACTGGTACAGACTTATTAATTCTTAATTATGTTCATGAAAGGCAACTTAAATCGTGTGTTTTCTTATGCCTTATGATAATATTTTAGGTAACAACTACTCTGAAATGTATGCTCTAACTGAAGAGCAAAGTCCTGTTGTCACATGCATTAGAAGCCAAACCTATTTGAAAAGACAAACTGCATTAAAATGTCGAGCACTCCAAGTAATTTCTTCTCAAAGATACTGAAAAGATTCAAAATTATAATTTTTTTAATCAATATGTATCATGTCTAATAAAATGGTTAAAAATGGGTAAACCTGACGAGTACAGCATTGGTCTTATTGGAGGCACTGAACTACTAAAAAAACTCTTCTCAAAGACAATTTCTAGCATAACTATGGCTGCAGTTGGAGGGAAGGCAATGAGCGAGCGAGTATTTCAAAGCCATAAATGCTACTCCTTAATTCTCTGTCTTTTGCAATTCAGAACAATCGGACACAAAGACCACATCAAAAAAGCCTCTGCTACACTGGAAACAGCTAGATAAAGACACACCATCAGGTAAGGACAAAATAAAGTGTTTGTAAAGTCTGGACATGTAAACTCTCAAGCTAAATAATGTTTTTTGATGTTTTCTTTTCAAGTTGGGAACAGGTAAGTGAAATCTTGGCTTCACAGAAGTCAATGGTGACCTTCCACGGCAAACTGACTTATTTATGAGTTCAAGGTTTCACTCCTGGAAGTAATAAAGACAGTGGACAACTGAACTGAATTCCTGAGACTTGTGTATTAAAACTGTTTAACAGTCTTCAACACAGCACAGAAGAAAAGCACTCAAGTTTCATGGAAGACCAAAAAATTTAACTGGAGGCGAAAAAGTGCCATGAGAATAATGCTAGAAGGAACAAAACTAAAGAGACTATTACAATATCAGTTGTATTAGTTAAAGATGTTGGTTTGGTAATTTTTTTTAAAATCAATTCTGTATTTAGTCAACCCATAACTCAGTCCCAAAATATGTTTTTATAGGTATCATGGTTATCAACATGTATCTTCAGAGCAGAATGAGTACACACGAGAACATCTGCTCACTGACATCAAAATAGATCCTGCCCTTTGGAACCAAGGAAGACCTCACTTGTCTGTTGAAGTAAAAGGCAGTAAAGCAACAAAAATGTGGAGGTACAACTACTCTTCACCAAAAATCACCCACAGACCCGCTCTTTACCAGGCTAGTGGCAGAGTCTTAACACATCTCTTCATTTTACTAGATAGGTAGGAATTGAGTTTTCTTTCATGATTCCCATTCAGTTTTTCTTTGCCTTTTAAGAGATTTTGAAGCTACTTAACTAATGTTGTAACTGTTTTTCTTTTTCTGCCTTTACTGATTCTGTATTTGCAGACCTTTTAACTGTATTCCACATTCGTAACCACGTAAAAAAACTCCTCTGTGCTAATATTTACAACTAGAAGTATGGGAGTAGGACCAAAACAATTTCGTGCAATAACCAGTATCTTACTCTGTACATCACTAACAAGGGATTTTCTCACTTTCATCTGAACAGAAGTGTGCCAGATCTTTTAGTGGCATCTCCAGAGCTGCCAAGAGAACTGCCTGCGGAGTCCATCAAAGAGCCAGATGTCCCTCCAGGGAAAACCGTCTTCCACAACATGCTGGATTACTGTGATCTCCAACCAACAGTGGAAATAGAGGAATGCTGCCAGAAAGGGAGGGCATATGGCATACTACTAGTTCTCTAATTTTAAAATTACAGAAAAATTCAAGGAGGGAGAAGTATGAGAAAGGTAAAAAAGCACTTTATGAAGGAAAAATCTGCCTCAAAATATTCTCCAAAGCTACAAGAATAAAGTCCATGAAGAAAAGTAACAGTTCTGGCAGACAGCATCATTTCTTTCATGCCTCACTATCAATGAAACCAGCAGCTAAAGCTACAGAACAAATGCAGACACTGAGCACGGGTTGACAAATACAGAAACAAACCCTAAAAAGAATTACAAACTTATTTCTTAAATGTAGGTTGAACAGGTGTTAATTCTTAGACATAGTTCACTCTGCAGTTAAAAGTGGCACACAGGAAAAATTACTCTGGTGCCATGAAGATGTTAATCTGGGGAGTTGTTGATCCCTGCACAGCAGTTACCCCTCCACGTGCACTTAGAGATAACCTGTGCGAGGAGTCATCAGCTCTCAAATGTATGGAAAAATGTATTAGGATAAAAATTTTAAAAATGCATAGGATTTTAGATAAATTTTTTTTTATTTTCAATACCAAGACAAATTACAGAGACCTGTTACAGTCTTACTCATATAAATTCCTGTAGTTACTTTTTATTTTTATACTGGTAGGAAAACTTTGGAAAAGTTTCCTCCTAATATGAGGCCCTTTGGCACATGGTGCCCTCTATGCTTCTTGCAAGGGAGGTTTTAACAGGAAGGTTGCACTGGAGATGTTTTCTGCTTTATCACCTCAGCCTAAAGTCCTCCTTAAAAAGCAGCAGCAGCAGCAGAAAAATCTGACAACTCCTTCTAAACAACCTGTTCTCTTCCAGTCTGAACTGGCATTCAGTACACAACCAGGATGATTTTGGGCCAAAAAAGCATAATTTATTTATGGCCAGATAATTCACGAAGTTAACCCTACTTGAAGAAACTTTAACACTTCAGAAATGGGTTCAAAAAAATGTACCTTCATTGTTGAACACGAAGAAAACAATTATGAGTATTAAATATGCAAGATTTCTGATTATTTTTAATAATGATTATATACTGTGCAAAGTCAACATAAGACTCATTAAAATGTTAATGTAAAAATACCATTTTTCTATTGGGTATTTACATTTTTAAAAGAATAAAAGCTGAGATCCTGAATTGGCATATTCAAATAAGGCCTCCACAGTCTCCATAATACAGTTATTGCCTTACCCACTGGTAAAGTGGTAACTGTTGCCTCAAACACAAGGGGGAACGAGCAACAGATAAAAGGCATGTTTTAAAGATGGATAAAGCAGCCAAATTCAAATTAGAAAGGAATGTAATACACGATTTGCTAAGGAATATCCAAAGCTTGCTACAAGTAGATTTAATAACAGCCTGGATAAGAACAGAGTGTGTGTTCAATTACTTTACAGATGTTAGTAAAGTGGGAGGAGCTACAAGCATATTGGAAGTCAGTCAGAGAATTCAGATTAATCTTCACAAATCAAAGACTCATCCTGACAGGCAAAATGCAACTCCATAGGGTCAATGAAGGTCTCCAAATAGGAAGAACAACTGCACAAATACACCATAAGGACCAAGCAGTAAGAGAATACGACCAGATCCTTTCTCAAAACAGTCCAACAAGTCTGTCTTTATACCTTTTCTGCCTTCAGAACAGGACACTTCTTTGGCACAGGACACTACAGAGTTTTATTTCACCTTTTCTGCTCAAGAAGCTTAATCAGATAGGCTGGAGCTTGAGAACAGTGGGACAGAACTTTCTTTGGGAATTGGTTTTATAGTGGGGACTTAAAACATGCTTACAAATGTATCAGTTTAATTCCTGTGCTTTTAATACTGCTTTTTTTTTCAGATGACCTTAAAACATTGTTATAGGCATATAAACTGATGCACTGAAAACCTCTCTGATAACATCAGAGAGGCTGCTTTCTATTTATAGTTGAATGTTATAGACATCCATATCTTACTAATCAGGACCAGATCAAAATGCCTTCTCTGCTGATTTTTATTTTCCAAATTTGGACATTTTTAGATTACTAATATGAAATTACCTTGAAGCACATAAATATTTAAGCGGGGATAGTTTACCTTTTCTGGTGGGTGTATAATAAACAGTTTAACCATCATCTATATACAGGCTGTTTTGTTCTCTATCTAAAGAGACAATCACCTTTTATCCTTTTCCTTTTTTAGTTCGTTTCAGTGCTATTAGGAAACTATTCACAAGTGCAACCCCAAACAATACTATGCGGTAATTATGACTAAATGACAAAGAGATGCGAACAATTACTGAGCCCATTTTGAAACCCTACACTAATAAAGTCATTAGATGCTGCCCTTGCCAGGAGCCTTCTAAAAGCTTCTGAAGTTACAAGAACACATGGCATTGTTCGTTAGGACAATTGCTGCTGGCAGAATGAAAACCTTGAGTTAAACCATGCTGCAAATTGATCTTGACATTCTGTTAAGACCGCCACTAAAATCAAAAGCAAAGGAGAAAAGGAGAAAATGAGCGGGTGGGATGTAATCGTGGAACAGAAGGGTTCCTTCCTCACCTTCTTTCCTCTTCCTCCTCAAAACAAGCCATACAGAAAATGACAAACTCGCTTGGTGTTTGAGAACCTTTATTTTTAAAACATTAATTAGACTTTTGACCTGTTTTTATTGACTGGCACTGTACTGCTATTAAAGTAAATTAAATAAAATATTGCAGAATACAATGGAAAAGGTTTTCACACCGTTCTGTGAAACCCGTTAGGGATTTAGTGCCTAAAGAACACATCCAACAGTTCTGCAAGCAACATATACAGAATCTGCGGTCACTCCTGAAGAGACAGTGAGAAATTAACTCACCACATCCAGCTCTCAGAGACCCCACACCTGCAATATATTTGCTGAAGGATCAAATGGGATTGGGGAGCTGGAGTAATATGGTCAACTGGTCTTCATCCAGGCATGCATCATTCAGTAGGTTAGTATTAAGGGTCAGCAACTGTGAATATGGCTAATTACTTGATGACGGAAATTGCAGGTGAAGACAACCTGCTGCTGAGAAGAGCTTTAGTGAATTAATTCTTTCCTAAGCTTAAGCAAAGTGAAAAACTATCGTCTGAACATAAAAACTAACAAGTACCTGTCATCAGAGCTGAGAAAAGTTGGCAACGCCTTGAAATCCGGCGCCCAAGGGCAATGATATCAAAAGCAAAAAAGCTGCTACAGACATTCGAGTCACTGTCTTACAGTTTTGGCTTTGCTTTGCTTGGTAAACACTATGTATGCTGGAAATCTCTTAATATTATCCATGATCTATGTTTGTAGATGTTATGTGTACAACGTTAGGTGTAAGGCATGTACAGGTACATATGTATGGATATATATATTACTATATATCTTTCATAGTAATATATATATCCATACATATCTTTCCTGGATACAAATATCCAGTGGAATTTAACTAGATCTTAAGTAAAAGATATACATGTAGCTTTGTGGCTTTTTTTCCTCCTTTGATCATGAATAACAAATTACAAGAATATTCCAAACATATGCTCACTAAAGTCTAAACTAAAGTCTACGCTACAGGGGATAAAGCTTTCATGTAGGTTCCTTAACAGTATTACAAAAAACAGGAAGGCTAATTCTTTTATTATATTAATTTGTCCCCTTTATTATGATTAATGAAAAGATTAATAATCACAGGAGTTACTCAGTGCTCCCTTTCCTGCAAACCTTATGTCAGAGGCAATTAAAACTTGTGGAAGCCAAAACAATACTTCCTCTTAACTGTATTAACTAGAGTTCTTATTCATTTTGACAAAGTAACAGTCCTGAGTGGCTGCAGTCTGAATTATTTAAAAATCTGATTCCCCAAGTCATAACTCTTATGTTCTTGCAGTACTGCTAACAGGTACCTGGTATTTGCACACAGTGCTTGACTTCTAGTCCTGCCTACAGAACTCTCTTCACTGTGTTGGAATGGGTGTTGAAGATTGAAAGATTCCAGATGAAAAGCGCTTGTGTATGGCAATGCAGGATTCAAAGCTATAGGATTCATTCCTATATCAGTATCAGCCAAGAAACACATTAAAATGGGAAAATGACAAGATTTTGGAGCTGGTTTTGTTCTACGGTGTTCGGGATAGACACCCATTTCATTAATGAGAAAAATGGAAACATCTATTAGGACTAGTTTGGGAATAAAATGACATCTATAGCTCACAATATTTAGAAGATTTTTTTGGCTTATATGAGGAAAGTCTTTATATCTGTTTGAACTTATTTATGCCATGGTACAGTACTGAAAACATGCCTTTTACTACTGACATTGAGGCATCCTTATTGACTGCTGTAAATCAAGTGGACCTGATTCCTCTGCCATCCTACCCTGGTTTTTCCAGCTATTTTACAATGCAATTGTAAGAGCACAAATGAACTGCTCTTGGTCTACACCAGCACGCAAAATGCAGTTCCTTCTGCTGTTGCTCTTGTCTTCTCACCATTCAAATAAAAAGCTACATTTAACTGTATTCATAGGGATACAAAACAGAATGGGCTCCAAGACCACTGTCACTGTGTCACATCATGAAGGGCAGTAATTAAACAGAGGGACTCAGTATTTATTTATGGGAATGCCCACAGTGCACTGGCACTTTCCAAAGGGAGAAGGAAGCATCATGCCCCCTCTGAAGAAATCACAGTCCAAGGAGCAGGATGTGACACTAAACACAACAGAGAAATTATTCTAATTTGAGCCAGCATGCCTTGTTTACCCCTCACTATTTTTTGACCTCACTGTTAATATGACAGTTTCTTTGTTGTTGTTAATAGAAAGCAAAAAAATGAAGGTTTAAAAACCCTATCGTCCAGCACAATCGGTGAGTAGGTTCACTGAGAATAGCTATAAAGCCTTAAACAAGCCCTTTATTTTGTGTTTTAAGAAGTGTCATAAGGAGTTAATAGGACACAGCTGTACAGGCTCTTTCTAACAAGCAGCTTCTGTCGCTTTGGTCACCACAGGTGTCTGTGTAACCTGCAAACTCTTATTACTAGTGTATCAAAGTTGTGCTACTTAATAGATTTCTTTAGTAAAACACAACAAAGCAATTACATGGCTGTTGATTGTCAGTCATAAAAAAACCCTCAAACACAGTTTTTCAAAAGAAACTACACTGCAATTTTTTGTCATTGTAAAATAAAAGAAACTAGAGAATTAAATAGAGGAGCAGACAATAGAACAGCAGGTAGTCAACTGAACTTAGCCACTACAGATGGTTTAGAAATAGTGTTTCCTTCTACACCAACTTGTGGGATAAAAGAAAAGGAGGAGGCTCCTTACTGCCCATGAATGGCAATACCAAAAGACTTAAGCAACTTCCCAGTCTATGTATTTGGTCCCATGAAAGAACCTAGATGTTTCTTTTTCCTCTCTTGTTTCTTTTTTAGAAAGTTTTTATCTGTTTTTGCAACTGCTTTTTCCCATAATCTTTTACTCTTCTCTAGAATAACTTAAACTAGAAACATTGCTGCTGATCCCTCCAATGACAAAACACAGAAATTCAAGTGAGGAATTCCTGAGAAACCCAAGCATCATTTAAAAAGTGCATTAGAAAAAGAGATTGTTCTGTTCTCCAAGCTCACTTTCAGCAAAGAAATATTAACTATAATTTACATAGTTAAGAACAAGAATGTATTAATGCTCTATTCTAGAACTCCACAAGAGACAGAAACATAAATGTATCATTTTAATTGTTTGATAATCACTGGAATTGTGTAAAGAAGTGGCAACCTTATTCCAGCCCAAATTACTGTTGCATCTTTTGGCTAAAAGTTAGAATAACTCTAATTATAATAACATACGCAAGACATTATCCTGGCAAGACTCGGTCATCTTCTGGGTAAATAAAAGTGATGAAATAAGGTCCAAGTTAAAAAAACCAAACAAGTCTGATTTATAAATGTAATAATAATAATAATAAAATAATTATTTTCAGCAGATTCTGATCAACTGGTAACTAAGAGAGAGGTCTTAGTATAACAGTAAGAAAATTTGTTGGTAACACACAAAAGGTGCAGAAGGAAGTGGAATCTACAGTTTTCATATCTTTACCCATCAGTGAGATGATGGCCTAAGACACAGGATAGCTTCTATTCTATTAAATCCAAAATATCTGAACATTACCAAAGGAATGTTCTGTAAGAAAACTGTAGTTCAAAAAAGTTCATATGAATTACAAGCTTTTAATTCTTTGCATAATCTGTTTTTAATACTAATTTATCACATGAATGTAATTTTTAAAATATGATTTTCATTAACGACAATAGTTATTATCCCAGACAGCTCTCATGCAGTTACACCAACATACACACAGTTAGTGTCATACAATATTATGGCACTGCAATGCAAAACTGTGAAGGCACATTCCTAGAACTGTGTTTGAAAATAAACTCAAAACCAAAAGGATGTAATTTCTTCTAATATTTTTTTCCTGCACAGGAACAAGAAGTCACTTTGCAACGCAAACAAGGCCAACCCAATTCTCAGTGAACATCACTCAGCAAAGCTTCACTGATCAGCTGAGCATGAAGTTTTTAGTTTAAAAAGATATCAAGCAACAAAAGATTTGATAGCCAGAGATAAGGGTCTTCCTCGAGAGAAAAGCTGCTCCACTCACAGTTCAAAGAATCTTACCTTGCTCTGTTTGCTTCTTTTGTCATGTCCCATGCCCAGGTTATGAAGTTCTGACTCAGGTAAGAGACAATAGATTCAGCACAAAGCATTTGTGAGCAGAAGACGTTGGTTAGTACACTTTCATCGTGGTGGAGGTAGATAGCAAGAAGCTTTCTCTGGAAAAAACATGATCAGAGATGAGTGAAAACTTCCTCAGGCTATTCAGCTATTTAAAATTGCTGCTGCAGATTCGTGTGTTAGCACACCCAGTGGAGTTTACCAAGGGTAAGAAGTATCTCAATGTGTACACATAGGGGAAAAAACCCAGCAGATTCTAAGTCAAATGGTCCGTCCCTCCAAAACCTTAAATATTCTCAATGCTTCCCAATATTTTATTTCAGATACCAAAACACAATACATTATATGCTTAGAATATGAAAATGGCAACATTTGATGAAAACCAAAAACCTTATTAACAGAGTTATCTTAAGAAATGGGTGAACTTTTTTGGCTTGTTGCCCAATAAAGATAACATTTGGAACAATTCCCCGAGCAAGGAACACGTCTCCTGATAGAACAGCATCTATGACATAAAATTATTATAAATAACCTGAAAAAATGACAGTGTATCACTACCTCTGCAGCCAAATAAAGAGGCAAATGAGTAAGAACACAGCTGCCCACAGACCCCAAACTTGCAAAGTGATATGCTGGATGTTCTGGCAGCTCTCCATCCAGCCATATGAGGTGGGGAGGCTTCACTGCCAGCAGCACTGAGCTGTGCTGTGTCCCCATAATAATCTCAGATCAAAACGTGGTCTCAACTAAAAGCCAGTCTATGTGTATGCAAATCTAGAAAGCAGGCTGCAAAAATACAAGGAAGCTATGATCTAGTTAAGGACCTGTATCTGATATTCAATGAATTATAAATATAATTCAGAAAATTACAGTTTTCCATTCCCCCATACCCATATATATATTACTTACTTTATTTTAAAATACTACTTGAACATATTTGCTAAGATGATATGGTAAATGTTATTTTCAGACTTTTATTTAAAGTAATTTCAAATCTCTTCATCAGTAGTAACACTGAACCCTAGATATTGGTGTGTATTGATACAGCAAGACATAGGATGCGATTTTGAGACAAGCTGTCTTTGTAAAAAAAAACCTGTATGGCTCTCATCTCATACACTGGCTTTGGACAAAATTTAATGACTGTTTATAAAAGGAAGAATACATTTGAACATTAGACTTTGGGAAAGGGATTAGTATTTGCATTAATGTTTGTCTAATTTAATTTAAATGTTCTTCAGAACCACGTACACATGTGCCAGGAAGGACCATTAATAAGCCCAACATGCAGAGATCCATATAAGTGCAGCCAACAATGTTGACTGAAACTAAACTTGAAAATCCAGGGCACTGATGCACAATATCATGCAATAAAACAGCATTTCTGTGGTGATATTTAATTTAAAAAGAAGAAAGAGGCAGGGGAAGATCAGGCACTGTCTGTTTTTGAGGATCAGCCGTTCTGCATTTCAAAGCGTCGATCCCTGCAATATCCAGGTTACTGTGCTAGAATCTCGACTATTATATAGCAGTTGTAAGAGAGGGAGGGCAAAGATGTGTTTACTCAGTGATTAGGGCCTTAGAATAAGCCTCTAGCTCCTAGAGAGACAGCTCACCACTTATTCATTTGGACCAATTCACAAAGCCTAGAAAGATTAAACATCCATGCTGAGAAGACAAGCGAATGCAGACGGTGAAAAAGAAATAAAAATTCTTTAAAAACTCTGAGATGACTTCATTATTTTTTCCACAAGGAAACTTTAGGAAAGTGTTTAGTTAGAGAAAAACCCACATTGACCTCTCTCTAAACCCTTAATCTTTCCTTTGTGGTGGCACTGCTTTGTGGTAAGCGGATGGCTTTGCTCTCCTCTTTTCACTGGGAGCAGACAGAAAAAAAGGCTCTTGAGAAACACTTTTACTTCCAAAGAAACAACCCCATGAAACTGTTAAATATGAGATTCCATACAACAGAATGTTTCAAAATATGTACAGTTTTAGGCTTAAAGATTTAGGGACAAATTTCAGTAAACAGAACAGGCACAAACACAATGGAGGTTTACACTGAGCTACTTCCCAAGGCAATGTAATTTTTGTTGCATCAACAAATCTCACCGTGCAAAGACTAAACTGCATCACATATAAAAGACTGTACTTGAGCCTGATAATTCTTCCCAAATGTTAAGGGCAGCATAGGCACATTGCTATGACTAATGCAAAGAGGTAGCAGGCGGAACTGAAGTGCTGAAATTTGATTTTGAAGAATCTTAGTGGAAGCCACGGGTATTTCCTCCTTAGAAAAATGCATTATTACAAAAGGCTCACAGCCTGGAGTTTGTTGGTTTTGCTGTTGTTGTGCAGGTTTGGTTTTGTGTTTGTTTATTTTACTACCCCATGGTAGCATATATTTAAAAGCAAGTTTTGGTTGTGTTTATTTCAAGCCTTTGAAAAATCAGAGTAAATTCTAGGATTCTATGATGACTAATACTGGGGGTTTTTCAGTCAATACTATTAAAATAGGCTTACAAAACTGTTGAACAGTCTTGAACTCCATAAAAGAAGCCTACTAATGGAGCACTAGACTGTCCTGTGTTGGATTTCTCAAAAATATGACTCACAAGTTATACACTTTGCATGAAAAACCAAGAAAAAAAAATCCGACGGGGAAGAACTTTTACTAGTCCCTACGAAGGTATGGAATACCAAAAAGGTTGTAAGTACTGAATACCTGATGGACTTCCAAAGGCCTTAGGACTTCAGGAACTTAAACCACCAAGGGATGTGTTTTTCAGAGTATGTGCATGCTGAAGACCAGGCAGTCATACGCTGCAATTTTCAGAAGGGGCCTGAATTTACAAACATGCTCAGGAGTGTCAGTCTCATCAATGTCAGTAAGACTTCAGGTCCTAAAAGCTTGAACTCTAAGCTCCAGGTTTCATGTTCCTTCAAAGGAAAAAGGGCCACAAGAAAGAGATCCTAACTGTTTTCAGCATCTTTACTATATAAATACGTTAAAAAATCCAGATCTCAGGCATTTTTTCTGCAACCTCTGTTGTATTCAGGCTGCATGAGACAGTCAGCAGTGCTGCTGCTCCTTTGCTCCACCACCACTGTGTTTGCAGTGAAGCACTGCAGACCTCTCCTGCCTGATTTGGATCTGTTGATGGAATATTCCTGGAACACTGGAAGGAAATGTGGGCTGTAGATGGATGCTGCACTGTAGCAGGGCAGCCCACGGAGAGACAAGGTGTTCCTGGCTGTAGCCTGGCACCACAGAACCTCTCTGCCAAGTCATCCAAAGTACAGCAGACTCCTGCTCCTTTCAGAAAAGTTAATGCACTTTGTACAGAATTAGAAGAAATGAAGGAAAAGTTGTCACTGAGGCAAAAAAGAAACATAGACTTTCATGAGGTGATTAAATTGATATCACTGGGTAATGGGATTTCCAAGCTTCTCAGCCAGCTTGGTATAATTTAGATGCCTCAGAAGAATATGAACTTGGATGGGAATAGCAACACAGTCATAAGGGTCAGCAAAACCTGAATGGCTATCTTTGAATCTCAGGTTTATAAGCTCAAGTAATGACTGAGACAAAAATGTTCATGATGTAACAACAACTGCCAGGGGCATGAATGTTATCTCAAGGTGGCAGGCTAACAAATCAAGACCTTAATGTTTTCCTGAGTTTTATGCTGTGAGAGCTAATTCAAATAAACAAATTTGCAAGTCTTTAAACCTTTGAAGTGCACAATGTGATCCACCTGTCTAAGTGGATCCTGGAGATCACAGGATCAGCTACCCTATCACACACAATTCTTTTCTCCCTAAGCAGACTGCAAACCTTCTCTAACACCGAAGCAATACACCTCTGAATTTACTCCACTTTGAAAAAGGATCAAAGTAGGAATAGGGCAGATGGAAATTCATAGGAAGCCTTGTCTGTGTATTACACATAACAGAGCAAAACCTGCTGAAGAGAAGCATTGTTTAATTCCCCTGCACCAATCAAAGGAAAGGAGACAGAAACCCAAGAGAGAACAAGGGGCACTAACCAGTCTCTAACCTTATAGAAGTGGATCTGAAATAAATTGCACCCCCATAGGTTCCTAAAATTGGAGATGATCCATGCAACCTTCTGATCTCATATTTTGTATTACACATGGCATAAAATGTCTTTAAACTAATTCCTAATTTAATCTTTCTGTAATTTTACCTTTCAGTAAAACATCTAATCTCAAAAATCCATCAGTGATGAAGAATCCATAGGAACCATGGTAAGGTGTTCAAACCACTCTCCCAGGTAAAGGTGTGTTTTAAAGCTTGATTTAGCCTACTTTCATCTTCCAGCTATTTGATCCTATTATACTGTTGTATCTCTATTTCAATCAATTGCACTTGTAGTGATATCTTACATAATGCAAACAGAATTCAGTAATTAACACCAAACTCAAATAAGATCTATAAATCACAAGGACTGAAGGAAGAGGAAATGTAGAGTGTGGCAGACAATTTAAAAAAACCTGCTATTATTTAATATCAAATACAGAGGATGCTGAAGAGAGACCCATACCCAGGAGCAACCCTTCAGATGAAGCTATTCTTCAGATATGAAGAATAAAGGGTGTGTAGGCACACATAACTAGGCTGTTATGTTGTAGCAAAGATTTCGAAACAATAATCATCCACTAGTTCAGAAATAAACTGTGGAATGAAAGGCCAGAACTGCTAACACGTATCAGGCAAGACTGAAAAGAAAATGCAGGTGACTAACACGGGACTTAATTGGAGCATATGTACTGACATCTACCATAGTGTAGGTGCTTCCCTCTTCCTGAAAACCCAGTTACACTCCTCTATCTATCCTCCAGTTTCAACCAGCCCATGTAGATTAAGGTGATTTATGTTTAATCAGAATTGGTAAAGTGGTAATTTCTCCACCTGTAATCTGTAGTAATTTCAGTATACTTAATTAGCTGAAATAAGGGACACTTTTCTGAGTTACACAGATAAAAATAATACTATAGAAAGCCCCGTATGAAGGAAAATTCTGCTACTACTAAGGGAAAAAAAAAAGCAAAAAAAGAGCTTTTATTTGAACATGGCAAATCATGGAAGGAGCATACGTTCTTCTAGGTTTTCAGGAAATAAAGAACTCATATGTGAGAGGGATGGTGCTGCCACTAAATTGAACCTAAAAGACAGAACTCAAGGAGAAGAAAAACACGGTTCATTTTCTGCCATGCAGGAATATATATTGAGGTGACAATACCAATCTGTGCTAAGAGAGATGTTTCACATATTTATTAAAAGTCAGTGGACAGAAAGGTTGAGAGAGGAGCAGGAGGTGAGCTGACAGAGGTATATAAAGAAAAGAGCTGAAAAGGCAGAGGTAATGTCTTTATTCTTTCTCATAATAAAAGAGTAGCAACCACCTATAAAATGAAAAGGCAAAAAAGCTCCAGTAAAAGAAAATACTTCAGTATTATTCATATATATAGTTCAGTGAGATTCAATATAGCCATTAAGATCCAGTATGAATAACAACACTACCCTAAGTTAAGATAAACCCCCTGATGTCTCAAAGCACCAGACACCCACAAACTGCTTTCAGGCACAAGGAAGTCTCCCCCAAACATCTTTTTAAAACATGCTCATTAAAAAATTTCTTCCATGGCATTGGTGTAGGAATACCTGTGGCACTGTAGCTACTTGAGCAAGAGTAAGATCGTTCTTCAGAAATTGATGTAGAGAAATGCTGGTTTCTAATTGGTACAATAGGTAGAGGGTAAGACTTCCACAAAAAACCAGCTTATTTGTTAATTTATTAAACCTCTGTCTCACTTTCTCTTCCTGACCCAATTAAAAAAAATATAAGGAAAATATTTTCTTGCTTTATATATATGTACAATAAGCCTTGGAAATGAACACACAATGCCCTTTAACTATCAGGTTGCAGGAGATACCTGGGATTTCATTACCAGGGACTCTGGTTGTTAAAGGCAAAGCTCTGTATCTTTGGTATTATATTTTTGTGCTAAAGAGAGATACAGGTTTTAAAGCAGGGCTACATTTGATCTCATTCCATCTCTCCTACCAAAAACTGGCACTGCTGTGGGAGCAGCTGCTCTAAAGGGAAAAAGATACCCATCATTTAAGTTAATTTTCACTGTCTAATGACTCAAACACACAGGTAACAAACACCTAAATTTTTTTTACATGGTATTTTTTTCAAATAACATTTTCTTAAATAACTGTGAATTATCATCCTTTCTAATGAAAAGACATTGAGATTTAACAGAATTATCTATTTTCTTAAAAACAATTTTAACTCATATTCTGCATTCAAAACATATGTTCTGACGTAAGTTAATTTTCTTAAAATAGCCCAAATCAAAATATTCCTGAAAAAAAAAGCTTCAAGTTTATATATAATGGGTTTTGAGGGGAAAAAGTATCCACAGTATAGATTTGAAACAGAGCTGATGGCTCTCTCACTAGACCTGAACTGTAGAGTGCACCTTCTGCTCTGGACAGCATTGAGAATTTGTCAAGAAAAGGCTAAGATCTTTGAGCACTCAAGCTGCCAAGTGCTCTCAAATTAAATCAGTTTGAAGCGGTTTTCATTAAGATGGATTGAGTGTGGCATCGTGAGAAACACTCTATCAAATGTAGTGTTTTACTTAGTGATTAAGTATATACCAGTTGATGAAGCTGCCCAAATCCTTCGTAATCCCACCACTCCAATAAACATTTAATGAGTATATAAGTTCAAAAAGCCTAGTAGAGGATTTAAACCTTCAATCTTGTTTTTATTTACTCTTGGAACTCAATTTCTCACTTCAAGTGAAGAATGCTGGTGCCTGAAGCTCATCTGTTGCCCTGGTAAAATTAAGTGCCCTCCATAGTATAAATTAGAAGACAAGACATACGGGTTGCAATTTCTCCTAAGCTTTTTTTTTTAATACTGATATACATATTTAATTATTTTATGAAATGCAATTATAAAAATATAAAATAATGTATCCCTTTCCTCAATTATGCATTCCAGGAGGCAGTACAGAAAAAATTACTTTGTAACAGGAAAAAGCAGTGAAAATAAATGGTATTTACACATTCTCATATCTTTGTTTAAAGTCAGAATGTTACAATAAAAATAATGCCATTCTGTAGGGTAGGTGGGAGGGAGACCTTTCAAAAATGTTATTCAGAAAAAAACCACGCAATCCAAACAACAAAAACAAAAAAATACTTTCCTAAATATACAAATACATAACTTTATCATGATGAGGATCTGGTCTGAACACATCTCAAAATATTAGAAATGTAAGGTGACATGAACTTCAGATGTGTTGTGTAAGTAGTATAGGAAGTACTTTGAGTACTAAAAACCTAAGCAACTGCACTGCATTAATATCAGGTTTATAGAGATCAAACTATTTATGTAAGTTCTTAATGGGCTTTTGTCCATTATTACATTGATACACTGCCAATTATTTGTGATTAAATGATACAAAGGGAACTTCCCAATTCAAACCTTTTCCTTGTTGAATTCATATGATTTTTTTTCTAAACATGCATTAAGGTCCACTTTAACAAATTATTATAAATTAATACTTTTCCACTGAATTACTAGGTATACATTTATGCTCTGAAATCTGTGCAAAGACATGAAAATATTGACTAAACTTTGAGTGTTAAGTATGTGTTAACTTCAGTTATACTGTATGGATCCATAACACTGCACACTTATCAGAACAGCCCCTAAAATAACATAGTTCCCCCTCCAATATGAATAACTACAGGAAGCCATAACATTCTTCATTTTAAAACTGAACATCTACCAAGAAAACAAAAGTAAATTTAAACAGCACGATTTTCTTGTTTGTGTTTCAGCTTTATCTGTGCTTAATTATGCAGGGTTTTGGGTTTCTCCTTAGTAAATCAAGTCACCAAAACTTAAATAAACTATCCCCATTCTAATTTTATTAAAATACTGATTTTAAAACTGTGCACGGAATAACAGAAACTTGAGATGCCTAGTTGGATGTACAGAAAAACTAAATAACCAAACCTTCGGTACTGGAACTTACTTGGCAGATAATGGCTGTACAAAGAAAGAAAAAAAAGCACACTGTATTTCAGAGACCTTTCAATTTAAATTTACAATTTCATTAGCCATTCTTCAAAGGAGTTACCAACATGCAACACTGAACTTGTCAACCACAAGACTCGCAGGCAGTGTTATCTGGTGCTAGGACACCATTATTTCAGGAAGAATAGTGAAGGGGGGAAGAAAAAGAGTAACTTTAACAACTAAAGGACTCCAATAAAAATACAGCCCGAATGATTAACTTCAACAACCCCCAAGGTAAGTATTTTAGTCAGTCAATTGAATTAGTACAACCTTTCCCAAACAATAAACCCAAGATAACTCAAAAATGTAGTTCAGCTTTTTAAAAAATAAAGATGAAACACTTAAGGTGATTTTCATTTCCCCACTATATTAGATAAAGTAGTTTTAATACACACTTACATCTCTAGCTTTCCCATAGAAGGCTTCTTGAAAAGCAGCCTCTAATGATCCAATAAAATAAACAGGATGGCAGTCACCATATCTATTTGAGACAAAATTTCCAATTAATGGATTAATTACGAAAATAAGTAATTTCAATATTCTACCACTTCACATATTCTGTAAATATAATGCACTGGTTAAATCTTTAGAAAGATGAAGTATTACACTTCTAAAGGACAGAAGGGAAATATTTAGAAGCCAACATTCAAAAGCTCAAAGTAACAAACTATTACGTTACAAATTTTATCATAAAAACCTTCTATTCGCACACTGTAAGTTCTATACAATTTTCTACACAATTTCCAATCACAATTTATTTCCTCTCATTAAAGGTTAACTGATGGCTATTCTTGCATTACACTTTAATGCATCTCACATACATAACATCATCACAGAGGAGTGAAAACAGAAGGCATATAAATTTTGCATTACTTTGCAGCTTCTACCTGTTCAGTGAAACATGGCAACTGTTTAGCAATATATGATTTGGTACTAAAAAGTTTTAAAAAACCAGCACTTCTATGTTTTTTAAAAATAGATATTTACCCAACAACTTCATTATTGTGAAAACTCTTAATGTAACTCTATATATTTTTCAATATTAATAATTTTCATCTTTTCTGTTCCTGTGTATAATAAAATTATTATACATAATCAGAGTCCTTATCATTCTTATGACCTTTACATAATTAAGTAATGATACTAATTAATAGCAAAATAAATAAGGCAAGAATCTGTCACTCTAACTTGGAGTGAGAAATAATTTTATTTCAGAAGCAGCTCTGACAAAGTTCAAATTAAAATAAATTACATTAGGATGTATAAATATGCTATAATCCCACATGAAAATATGTGCATTTGGTTTATTTTTATTATTTACTAAATTTAACTTAGTTTGTAACAAGAATTGCACAGTTAATAGACTAAGGTTACCTTGAAGAAAACTCCGCTGTAAATTGTAATAAGGCATCTCCTTCATTTTCAGCATTTTCTGGCACTTAAAAAAATGAAAAATATAAATTAAATGCATCCTTATGGAAGCAGGTTGTAATATGCAAACTCAGTTGCTTCATAGACATTTCATGTTGCCACCTTACTTGAAGTGGTTACCAACTGACCATATAAATTTAATGAAAGACTATAGACTATGAACCTTTGGAAAGACATGAAATTTCCAGAGGGTCTCATGAATATATTCAGGTTTTCCAAACAGTAAAATCCTCAGGTCCAGTGTAATGTGATATATCACTTGTTCTGAGCTAACACTGTGGACATACTTTAATATATTAAAATGAAAGGACTGGCTTGAAAGGCTTGACCCACTATATTGTGAGTTGCCAACTATGTCTGCAGTGTTTTCATTTGATACAGTCATTAGACATGATACTCAAACAATTCTAACATTCCTGTCAAAAGATACTTTCCTATTTCTTGTTCTGCAGACTCATCACACCTCTCTGCCTTCACTACTGCTGTACAAAGACCAGTTAATTGCAAATTAACTGTCAACTCTTACTCATTGGCGATTTCCTCAAGGCAGATGATGCTACTCCAAACATTTCTCCATCATCAACTCCAAACTCTGTAGCATCTTCAAAGTCATCTCCATCACTATCACTAACCATATGAACGTCAGTGCATTGCTATATAAAAAAAACCCAACAAAATCCATGGTAAGCTTCTATTACAGACATCATCTTCAGTGAAACACACAATACATATACAGGGAAAAATACTTACGCATTTCTACAAAAACACAATAAACTGCATTTTATTTTACTATTTTATACAGCATTATCACCCTGCTTTTTATAAACAAGATCTAATTTTTAGCAGTAGTCTGGTTGACAGCAGTATTATGTGACAAAACGCATTAGTAAAGAATGAAGGAACTTTCTCTGCATACCCAGAGTTGAGCAAATTTTATCCAAAGTTCATACTGTTTTCCATCTAATGGTACTACAGTTGGTGTAACTGCATAAGAAAGAATGAGAAAAGCCACACAATGGTGGTTTTCACATTGGTATTTGGCATACCAATACAAAGGAGAAATATCAATGTTTTTGTGCGAAGAGCTACGGTCTCATCTCCCTCCCATGAGATCTTTTGGATCTCATGTCCTTTGAAACACAGAACAGCTCAGAAAAACCTTGGTTTCAATAATTCAAACTTAACCTGCTTCTAAATTGACTTCTTTTCATGAACAAGTATTCCAGCTCTGCTTGACCTACAAGTTACAGTGATAGCACACTAGAGAAAACCTACATGAACTGCTGAAGGTGCAGCGAAGGGTATTACGGAACATGGGATTTCAGCTCTACCTGAGTGATCACAAGAGGAGCAAAGAGCTCCAAACACACAGGATCTCTCTCTACAACAGCTACACAAAAAAGACTTCAAATAAAGAACATTTACTAACTAGTCAACAAAAAAAAAATCTACAAGGTGAACAAAGTCAGATCATTTTGGAAGAGTAAAGCAACAATGATACACAGTTATGCTGGTAGATCTCAGGAATAAAAAAATAACCATTTATCTAACCTGCTAAGTTGTTCAGGTATAGCTAGAACAGTGTTGTCTGACCATCCTCTAACTTTTAACAACTACCCAACACCATATATCCAGTCTTGTATCCTGACCATACCTCACAGTTCTCTCTTATGAATATATATTAAATTCATTTTAAGGTACAATAAAGGTAATGGAAATTTTAACCTAAACTAATAATAATTAGGAACAATGAAACAGGAGTTTATACAGTCTGAAAACATCTCATTCTGCTAACACTAAAAATACACGTTTCAACCTTCTATTTAATTTGGAGTATTTTTCAATCTTGCTGTGATTTGATTACTTTTTCTTTTCTTTCTTCAATGAGTCATTTACCCAGTTCCTTACTTTGCCACAATTACGTGCTACAGGAACTGTAAACTGATGGTTTAAAGATGCAATTTTATTGACATAGTTGACAACACAAGGGATGGTGACTACTGCAAAATGAGGTTTCCCTGCTTCTTCCTGGAGTATACTGGTAAAATAAAGATGATGTTCTTACCTCCTCTGACTGCTCCCTCGTTTGTACAGGTGAAGACCTTCTTCCAACTGTAAGTCGATGGCAAGGGAAAGTCAGCCCCGATGCAGCAAGAGTCATCTACAAAACAACAATAATCATTTATTAAAGCCACAGTGTCAACTGAAGGTTGGTTTTTGGGTTTTTTTAAGGTTGTTTTGAGATTTAAACTAAAGGCTGCACTGCAGAAGACTGAATTATTTAAACAAACATAAGGAAAGAAGCCAGAAAAACAACAACAAAAAAACCCAACAGTTAAGTCATCTTGAAAAAAAAAAACTATTTTGAAAGAACAGTTTATCTGCGGACATTGCAACAGACACAATCACATTGGTAACTTAAAAAATACATTTCATCTCCTTTTTGGTCACTATAAATGTCAAGGGTGCATGCCACGTTTCTCATACGGACACACACACAAACCCAACAGTGCTGGCGAAGCTGCAGTCAGCACAGACAGGAGGGATGTTCAGGAACCAGTGCCAACAGAAACAGCACTGGCTCAGAAGCACCTAAGCCCTATCTTGATAATACATGGTTTGATTTTACAATGTGAATAGCTTTTAAATAAAGATAGTTGATTAATTTTTGACAGTGACAAAATACTTGATGCTGTACAATTCTTAGCGAAGTGAAGAACAATAGTTCTGACTGTATGTTTAAAATATTGTTTCTATTGGTTCTTTCAGAAGAAACACAGAGAGGACAGAAAGAGATTTTCTAGATCCTATAAAGCTTATTAGTATTTTTGCAGGGTACAGAATGAAAGACTTACATTATAAGCAGTAAGGTAAAATACATTTCAATCATCCTCAACAAAAATCCAAGAATAAATCATAAACCCTAAATTTCATTTACTGCCATGAGCACTGAAAATACCCCATTTATTTTTTATACGTAATTCAGAATGACTATATCACTTGTCTGCTAGAACTCACAAAGATTTAATTTGCTGCAGGTTGAAGCAGGCTGATTAAGCAGCCTGGTTACCAAATGAATGTTAACCTGTCTGAACTAGCCTACTGTCACATTCTCATAGCAAGGTTAAACAGAAGTTTAGCTGTGTAAAAAGCACAGCAATCGTCTTAAAGGAAGTGAGTTATAATGTTCTGGAGCAAATGAAATATTAAAGATGACATACAGGTCAAGACCAATTACCTATGAAACTCCTGTGACAAGAGCATAAGAACTGCATTCTCTGTAATAATCCACCAGCTCGATTATTATTTTTATAAGCTTTTAAAAATAAACAAAACCAACTGTTTTAAAAGCTGAAACTTTGCCCTGTAGTTACCACACTATATAAAATACTGGTAAAACACACACACCCCCCCATCCCAACCACACACAGACTACAGTTCCCTATCTCACAGCATCAAATACCCCGACAGATGCCTGGAAAGGCTCCTGGTGTCTTTTACGTGCACATTAAAGAGAGAGTGGTAAGATCAAGCAAGCAGTTATTGTGCTGCTTCATCACTTGGCCCAATTGCAGGGTGTTGCAATTCCAATTTGCAACCCTATATTATAGTGTCAAAGCGTCTCTCAAATACGAGCTTACAGCAGAAGGGGTTCGACATCAGAGCTTGTTTCATCCCTCTCTCCAGACAGTTGCTGGAATGTTGGGGGTTTGTGCACATTTCTGTGAGAAATCACCCTCCCCTTCAGCATTTTTGGGAAGTTTTTTGCAAAGGAAAGGCCAGGAGAAATAGCTCTGCCGTCACTTCAAAATAAACTAGCGGCATCAACGTTCTTCTAGAATAAAGGTACCTTCATTCTAAGAAGAATCCTCTCACAAGAACGACTCTTGCACCAGAAAGCTTAAGCTTTATTTCGGAAATCATAAAAACATCAAGTAAAAGATTACTTTCCAGGCAGCTCAGCCTGGTGTCATGGATAGTAAACCTCAACTTTTCCTCGTATTTTGAACACAAGCCAATTTACTGATGGGAACACCCGCTGAAGGGTCTCCGTGCAAGAACTGTAGACCTCAGGCTGTTCTTGGAGAGCTTTTTCTTTCTAAATACTGCACCTGCCTACTCCCAAATGGGGTTGCAGGACGTCAGATAAACAAATCACTGTGTCACAGCCACTTTCCCATGGAAATGGACAAATTCTTTATTCCAACTCCATAACTGAAAATGTTTGTAGCCTGACTACCTGACATTCTCTAACTTATGAACCCATCTGGTTGTGCAAAAACTCAAAAGTCACTAACTTTTCTGAATTTTCTTTTTTTTTTTTCATGAAAATCACCTTTAGGTGGGTACTAGAGCTTTCACATGCACAAGAAAAGACATTGAGAAATGCATATGCAGGACTCGTGCACCAATGATGAGTTAGATATAGGTTATGAAATAAATAATACATTAGAGCAAAAATAAATAAGGTTAGTCTATTTTTCTAGGCAGGAAATGTACACATGTGCAAATCAAATGGTCTCAGAGTTGAAAGGTACACAAGGTGGAAAGTGAAACAGAATCAGAAACAGCCAAAATGACTTGCAAAAAGTAACTCCAGATGATTATTGGAAAGTCAGATCTCTGGTCCATCACTATGTATACACTGCTTGTGCTTGTTGAAAGTTGTTTGGCTTCCTATAGCTTTTTAAGGAGAAGGACAATAAAACTTCAAACATTCCAGGGAGAGTGGCAGCAGGGGAGTCCTTCTAGGAGACAACAGAGACATTGAATGGATTGCTATTGGTATTCAAAAGGTAATGGTACTATCTGGACTAGGAGTGCACAAAGGTTACTTCAAATAGGTTTTAACTACTAAAAGAAAGACCACTACCAAATCTTACAATTTAGAGAGGAAAAAATTACTCTGGTGCTCACTTGTGCTTTCCAACAGTAAGACACTAATATTATTTGTAAATACTCAGTGTAAGATCAATTGTATTTCAATTCCCTGCATTAGAAATTGGGGGATAAACTTAAGCAACATCTTTTCTGATCCAAACATGCAGGATTCTTTGTCAAACTCCCAGATTAACCCAGAAATATTTGCCAAATCTAGAGTGAGACCAGGTGCCTTCAACAATAAACTATTCTGCCTGTTAGAAAGTATTGTTTTTATGTTGAAGGTTCTAGAAATAAAATTCAGAACAATCTAAAAATGCTCTTTTTTCCAGATATTTCATGATACAAATATGTCTGCAGGAAAGAAAGACATCTTGTAATTCCAGAGTGCTGCCATCTCATGTTCAGAATAATAGGAAAAATTACAAGTCCATAATCTCAAAAGCTTTTATCTTCTAGAAAGAGTTTGTTGGCATAACTTAATTCCCACTCTTGCAGACTCCTGAAATTACAAATAAAGGAACAAACTCAGTCTCTTGCACCAGTCCAGAGATATTTAATCAAGATACTGAAGATCTGAGAAAGATAAACAGAAAGAATGATACCAGCAGAGAACTCCAGCTGCAGAGCTCACTTCACTTAGAAATGCTGATACAAAAATGATAAGCTCAGTGTACTGCATCAGGAAAATAGTAATTGGATATGACAAATTGGTCTTCCTCATGTTCAGCCACACACTGATGGAGAAAAATAGCATTTCAAAGGAGATCTGAACAGCAACCATATCTAATGTGGAAAGTGAAGGCCAGTTCTAAGCTTTCTAATGCCTTACAGAATATAGCTGGTCACCCAAAGTGGCCAGCTTAAGGCAATAATCTGTAAAGAAACAGACATTCCTTCTCATCCTCAATTATTGGGAGGTTGTGCTTTTCACAGGATACTTATCATCAAGGGATCCTTTCTCTCTAAAAGGATGAAGCTTTTTTTAAATGAGAACCATTAAAAACAAGCAAATATAAGTGATAATGTTTAAGGGAAGTAGGAATATTGATTTATTTTGTGCTCTTTGTTACGTTTTTGATTGCTACAAGAGCAGTGTGTTTTGAGATTTTGGAGTGTGTGGGAGCACTACATGTGCATTAATGTACATTAATGTACTTTAATGCATATATCTAAACACACAGACACTTAAATGGAGCCCTTCAGCTCTATCACCCAGTACTTGTCACTTTTAAAAAACAGCTTTTTGTCCTTTAAAAGACCACTTAAAAGGTAGCCTTCACAGGGTAACTTTATTCTTTGAGCTACTCAAAAGAAGAATCCTTTCCAACTCACTGAAGAGGTATTTTTCCATGGCAAAATATTTTCTAGTATCATTTAGTGAACATAAACTAGAGATTCTCGATCGTTTCCTCTCAGAAATTCAAAGGTCAAACTATAAATCTTACAAAGCATCAGACAGAAATTCAGAGAACACCTGATCCAAATGCAAAGGAGATGATTCTATCCATGATGGCAGATTTCACTTGTTCGCACACAGCAAGCGAATCAACAGGCATTATCTGACAATGGCAAACCTAAACCAAAATAAAAAACCTTGGAGTGGACAAACCTTCTGGATTTTTAATAAAAAATAAAAAGGAATGTAATTTCTGTATAACTTGGTTGCTGTGAATCAGTCGAACTATTCAAGTAGCTGCACTTCTAAATACAGAATTACATTTGTCTGTATATAATCTGCTTAAATAAAAAACTAAAAAGGGTAATTCTCATAGTGTCATTTCCTGCTGAGGTAAAGGAAAATAATCCATGTTTCCTGCCTTTAAAACTCAGAGATAAGGTAAGCAAACAAGATTCTAGTGTACAAAATAAAAATACTTGACTCTCCTTCATAAATCTCCCATAAAAAAATCAGTCCTACTCAAGGTCAGCTTGTAGTATATTAGGCAAAAGGAAGTCTTAATAACCTGCCCTGCAGTTCTGTCATCCTGAAAAACAGCGAGGTACAAGTATAATTCCAGCTTTCCAGCTGCACTCACAAGCACAGACAGATGAAGAAGCCACAGAAAGAAGCCTTCCCAAAGATGCCACAGCATGTGTAATTGCCAAGGGGGTACATCTTTCTAATACATCCTTTCCACTCTGTAATGCTGAACAGCTCCAATTAAAACTTGAGTATATTCAAATGTGGATGTGGGTGGGTTTACCATACAACATGCATAATTTAGATTTTTGGTTTCTATAGTGTAAAGCGGTTAAGGAACACTCAGATTATCCAATCTCAAATCTTTCAAACTGACATCTCTAATTTCTGTTTGTTGGAGCTCTCACAGTCTGTCCAAGACAACAGGCAATGCCTGTTTTCCCCTTGTTGAGCAAGAGGAACAAATAAAAGCTGAAGATACTGAAGATAAATCTGCTGTTAGCATGTCTCACAATACAGAGTTCTCACTGGATAAACAACCTCCACAGCTCAGTAACTGCAGCAGCTCTCTGTTATCTCAGTATTGGTTTGAGAATGTTTTATGCTTTCACTGCATGACCAGCACGCTGCTTAAGAAGAGAAGATTATCTCCAGGAAAATATGACAAAAAATGTTATTACTCATCCTTTGAAATCAAATTTCAATAGAGATTATACAAATATCTCGAAACCTAAAAACCTTCCTTTTGCCCCGTAAACAGCAGCAATGCAAGCAACATTCAAAGTATTACTAAAAGGGCTCTAAAGTCACGGTGAGTTAAAGTTATCTAATTAATTAAGAACAGAAGTTCATGCTAAGCTTTAATAGTCTTTGAACTAAAGCTGTGGTAACAAGAGAAATTCTACCACAACTGCAGACTTCTAACCACCCTCGATAATTATTATTACAATATATATCAACTCTGAGATCTGGAAGCCTTTTGTGGCTGCTGTTCAGTACTTCAACCATAACTAGTGTGTCAATACTAGCTAACCACAGTTTCAAGTTAGAAACAAATACAATAGCAAGCACAGAAATGATATCCCAAAATAATTTTTATTGATCAGGAGGTCATCAGCAGAACAAGAGCTCTTTCTAGAGGTTGCTTAGCAGGCTGCAGTAGACACGTGGAGGTTTGTAATACACATACATCACACAAAAAATTCTTAATCAGAAACGAATGCACTGTTACCTACAGACTGAAACTAATCCTTGTTCAAATACTTCATGTGACAGTCCTTTCACCGTGTTCAAAATGTGAGCTGCTTAGCTTTTTGATTTACTGGTTAGTCACTGATACATGGCTAATGTATAAAGAAACAAACACGACCGAGTACATTCCATAACATGCCATGCTCAGTTATTCAAAATAACCCAAGAGAGTTGTCCATAGCAAAGAACTCAACAGCTGGTAGGTGTCTCCTCTGTGAAAATTTCACTTCTACATAATTCGATCCTTTTTCTTGTTGGAGTAATTACTATGACATTTTTTTCCTCTCATCAGGGAAGAGAAGGGGTAAGGACAGAAGGATGAGAAAGGAGCATTATCAAGGATTTCAATTTTCATATTAAACTTACTATTCTGTTCTCTGACCTTTTTTGTAGCATAAGCTAATTCCTTGGGTATGATAAATACCAAGGATTCTATGATGTCTGTATATACGCATTTTCTTGAAGCTAGGGGGGAAAAAAGTGGTATTTTGAACATAACTATATGAAGAAAGAACATTCCTGTCCTAGTTTTTCTATTATACTCTATATGTAGCTGGGTTTGCATACAAGGCATATTAGGGATCAAACACTTTCATAGCCCAAATGCACTAACAGTAGATAAGGTAATAAGACAAAACAATTCAGCAGTTTTCTGAACTTTGGCTGAACAGCATGACTCCTGCAAGGGAGCCTTTCCCAACCTCCAGGTTCAGTCCATTCTCTATCATTTCAGCCCAGGCAGGTAACATCATGCTAAGTGAAAAATTCTATCCCTTCTTAGTGTAGACAGACTTCAGTTTACATGTCTGTAAGGCATATTCATCCTGGCTAATCCCTTCTTCTCCATGGGCAGATCTCTGGAGAATTCAAACAAGCTCATTTCTCCCAGCCTACCAACATGTCATCTATCTCTCCTCACCAGACAAATTAAGTTTCCTGTTCAAAAAGACCTATGCCTCAGACCTCAGGTCTTTAAGTCAGAATCTCAGGATGATCTAGGGAACTGCAGAGCAGTTCAACTTCACTTTACTCCCCCAAAAGAGGAAAAGGAACAAAATACAAACCAATCTATTTGGCACACCTAGAAAATAAGTTATTCTTCTTGTTCCTTACCACTGGAGCAAGACTTGTCAGGCTGCTCCACAGTTGAGGCTGCTGCTGCTCCCAGCTCGCTCACATTTCCATTTTCCTTTTGCAACCTATCTTTGTTGAGATTAAAGAAGTGAGCAAAACAAAAAGCAAGAAATATTGCGTGGTGAAAGGGATATAGCAGTTAATGAGGCATGCAGGAAAAACTGAAGTGTAAAAGTCAGAGGGGAGAGGTAGAGCAAGTGAAAGAAGTTTTGCTTCCACACTCAAAATGAAAGAGTGGGAAGTTTTTCACTATACAGTTGAATAACATAGTGGTTTCTAACTGCATTCATCATAGCCCTTGCATATGAATATTGAAGCAGGGGAAATAAGAGTGTGGGAACTCTGGCAATTTTTTGCAGTTTTGCAAAGAATATCACATGGCTCCACGCTTTTTCCTGGCCAGAGACCCAAACACAGAGAAACCAATCCATGCAGGAAGGAGGTGGTGGACTCCCAGGCAACTCATGTTATTTCTGAGAATACTCAAGAGCCTCATCATTTCAAGAAAGATGATGCTATGATACGAGACAGCCTTCATAAGAGCTTGTTCTTGCCATGGCTGCAGTTCCCGGGGTTTAACCAAGCATTATTAACAGTGCGTGGGCAGCTTGTTGTGCTCAGACAAACCCTCACTAAATTCCTTGGGAACAAACAGGTGATCAACATTTTCAAACCCATCGCTTGTCACTGTATAATTATTCATTAGATAATCTACCTTCTTTTCACTGTACAATCCCACAAAGTCTGATACATGATTTAAGAATTCCCGCATGTTCATGTTTAAAAGTAATGTTTAAAGCTTAAGGAGATTAAAGGTTTTCTGTGAATTAATGTTTATGCTTTGGTTTGCTCTTTTCTCAAAAGTTAGCAAGTATTCTTTCAATAGTAACAGACTGTAAAATTACTCCTATCCACATTGAAATACATTATATACATAAAACAAGTGATATCACGCCAAGAAAGAGTAAATATCCCACTGTAAAATAAAGGTACATTGCAATTCAAAAAACAAATCTATTAAACGCCTTTTTTTTAAATTGGCTGAAACGGGGGCTTTTTTGTACTATGGAATTAATTATGAGACTCAAAAAGATTTACTAAACGGTACCGAGGGCTCTCTTCAGTCTATACTGGTCAGACAGACATTGCTGTTTAAGTTTAGTACATAACATTAAAAAAAAATAAATCAATCAACCAAAGCTCACTACTACCATGTAAGCCTTTATCCTTCCTTGAACAATAATAATAAGTGGATGTAACTCCACATTAGCCACTTTGTCTTTTGACATCAAATAGCATTAGCTGGGAAAAACAGTCAAGTATGCTTGAGGTTTGTTTGTTTTATTAAACTATTGCACAAATATGAAAATTAACTGAAGAGTGTAAAAAATTTGACAGCCCTTGAAATTAACTTCCTATGGAAAATAACTTCATTTTCATTATGCATCTCCACTAAAAAAAAAAAAATCTTGACAGGTATTCAACATTTCATTTTAAACACTAACTGGATGAAAAAAACATCTCTAGGGTGGAGTGTGTTCAGGTTATAAATCAGTAATGCTTATTTTAACTCCTCACAAAGTGTTGTTGAGATAATTACTGCTGACAGCTTTATTCAAGGTTCATTTCACTTTTTCTACTATTTTTCCCCTGTTAGAAGTTCAGCAGGGCCCATGGGAAGATCCACCCCTCACACCTGTTAGGGTTCTTCATGTTACTGAGGCCAGTTTGGACACGTCACTTCAAATTAGCATTGTGCCAGCGCGCTGTGACAATTACTTATCGCAGGTTTAACTTGGAAAAAAGTTTCTAATCCAGCCACAAGAACAGTGTCAGAGTACGTAATTTAAACCTGTCAACACAGGTTGCAGGAAATTCATTCCAAGGATTTCAGTCATGTTCCCATGGTAGATCTTTGAACTATAATGAAGCTTAAAATCACAAAGGAATGCTGTAGAGTTACAACACAGAACCCACAAGTTTGAAAAGCTCTGAACTGAAGTGTTTTAACTACTAATAATCTTTTAAACATCGATAAACTCTTTAGATTAGGATTAAGAGATTGGTGTGCTTAATTCTCAAAAATTCCATAAGGCTGCATGTTAAAGGTATGCATCTTATTCTGCTACAGTGCAAAGGCACAACCCAGGGAGATCTTTACATGTGCTGAAGGCAGCAGCACGGTGAAGATGCTCTGGAATCATCTTGGGGATAAACAGCACACAGGTTGGGAGGAGGAAGGCTGGAAGAGAGTCCATAGCACAGCGAGAAGGCCACTTGTGTCCTTCAGACACCGGATAAGCAATGCTGAAGTCACAGCAACAACCACTATAAAGGCAGCTTCACAAAAACACTGTGAGCGTACAAGTTTCTGTACGAGCTTGAGAAAAAGTGGTGCCCATTCCTCTGGGAACACCCAGCTCTGGTACGCTGGCTGAACACACATGCCAATTTTTGCCGCGGTCCCTGTTAATCACCAGCCGTATTACTGTGCATCCACCACTCTCGTTTGCTGGCTGAATGAAAATTATCCCTGGTTTGGATTATTTCTCATTTGATTGAGCCTAGTTAGGCAAATTAGGAATTAAAGCAGAAGGACAGCTACTGTAGTGTTTAATGTTGCTTCAAACCGCAAATATATTTAAAGGAAACAACAAGAAAATAATATTTCTTCGTACGACAGATTCTGCTAAAAAGAGATATACTTGAGAGGCTGAAACAAATACCCATGATCACTTACAGAGCTCATTCTTCTTCTTGGACAAAAACTGTAAATATTAAAAAGGATGAAAAATCTGCCAAGCCATTTGCAGCTATTTGAAACACAGGGTAACAGAATTAAATAAACGCTGAAAGACCTGGAACACAGTTAAGTATAGACCATGAGGCTAATTGTGGATCTTGAGTTAATTACTTTCCACTGATACGTTTTCTCAATGGTCTTTTACATGAGTTTTTTCTTTCCTCAGTCTGAACCCCAAGGCAATTCAGTGTGCTAGCCTCCAAACTCTGGGTGATTCATTGTGTACTTCTGCCTTAGGATTTTTAGTTCATGCAGAGAAAGCCAGGCTTTCACATCAAGTTGATGTTAATGTGCACTGACAAAGCAACAGTAAAGGAGCTTCATGTTTGTCACAACGTGCACTCTTTAATTTAGTAATTGCTTTATACTGATATGCAAATAATGACACATTTCCCAAATTTCCAGTTCCTCAGCAATGCTTTCACTAATTACTCAGTGGTTAAAACTTATGCATGTAAATTGGTTCAGTGAGTTTATTAATAAGTACACCTGTGTGAATTGATCTATAAAACACACATGCCGGGGAACAGGTCATAACTCACTGTAAATTCCTGAAGGTCTCAGGAACCAAAAAGAAATATTCTCTCATTAAACAAGATGTATTACAACTAACAGAGTTATTCATAGATAAAACTGGGATTCCAAACCGTTCCTAAGCTAAAGAGAGACTGCCTTTGGGTAAACAACAAATACCAGGAGTCAAAGCATTCATCCATTTTATTTTGCCAAATGAGAGGAGGATCAAGGTAAAGAAAAGAAAAGGTCAATAATAAAAAAAAAGGACAAGAATACCTCTAGCACCCAAAAACATGGGAAAGCACCAACGTCTACTCATCCATCAGTTCTCTGTGGACCACCACGTGCTCTGCATCTGCTTGTGGTATTTGTGGTACTGCTTACTCTTGATACACTAACATGAAAAATTCAGCTGCACTTAACACGGATTTAGACTCATATCAACTGCAAAAACACTAAACAGAGTTAACCTGTCTTCCTGTATTTCCTTTCCTCAAAATTGTCCTGTTTCATTTGCTGCCTTCTTTGTTGAAATACAGCATCTGTTCTGTTTCCAA